>NC_132914.1:111551447-112176447 GCF_047675955.1 Chlorocebus sabaeus | reverse complement strand
TTGGCCAATATGGTTTCCATCTCTTGACCTTATGATCTGCCTGTGTTGGACTCCCAAAGTGCTGGGATTACAGGCTTGAAACACCGCACCCAGCCTGTAGGTTCTCTTAAGGCAGGAATTAAGTATTATCTTCCTTCTCCCGTTCCAGGACCTAATACAGTGTTTCATATATAGTAGGTATAAAAGGGTATGGTAGCCATGAAGACGTGACACTCAGGTCTCCTTTCAAGAAATAACTTGCCATTCAGCTGCAAGGAGTGTAGTAGTGTAGTTAGTGAACAGCCCTCAGCTGCAGTACCTTTGAGATCTACTTCAGCCTTTAAATCAAAGCCACATCTTTCCTTGGGAGCCCCCAACCAAACACTGAGCATGGGAGAAGTACCAGAGCCTGGCCAGTTCTGCCCAGTGCAGGACTCCTCTAACGGGAAATCTCAGCTCTGGAGGAGCTCCTCATTAAGTTGGTTGAGACTTTGTTGGATCTTCATTGTGATCTGAGGCTCTTTTTACCTTCTCCTGTTTCCTCTGCCTTTATCTTTCACAGGCATTACCCCCTAAGACATGTCTTGCATTTCTCACTCCATTTTAGCATCTGCTTCCCATAAGACTCAATGGATATAGGGAGGTGCTCATCAAATTCAACCTGATTACATAAGAAAATATCTATTTGAGAAGATAAAGCTTTGGTTGATGCTATAGACTGAATGCTTGTGTTCCCCCAACCCCCCCAAAAAACTCCTATGTTGAAACTGAATCCCCATTGTGATGCTATTTGAAAAGAGGGCCTTGAGAGGTGATTAGGTCATAAGGGTGGAGTCCTTATGAATGAGATTAGCTCCCCTCTCATTAGTGCTCCAGAGACCTTTCTCACTCCTTCTACCATGTAAGGATATAGCTAGCATTTCTCCCACCTGCTTTTCCCAATCCCTCAGGTATGTTTCTAAAGAACATTTACCTTGCAGCTTAAAGTGGCTATCATTCCAGAATTTGCAATTCCTCCAAATATTAGCTGTTGTGGAAACTCATGGTGGGCCTTAAACCTCCCTTATTCTATCTTTGATTTGACAAATGGAAGGAAATGACACAAATAAACCAGAAGAGAAGAGCCTAGGATCTGAAGGCCTATAGACTTTGGTTCAAACCCTGTTTCCCCACTTACTACCTGTGAAGCTTTGGCTGCATAGACTGTGTTCTCTGTCCTCCACTGCCCATTTAGAAAAAGGGGGCTCCCGATATATCATACTGATTTATTTTTCAGCTCATAGCAGACAACATGAAGAAGAGGAAGAACGAAAAAGAGGAAAAGGAAGGGAGGATGAGAAGAATGGCCAATCTGGGGTACCAATGTGATTTTGAACCAGGCAACAAACTAGAAATTCAACCTGGAGAACTGGACTTCCATTGAACCAAATGATCCCGTGTTCCTCTTGGACTGGCATTTGTTTGCTGAATACCTCCATGTTCCTATCCCATGCTAGCCTCTCTGTTGGTGCAGCTCTGAAAACACTGTAAGAATACCATCCGTTCTATGAGGGCTGGGAGGGTGGCTGTATCCATGTCTGAAGGCATGAGGTAGGTCTTCAGTAATCATTTGGTGAATGAATGAATTTGAATGAATGAATGAGCATGTGAAGCTTTCACTAGCCATGAAACAGCCTTTAGTCCTTTGTCAACAACAGCATAGGAATTAGGGATCTTTGGAAGCCTTGCTTCTTACAAAATCCACATCTCAGCCACAAAGTAGGAGGCCTGGGAGTTATTAGAGAGCCTCTTGTTTGTTTGTTTTGCAAATGAAAATCAGAGTTGAGGACGTGCACTGCAGCCAGCTGCAGGGTTCTGAGTTAACCCCTTTAGTGTCACAGAGCCAGTGGCTTCTTTTCAGAACTACATTTTGAGGGAGATGAGCCTGAAGTAGCGGGAGGAGAGGGTGCTCTATTGAATGGAGTCCCAGCTCCAGGTTGAAAGTTCTGGAGACCTGGTTGTGCTTCTAAAGAGCTCTGGGAGCTTCAGAAAAATCTCTTGATTTCTCTTCATGTTTGTTTCTCTGCCTAAAAGTTATGGGATTAAGCCAGTTAAGCTCCAGGCACCTCTGAATTCTACTATCCCAACACCAAAATCAGTTTGTGCCTGGAGTGAAATGTTTCTTGGCTCTGTTGGAGTGGGAGAGGGCACCTATGAGCCTGTCTGTGGAGTCTATGCCACATCACAAGAGGCGTTTTTCCCTCTACATCTAATAATAATCTTGATAATTATGATAATAGTAATAACTATTCATTGAATGTGTACTGTGTGCTAGGTACTCTTTCAAAACTTTATGTGGGTCCTATTTTAATCCTCACTATAACTCTGTGAGGTAGATGCTAATATAATCCCCATTTTACTGATGAGAAAATTGAGAAACAGAAAGATTCAATGTCTCACCCAAGGCTTTGGGTAAGTGGTGGAGCTTGGATTCAAACCTACGAGATTGGTGCAGGATCCTTTATTCTCTACCCTTTGGGTTCTCCCACACTGCCTATGTCTACTCAGAACTGTCTTAAGCTTTCAGAGAAAGAGGAAGGCAGTGAGAAGAAGCAGTGAGCCACAGGCATAGTGAGAAGGCATAGAGAGCAACCAAACCCTGGCTCCAGCCCTAAGTATCCCTGGGACTTGGGGAAGTTCTTCTGCCCTGAGGTCTCAGTTTCTCCATCTGTGAGTTGAAGTAGTCACCCATGGGAACATCCAGGGGCGTCCCCAAGCTGATCAGTAAATAAGAGAATCTTACACCAGAACTCAGAGAAGAGCTCCCAAGACTACATAAAATCCAAGGAATTGTATGAAAAGTGTTGTGTGTGGGCATTTAGCTATGGGGGCAGGAGGTTCATGGCTCCTATTAGTTTCTTGAAGCGCACACACCAGGGATCTACAATACAACAGCATTGTCAGTGTAGACTCTCAGCAGCTAACACACCAGAGGCAGGTCACTCCTGTGATCATGGTGTCAGGGTTCAACATCTGGCTGTTAAAAAGAAAAAAAGTCAAATACTTGACTTCATTTCATTATCTTCCAACATCTAGAAATTTCCAGAGTAGAAAGCAATAACTTGGCACCCTCAGGCTCAAAATCTCTCTCTTCACGCACAGCCCGTCTTCTTTCTCCAAGAAGGAAAGTCTCTCTTGCACTTAATACCCTTCAGAATAAGCCAGAAATATGCAGTCACCTGCAAGAATTTCCAGGCAGACCCAACAGAGAAGTGTCATATGGACAAGGTGTGTGAATACAGAGCCTGCAAAAATGACCAGGACTTAGCATGCCCTCAGCCAAATGCTTTGGTGCAGAAACCTTCTGCGTGTGTATCTGTATGTGTGTGTGTATGTGTGTATGTGTGTGTGTGCATGCGCATGCGCCTGTGTGTGTGTGCATGCAGTGAGAGAAGGCAATAGGCTGCTGCAGTAAATACACCAGATGGAAAGACAGTCAGATATGGGTGGGAATCCCAGTTCCTCTCCTTATCAGCTCAGTCATTTCAGATGAGCTCCTAACCTCTCTGAGCCTCAGTTTCCTCCCCTGTAAAATTCCAGCAATTTCACAGTGCTGCTCTGAGGACTTAATACAATAACTCATGTAGTGAAGAATTCATGTATTGCAGCTGCCCCATGAGCAGAAGTAGCTCAACATATGGGAGTCCAGATGCCTGGGTGACCTTGGACAATTCTTTCTTTTATTTTTTTTCCTCCCTCCTGAGCCTTAATTTCTTCATCTGTAAAATAGAAGTGAAGTGACAGAGAAGGTTGATGTGTTAAGCTTTCTTTTAGTTATGGAGCTTTGGGTTTTTTTTCCCACCCCCAAATAAAATCTCATGGGGAAACCCAATGCATATAACCATGAGAAACAGTGGCTCAGGTTCAAGGAGAAACAGCAGACTCCAGCGGACTGAACCTGTCTTAACCACCCTCGTGCTGGTGAACCTCACAGGTGTTGGGCTGCTGTGGAAAACCAGCATGCCATTTCAGTATTTCCCAGTTTTTCTTAATCTGTGCAGCAAACCCATACTTGCCATGGTTATGTACTACTTCCATTATTTATCTACTTAATATTTTTCTCAACTCAATTGCTTATCAATTGCTCAAATTTAATTTAATGAAAAGGAAGCCACATGTCATGACATCAGGGGAAGACCAGTATCTATTTTCATAAATAGAAGGTCATGTGAATCAAGAGTATAAGGAATACTGGATTTATTTAACCTGCTGAAGTTTGACTCCCAGGGATGTCATCTCTCTTTCTTAAAAAGGAGGATTCACAAGGGGGTAAGAAAGCGTTCAAGGTCCCTAGCACCCAGCTAAGGCGTTTTCCTTAATAAGCAGGATGGAATGAGAAGAGAAGGAACTCAGCACTGAGCGTTTCTCCAGCTGTGTTGCTCCAGGATGCTTTTAATTGGCTTCCACATGTGGCATTGTTGAGAAGCACTCTATGATCACTGTAGCAAATTTAATGGTGTCTCCTGAATACCTAAGTCCAAGTCCTAACATCCCCCACCACACAACTGTGAATGCGGCTTTATTTGGAAATAGGGTCTTTGCAGATGTAAGAATCTTAGGATGAGATCATCCTTAATTTAGGGTGAACCCTAAGCCCAAGGACAAGTGTCCCTATCAGAGAAAGGAAAGGGAGATTTGATACACATTGAGAAAGCCATATGAACATGGGAGCAGAGATTGGAGTGATGCAGCCAAGAATGCCTGGGGCCATCAGAAGCTGGAAGAAGCAAGGAAGGATTCCTCCCTGGAGCCTTCAGAGGGAGCGAGGCTTTGATGACACCTTGATTCTAGACTTCTGGCCTCTAGGACTATGGAAGAATACATTTCTCTCATTTTAAGCCACCTGTTTGTGGTCATTAGTGGGGGGCAGCCCTAGGAGATGAATGCAATCACCAAATCTGTTCCCAATGTAGCATTCATCAACCTAATCCCGTATTTTTTCCTCTACATCCTCCTTTACCAGAGATCAGGAGTTGCCATTTCAGAAGAAGCTCCCTCTTCCCATAAGAGATCTCCCTTCCCCTTGCAAAGAAGTGCCATTGGTTTGTCCTCAGAAGCAGGGAAGGTAAAGACATTGAATAGGCCTGGCCAGAAGACGCTTCTGTGTTCTCAGAACTCACTGTCTTGGAAATCTATCATCTCCCATCCTCCCTCCCTTTACTCCCAGTCCTACCTGAAAGATCCATAGAGAGAGGAAGGACGAGTCTTCGTCTTGGGGAACCAAAGTGTAACTTTGGGTCACTACTTAAGAAAAAAAAAAAAGAAGCCTCATGAATAAACCATGTTTTGCAGTTTTTTAAAAGCCATAATTCCAGAGCGAATCAATGGTTGGAACTTCCCAGCTTAATGCGAGCCAGATTCTTGCCTCTTCACCCTGTTTCCCTCTCTCTGACTCTCCCTCTCTTTTCCTTGTACCAAAAGCTGTCTGCTAAACTTCTAAAACACCCTTTGCCTTTTTGACCCTTCAACTTGTCTTGAACTTCAGAAAAAATTGGGGAAATGGCACTGAGTGAACTATATATAAGTCCTGGGCGTGTAAGGAGGAGGGGGGACAGGGGGCCACGCGGGGGAGAGGGCTCACCATGAACTTGGGGCCTCGGATATTCGCTTGGGAAAAAAAAAATTCCAACTCTCTTCTGTTAATGGAATTAGTAAATATTTGTTGCTCTGTTCTAGGCCGGTGCCCCAGGGGGATATCTGGAGGAAGGGAAAAAAAGAAGGCAAATAAAAATAAAAGACAAGCTACTTTTCTGCTCCTTTTCCCTCTCCAAAGACACTAAACAGACAAGCTGCAGGATTAGAATGAGGCCTTGTGTGGCTGCTGCGAGCAGGAAGTTGTGAGGGGGCTTTGCAGCAGGGAGGGGGCCATGGTGGGGAAGAAGCAGGCCTGCTATCTGGTAATGGGAACGCCATTCCTGCCTAATGAAATGATTGCTGGCGGAGTTCCTGAGTTACAGCGCAGCCTGCACAGCCCCTGGCTGGCTTCCTGGAGCCCAGAGACCCTGGGCTGGGGCCGGGCTTGATGTTCAAAGAGCGTGCAATGAGGCAGGGAGAGAATAAGAAAGTGACAGAGAGGGAGCTGGTGACAGGGATGAGAGACAGAGAAGTGGAGCAGGGGAATCAGAGATCAATGGCTAGATGGAGAGAAAATGATAGAAACAGTGGCAGATGCGCGGCCAGCGAGATACAGAGAAAACAACGGATGGCGGCAGACAGAGGAAGAGACTCGACAAAGAGCCTCTGTTAGGCCCAGGGAGATGGATGGGAGAGAATCAGAATGGAGGACCCAGCTAGGCTGAGGCTGAGAGATGGATGGACAGGAAGAGACCTGGACACGGAGGGAGAGAGAAGCGGAGATGAGAAAAACAAAGACGTGGAGAGACAGAAAGATGGGGCAAGGCAGAAACCCTGACGTCAGAAGGAAGTGAAGAAGAGGAAGGAGTCAGGCAGTGGGAGAGACAGACATGGAGACAGGGTTTAGAGGAACAGGAAGGAATAAAGATTCAGAGAAAAGAGACAGGAGGTCCAGAGAGCAAGGCAGTACCTTGCTGCACACGGACAGTTCAGTGCAAATGGATCTTTGTAAGATTCCATTGCCTTGAAAGGAAGTGAGGTCCTAATAGACTTTGATTATAAAATAAAGAACATGTTCAAATAGGACAAAATAAGGAAGGGGCAGGAAAGGAGAGTAAAAGTCCTTCCCTATTGTCCTGCTGCAATCATTCTCTGACTTCTTCAACTTTTAACAGATTTTACAATAAATGCGTGGATGGCCTGGAACATTTTCCCCTCATGTACATTGTTTCCGGCCGTCTAAGGAGCCTCCAAAGAAGATGTTATGACTTCTACTCTTTTTTAATTGAAGAAGCTGAGAATCAGGGAGGTGACATTACTTACAACGTAATACAGAGAGGAAGGGGCTGCAGTTGGGGCTCTAGTGTGGGTGAACAAAAATAATATAAATGCTGGAAAAGGGGAAAGGTTGGAGGTTAAGTGTTCTGAGGACCTCGTTTTGCTCAGGAAGGGCTATACGAATTATTACGTTGATTACAGTGATTAAGCATAAGCATGGTAAGAATCAAATGTGCCTATTTAGACAATAGAAATAGAACCAATAACTTCTGAAAAAAAGAGAGAAGAAAAGGTGGGTGGGGAGGGAAAGGTAAAAATAAAATTTTATCCACCTAATACAAAAGAGAAAAGGAGGAAGAAAAAAGCAAAGACAAAAAGAAAAAAAGATGAAAATGTGATTAAGTAAAAATTGCTAATGAAAATGCAAAATGACACAGCCATTTTGGAAGACAGTGTGGCAGTTTATTACAAAACTAAACATTGTCTTACCATATGATTCAGCGACCACACTCCTTGGTATTTATCTAAAGGAGATGAAATCTTATGTGCACACAAAAACCTGCACACAGATGTTTACAGCAGCTTTATTCACAAATGCCAAAAGTTGAAAGCAACCAAGATGTTCCTCAGTAGATGAATGAATAAATAAAGCATCGTACATCCAGACAATGGAATACAGGGTTATTCAGCACTGCAAGGAAATGAGCTTCCAAGTCATGAAAAGACATGGAGGAAATTTAAATGCATATTATTAAGTGAAAGAAGTCAATTGAAAAGGCTCACACTGTATGATTCCAACTATATGACATTCTGAAAAAGGCAAAACTATGGCGACAGTAAAAAGATCAGTGGTTGTTAAGAGTTAAGGAGGGAGGAATGAAGAGGCAGAGCACAGAGGATTTTTAGGGCAATGAAACTGTTTTGTGTTATACTGTAATGGTGGGCACATGTCATTATACATTTATTGAAACCTACAGTGAACTCTAATGTTCACTCTTGCTGTTGTACATTCTGTAGGTTTTGCAATTGGAAGATAATGATGTGTCAATGTGGGTTCACCAATGGTAGCAAAGGTAGCGCTGTGGTGGTGGGAGGGGATGCTGATGATGGAGGAGGCTGTGCATGTGGGGGCAGAGGGTGTTGGGATATTCCTCTGTCTTTTCCTCAATTTTCCTGGGGACCTAGAACTGCTTTAAAAATAAATACAGTCTTAAAAAATAAATGTAATTGAAACCTCGTAATCAGAAGGTAGAGATAAATTCACACTAGTCTGGAATCCCATTAATCATAATGGGATTAAACTCTTCAGTTAAAAGACAGAGAATTGGGAATGATATTTTAGATCAACAATGTGCTTTTCCTGAGGGATACATAAATTAACAGAACGTTGAAAATTAAAGATCAAAAAAAGATTCTAAATAAATATGAATCAAAAGGAAGCTGGTTTTGTAATATGAATATCAGAAAAAATAAAGTTTGTGGTAACCCAGCTTTCTATGATATCTAACTATGGGCTCTCGCTCTTGGCACCCAGGGCCAGGCCTCTGTGATCAGACGTCCAGGGCATTGCAGGTGGGGTTGTGAACTCAGATTTCATAACTAGTTTTTCATGAGACACACATTGGGCAACCACTCTCTCTTACCCCTTGCCTTTTGGTTTCCCACCCTGCGCTATGAGACCTATTTTCTGGTAATGACACATCACTGGAGAGGGAATGCAAGTAAACCACCTTGTGAAATGGTGAGTCACAGAGGCAACAGAAAGAATCAGACACTAGGGAGAGAAGTGGGGGAGAATGGGTTTGAGGGGTGCAGACCAGCTTCCTCCTAGAAGGCTGCTTTTCATTGCAGTGAAACATACCACACTTTCTTATGTCTTCTCCTCCCATGATGTCATCTTATTTCCTCAATCTGGAAATGTCCAGGTTGCCCTTGAGTATGGGTAACAGTTTTCTGTTTCCTATTTGTATTAAGAAGGCAAGAGCTGAGTTTCTTGGAAAACCTAAGTATGTGTGGGTTCTTGTGATGTATTTAACCAAGAACCAAGTAATTGCCAAATATCAACCTTTTGCCCCTTCATTGTGCTGAGGCAGAATAGAGCATTGAGAAGAAGATAGGATGCATTGAGAAGAAGATAGGATGGT
This sequence comes from Chlorocebus sabaeus, assembly GCF_047675955.1. Lineage (NCBI taxonomy): Eukaryota > Metazoa > Chordata > Mammalia > Primates > Cercopithecidae > Chlorocebus > Chlorocebus sabaeus. The sequence goes on along the minus strand of NC_132914.1, from coordinate 112,167,433 downwards.
GGGAGTGGAGGGGGATGGCCATAAAACAGATAGCTGTCAATTGCTAATGCCTTCGACCGTAACTGCATCCCAGTAACACTACACAGTTCCTCGCTCTTCTGTGGCTTTGCACATGCATCTCCCACTACCTGACATGTTTTCCTTGCCCCATGTCCCCCACTCCCTTTAGCTCTTTCTATTACCCATTTTTCATGCCAGAAAGCCTATCCTGAGTATGAATTAAAAGCCCCTTGTCTCAGTGCTCTGTACTTATTTATGTTAAAATACTTATCACTCAACATTGTAATGACCCATGAACTTCTCTCTCCCTCTCCACTCCCTTTTTCCCAAAAGTTACAAAAATCTAAAAGGAAGAAAAAACATCTCTTTTTCCTTTTATCCCTCTGCTCTGCATCTGGCTAGGTACACAGTTCGACAAGAGCCTGACATGTGAGGGGGATGAATGATGGAAAGTCTCCAGTCGAGGACCTTTGCTACCTTGAACTGCAGCATCAAGAACTACACCTTAACCCATCCACAGAGACTCTGATCTTTCCACAGATTTGATTTGCAGAAACATGAAACAACAAAGTTAGAAGGCACCTTAAGAGAAGCTCTTTTCCCTCTGGTGTGTAAATGAATTCTAAATACCTCCACTTTACATCAACAGGGCAATCCCACTCTGACCAGCTTCATTTGAAGAAATGGCCCATGATTTTTTAACAAATAAAATTGTTAAGCTACCGTCCATCTGATCAAGCCCTCATTTTACAGAATGGACCTCCAAGGCCCAGAGAGAAGGGAGGAACAGGTTCAGTGTTGCATCTTGCAGCTATATCTCATCCCTACATTTACCAGGTGTAAAATCTTGACCAACTGACTTCACCTCTTTAAACCCCTTTATTTATCTGTAAAATGGGGGAAGAGTGAACCTATCTCATAAGGGGTTGTTGAGAGTTTCAGTTGGGTAAGTTAAGCCATGTCAAGGGTATAGACATTCAATGAATGTCGATGATGATGATGATGATGGTGATGGGTGTTGTTGTTATGCCCTATTATTCTCTCTCCATCCAGTACTCTTTCTACTCTACACAGCTAGCTCTGAAACATAATATAATATGCCAGTGACCCAGCCAGAGTTTGAAGAAATGAAACACAAACCACCCAGCAGCCTCGTTCTTCAGCTACAGTTACCCCATTAACAGCAGAACAGTCTCAACAATCTGGATTTTCATCTCCTGGCAGCCAAGCCTCAGACAAGGGGCTCTTAAGATACCAAATTTCTCTAGAAGGAAAGATTAGGAGGAAGTTCTCACAGCCCAGTATTGAGGAACTGAGCTCCCTTTTCTCAGCTTGGTTTTTCCTCCCTGCCTAGTGTCTTTCTCCTGAAGCTGACTTGTTGTGGAAGCTCTCATTCTGTAATGAGGGGCTGCAGTGGCATGAGAAGCTTCCAGTTTCCCCTGCCCACCTGGAGAAAAAGGTGAGGCTGGGTTGGTTGCAAAGAGCCTGAAAAGTGCCTTGGTACAAGGCCTTACTCTCCCCAGCTTCTGGGAGTGTTGCCAGCTGAATGCTTTCTGCTTCCAGCCCTCTTTAGGTATTGCCCTCAACTGAAAAGATCCCCCCTTGCTCAATATTACATCTTCCTCCAAGGACAACCCACATCCAAAGATTGGTGTGGCAAGAGAATTAAGGCATATCACCCTGTCCCCAACGGAAGGGCCATCCCATTTTCAGAACCCCCATGGGGTCGGTTGAACCTTTGCTGAGACTGCATCACAGCTCAACTTCTCTTTCCACCCAATCCTGATTCTTTTCCTTCCCTTCTAGCTCCAATATATGCCCGGTACATTAATCCTCACCCAAGAACCTGGTCCCTAGGGAGTCTGCAACTGCTAAGTCAGTCAAAGTGAAAGGGGCCAATGTGAGCCCCTTGTCTGAAGCTTGGCTGTCCAGAGATGGAGAAAATCCAGAATGAGATAGTTCTGCTGTTAATGGGGTAACTGTAGTTGAAGTACAAGGCTGCTGGGTGGTTTGCATCCCATTTCCTCAAAGTCTGGTTTAATAGGTGTCATTTGGCCAGGTTAGCGAGACCCAGGCTTGAAACCCATTTTTCTGCCCAAGACTTAGCCCCTCTACTAGAACAACAGGTGCACCTAGACCAGCTGGGTCCAGGTCTACCAAAGTAGTATCCACATCACAGCAGCACATGGGGTGACTGCAGGTGGCAACAGATAGGCATTTTTAAAATTTGTTTCCAGGTGCATCCAAAAAAATCTACAACTAGAATGTTCAGATCCCCAAGGTAACAAATTTTTTAGCTTTGGATGAGTCTACATATGTAAGACAATGTACAAACTGAGTGTGTAATAGATTTGGTGGTTTGCTGATAGGAAGAATCTGGAAATGCCAGGAAAACTCTGCTCTCATTTTGCAGATGGAGAAATAGGAGTACAGGGTGGGGAAGACATGACCCAAGGTCATCTGGCAAGTTAGAGGCAAAACTGGGGCTAACAACCAGCTCTACTAACTGCAGTTTGGGATTGGTCTCCCCTGCCCTGACCTGTGTGTGACAAATCTTGCTGACTGAGGAACCAGGTATCCTAGGAGGCATTGGATAGCCATGGAAGTACCTGAGATGCAGGAATTACCGTCCAAAAAGTACAAACCTTAGCTCAGTGGTATCTGCCATCCACAGACTAATCTTCCCACAGATCCAGTGTTTGGCCCAGGTCTCCTTGACCTTCCTCCCCAAGCCCATGCAAGAAAAGTCAATAGGTTCACGCCTGTAATCCCAGCACTTTGGGAGGCTGAGACAGGCAGATCATCTGAGGTCAAGAGTTCAAGACCAGCCTGGCCAACATGGCAAAACCCCGTCTCTACTAAAAATACAAAAATTAGCCAGGTGTGGTGGTGCTCATCTGTAGTCCCAGCTATTCGGGAGGCAGGAGGATCGCTTGAAGGTTGGAGTGAGCCGAGATCATGCCACTGCACTCCAGCCTGGGTGACAGAGAGACACTGTTCAAAAACAAACAAACAAACAAACAAAAACCCACAACAACAACAAAAAAATGAAACAAAAAAACACTGCCTGGGTTCTGGGTTCAAATCCATATTTCACCACTTCACTAGCTGAGTGACTTGGGCAAGTCACATTTACTCTGAACCTCTTTTTTTCTCATCTAAAATGGACATAAATGCCTACTTCATCGGATTTTTGGTGAGATTTCAATGAAATAAAATATAAAACTCCCATAGCACAAAGTCTGGTACATTGTTGGCACTCAGTAATTGTGAGCTATTCAAGATAGATGTGTATGAGGGATTTTCTCTTCCTAAGGGAGAATGTTTCAGTTAGCTATTGCTGTGTAACAAACCAACTCAAACCTTCAAGGTTCAAAACAAAAATGATTTATCATTTTTCACAATCATATGGGTCAAGAATAGCTGGGTGGTTCTTTTGCCCCAGTTTGGGGGCATTGTTTGGGTTCACTTACTGCATTTGACTATTTGCTGGGCTGAGCTGGAAGGTCCACGTAGGCTTCCTCAGATGCAGGGAAGCTCAGTATTTATCCATGTGGTCTTTTGTTCTGTATGGGACGTTTCATTATTCAGTAGTAATGTGAGCTTCTTTACAACCTGATGGCAGGCTTCTAGAGTGAAGGTTGCAATCATCAGGCCTTTTAGAGACTAGACCAAGAACTGGCATATCATAACTTCTGCTATAGTCTATTGGTCAAGGAAGTCACAAGTCCAGCTAGATTCAGAGTGAGGAGAAATAGATTCTACCTATCTTTGGGTGAAGCAGTAAATGTGATCCAGAGCTTTCCTGATTATCCAAGTGGTCCAAACCACTGCCTCATGCACCCAGACTCCTTTTATATCATGCTCCCCACATCTCCCAGAGTCCTGTGAATTCTATTGTCATGGCATACATCCTCCAAACTCTACTTGTTCTTAGCTACTGTCTTTCCCTTCCTTATCTTTGCCTGGCTAACTTGTCCTCATCATCCTTTGGTCCTAATCCAATCATCACTGCCTCATGGAAGCCTTATATTATCCCCCAGATTGGTGTGATACCCATTATTTACTTCTCTAGCATCCTGTACCTTCTATTCTTAATACTCATCACCCCTGTAAATAATTATAAATTCATTGTCTATTGCCATCTGAATATGGTCCCATGAGAGCAGGTCCCAAGAGCTTTGTTCATCAACTCATCTACAGCTCCTGGTTCAGTGCCTGGTACCTAGTAAGCACTCAGGAACTAGCCATGGATGTCTTGAGCAGAAGTCTTGATGTTTGTACTCCAGACTCACATTGGCCCCTTTCACCTTGTCTGACCTTGAGGTTGCAGATTCTCTAGGAAACATTCTGGGATAAAGATTAATGTGCAGAACATACATTGGAGCTAGAAGGGAAAGAAAAAAATTCCGGATTGGGTGGAAGGAGAAGTTGAGCTGTGATGCAGTCTCAGCAAAGGCCTCAACCGACCCCATGGGGGTTCTTGAAACGTGTGATTCTTCAGTTGGGGACAGGGTGATATGCCTTAATTCTCTTGCCACATCAATCTTTGGATGTGGGCTGTCCTTGGAGGAAGATGTAATATTGAGTGAGAGGGATCTTTCCAGCTGAAGTCAATACCTAGAGAGGGCTGGGAGCTAAAAGCATTCAGCTGGCAACACTAGAAGCTGGGGAGAATAAGTCCTTCAGTCCTGAAATGGATCTGGGTAGCACATCATGCAATTATGACATTTAAGGTTAACCTTTCAGTGCCATCTTTTTTAAGTCGATCAAATGGAGACTTAAAAAGTCTCAAACCCCAAAGAAGGATCTCCAGTAAATCATGGATCTGGAAGTATTTGGAAAAGGAGGATGATAAGAAGTAAGAACTCTGCCAATATCACAAGTTATCAAGAAGAGGGAGACTCTCTGGTTCCTGACCAAAGCTTGTCAATAGTAAAACGCACTGGACTCGAACACATCCACAGACTATTCCAAGAGAAAGGCCTCAGGTAAGTTCTCAATACCACTAGCACCCAGTTCATCCCCTTGGAGAATGACTTGGGTGATGCCCTAGCCAACCTTGAAGCCATCTTCTATGGACCTTAAGAACATTCTCTTGTCTGCAGTGATTTCCTAAGGAGAAATTCCAACATGGAATTCTTTGACCATTGCATCCATGTTTACATGAACAGGCACTGTCTGTCCAGGGAGTGGTGACTTCTGCTCCAAACAAGAACACAAGGTCCTAGGGACGTGAGGAAAAGAATTCAGGTTGTGCAGAGGTTTACATTGACGGAAAAGCTCCCCCCACAGGCCGTGTGGCCTCAGCAGTTCCTCCAGGTTCTTCACTGTCTGGAAAACCACAGCAGAGGAACTGAGACATATGATTTCAGACCTGCAAATTTTTGCCACCACTTCTGCTCCCAAGCAGAGGATGTAACCAGGAAACTCTTTTATTTGCATATGTGTGTGGCATGCATCAGATCCTTTAAGGAGCCAAGACACAGGAGTGACATCATTCCCAGTAACCAAAATGCCAGTAACTGTTGGCATGGATGCAAGGACTACTCCCTGGGTTGTCTATCCTAGCAGCAGGAAGAGCAAACAATTCGGATTATAGGGCAGAGCCCGGGCAGCAGAGACCAGTAATAGGAGGGAGAAAGAACCTCAGATGGCCTGAGAAGATGGCAGAATTCCCAAGCTAAGACTCTCATGCATATTAGATTTTATTGATCACTTACTATGTATTAGACACTGGACAAGGCACTTTAAGCATTTCACCTGGTTTGCTCCTCAAGGTCACCTTGTTCCCATTTTACCAAGGAGAGAGCTGAGGCTCAGAGAGGGGAAGTGACTTCCCCAGTGGTTAATTGATTTCAAATGAATGTAAATCCAAGTTTCCAAAGCATAGGCTCTTAACCATTGGTTGCATTGTATAGCCCAGCCAATTTGCTTCACCTGAAGGAGTGTTAAAGTGAATTCAGCCCAATCTTACATCTGACTGAGTGGCTGGGTTAAATAATCATAAAATTATGCCGTGGACAATGCAATGCAGCTCTAGATGTTTCCTGCTCTTTCTGAACTTCCTTTCTTCTATCTCTTACTGTGTCCCTCTGTTTCTTCTCTCCTTTCTTTCTCCATTTATTGAGCTCTGATGTTATGTCAAATAGTGCAGATATACAGAAACTTGTACCATTAGTTCTGTCCTCTGTGTGTCTTCTGGAAGACTCAATCTCCTGGGGAAACCAGATATAAAAGCCAATTATTTCAATGCAGTGGGATGTGGGATGGTGCAGAGATTCAAAGAGAGGTCCCCAGGAACACAGAGAGGTGACTTAGATGCCTGGAAAGGCTTTATAAGGAGAGGCCATTGGAACTTAGACTTGATGGGTAAATAGGGAGCCCCCTGGGTAAAGAAAAGGGAGAAAGATAAAGCTGGAGGAAGTCACCGGGTACAAGACTATGGAAAAGGAATGAGTTTGGCAGACTGGGGAGACCCTGGGATTGGGTGGAGGCCCAGGAGAGTGAAGGATAGGCAGGCTCCAGAGAAAACCCATGTGGTTTATGACAGGCCTTAAATGCCATGTTAAGGTGGCCAGACTTGACCACACAGGCACTGGGGAGCCCCACCAGATATTTAAGTGGGGTGAAGACAAGATGGGTGTTGTATTTTAGAAAGATCATGAGGCAGGTGTGTGCAAGATGGACAGAGGATAGAAAAGAGTGCTGGAGAAACTGAAGATGGGAATCAATCAGAGATTGTTCAAATCATTGCTGCCGAGTGGATGAGGGTCTTCTGGTCACCACTTCTTCTGGGGTGTCTGATGCCCCTGACAAACTCTTTATCCCACTGCCTCAGGGATGCCATGTTTTACCCTCTGCAAGCATCTGTCTCTGTATGGGACAATACAGAGAAGGCAATACCCAACTGAAAAAGAGCAACCAAATGGTGGACTTTCAGGTTGACCAGACCAAAAAGAGATATTTCAAAGGTCTTTTCACACTTCCAGAGTCCACCACTTATTCTAACTTGACTATTGCCAGACTTATGTCTTTATATTTCATTTTATTTCCATAAAGCCTTCATCTGAATACAACAGACTTTGGGCTGAGATTGGGGCCTGCCTCTAATCCTACTGAAGAGACCCAAGGCTGTTTTTCCCCCAACATCCTAGAGCAGAGAAGAAAGGGTCTGGCAATGGCTCCTCTCTCCCAGCCTGAAATAAAAGACAATTTGGCTGGTGTTTTTAGCTCTCAATATCTCCAGCCACCCTCTCCAGCAAAACCCCAGTCTCCATTAATACTATTACTTGAGATGACATTTCCTCTGACTGTCGTCGTCTCTTTTTTTTCCTCCTCCTTAATTCCCTAATTTGTCCTAATATGCCCATTGCCTGTGTATCAAGTCATCCGTGAAGCCGCCCCATTTCCAGGTTTCTTCCTCCCCATCAGCCGAGTCTCTGTCTCCCACAGAAATTAGAGGGAGGCGGCTGCAAGCCCGTAAGGGCAGGAAATAGAATTAGGGGACGTATTAATTGGGACATCAAGTCGGATTTCGTTCCAGGCACTTCCTTCCGTTAACCACTTTGAAGCTTCCCCTCTGTGGCTCTGTTTCTCATTAGAGGGAGCTCTTAATGGTGAGTGGTGTTTACGCATGGTGCAAATATGTCATGCCCTAGCCTTCGGACTGGCAGGCCCAGCTGATTGGTGAGGGCAAGGGGAGGAAAAGGCCAGCCAATGGGGTCAGGGTGGCAAAGGTGGAGGTGGTGCCTGAGAAAGGACATGGGGGAGAAAAGAAACCACAGAGGTGTGTGTTTTAGGCGGATGAGAGGGATTCCACGAGGGTCCCATTATATTAAACTTCCCCTTCCCTGCAGTTTCCAGGCTCTGCAAATGTATTCATAAAACAAGCTCCTTTCTTCTTCTTCTTGTTATAATTGTGCTTTTCCCAGCCAGTCATGAGTTTTCTGGCTGCTAGGTTTCACAGATGCCTTGGCCAACACCTTGCAAACTGGCTGAAGTGCCCTGTCTGACACAGAGAAAGGTGCCAGGACACCTTGTCCCTCCTAACTCTCAGTCTTGTCAGCATTTCCATTTAGCGACACTCACTGCCCTCCTTGGCTCTCTACCTGACCCAGCCGCCCCATCCACCCCACATCTTTGAGGTCCTGTCTTTGCAAAGGCTTGCACCTTTGTGGGATCCCCACTCAGAGGCGTCTGTGCCAACACTAATTCACGGCTGTGAGAAGAACCCATTTGCGGAAGAGTATTGGTTTTTCCACCAAGGCAGCCAAAACCACCAGCCAGCCTCCCTTGCTGGGGAAGAGAAGAGAGGAAGAGAAGCAGCATTTGTTTCCCATGATCTATAGTGGTAGCCCCACAAAACAAACACTTCCAGGATACTCTAATCAGGTTTTACTGAAGCTCAACTGTGGGTGTGTTTTGTCCTAATTCCCGAGACAAGGAACCCCAGAAAGGAAACTCCTGTTGCTCTGAGGTGGAGGTCAGGCCCTTCTGCCACCCCTTCGGCTCTGACAGCCAATACAAACACCACAGCCCTGCCCTGGACACCCTTCAGTCCTCTTGAGCAACCAGAAGCCAAGAAAAAGCAACAGAAGTCCATGCGAAAAGTGGAGAAGACAAACCTCAGCCCTGAGTGGCAACCAAATCAAACAGCAGCGCCTCGTCAGCCAGTTTACAGACGTGAGGACAAAGGGATTTCAGTTTTTCTTTCTCCTCCCCCCTTCAGCTTCCTTCTCCTCCTTCTTGTTTTTTTATAATTAAAAAGGAAAACGAAAAAAATACTCGTTACAACCTAGGACCTTAAGAAGTAGGGAACTGGAAGGATTAGCAAGGCTGCTTGAGAGATCCAGTCTTTGTGTTTGCATGGACAAAGACCATGAAAGCTACAATGTCTCCTCTCTGGGCACATATGTTAAGAGTGTTTGGGGATTGGGTGAGTGGTTCACGCCTATAATACCAGCACTTTGGGAGGCTGAGATGGGTGGATCACTTGAGGCTGGGAGTTAAGAGACCAGCCTGGCCAACATGGTAAACCCTGTCTCTGCTAAAACTACAAAAATTAGCGGGGTATGGTGGCACATGCCTGTAAACCCAGCTGCTTGGGTGGCTGAGGCAGGAGAATCACTCGAACCTGGGAGGCAGAGGTTGCAGTGAACTGAGAACGTGCCACTATACTCCAGCCTGGGCAACAGAGTGAGACGCTGACTCAAAAAAAAAAGTGTTTGTAATGGCATAAATCAATGTATACTAACTTCAGGGAAAATGTCGAAGAAATTATAAAGATTTGGGGTTATATCTGGGAACTAGAAGAATCTCAGGTATGCAAACATTTCTCTTTCTCTATTTCTCTCTCTCTCTCTCTCCCCAACTCCCCCCTTTTTTTTTTCCTGAGACAGAATCTCACTCTGTCACCCAGGTTGAAGTGCAGTGGTGCCATCTTGGCTCACTGCAACCTCCGCCTACCAGGTTCAAGCAGTTCTCCTGCCTCAGCCTCCTGAATAGTTGGAACTACAGGCATGCACCACCACACCTAGCTAATTTTTGTATTTTTAGTAGAGACGAGGTTTCACCATGTTTACCAGGCTGGTCTTGAACTCCTGACCTCAGGTGATTCACCCGCCTCAGCCTCCCAAAGTGCTGGGATTACAGTCATGAGCCACTGGGTGTGGCCCATTTCTCTTTCCTGAATCAATCTTTCTCTCTCTCCATCCCTCCCTCCTTGTCTCTTTCTCTCTCCCTCTCTTCTATTCTTCTTCCTCACGGCAGACCATCTTTTCGTTCTTCCTTATCTCATTGGCAAGCAAAAGATGGTTTCCTGTAGTAGTCGCATAAGCTTATTACTGTCCCTGCAACACAGAATCTTCATCTAAGCTTCAGTTCTGTCTTCCTGGGAAAGATATTTTTTATTTGTTCCCTGGGGCTAGATGCCATTTCTGGTCAGACAATTGTGGCCGGAAGAAATGAGTCACCTTGGACAAAGGACAGGTGCAGAGAAACTGCCCCTGCGAATTGTGGGAAGAAAAGCAAGGGCACCATTATCTGCTGACAGACACCCTGCAATTCTCTAACACGTTCCAGTCTCAGTGACTTCATGTTTCTTTCATCCTGGGAACTACTTTCATTCATGTATTTTATCTGTTAACTTCTTTATTCATCAAATATTTGTTGAATATCTGTCACCCTTTGGTCTTATTTATCTTTTTCCATTTACATAATAACTATTCATTTAATAAATATGCCTATCATGTGCTTGAGGTTATTATAATATACAAGATATACTAGTAAGTAACTAGTTATACGTACCTTTCCTCTAGCAAAGCAATTCTAATCATTGCATTAAAAAAAGAAATTTACTTTTACGAGCAGTTCTCAAACTACAAAGCAACTTTTGCACTCTCTCAATCCAAAATTACTTGGCTAGGGAAAAAGAAACACTTTTTCTGTTTAATCTGCCTCCTCACAAAAGCCCAACTGGAATATTTCTGTGCTGTAAACTGACAGGGTCAGCAGCGTGGTGAGGGGAAGAGTCCCTCCTACTCTGGAGATGAAGAATGTTAGATCAAGTCTATTCATCAGACTAATGACAAAACCATTAGCTAACAAGAAGACAGACACATCTCTGCCAGACGCTTGAGACTTGGAGCAACTAATAAGCAGAATCCCCAGGGAAATGAATTAGGGGTCAAAGTAGAGTCATTTCATAGCCTTTTCTCGTGGGAGGGAAAAATGGGTGTGATGTGCTTGTCTCTTTGTTTTTTAAATATCTCAAGGATCCAACCTGTAAAATGCCAGTGGAATGACATATCTAGCACACGTTCCTCAAACACGAATGATCTAGAACCCTGGTGTATTTCTACCCTGACAGACCTGCTGATGCAGAAACACAGATTGACACCTTTTTCTTCTGCAAACAAGAGGAGTGAGAAGACAGATCTTCCAGAATGCTATGACTACCCTGGGGTCCCCAGGCAGCAATTCATCCAGCATACGTGTGTGGGGGCACCTACTGCATGCCAGGCACCTTTCTAGGCACACGCTGCTAGAACCAAGGAACTACAGAATTAGGACTTGGCCATTTATGTTTGGTCGCAGAGTCCATAAGTCTTCCTTGCAACAAAACATCCAGAGGAAACTGACAGAGGAGCAAAATTCATCCCCAAACTGTGCACATTAAAGGGGGAAAAGAATTCCACAGAACGATGAGATTTTCAGCTGAGCTGTAGGAAAACAGACTTCCTCTCTTCCTCTCTAAAGGGCTTATTTTTTTTCCATAAACCTAAAGCCATGGCAAAGGGACAGCAAGACTCAGCCAGGATGGCAGCAGACTCATTGGTTGCTGCCCCTTTGAGGAACTTTTCTACTTTAACTCTTCCCTGCCTCTGCCGTACAGCATCAAAACGCTATTCTCTTTTTCAGGACTCTGTAGACAAACAAGAGAGGCGTTGTAAGCTCCCCCAACTCTGGAGACCTTAAAGTAGGAGGAAACAAGCACCAGCAGGGCAAGTAAAAGGAAGAATAATAGCAGTCACTGTGGCTACCTGGATATCCATTGAAAACCCTAGTCATGGTTGTGATTTTTTGCTTAATATCCAACTTCACTCAGTGCAAGGTCCAAGAGAGCAGAAACTGTATTTGGCTTGCTCACTGGATGTGTTCTCAGAGCTCAGCCCAGCCACTGCCACATGGTAGATGCTCCATAACTGTTGGTGCAATAAATGGGTCTATCTACATTTGCCTGATTTAATTCTCCCAGCAAGACTGGGTATTAATGTCCTCATTTTCCTAGTGACAAAACAAATTGACTGCTCTCATCTGGTAGGTATTAATATCCTCATCTTATAGGTCAGGAGAGCAAGGCTAGGAGAAGTGAAATAACTTGCAGGGGACAGATGACTAAGAAGGTAAATGCAAGAGTTTGTTGATGAGCACTGCTCTATTTTTAGTGCCTAGGACAGTGCCTGCCACATAGAAAGAGCTCGCCAAATAATGTTGAATGAATATAAGTACAGAGCTGGGGCTCTAGCCATGGGTTGTTCCACTACCCCATACAGCCTTTCCTTGGATGGCATTTCTCTACTAGTACCCCCTTCTACTTGTCCTCTGCCACGATCTACACAGAATACAAAGGTCTTTACACTCACTGAAGCAGATGAATCAGCTAAATATTCAAACTTTGGAATCAGATAGACATGAATTCAAGTCTCTACCTCGGGTGACCTTGGGCACGCTCATGTAACTTCTCAGAATCTGAATCTCGACATACGATGCTTCCAAGAGGGAGCCCAAGTATGACTGGGAGGTGAGGCTGCCTGTGACTTTGGGTATTCCTTATGTTGCAATAAAAAGAGAGGTTTATGGTGCTAGCAGGCTGGGACTGGTGACCCTCTTTATCAAAGGAAAGCAGAAATTCTGATTTACAACACGAGCTGGAGGAGTATGAATGGAACTAAGGGGATTCCCTGGGTGTCTTCCAGCCCCATGCAGCTACATACAGTCGTCAAAGTGAATGGAAAATTATGGCAAGTCTTTCCATTTAAGGACATCGAGGATTTAGTTCTCTCAGAAATAAAGGCTTGGATCACCTCATGGGGTAAATAAACTCAAATACAAAATATGAATGGGATGTGGAAGGGTAGCAAATCCTATCCATGGCCTTATGAGTTTTATGAAAATTTATTGTATCTTGTTTCTTTGTGTCAGACATATATTTACATGTTCTAAATACTTTTGATTCTCTTTCTTCTCCTTTTCACAGACTATGGTATACGGGAATAGTTAAATTTGCCATTTCATAGGTTGCAAGATATTGAAAGAGGGCACAAAATAATAGAAGAAAATAAACGTGACCCAGGAAGCTTGTGCTGTGGCAAACAGCATTCACTAAGAAGATATGGATTTTTTTTAGTCCTGCAGGGAGGAGGCAGATCTGTCTCTGCTTGCATAGGGAGGTGCAGATATTTGAGTAGGGCATATTTAAAAGTGTAAATACTTGGCGGGGGTTGGGGGGAAGGCAAGTTGGGCCGTTGAGAGGATGAACAATATTAGTCATATCTTGTGATTTTTTCTGCTTTGCATCTACTGTGGACTGAAGGTCTGTGAATGTTTGTGTCCCCCCGCCATGTTCATATATTGAAATCTTAACCTCCAATGTGATGGTATGGGGAGGTGGAGACTTTGGGATGTAATTTGGTCATGAGGGTGCACCCCAGAGAGCTCTCTCACCCTCTTTCCACTATATAAGGACTCAGCAAGAAGGCAGACAAGCCAGGAAGACAGACCTCACCAGAACCCAACTATGCTGGCACCCTGATGTCAGTCCTCCAGCCTCCCGAATGATGAAACACAAATTCCTGTTGTTTATAAGCCACCCTGTCTGTGGTATTTTGTTATAGAAGCTCAGAGGAAAGAAGCTGGGATCCACTACTCCTTCCGAGAAGTAGTACCTGAGAGGCAAATTCTTGTGTAAGTTATTTACTGAGGATATGTTTTCAACCTGTAAGGTGGTGAGGAACGCAAGATAGGGAAGGGGAGAAACAGAAAAGATGTGTTTTCCAGTGCAGTGCAGCCTCAGCCTGGTCCTGAGGGGAGCTCTAGAGTGTAAATTGCATCATAGAGTCAGTATCTTTTTGAGATAAGGGAGAAGTACTGATGGGAAAATTGGTTGCATTGCATGTTGGGAGTGGGAGATGGGGAAAGAGCTAATTCTCAGGGACCTGTGGGTGAGGGAGTGCATATCACACAAGAGTAGTGCTCTGGAGAAGATGGTAGGTTGGAGTTCTGAACAACAGCACCTGCACAGCCAGTTAAAAGAATCTCCAGGGATCTGGGAGGACACTGTTTTAATTACCTATTGCTGTGTAACAACTTCACTCCAAAACACAGACACTTAAAGCAAGAATAAACATTTATTGTGTCTCACAGTTTTCATGGGTCAAGAATTTGGGAGCAGCTCAGCTGGATGATTCTGACTAAGTCTTTCATGAGGTTGCAGTCTTGATGTTGTCAGGGGCTGCACTCTCATCTGAAAGCTGGAATGGGACTGGAGCATCTGCTTCCATGTTGAGTCACTCCCAGCTCACACAGCTAGCAAATTCATGCTGGCTTTTGGCAGAGGGCCTCACTTTCTCCCAACGTGGGCCTCTCCACATGCTGCTTGGGTATCCTCATGACTTGACAGCTGCCTCTCCCACAGTAGGCAATCCAAGAGACCAAGGAAGAAGCACAATGCCTTTTATGACCCAACTCTAAAGCTATGCACTGTTTCCTCTAGCATAATCTATTGCTCATACAGACCAGCTCTGATTCAACGTGTATGTGTGTATGTGTGTGGGGGCGGGGAGGGGGTTGCTACACAAGAGTGTAAACGCCAGGCGGTGGAAATCATGGATCACTGGGGGAGATCAAGGGACTTGACTACCATATCCAAATTTTATTTTGAGGGATCCCATATGGTGCATTGGTGGCCAGGGAATTTTAGGTGTTTGCCTTTCACTACAGATGTTGGGAGATACAACCAGAAAATAGCCATGTGACTTTAGTCCACCCAGTCAGATGCCCTGTCTCAAGACTTTGCATTTTTAGTGAATTAGTGAATGATGCAACAGGAAGAGCAGTTCCAGGCCATTCACCACAAGCAGAAGTGTGCTGACCTGAAACTTCCCACCATGATAGTATAGCTATGGCTCTTGCTCTCCTGTCTCCTATAGCTTCCATAATTCATTCCTGCTTTCTAAACCCAGTTTGTAAAACCTCCTGCCAGTGCTTGGTTATCCAGGCCATGCATCAAATAAATTAAGTTTTGCTTAAGCCAGTTGGAGTTGGCTTATGTTTCTTATAGTCATGTCCTTTGACTGATTCACTGCTTTTTCCATATTTTCTGGAATGAATATATGTTTCTTTTATACTTGGTTGGGGGCAGTGTGTGGAGAAAAGTCCTTTTTGAGGTACTAAAGTACTCAGACCAAATTAAAACTCTTCCTAAGCACGTCTTTCTTTTTGCCTGAATAACGTATTTCTCACCTCATTCAGACACAGACATACACAAATCCACTAAGTTAAAAAGAAGGGGGAAGGTGTAAGACCTGTGGGGTTTTGGCAGTGGGTCAAATTACCATTCAGTCTGTCGATTGTCATCTGATACTATGCTTTTCTGAACATTGGCAAAACACTGCTAATACTGATGGCTAGAGATAGAATACAAGATGCCTGAGACATGAAAACAGCCTCTCACCCCAGGGTCTTCCTTTATACTAGAATCTGTGATGCTCTTAAGACTAAGGCCAGAAAATCAATAGAATGAAGTTGCAAAGTCTGTGACCTGCTGAGATCTGGGTGTTGGAGAATTAAATACAGGGAAGTGGTCTCATCAACACGGTTTTTTTTTTTGATTTTTTTTTTTTTTTTTTTTTGAGAGAGTCTTGCGCTGTTGTCCAGGCTGGAGTGCAGTGGTGCCATCTCAGTTGACTGCAACCTCCACCTCCTGGGTTCAAGCAGTTCTCATGCCTCAGTCTCTTGAGTAGCTAGGATTATAGACACACACTACCATTCCTGACTAATTTTTGTATTTTTAGCAGAGACAGGGTGTTGCCACGTTGGCCAGGCTGGTCTCTAACTCTTGGCCTCATGTGATCTGCCTGCCTCAGCCTCCCGAAGTGCTGGGATTACAGGCATGTGCCACCATGTCCTGTCTGACACAGTTATTATAAGAAAGGCCAGCTCTCTGCTCCAGGACAAAGAGGGAGAGAGGGAGGGAGAACTAAAACATTTCACTGTGAGCACATGCTCCAAAGAGTGAGATGGGAGGGCAAATTTGGTCTTCACTCAGTCCAAGCATCCACTATATTGAGTGTCATTCTAGGGGCATATATATATGGCCCTTAAACACAGCTGACTGTTTACATACAACACGCAACATGCCCTTTCAATACAGTCAGCTACTTTTTCTGGTTCTCAAATACAGAAAGAGATCTTCAATGATGGAAAGAAAACTGCATCTGGTAGACTTACAGAAGGATGAGATATTGGTCTCTAGTACAGCAATAGTCTAAGAGAGACTTGGGGATCTTTTTATTTTATGTTCAGATCGCTTTATGCTGTCACTGTACATAGAGTTAACCCCCACATAAGAAGTAATACCTCTGTATGGTTTTTTTTCCTGATCTTCTCCAAACTTATAAAATAATTTTGACCAGTTTCTCAGAGATTGCATAGCTAATGAAGCCTGAATGAGTATTCGGGTTCCCCTCCCATTTAATTTGGAGTGTTTTTTTCTCTTTTTCCTTAGCAAGTTCACAATGGCCCCAAGAGGCAGGTGATTTTGAACCTGACAAAGAAGCATTCCTGCCTGCTGGGACGACAGGCTGCAAAAGTTAAGTAAAGATTGAAGTAAAAATAGACAATAAATTTTGAGAGAGAGAGACAGGAATACAAAACTATCCCAGGGAAACTAAAAACTGTCATCCAAACATATGAAAATGTTCCAGATAGTTTAATGATAAGCAGGAAATTGCTGAAAAAACCAACAGTCATAGAAGGAGAAAATTGCAGTTAGAAGGGAGGATTGAACTGAGCTAAGTGTCTGTGTCATAGAGTTTATTATTTTATTAGTTTTAATAGTTGGACAGATAAGCTAATAGCAATAGGATTTACTTTAAAGATCAACACCACAGACTCTGCTGTTTATTATTTGATAGTAATGTGTCTCCAGTGAGGGGAATATTAAATCTCATAAAAAGCCATTCCTGCAGTTGATCCAGGCCCTTTCCAAGTTGCACGCACATGGATTTTCCCCTATTAGTTCCCATCTCTGGCAAGAGTTTTGTTTGTATAATACTTACAGAGACATCTGCTTCTTGGGAATCTGTGAGAGCTATTTCAGCTCCTAGTTTGGGTTCTAGGACCAGAGGATGGAACTAGGGATCACCTTTCTCATTCTTTTAGCAAGAGCTGATTAACTCATCTGGATCCTGAATATACTTGGAGTTTTTAAGTTTCTATCTGTATCCATTTATTGGATTCTAGTGTAATTTTGTTACATGGCTATATTGTGTAGTGGTGAAGTCAGAGCTTCCAGGGTATTCATCACCCAAATAATGCATATTATACTCATTAAGTAATTTCTCATCATCCACAACCCTCCTGCTCCCCCAGCCTTCCAAGCCTCCATTGTCTATCATTCCATATCCTGAATCTGTTTCTATGACATAGATGGGAAACTGAGTGTGAGAGATGGGACACCCATATCTCTGAAAATTACTGTGAGAGTTAAAAGCACTAACACATTTAACTCAACTAGCATAGTGCCTGGTAAATCCAGAACACACAACTACTATATAGGGAAATGGTAAGCGTAGCAGATGTTTGCAGATTCTGTAGTCAGAAAGTCTGAGTTAAAAGTCCTAGTTCTGATGTTCACATAGTTTCAAATATCTCCCTACAAGATACTCATTAATTGCACAGGGAAAATTAGTCACTTTACAGTGGAGGAAACTGCAGAAACCACCTTAACCAAATGATCAAAGCTAAACCTCACCAATAACAGGGCACAGTGCCAGCATGTACCTTCTGATACAATGCACCGTGGAGAACATAACATTACTTCTGTGCTGTTCCTGTCAAAAGCACTCACTGTAAATCTAATGTGACAAATCCAAATTGATGAACTTTCTGCAAAATAACTGTCCTGTACTCTTCAAAACTGTCAATGCATACAGCACAACCAAAGACTGAGAAACTCTTCCGGATTAATAGAAATTATAAGACATGACAATTGAATGCATTGTATGATTTAGAATTTTTTTCTTTTCATTTCTTTCTTTTTCTTTTTTCTTTTCTCTTCTTTTTCTTTTCCTTTTTCTTTTTTTAGTTTGAGACAGGGTCTAGCTCTGTTACCCAGGCTGGAGTACAGTGGTGACATCACACCTCACTACAGCCTTGACCTCCTGGGCTCCGATGATCCTCCCATCTCAGTCTCCAAAGTAGTTGGAACCACAGGTGTGCACCAGCACCCCCAGCTAATTTTATTTTATTTTTTGTAAGGATACGGTCTTGTTGTGTTACCCAGGCTGGTCTTGAGCTCCTGGGCCCAAGTGATCTGACCCACCTGCCTCGACCTCCCAAAGTGTAGAGATTACAGGTATGAGCTACCATGCATGGGCCTTCTTTTGCTTTTTTTCTTTCATCTCTTTTTTATCTTGTTTTTTTTTTCTTTCTTTCTTTTTATTGTTTTAGCAATAAGTACACTATAGGGACTATTTGTCAATTGGTGAAATACGAACAAACTCTGTAGATTAAATCATAAAAGTGTATCTGTATCCATATCATTCCTCTTATTTTAATAGCTGTTCTGCAGTAATGTAAGAGACCATCCTTGTTTTTGGGAAATAAATAGTGAAATATTTAGGAATAAGGTGACATTAAACCTTCAACTGATTCTCAAATGGCTTAGAAAAAAATAAAAGCAGGAGGATAAAACCAATGGGGTAAAGTGTTAACATTTGGGGAAACTGGATAAGGAGTATACAGAAATTTGTTTGCAACTTGTGTACAGGCCTGAAATTATGTAAAAAAAAAAAAAAAATAAATGGAAAGAAAAAAGCAATCACAGCTTTGCCGCTTTGGAACTTATTGTGACTTGACTTCTCTTTTCCTCAGTTTCCTCACCCCTAAATAAGGATTTTCGTACCAGCATATAGGACTTTTTCTTTCAGGTGACATGGCCAAGACACTAAAACATTAGGTAGTTTTTGAGTGAGGAGAAGGGTTGCAGAGTCAGGAATAAAATAAAAAACCAGGACATCTACTACACATGTTTCCAAGTAATAAAAACCATGATTTTGGGCTATGGCTGTCCCCTCAATGAACTGTGTCAAATTGGACATAGCAGGGAATCCTCCTTGAAATAACATTTCCATTTCAAGGTTGCTGTGGAAAACAAGATTATCTGGGAAAAGAACTTCGTGCAGTGCCTGGCACATAGTAGGGCTCAAGTCATGGCGGTGCACCTTACTGGTTTCATGATTCCTGGAGGGCAAGAAACCTCCACTGTGCCTCATCACTACGTGTTTTGCTCTTACCTGCTGGTCAAGTGGAAGTTCTTTCTAGAAAGTCAGTTTGTCTCAGTAAATGACACTCTTACCAGGGTGCCAGCCAGACAATCTCACCCACCAGCCTCATCGAAATTTCAGGCTGGGTGGCTGCTGACTGATGCCAGGACTGCAGCTCAAAGCAGTTTTCTTAAACACACACACACCTGGTTGGAGGTTCATGATGAGCAAATCCAAGCCAAAGTGACTGGGGAAGGCAAATTAGCATAAAATTGACAAGGTTATGATCTATCTCTTCAGAAACAGAGCTCTGCAATGTTCTGCCTTTTACAAAAATTCCCTGTGGATTTCTTCCTGCTCCTTCCTCACCGGCTCTCCCCACCCCCAACCACAACACACACGCAAACACCCTAGCTTTCTATACTCTGAAAAGCACCCGCTTGCTCAAGTAATCCAAACTCTAATTTATTTAGTCCTTATGTTTCCAAAAATCCTCTAAGAAAAGTTTCTCCCCACCATTCTGCAGACAGTAGACAGTAGTCATTCCTGGGCCACCCACCGAGAGCCGTTCTGAGCTCTTAATGAATTGGTCTTAGGCCATAGGAAGTTCACATCCAAGGGGCAAGGCAAAGGCTACTCTGGAAGGCCAGCTCTTACTGAGAATTGAGATGTCTGCAAGAGCTACGAACCCGATATCACTTACAAGGCACCAAAGGAAAAGCAGCAACCATTTATACAAACCATCTCTCTATCCAGAATTCCTTTAACGGAAGTCCATTAAAGCTTACCACAATCCTGCACAGTTACAGTTCCCTCTGACTGCAATGTAGATTGCCACGTTCTTCCCCTGGGGGACCACCCTCTTCCTTCAGGCCCTGCTCCTGCAGGGAGATCTTTTTCCCATAAAGCCCTAGACTTGATTCCCTTCCCACTGCTTGATCCCTCCACAGCCTGAACTTCACTACTGTGATGGTTAATATTGAGTGTCAACTTGATTGGACTGAAGGATGCAAAGTATTGTTCCTGGGTGTGTGTGTGAAGCTGTTGCAAAGGAGATTAACATTTGAGTCATTAGACTGGGGGGGCCGACCCACACGCCGAGTAGGCATCATGTAATCAGCTGCCAACAGCTAGGATAAAAGCAGGCCGAAGAACATGGAAAGACTAGACTAGATGAGTCTTCCGGCCTCCATTGTTCTGGCATACTGGATGCTTCCTGCTCTTGAACATCACATCCCAAGTTCCTCAGATTTTGGACACTTGGGCTTACACCAGTGGTTTGCCAGGGGCTCTCGGGCCCTCAGCCACAGACGGAAGGCTGTACTGTCGGCTTGCCTACTTTTGAGGTTTTGGGAATCGGACTGGCTTCCTGGCTCCTCAGCTTGCAGACGGCCTATTGTGGGACTTCACCTTGTGATTATGTGAGTCAATTCTCTCAATAAACTCCCCTTTATCTATACATTTATCCTATTAGTTCTGTCCTTCTAGAGAACCCTGACTAATACAGCTACACACACACCCATTACACTTAATTGTAATTGCTTATGTAGTTGATTGACTCCAGGGCTACAAAAGACACAGCTAACATTTACTGAGTGTGTATTATGTGCCACACTCAATGTTCACTGCATGTATTAACTCTTTTATTAATCTCTCAATGACCCTCTGAAGTCAGTGCCATTATTATTATCCCACTTTACAGGTGAGGAAACTGAGGACCAACAAGGTGAAGTGACTTGCCCACAGGTACACAGGCAGGAGGGGTTAATGCCCAGGATCATACCCAGGTTGTCCGTTTGCAGTTTTACATGGACAGCTGACTGTACTCTCTAGGTTAACACATCCCTAAGGAAGGTGCCTACCTTCAGAATCTAGTAGAAAACAATGATGGAGGAACAGAGCAAATATGCACAATGTGTGGTAGGTACCTGTGCTCATTATCAAATATCTCCAGTTCTCCCCTCCCAGTCACATGAGAGGCTCTTACTTCCTGGGTGCTTGTGGCTGGGCAGGGCCATGTGACTAGTTCTGACCAATGGGCTGTGAGCAGAAGCTCCCTGTGTATTATTCAGGCCACACTATTTAACAGGTATGTGAAAACTGTCAAAATTATCTTATCCTCTGCCATGAGAACCAACAATGTTTGAGATGGTGGCCCCTGCATCAGCGGGCATCCCTAAGTGATTCCAATAAGTGGAAATCCCCTGAGACCCATGATGAACAAGCAGTGTGAATGTAAAATAAAACTGTTATTTTAAGCCATAGGGATTTTTTTTAGGTCAGCATAATCTGGCATGTATCCTATCTGATATATAATAATGTAATTAAATGATAGCCAGATGCTTTTAATTATATTGAAGTTAATATAACCATATTGATGCTGGTATCAAGTCTCTGAGTCCAAAGTCTGCTCTTTCTATGTTAAAAAGGATATAGCTACCATGGAATACTATGCAGCTTTAAAAAAGAACGAGATCATATCCTTTGCGGGTACATGGATGGAGGCCTTTATTCTTAGCAAAATAAAGCAGAACCAGAAAACCAAATACCACATGTTCTCACTTATAAGTGGGAGCTAAATGATGAAAACGCATGAACACATAGAGGGGAACAGCATACACTGAGGTCTATCAGAGGGTGGAGGTTGGGAGGAGGGAGAGGATCAGGAAAAAGAACTAATGGGTACTAGGTTTAATACCTTGGTAATTAAATAATCTGTACAACGAACCCCCATGACACGAGTTTACCTATGTAACAAACCTGCACATGTATCCCTGAACTTAAAAGTTTTTTTAAAAAGGAGATATAGCAAGTTACAGGGAGGAGTTAAATGCTAGCGAAACTCCCTCGAGTTATCAGAATACTTAAATGAGAACTGTGTGGCAATTATTTTCCCTCTTGTGAATCAACTTTATTTAAGTACAACCTCAATCATACAGTGGCCAAAATTCCACAAATAGGGTTACATTAATTAATTAGAACCAGGGCAACTTCTCCCCCATACCTGTGGCCCATGGACTGAGATGTTGGTCAAAGTGAACAAATAGCCTTCCTTTTACCTTCTTCCCAAATGCTGCCTTACTCTTTTCTGAAGGTGCCTTATATGCACTCCAGAAAACTGTGATTGGAAATGCAGATGCTAATTTTGAGAATTCAAAGGTAGGTACAAAAAAGAAATTTCTATTGTGCCATAACAGATTAAAATTCTACCTTTCATGAACCTATGAATTTATTTGATGACCAGTGGCCACTTCTTAAATATATGTGAGTTGGAGCCATCCAGGTGTCATAGCCTAGAGGAGGGCTTCTTAAAGTATGACACTTGACCACCCAAATAAAAATCACCTGGGGAAATGTAAAAATATTCAGATTCTCAGATCTCTGAAGATGGGAGCTTGGGAATGTTCATTTTTATCACTTTCTTGGGCGATCTGGTGTCACTAAAGACTGAGAAGCTCTGCCCTTAGACTAGGTTCACCAGCAAAACAGAGAGTTAGGCTTCTAGATATTTGAGGAAAAGCCCAGGGTGCAGCTCACCACAAGAATATTCGGAAGATCCACAAGTTGGCTCACTGGCCTTCTCAAGGAGCCAAGGTATCCAGGTAAACAGGAAGGTGAGCGCACACACAAAACTATGCCTTCCTCCACAGAATCCCACCTCAGATGTGGGGTCAACTGAAATTCTCAACTGATCAGCAAACAGCTCTCCCTTGACTACTGATAATTGACCCAGAAGTGGGCACATGGGCTCAACTAGATAAAAAAGAGGGATCTATAGCCCATGCCTACAGGGAGATTTCAAAAAGAGAGATTTTCATTCTCTCCATCCAGGAAAATCAGTGAAATACACAGACCCTTTGCTATTGTCAACTTTGTTCTTACGAAGAGGAGGAAGAGAGAGAGAGAGAAAGAGGAAGGGAGGGAGGGCAGGAAAAGGAAAGGGAAGAGAAAGAAAGGCAAAGAGAGGGGAGGACATGAGTGAGGAGAGAAGGGAATGGAGAAAAAGGGGGATACAGAGGGAGGGAAGAGGGAAAGGGAAAAGAAAGAAAAGAGAAAAGGAAGAAAGAGCAGAGGAAAGGAGCGAGGAAGGAAGGAAAAGGAAAGAAAGGAAAGTGAAAGGGAAGAGAAGGAAAGAGAAGAAGGGAGGAAGAGAAGGGAGGAAGGGAGGGAAAGAGGAATAGGGAAAGAAAGAGAAGGGAGGAAGAAAGAAAAAGAGGGGGAGGGAGGAAAGGAGGGGAAAAGGGAGTAAAGAAATAAAAGAAAGAAAGGAGGAAGGAAGGAAGGAATGGAGGGAGTAAAGAAAGAAGGAAGGAAGAGAGAGGGAGAAAGGGAGGAAGGGAAAGGGATGGGGAAGAGGGGAATAAAGAAGAAAGAAAAGAAGGAAGGAAGAAAGGAAGAAAGGGA
Source organism: Chlorocebus sabaeus (assembly GCF_047675955.1). NCBI lineage: Eukaryota > Metazoa > Chordata > Mammalia > Primates > Cercopithecidae > Chlorocebus > Chlorocebus sabaeus. The sequence goes on along the minus strand of NC_132914.1, from coordinate 112,143,980 downwards.
GGAAGAAAGGAAGGTAGGAGGGAGAGGAGGGGGTAAGGAAGAAAGCAAAAGGAAGGAAGAGAGGTAGGCAGAGAGGAAGTGGAGGGAGAAAGAGAGGAAGGAGTCAGGGAAGATGGCAAAAAGGGAGGAGAGAGGGAGAGAGGGAAGGAGGAAGAGTTTAAGTCCATGTGAATCAAGGTTTTCTATTACTTGCTGCCCAAAACATTCTACCTGATATTTATTAACATCATTGCTGACAACAACATCACCATCAAGAGCTAGGGCAGGATTCACCGTTCTCCATGGAGAACAAGAGACTGTGCTTGTCCTCGCTCAGAATACACTTCCTGTCCAATCTGAAACACATGCACTGTTCTAGAATCTATATTGGGAAGAAAAGAAGGGCAGAACTCAGAACTGGTTGTGGTCCCAGCTCTGCCATTGACCATGTGACTTAAGATGAAAGCTGAGGTCTATTTTTTACATCTATAGAATGAAGAGGTAAAATCAGATGTCATCTGTGTACTCCAAGGATTTTAAATGTGGGACCACACAGACAGTTAATGGCCATCTTTAGTGGCTGTATTAGGGAGAGGGAGGAGACAGCTCACAGATTGCTTTTAAAACTTTGTAGTTTTAAAATAGCTGGCAATCTTTTAAAAGACAGATCAATTTCTCGTGAAACTCAAACTTTTTGGTTTCTTTTGATAAATCAAAACGTTAGTCGACACTGGGCCTACATTTACACATGGCAACAATTGGCTCAGGTCCAGAAGCTGCTGTCTTTAATTGAGGCAAATTTGCTTGAGTTACCCACACTCTCCACTACTCCCTATTGCCTCCCAACACTGAGACTAAGTGTCAGCTGCCTTTTATCATCTTACACCCAACTCACTTCCTAACTTTCATTTCCTGCCCACTCTGGGCAGACATTGAGTTTGCAACCCCAAATCTAAGCCAATAGTCTAAGACTTCTGGGATCCAAATTCTCTGGGGCCTTTTAAAGTAGACTGTTCTTATCTTCATATCGCATCCTCATCCAGAACCCAGGAGGCCAAAGGCCTTGGGGAACCACCTGGGAATACTGCCCCTGCCTCTGCTTGCATATGGTGATTCTCAAGGACCAGTTTGTTTTTAAGTTATGTTTTCCATTTCCTCTTTGGACACTTCTGTTCCTTTCCTGCTTTGAGGTCTATGTTCCAGCTCACGGGTGGTCAGTTCCTTGGGCTAGATGAAGAAGAATTTTTCCATCATCACCACCTCTCCTGAGTCAGTTTAGAGTTTGAGATTTGCAGTTGCATTATTAAGTTATTCACTGCTGGGGAGTTGGCACTTTGCAAACTTTTAGAATAAACAAACACATCCGCCTCTCAAGCACGGATTGCAACAAATGTTCTGCCTCCAAATATTGGCCACATATATTTTTGCCTAACAACAACAGTCTTAAATAATTGATGTGTTCTCTTTAGTTATCTGAAGCTGTAATTCACCAACAACTGAACTGTAATCTCCTGCTCTAGAGTTTGGGAGATTTTGGTTGAAAGCATCTGACGGCCTTCTTGGACACTCATAGCATGTATTACAAACAGCTTGATTACTGAGCTGGACACTAAGACTGTAGATTTTCTTTCTTTTTTTTTTTTTTTTCTTTTTTTGAGACAGAGTTTCGCTCTTGTTGCCCAGGCTGGAGGGCAATGGCATGATCTCGGCTCACTGCGACCTCCGCCTGCCGGGTTCAAGCAATTCTCCTGCCTCAGCTTCCCGAGTAGTGAGATTACAGGCGTGCACCACCATGCCCAGCTAATTTTGTATTTTTAGTAGAGACAGAGTTCTACCACGTTGGTCAGGCTGGTCTCAAACTCCTGACCTCAGATGATCTGCCTGCCTCAGCCTCCCAAAGTGCTGGGATTACAGGCATGAGTCACCACACTCAGGTGGGATGGTACATTTCTGATTTAGACTTGGATGAATCCCTTTCTGCACTGGCCTCAGTTTTCCCCTCTGTAAAGAAGGGGGTGAATTAAGTTGACAGTTTTCAAAGCGTATTTCATAGAACTTTCCCTCCTAAGGACGACAGGGAAAGTGGGACAGGACGACAGGACGGAGGGAAAATGTGGCACTGTCCTTTTCAACCATTGAAAAGGTTCTTCACTGTGTTCTGTTTTATATGGCCCAATAGTTAAAGGGGTGTTGTTCTGTGAAAGAAGAAAATAAAAATGGTAGGAAAGAAAGAAGAAAGGAAGAAGAGGGGAAACAAGAAATAAAGGAAGAGAGAAAGGGAGGGAGGAAGATCATCAGATTAGTTGAAATGACTCTTCTAAGAGCTGAAAATCTAAAGATGAATTTTTTTCCCCCAGAAATCAAATATGAAAGGGTCTAATTTAATCTGTCTTTAAACTGAGGCATCTTTGATCTATCCCAAAGCAAAGAGTCAGTATGGTGATTAAGAGAATGGATCCTGAAACCAGGCTTTCTGGGTCCAAAGCTCATGCCTTTCACCTTATATCTGGATGTCTTTGGTCGATCTAAGGATAGCATCTCTATATTCAAGTTGCCTTCCCTGAAAACCATGGTAATATTAGATAGTACTCACTAATGATTTCATAAATAAGTTAGCCCATGTAAGAAACTTAGAGCACTTGGCATGTAGGGTACCATCTCAGGCCCCTTTACAAGCAGTTCTGGCTTCATCAACAGCAGGTTTACATTCATTTATTAATTTGAGCAAACATTATTGAGAACCTAGTCTGTTCCAGGTGCTGTGCAACTTATTCTGAATGTTAAAATGGAAGTAAGCATGGCCCCTGTTCCTAAGATCCTTACAGTCTGGGAGAAGAAGGCATGTAAAAAGCTAACTGCAGGAAACATTCCAGTAGCTGCAACTGTCTGGATGAAGCACAGCAGAATCAGGATGGAAAGGAAGGAGCCAAGGTTTTGATACCAGCTGCAGAGGCAGCAACAGCAGCAGTACAAACCCTGTAATATGTATTCTATATGCATCCTCACAACAGTCATGTGAAGCTAGAGTTATTATTTATCCCTAGTTTACAACTGACAAAGCAGAGGGTATAAAGTTAGTCTGAATTCATTCTATGAGCAAACAAGAGAGCTGGGAATCAAATCCAGGTCTTGCTGAGACTTGAACCTATGTTGCTTAACCTTGCCAAAAGGAAACTGAGCATAAATTCTTGATTGCTGCAATATCGGTTCTCCCATTGCTTCCACAAACCCCTGACTCTTAGCTAAGTACATGAGCATTGAGAATAAATATTACATTACCCAGGCTTCTTTGCAGCCATGTGGTCACATGACTCCAATCTGACCAATAGTTATACCCTTAAAAGGAAGGATCATGTCTCTCTCTTCTTGCCCTTTTTTCTTCAGCTGGAATGAAGGTGGTTATGTGCAATCTTAGACCATGTCCTTAAGAGCAACATTCTAGAGTTGGCAGAGCAACAAGTCTGAAGGAGCCTGTGTCTCTGCATGGTCTTACGTGATGGAAACTGCCTTGTATTATATATGTGGGAAAAATAAATGTCTATCTTGTTTAAGCCTGGCAAAAGAAGATAATTTTATGTCCTAATAATATAGATTTATAGATGCATTATATTTCTACACTTCTTTTTAAACTTTTTTTTTTTTTTTTTTTTGAGACAGAATCTTGCCCAGGCTGGAGGGCAGTGGTGCTATCTCAGCTCACTGCAACCTCCACCTCCCAGCCTCAGGTGATCCTCCTGTCTCAGCCTCCTGAGTAGCTGGAATTACAGGTGTGCACCACTGCACCTGGCTAATTTTTGGGTTTTAGCAGAGATGGAGTTTCAACGTGTTGGCTAAGATGGTCTTGAATTTCTGACCTCAAGTGATCCACCGGCCTCAGCCTCCCAAGGTGCTGAGATTACAGGTGTGAGCTACCATGCCAAGTTGTATGCATTTTATTTCTTTAGGTAAGTTGTAGCTCCAAGAAACTAGGCTTCATGTAGTGTTTCTTGAGCTTACCCAAGAGAAAAGCTTTAGTCTCTAGTACGGTTGACATTTGGTCTGGTTAGTGTCTACAAAATTCAAATAATCCATGAATGTGAGGGAGGTCACCATGAAAACAACATCTCTCAAGCTATAGAACCATTTTGCCAACTCAGTAAAGCTTTGAGAGGCTTTTGTAGCTGCACCCCAGTGAACCTAGAGCATATAAAACAGATGGTAAGAGATCCCCTGCTCATCAAACCACACATATAATGCCCAATACCAGTCCCACTCCACATGCCACCCAGTCAATCCTTCTTCATTAAAATTATTAATATAGTCATTATTGTTAATATAACAGCTGTCACTTAATAAGAGCGCACCTTGTATATTCTCTGCCATATTAAAAATTTAACGTAAGTAGAGGTTTTAATCCCTATTTTATAGTGGGTACAATTGGGGCTCAGAGAGATCAATTAACTTTCCCAAGATCACAGAGTTAAGAGCAAAGGTAGGAATTCAGCATTTTCTGATGCCAGAGTCCTGCCCCTCTTATGTAAGAATGTAATCCAGAAAGAGCTGGGTAGACCAGTTCCATTGCCTCTGACCCACTTTCAGGAAAGATGTGACCAGTCCAGACTGGTTGTAATTGGGTGTCACCTAAAAGCAGCCCTTTCTCCCCAGCTCTCTGCTTCCGGGACTTCTTTCAGAAACATAATATATTTCTCACTTTTGAAATCACTGGGTATGTTGACAATAACCCATGCTTGCTCTCGTATCTTAAAGCCAGGCAATTCAAGTCCAAATTCTTTATCTTCCTGGTCTCCAGACATTAGTGGACTAAATCCAGCTTGCTGGGCTTGGTCCCTAGTTCTGTTCCCTTCGTTCTCAAACTTGCCCCTTTCCCGTGAAGCTGAAGCCTGGCATGCCTTTTTGGAGATGAGCTTTGCACAGAGTCCAGCTCTACACTCTACTTGTATCCTAACCCTTTGACCTATGATAGATCTTGCTTTAGCTTTCTCCAAGAAGCCTAAGCTCCCAAACAATGACATGGCAACCACCGCCCCCACTCTCTGCTGCTCATCTTGCATCTTGGCCAGCTCTCAGCCTATAATTCTTTCCAAACTTGCCTGTATAAAATAATCATGTACATGAAGTAAAACAGGAGCCTCATATACACACTTAATAACTCTTGTGTACTGTACAAGAGGGAATTCAACTTTATAACCCCCAGAGCTTTTGAATGTTTCTCATTTAGCTTTGCATTCCTGGTGTGAGATCTGAAACTTCTCTCTTCTGCCCCAGTGTGTTGCTGCCTTTCGAAACGGTTGTGTCTCCAGATTCCTTGGGACCATTTCATCTCCATCTCTGCTTCTAATTGGGGGATTTGTGTGTTGCTTTTTAGCCCTAGAGGTAAATGTCAGGGTTTCACTTAAAATCCCGTATTTTGGGAACTGAGTACATTGTACTGGGGAATCTTCAAGTACAAGCATGTCAAAGTAAATGGAATTAAATGGATCAGGTAATCCTCCCATCCAAGAGCTCAACTGCAGGATAAGAAGATGGGCTGTTACCCTCAGTATTCATCAAATCCCCTGTGTGATGTTGGCCAAGTCATTGGTCCTCCACGGGCTATTTTCCTCAAAGATAATTTTTCTGTAGTAGGCGGCAATTTCCCTGTGTCTCCAGTCAGTTAATTGGGCAATATCTATCTTCCAAGTAAGTCTTAGATTTGGGGGGCAATGGGCAGTCAATATGAAATCCTTTCTTATACTGACTCCATAGGCATGGTCATACTTATTAAAATAGCAAGAACAATGTACAGCTGTGTTTTTAAAATTAGCTTTATTTTTTAAAATATGCACAAACGGTGGCACCAAAGGTTGAGAGATGGAATTGAGAGATGCAACTGATTAATTTTATTAGTTTGGACCTTGAGCAAACATCCACAGTGCTTGGTCTTTGCCAGACACAGTGGTTGACACTGAGAAGACAGATAAGCTGCTGGATGCAACCCTCGGTTTACATCTTCAATCTCATTTCACTCCCTACCTTACTATACACTCCGGCCACCCTGGCTTGCTTCAAGTCCTTCGAGCACACAAATTTCACTCCTGCCTCAATGTTTTTGCAAGTGCCATCTCTTCCAGTCAGGATTTCTTCCCTACTAGTCTTCAGATGCCTTCTGGGTCTCAACGCAAATGGCTTCTTCCATGGGAGGACTTCTTTCCTACCATCACTTCGTTCTCCAGCACTCTCACCTTCATCTCCATGATATCATCTTCATGGTGTGTGTCTCATTTGAAATCATGATGGCTATGTGATTGTTTGCTGGTTTATTAAGAGTACCCTTTTCTCCCACTGGACCCTAAGTTCCTTGAGGTCAAGAAGCCTTGTCTTTCATATTTGTCTGTATCTTCAAGGTCTACAACAGTGTTTGGCATGCAGAAACATTCCATCAATAGGGAAGAATGGATGACTAGGGTCACAATCAAACGAGCTTTGGAGTTACAGTTTTAAAAATGCACCTAACTAGTTGGGTACAGTGGCTCACACCTGTAATCCCAACACTTTGGGAGGCTGAGGTGGGCAGATCACATGAGGTCAGGAGTTCAGGATCAGCCTCGCCAACATGGCGGAAACCTATCTCTACTAAAAAATACAAAATTAGCCAGGCATGATGGTGCATGCCTGTAGTCCCAGCTACTCCAGAGGCTGAGGTACAAGAATCACTCGAACCTGGGTGGTGGAGGTTGTAGTGAGCCAATATCGTGCCACTGCACTCTAGCCGGGGCAATAGAGTGAGACTTTTGTCTCCAAAAAAAAAAAAAAGAAAAGAAGAAGTAAAATGCACACAGCTAAATATGTCAGGCCCATTCTTGATTGTTCCCTTCAACTATTCGACACCTACATTCTATGATAAAATTTCTTCTAAAACAGTGTATTTGTTTGTTAATTTTTAAAAATTTTTAATTATATATATTTATGAGATATATAATGTATAGTAATCAGATCAAGGTAATTAACATATTTATTATGTCAAACATTTATCATTCTTGTGTTGGGAGCATTCAATATCCTCCTTTTAGCTATTTGATACTATATAATGTGTTATTGTTAACTAGAGTCATCCTACAATGCTGTAGCACACTAGCACTTATTCCTCCTATCTAGCTGTAATTTTGTATATTTAATTGGTCCCTATACCCTCTTCCCTTACCCTTCCCAGCCTCTAATATCCTTTTTTCCACTTTTTATTTCTGAGAGAACAGCTTGTTTTGTTGTTGTTGTTGTTGTTGTTGTTGTTTTCAGCTTCCACATATGAGCAAGAACATGAAAGGTTTCAACTTTCTGTGCCTAGCTTATTTCACTTAACATAATGTCCTCCAGTTCTTTCAGTGTTGCTGTGAAAGAGAGGATTTCATTCTTTTTTATGGCTGAATAGTGTTCCATGCTATTCATCCACATTCTTTATTCATTCAACTGTTTTTAGACACTTAGGTTGATTTTATATCTTGGTTATTGTGAACAGTGCTGCAATAAACATGGGGGTGCAGATGTCTCTTTGATGTATTCATTTCCCTTCCTTTGGATAAATGCCCACTTGTGGGATACTAGATCATATGGTAGTTCCATTTGTAGCTTTCTGAGTGATGTGGTTTGGCTGTGTCCACATACAAATCTCATCTTGAATTGTAGCTTCCATAATTCCCATGTGTTGTGGGAGGGACTGGGTGGGAGATCACTGAATCATGGGGTGGTTTCCCCCCATACTGTTCTCATGATAGTGAATAAGTCTCAAGAGATCCGATGGTTTTATAAGAGGAAACCCCTTTCACTTGACTCTCATTCTCTCTTGTCTGCAGCCATGTAAGACATGTCTTCTGCCTTCTACCATGATTGTGAAGCCTCCCCAGTTATGTGGAACTGTGGGTCCATTAAACCTCTATTTCTTTATAAATTACCTATATCAGGTACCTCTTTATCAGCAACGTGAAAATGGACTAATACACTGAGGAACCGCCATACTCTTCTCCATAGTGGTGTGTTACAAACACATAACCCTGAATTCAAAAGAAAGCCAAATCTATAGAGCAGTTACCGTGACGGTGTGGAGGCTGTAGTTAAGGCAAGGGTGAGGTCTGCAGCCCCACCCATTTTGCCCCATCCCACCTTCTTTCTGCTATCCTTAAGGCACCTGTATAGCCTCTTAGTATAAATTTTCAGGTTTTGTAAATCATCCTGCCAAAAAGACACAGGCACTCATATGTTCATTGCAGCACTATTCAGAGTAGCAAAGACATGGAATCAACCTAAGTGCCCATCAGTGGTGGATTGGGTAAAAAATTTAAAAACGTGGTATATATACACCAAGAAATACTACACAGCCATAAAGAAGAATAAAATCATGTTCTTTGCAGCAACATGGATGCAGCTGGAGGCCATTATCCCAAGTGAGCTGATGCAGGAACAAAAAATCGAACACTGCATGTTCTCACTTATAAGTGTGAGCTAAACATTGGGTACACGAGGGAGCAACAGACACTGGGGACGACTAGAAAGGGGAGAGAGGGAGGGGAGCAAGGGTTTAAAACTACCCACTGGGTTTTATGCTCACGACCTGGGTGATGGGATCATTTGCACTTCAGACCTCAGTGTCACGCATCATGCCATGTAACAAACTTGCAAATGTACCCCCTGAATCTAAGATAAAAGTTGAAATTACTTTTTAAAAAAATGTGATAGTTTGAGAGAAATTTTTTTTCAGTTCTGGAAAATGCTGGCAAGTACGCTGTGGACAAATAGGGAGCCTCTGTGGTCAAGTCCTTTTAGGAAGTACATGATTATTTCAAGAAATACTTACTAAGTGTGTAGGACATCCCAGAAATTGTGTCAGTTGCTGGGATACAGCGAAGAACAAGACAAGCACAGTTCCTGCTCTTGAGGACCTTATAATCAAGGGATTAAAGGAAATTCTACCAGGGTAAAGAACATAAATGGGATCCCGCGCTCACGGACTGTGCTGTGCATGAGCTAACGTATTCTGGAAATATGTGGGTATATGTTTTGCCTAAAGTTAGTGAGCATGCCACAGGTCTAGTGTTCCACAAAGCAGGCTTTGGGAAATGCTTGTCAGGGCCAATTGCTGTCAGCATCATCAGGGAGTGAACTCTATACCATTACCAATTTTCAAAGCATTACAACATTAAAAAATGTAAATAATCCTGGATGACTCAATCGGTTTGATCTCTGATGATTCATAAGGCATTTTGAGACTGCTGTGTCTTGGATCATCCTCTAAACATGGGTTATCTTTGTAGTTTTAGCATGTGGATGTATCCATTAAAGGACTCAATATCTAGCTGGTCAGCTTCAAGAGGGTTCCTGTTTTGTGTTTATATCAGTTTGTGGTCGTGTCTCTTGTGCTCACTTTTCTAGTCATTCATAAGAGAATATATTAGAACAGAAATGCCTGTAGAGAGATTTTAACCTTGAAAATATGCTTCCTCCCCAAAATTAGGCAGAGAATTCCAATCAAAGGAGAGAGCTCCTGTCATTCATCCTATCCCTGGAATGGAATTAATTGCTTCTTGCTATGTGTTTCCAGAATGTTGTACATGCAACTATAGATAGCGTTTATCACAGTGATTATTACTCATGACAACCAGGCAGTGCATGGTATTTTGTGCCAGGTGCTTTGCAAAGTATTTTCCATATATTGTTGCTTCTACTTCTAACATTCATAGGCATTAGGTCCTAGCACTATTCCTGTTTTAAGGATGAGAAGACTGAAGTTCAGAAAGATAAATAATTGCCCAAGACAACATGATGAATAAGTTGAATTCCATGATGAGTAAGTGGGATTCCAGAATTTAAACCTAAGCCCAAATAATTCCCACGTCTACACTCTCTCCTCCATATTTCCCAATTAATAACTTAAGAATCCACCATGACCAGTTTGGATCTTCAACTTCTTGAGTGACGTATTTGAGTTTCATTCAGCCTAATGCAGTTCATGGTGTCCAGTGAGTGCTCAGGAAAGGCTAGTTGAATGAACTGTGAGAGACAATATGGTACAAAGAAGAGAGCTTTGGGTTAAATAGCAAGAAAACTGTATCTTTCTTCAGAATATGTAAGTAATCTACCATGTGACCCCGAACAAGCCCCTTCTTCCTCTCTGAACCTTGGTCTTCCCATCTGTAAAGTGGGAGGATTGGGAAAGATGATTGCTAATATGATCCTTCCCTGTGAGTCCAAATGACCTATAGTGGGAACTGGTGCTACGTAATTCAAAAAACATCAGGGTTCCCAAGAAGATAGACATAGTGTTGTTTGTTTCTGACATCTTCAATCCTTAGCAAAGTGCCAGGCATACAGTCATGTTCAATTAGTATTCACTGAATAAATGAGTGGATACTGAGACTCATCCAAAGCTCTGTTGAGCATAAACACATCCCAGATCCCACATCCCAGAAAGAAGCAAAAAGTCACTTCCTTGTAAGGGAAGATGGATCCACTAGTGAACCACAGCACTGGCTCAGCCTTTCAAGAATACAGTGGTTAGAGTCCAGCCACAGGGAAAGACGGAAGCTGGGGATGGAAGGGCCCCCCAGCATCCCCTCACCACCCCACCCCACTCATGAACTCAAATTCCTGGGTCAGATCTTTCATCACCAGTATGTAGCCTCTGGAAAACATAAAGGAGAATGGTCCAAATCTTGCCTTGTAAGCTTTGCCTTACATATCAGCCTCCCTAAAACAGAGGAAGAAGAGACTCAGGAAGCCAAGAGACATGGCCTTCCAAAAATCCTTTGATGGGAAATAAATAAATATATCAATCCAAGACGTCATTTTTTCTTTGTTAGGAAAACATGTTTTTCTTGTTTGCTGACCCTCTAGCATTTTGGAGCTTGGGGAGTTGACTGGGTGCCTAGTATCCATGAACGTTTGCAAGTTCATCACCCTGACCTTCTTGGCTGTTAAATCTTAACACTGGTTGCTGGAAAGTGCTTTGACTTAAAAAAAAAAAAAAAAAAAAAAAAAGAAAGACAGAAAAAACTTTGTTTGCTTTTTTTTCCCCAAACACCCTCATCATCGAGCTTATACTTTGGGACTATGTGTAAGGTTTTGTCAGGTAGACTATAGATTTCCACGCAGATAGCCAGAGTTTTCCTTTTCCCATGAACTCCCTGGAATTCACCTGAAAACTTACTGATTATTTATATTCTAGCGTACTTTCAGGAAAGCCATCCAGGACTTTATATCCTCAGGAAAACTGACAAATCTAATCAATTCTTGAGATACAGTTCTGTAAAGTCTTATTCATTTGAATGCCATCAGTTCAGAATTTTTGGATAATTCAGACAGTCTGGATAGAAGTTTCCTTTTGCACGGCTCTACAAAAACAGTTTCTTAACAGATTGATAATGCAAAGCAGACTGTCGGAGCAGAGAATAAATTGTCATCAAGTCCTTCAGAATAGCATTCACAGAGAAGCAGTCAATGGTTAGTTACAAATTATTTTTATCAAATAATTAAGGTTGAATCCCAGGCAATTCACCCTATCTTAGCAAAAGCATGGTACAGGGGCAAAAATAGGGCTTTCAATGTATCCAGGCACGGGCTCAAATTCCAGCTAGGCATCTCATGAGCTTAAATTACTGTGCAGAAGCCACTTGACTTCTCTGAGTCTTAATTCTGACATAAGGGAAAGTTTGCGGGACGGACATGAGAATTGGAACTCACATAGGAAAAGACAAAGTTTCCTAAACTATGCTCAGAAGGATTTTAAGTATATAAGATGTTAGCACTTAGTGCATGAAAAAGGGATCCATGGTTTAAGAAGTTTAGGATAAGCTAGGCTAAACAAAATTAAATGTGTTTGCATGCTTGCTTTGTTTGTTTATGTGCAGACCTTCTCAGAGCCTTTAATATTATGCTTTATATTGTGAATCTCCAAAAGAAGGTTATCAGTTCTCCTCCTAGGGAACTATGATAAATATGGCAGTCATTATCGACAAACTGGGGGGTATCTATAAGGAACTGGGGATAGTGTTAAAGGGTGGATCCAAAAGTGTCAAGATTAGTCCCTACACTAATAAAATTGAAAATGGAATTGGTAAGACAGGACTGGTCCTTGGCAAACCCAACAAGAAGGCAGAGGGCAGGAGAGTCCATTGATGTGTCTATATAGGTCAGTTTCCAGAGGCAGAGAGCAGGGTGGGGAAGGGTGGAGGGTGACCTAAGGGAAAAACAGAAAATATTTGGGATTGAGACACTGTTTTAGAAAGAGTTGTCAGGGATCTTCCCTATGAGAAAGTGATGTTAGAGGGAAGACTTGAATGACAGGCACCAATAAGCTTTGCAGAGATCTGGGGAAAGAACATTTCAGGTAGCACCACTTTGGGATCTTTTGGGAAATTCACGGGACATGATGAAATAGAAGGAAAGAAGGTCAGTTGTGAGGATGCTTGAATAAGGTAAAGAGTATCAGCAAATGAGGCCTAGATGAACAGAAGTCCAGGCAATGTAGGGCCTTGAGAATAAGAAATTCATTTTAAAAAAAGAGAAATCTCTGATGCTTACAGCTGCAGAGAACAAAACAGAAATCCCCGCCCCACCCCATCATTTGAATAAATGGAAGGGAGGATGGTATCGGTAAAACAAATGATACAAAAAATGACACAGAGGCAGTAATTCACCTTGCAGGTCGGGGCAACTGGAAGGGAATCCATCCATGGGTAATGTAAACCATTTCTTCCAAATCTCCTCCATCCTTTCTTTCCTTCCTTCCTAACAGCTTTATTGAGAAATAACGTACATATGATGAAATTTACCCACTGAAACTATACAACTAAACGGCTTTTAGTATATTTATGGAGTTGTGCAACCATCACCACCATCTAATTTTAGAACTTTCCCATCACCTTGGAAAGAAACCTTGTGCCCATTACAGTTATTTCCCCTTCCCACTCCAGTCCCAGGCAAATGCTTATCTACTCCATGTCTATACATTTGCCTTTTCTGGACATTTAAATAAATGAAATCATAAAATATGTGATCTTTTACATCTGGCTTCTTCTACCTAACATCATGCTTTTGAGGTTCATCCATGTTGTAGCGTGTTTCAGTGCTTCATTCCTTTTTATTATCCACTAGTGTTTCGTTGCATGGCTTTACCATGTTTTGTTTATCTGATCACCAGTTGATGGACATTTGAGTTCTTTTCACTTACTGGCCATTGCAAACATTTATGTGCAAATTTTATGTGGATGAATGTTTTTTGTTTTTTTGGTTTTTTTGATTAATGCCTATGAGCGGAATTGCTGGGTCATGTGGTAAGTCTATGTTCAATGACTTGAGAAACTGCCACAAGTTTCTTAATTTGTTTTTCAAAGCAGCTGCACCATCAACTCTTTTTCTTAATTTGTGAAATGTGTGAGTCTTCATCTTTGTCTTCAGCTGATTGGAGCAAACAGGAGCACATGATCTAAATTGGACCAATCAGTTTTTCCTTCCTAAGATGATCTTATGAGGACACATTGGTGGATGTATGTTTGTATCTACAGTAGTCTGAATAATAGACATGTGCAATAATAGATGTAGAAAAGCTGACCACAAAGACAGGAAGTTGACCTATATAGAGAGAAACAAGTGACAAGCCAAATGAAACCAGCAGAGGTGGACAAAGTAGTCTCAGGTCCTGGGTTTCTGGGTTCCTGGTTCCAGGCCCTGATGAGGCCTATCATGCACCTTTGACCTTGTCATCTTCAACATATCCCAATGTCCTGTAATATGTTCCAACAACTACAAATTCCTTAACTAACTCAACACATTTTGCCTATAGCAATGACTGGGTAGAAGAATAAAATAGGCTTAACACTTAAACTATAACAACACAAGCATTTATAAGGTACATACCATGTGTTCAGCACTATATGAGTGCAATATGTCCTGAACTTCAAATAGCACATAGTAGGGTAATTAAAGTTCTAGCAAATTGTCACGGAAGAAATAGAGATGAGCAAAAAGTAGATGAATATTTTTTTTAATAGAGAGCTTTTTAAAAATGTTGTTCAAGTAGGTCCTTGTACAATTTAATGGAAAAAAAGTAATGTAATGAAAAGCTGTCAAGATTATGGAGTTAAAACTCCTTAGGTGCTGAAAGAGCTTGAAATAAAAGACAACCCTTAAGTATCAAGCATTATAATTATATGCTCCTTTAAAGAACCACAGTCAGTTCTCCTGGCGACTAATCCTGATCGTCTGTCAAGAACTGGAGACGGAGAAGTCACACGAATGTTGGGCAGGATCGTCTAATTCTGGGGCCATCTTGTGGCTTCCTCCTTCCCCCAGGAGCCTGTCTGTGTCATAACAAAGACTTCATCACAAATTGCTTCCTTGATTCTCCCAAACCTTGCCGGGGAAGAAAAGATAGAAAAGAAAAAGTAGTCTCAGTGAAGGAAATATGTGAAAGATCATGGGGAAGGAAATACAGCAGAAAAGTTTCTTTTTTCTTTTTCTTTCTTTCTTTCTTTCTTTCTTTCTTTCTTTCTTTCTTTCTTTCTTTCTTTCTTTCTTTCTTTCTTTTTTTCCTTCTTTCTTTTCTTTCTTTCTTTGTTCTTTCTTTCTTTCTTTTCCTTCTTTCTTTCTTTTTGAGACAGGGTCTCACTCTATTGCCCAGGTTGCAGTGCAGTAGCTCAATCTCAGCTCACTCCAACCTCCACCTCCTGGGTTCAAGCAATTCTCCTGCCTCAGCCTCCAGAGTAGCTGGGACTATAGGCACATGCCATCACACCTGGCTGATTTTTGTATTTTTAGTAGAGACAGAGTTTTGTCATGTTGGCTAGGCTGGTCGTGAACTCCTGGCCTTATGTGATCCACCTGCCTTGGTCTCCCAAAGTGCTAGGATTACAGGTGTGAGCCACCATGCCCAGCCAAAAGTGAGACTCTCTGGGATAAATTTCTTAATTAAAGGGTCTATATGTTTCCTGTTATTTGTTTGGTCTCTCAATAGAAGATAAGCCCCAGGAGGGTAGGAACTGTGTCTGGAGTGGTCACCATTGAATCAATATTCTTCTAGAGCAGTATTGGGTGTATAGTAGAGATTCTATTACTACTCGTTGAATAGATGAATGAAGCAAAGTATAGTATTTCTTGCTTCCTTATTTCTCAGTTCATGTCAACTTAAGATCTTGCCAGGAGGTACACAATGCAAGAAAAATATTACAGGTGATAAACTATGGAATCTCTGACAACATGTGAAAGACCCAGGGGAGCCTCTCACATGAGATGGGAGATTTCAGCAACTGCAGTGAAGCCTAGAAATGAAAAAACGTTTCATTTCACCTATGCATGTATATCCTTTGTTCATCCCATTGTCATTAAATGTGCTAGGCTCATGCTAAAACCAGAGATGATTCAGTGGTACCTTTTTTTACAGCAGAAAGAACAGACTTGTGAAATGGTCTTTCTTCAGTGACTTACTACGCTGTAGTTCAGCACTGTACACTAGAAATCTAAGGCAACCCACGTTCGTAATTTTAAATTTTCTACTAACCTGGGCAACGTGCAAGAACCCTGTCTCTACCAAAAGAGTTACAAAAATTAGCTAGGCATGCTGGTGCGCATCTGTAGTCCCAACTACTTGGGAGGTTAAGGTGGAAGAATCATTTGAGCATGGGAGGTAAAGGTTGCAGTGAGCCAAGATCGCATCACTGTACTCCATTCTGGGTGACAGACCAAGATCCTGTCTCAACGATAATAAATAAATAAATAAATAAATAAATAAATAAATAAATTTTCTAGTAGTCACATTTTAAAAAGTGAAAAGTAACAAAATTAGTTTAAATAATATATTTAAGTGATTTTATTCAAAATATTATCCTTTCATCATGTAATCATAAAACTTATCAGTGAGACACGTTACATTTTTTTTGCATCATCAGTTTTTAAAATCTGGTGTATATCTTATGCCAATAACGCATCACACATGGATGCTCGATTTTGTTGAAAATTCTTGATTTATATTTAGAATTCACAAAATTTACAGTCAAAAAGACTTTAAAAGCCTTCCAATAGCTGAATCATGTCAGTTTTTAAATCTGAATTTAAACTAATCAACTTTAAATAAAATACAGAATTTAGTTACTTAGTTGCACTAGCTACACGACAAGTACTCAGTAGCCACAGTGCCTAGTGGCTACCATATTAAATAGCATTGATAAAGAGCATTTCATCACTGCAGAAAGCTCCACTGGACAGTGTTGCTTTGGGTTATCTAAGAGGACTACAAGCACTGAGAACAGGCACATGTTTTGCCCTGTATTGTATTTCCTACCACAGTAATTAACACATGAAAAGTGTCAGCAAATCAGTGTTGAAAAAATAAATGAATGAATGGCTGTTGTCACATCACAGAGGTTGGAGGGTTTAAAGAAGACTTTATAGAAGAAGAGACATTTATGATAGGTTTTCACATATGAGTAGGAGCCTGTTAGACAAATATTAATAATAAGATGAAGACAGAGCAAGAGCCTGGTGGACAGAGGAAGAGCCTGGTACACAGGTGCTGAATTAATTGTTTAAGTCTAATATGTTGTTAAAAGGGTATTCTGTCATCCATTTGTTTTGCAAAATCAAGATGAAATCAAACTTTTCCAAAAGTCAAGATGAAATCAAACCTCACTACTTTCTAGCTGTGCATTCTTGGGAATATCACTTAACCTCTCTTAGCCTCAGTTTTCTCATCTGTAAAATGAGAGTACTAATTTCAAAGGGTTGTTTTGAGGACTAATAAAATAATAGATGCAGAGTGTTTACCACAAAGCCTGGTGCATAATAAATGATCAATCAATGTTCAGTGTTGGCCATTATTGTGTCCAGTGTTTAGTGAGTTGTGGTAGAAAAGGTGCTAGATGCCACTCCAATATCTCTTCTCCTCTTTCTTTGTGTCAGCACCCTGGCTTTTAACAGTCCAGAGTCATGTCCTGGCTGAAAACCTAAGTCTCTCAGTCCTTTTATAGCCAAGAGCAGCCATCAGGCTGGGTTTTCATCAACAAAGTTTTACACAGAAATGTTGTGTGTTATTTCTAGGATGTTGCTGCAGAGGGAAGGAGTCCTCTGCTTTTCTCCTTCCTGCTGTTCTGAATGCAACTGACAAGCTAAGGCTGGCAGATCAGGACATTCTGCAGCACCTTGGTTCCCAATGAGTGAGAAACTTCACGTGAGGGCAGTGGTAGGCAGTCATTTCCAGTCTTCTTTCACTACAGAACCAACTTGCCAAGGACCATCTCTTGGGACCATCATTCTGTGAAACAGAGTTTGAGAAATATATTTTAGGTGATCTGGAAGGAATGATGAGGTGGTTAGTGGCTGAGATTCAGTGAAATCCATCTATAAACAGTGGGTGAGGCTTCCGACCTTTCGGGATGTTGGAGGGACGGTGAGATTTCGGCAGGGCCAATGGTCACCTCGCAGCCCCATGGCTGGGCCCAGTCATCAGTCTGTGAGGTCAAGGGGACCGTAGGTGGTTTGGTGGCCAACAGCAGTGACTGCTTCACCATATGGCATGGGTTTGTAGTTTTTCTGCCATGCAGCTGCATGTTTATTGTGGTTCTCCTGCTGATTGTCAACTGACATTACACACTAAAGAATGTTCCCGTGCCTCTCAAATGTATCATGGCTTCTCATAAACTTTTGTTTGTTGTGGCTGAAATACGGGACGATGAGACCTTTTTCAGCCTGTATTTTTGGAGCAGCTGTTTGATGTTTGTAAGAGAACATTTCTTTGTGTGCTTTAAACCACCGTAGATGGGAGTAAAGTCAAGAAGTGACTCCTTACTGCACTTTAGAGAAATTTTATCATGGCTTTGGACAATATTTTTCTTAAACTCTCTACCAAAACTTGGTACATCAAGCCAAGCAAGTTGGAATTATTCACAGAGAGGAAAGTATCTTTAATCCTTAACTAGGTTATGGTATCCTTATGAAAGAATTGAAGTAGGCGTTACTCCAGAGACTCACATGAATTTTCATTATCGTAGCCCAGCACAGAGCTTAAGCAATTCTATGCTACTAGAGTTATTTCTTTATCCTGCAGCACGGGCCAAAAATTGGGGTCCCTTGATTTGCTGACCCAGTATAGCATTCAGAAGAAATGAAATAGATCCATTGGGCTTCTGTGCTTGCCAGGCCAAGTGAGCATTGAGGTTATAAAACCTTATATGAATATGATATTATCAATAAATGAGAATTACTATTGTTAAGAGTTATTGTGATGATTTTCAAATAACCCTGCCAACTATGTTTCTAATGTTAAGAACAGATAAATTCCATTAGCAGCTTCCCATAAGCATGATGCTAAGTGCTTTACACAAATAATCTCAAACCTCCCAATAATCCTAGGAGGTAGGAATTATTAATGGCATTTCACGGAAGAGGAAAGTGAAGATCAGAAAAATTAAGTAATTGCCCAAGGACACACATCTGAGACTGGTGTCCAATCTAAGGCTACTAGACTCTCAGGACCATGAGCTTAACACATTATTCTGCAATTACTGCTTAACAGCTACTATGCAACAAAGTAATGAGACTGTTCCTCCTTCTTCTCCTTCTTCTTCTTCTTCTTCCTCTTCTTCTTCTTCTTCTTCTTTTTTTTTTTTTTTTTTTTTTGAGATGGAGTCTCACACTGTTGCCCAGGCTGGAGTGCAGTGGCGCAATCTCAGCTCACTGCAACATCCACCTCCCTGGTTCAAGCAATTTCCTTGCCTCAGTCTCCTGAGTAGCTGGGATTACAGGCGCATGCCACCATACCCAGCTAATTTTTTTGTATTTTCAGTAGAGGTGGGGTTTCACCATGTTGGCCAGACTGGTCTCAAACTCTTGACCTCAGGCAATGCGCCCGCCTCGCCTCTCAAAGTGCTGGGATTACAGGCGTGAGCCACCGCCCCTGGCTGAGATTGCTACTTCTTCAGTGACCATAATGTTTACTATTACTCCATAGGAAAAGCATTTGGGAAGATATTTTTTCTGAATGCATTAAAGCAACATATTGGACTTTCCTTTTCTCATCCTTGAAATGGAGTGCTGACTTCAACAGAGTGTGGTGAGGATTAATGAGGTAGTGAATGAGAAGATGGTGGTAGGAGCCTAAGTCTCAGCTAGTGGGATTTGAAATGGTGGGGTTTTAAATTTTCTCATCTGAGCTAGTTCTTTCAGTGTACATTTGGCTTGATTTAAAAAAGAAAAAAAAATAGATTTTCAAAATGGAACCCAAGGCTGTTCAACTCAACGCTTTCCATACCATTACAGCCTCTGCAAATGAGGTTGGTGGTTGCAGTTAGTCATGATTAATTCTGTTAGGCACGCACATATCTTAAAACCACAACTGCCAGATTTTGTGAGCTGAGATGTTCCCATTTCCCACGCAGACATGCATATGTAGGGATTCCAAAGAGGGTCTCCAGGCATGGCTGAAACTTCTCACATGGGGCTGCTCTTGTAGTCAGGAATGAGGCTAAGCCAATCCATCCTGGGTCTTCAGGAAGCATCTTGGCTTTCCAAGTCTTGGGCACTACTAGCCAAGAATTGTTTATCTGTTTTGTTTTTTGCACTCTTTCCAAGTCAAGGACATCTGTGAAGTGTTTTCTTGATTGCAAATATGGACCCTTTTTAGTTTGCTTGTGTGTGTTTGTTTTCTGTTTTGTTTCGTTTTGCTCCATCTAGAAGAATCACCAAAGAGAATAAAGGTACTATTGAGGGAAGACACTCATCTGACAAAAAATAAAATAAGGAATAAAACAGGAGTGTCGCTGCATCTATAATGTTGCTACCAAAGGCCATGTGTGCATTATTGGATGATAGGAGCTGGTATAACATTGAGGGGAAAAAAGAAAATAGACTAAAGTCAGATTACATTGTGTTAAACTCCTGGCTCTGCTCTTTATAGCTGTGTGACCGTGAGTTAGTTACTTAACCTTTCTGAGACTCAGTGGCCTTTTCTGCAAATTGAGAAGAAAGGTGGTAAATAATAATTGTAGGCTATATTTGTTGGATGTTTATTATGTACCTTTAACTCACTTAATTCTCAGAACAAGTTTTTCAGCTCAGTAATGCTATGCCATTTTAAAGAAAACCAAAGTTCAGAGATGTAATACCAGGAAAGGAATTCTGTGCTCTCTGACTCTGGGGAACAAGTGCTTGCCTAATCACGGAGTTAACACATAAAGTTGCTCTGAGAATTCATTGAGAAGATTCACATAAAATGCAGCCTCCTAACCAAAAGTATAGGCAACAAAAGCAAAAATAGACAACTGAGGCTACATCAAACTAAGATGCTTCTGCACAGCAAAGGAAACAAGCCACAAAATGCAAAGGCAACCTACAGAATGGGAGAAAATAATTGCAAGGCATATATATGATAAAGAGTTAAAAATCCAAAATATATAAGGAATTCCTATCCTGTGTAACAAAAATCAGATAACCTAATTAAAAAGTGGGCAAAGGACTGAAACAGACATTTCTCAAGAGAAGATATTCAAATGGCCAACAGGTTTGTGAAAAGCTGTTCAATATCACTAATCAGAATCAAAACCAGGATGAGATATCACCTCACACCTTTTACAATGGCTATGATAAAAAAGACAGAAGCTAACAAATGTTGGTGCGAATATGTATGCTGCTGAGGGAAACGTACATTGATACCGTCATTATGGGAACAGTATGAAAGTTTCTCAAAAAATTAAAAATCGAACTATTGTATGATCCAGTAACCCCACTTTCAGGTATTACTCAAAAGAAATGCAATCAATACTTCAAAGAGAAATCTGCATTCTCATGTTCATTGCAGCATTATTCACAATAGCTAAGACATGGAAGCAACGTAAATGCCCATAGACAGAAGAATGGATAAAGCAAATGTGGTACAGATACACAACGAAATATTATTCAGCCTTGCAAAAGAAGAAGATCCTGCCATTTTCAATAACATGAGTGAACCTAGAGGACATCATGCTAAGTGACATAAGCCAGGCACAGTAGGACAAATACTACATCATCCTACTTATACAAAGAACCTAAAGCAATCAAATTTCTAGAAGCAGAAAGTAGAATGCTGGCTGCCTGAGCTGGAGGATGGAGGAATGGGTGGAAAATGGGGAGGTAATTATTAAACAGTATACAGTTTTAGATATACAAGATGTGTAAGTCTTTAAGAACTACTATATAGCATAGTGTCTACAATTAGCAATATTGTAATATATATTTTCTAATTTGGTGAGAATAAAAACTTAGGTTAAGTGTTCTTATCACAATAATAATATAACAAAGAAGATAGGAGGAAATTTTAACAGGTGATGAATATGTTTATTGCATAGATGATGGTGGTTTCACATACATATCTCCAAACTCATCAAGCTATAGGCATTAGATATCCACAGCTTTTTGTAGGTCAATTATACCTCAATAAAGTGGAGTTTTAAAATTCCCTTAAGCAAGCCCTAAAATTTAAAAAAGAACAGCAAAAAACCCTGCTACCTCCTGGGCATGACCTACTCAATTAAAATAGATTTATGGATATATAAATAGAGCGATTGAAAAAAATACACACACACAAAGAAACTTCAACCTCTCAGAGCTAAGGGGAAAAAGGAAGGTGAGCAGAAAGGAATTTTCAGATAATGAGAGCTTACCACTACAATGAAACCATTGATATCCAACATTGAAGGGTCCGGTGGGGAAGAGATTTGACAGAATGTGATCAATGTGGGAAAAGATGAATAAAGCCTCTATTCTCCCTAAGACCCCAGCCACTGAGGCATCAGGATATGACATGGGAACATCAGCTTCCAGTAGGCCAACAGGTCAGGACTGTCAGGAAATACCTGTGGGTCCAACTAACAGGAATGTGGAGAATCTTCCATGTTAGAATCAGTGACAATGAAAAACTATAAAGCATTAATTAGACCCTTGGCACTGAGTCCTGGAATTGATCTCTTCTTATTCCAATTTTCAAAAGGTATTTCCACTTGCAACTGTGTAGGTACTACACGATTTATTGAGCCACTGCTATTTCAGAGTCCTGACAGGTGCCGTGGGAAACAGGAACATAGCTGTCACCACCATGGAACTTGTAATAAAAGTGGAGACAATTTAAAATCCATGTGGTAGAATTAAAAGTAAGATTGAAATAAAGGTAAATTGCAAAGTATATGAATGACAAAACATCACATCCACATAAACATGAAAAGTATTGAACCAAAGTTCTGATTATCTGAAACTGTCAATTCACTGGAATTCCTTTCTTCTATTTCACTTTTAGGAAAAATAAATGGATCAAAAAAATAAATGAAGCTGGATTCAGAAATTTAGTCAGAAGGATAGCTCAGGGCATAGTCAACTTTATCGCCAGAACATTTCAACTTTATTTCTGGATATCTTTTATCTACTTTCACTAGACTGCCAATTTCATGAGGTCAGGGCCACATTTTCCTGTTTGCTGTTGCATCCCTAGAGTCTTACAGAGTGCATGACACTTAGTAAGAGTGCAATCAATATTGGCAGAATAAATGCTGACCCCCAAGTGTCCCCCAGGTACTCAATCATCAAAGGAAGATTTCAACTGTGATCACCACTGGCCAAGAAAGAAGATGCAATAATTTTATAAAGATTTTCAAAAATGAGGTGTGGTAGATTAAAGCTGACCACAAATTCTTTCTTATTCCTCTCATTGAGAAATGTAACCTATTTCCTTCCCTTAGAATCTTAACTGACTTTAGTGACTTGGTTGACCAATGGAACGTGACAGAAGGGACATTCTCAAATTTCTGAGACTAAGTCATAAAAGGACTTTTGAGTTCCACATGGGCCTCTAGAAAGAATGTTCCTCTTTCTGTAAGGCTTCGGCTGCCATGGAAGAAGCTCAAGTACACTGGGGTCTCTGTGCTTGGGAGAGGCCATGTGTAAGCAGTCAGTTAAGTCTTTGCTGAACTGAGTTCTAGCCAGGTCCTCCAAGTCACTGCAAGGCACCAGAGTTCAGAAAATTATTTCTGTAAAAGGCTATATAGTAAATATTTGAAGCTTTGAAGGCCATATAATCTCTGTCACGACCAATCAACTCTGCTGTTCTAGCATGAAAGTAGCCACAATGCATGAATAAATGAGTGTGGCTGTGTTTCAATAAAATTTCATTTACAAAAACAGATGCCAGATTGGATTTTGCCTGAAGGCCATAGCTTGCTGACCTCTGCTCTAGACCAGCCCAAGTGCCCTCTGCTAATACTGCATGGGACAGAAGAATCACCTAGCTGAGCCTGCCCAAATTCCCAACCTGCAAAATTATAAGTTACAATGAAACAGTTGTTGTTTTAAGCCACTAAGATTGGGGCAGTTGTTATACAGTGAAAATAACTAGAAAAAAAGAGTTGGAACCAAAAAAATGTTGGGGGTAAGGAAGGTAGGGATAACTCTCACTCCACTCCCCATAAGCACTACAGTTGCTACACATGAGCACTGAGAAGAAAATACAGGCATAATCACCCAGGACTGGATTATAAAGTGAGACCATCCAGAAGTAAAGAGATTTGAGCTAAGAGTTAAAGAGGATGTTGCAGATAGGGGAAGGACAGTAAGAAGAGGGATAGAGCATTGGCAATGTTGGCAGGACACCTTTGTTGTACCACTCCAGGGACACTGTTCCTATTGTAGTTCGTGTGAATAGAGCCACCTGGAGATGGTCATTATGGTAGCCCTGGTTAGGAAAAATCAGGAGGCAGTCTAAACAAGCTTTGGAGTCAGATGGACCTGGGTTCACAACCCGACTCTATCTCTTGCTAAACGCATCATCCTGAGCAAGCTCTTAAGGTGAAGCTCTGAAGCTCACATTCCACATTTCAATAATACACTTACATGTAAGTAAAATTTCTGGTACCTAATAAGTCTTCAATAATACAACTTTAATATATATGTGTAAATATATAGATATGTGTGTGTGTTCATGTACACAAACATATTTATAAACAAACAGAAAACCTACAAGGGCAGTGGAGTAGAGTGTGATTGAAAAGCAAAGGTTTTCCAGTGCATTTGTTGATGAAAGTCATCAAATGTGCACGCAGCCCTTGCTCAAAAATTGTGAGAAACTTTAACACATTATCTTAAACACATGTCAATGCATTTAAGAATCACTTTGGGGTCCTTATTGAAATGGATACCCACCTCCTCCCCCAAGAGATTCTGATTCATCAGGCCTGAACTGGGATCCAGGGATTTGAGTTGTTGACAAGTACCACAGGTTTTGCTGATCCAGAGAGTCATCTGATCACACTTTGAGAAACTTCTTTCTGTAAGCCTCATAACATGAAGAACAAGCTCAAAGAGGTAAAGTGGCTCACCCAAAGTCACCCAGTTGCACAATGCAGAGGTGGGTGTCTTGCTCCCTGTCCCATCTTCTTGGCCCTATCAAACACCCACCTATAAACCAAGTGTGATCGCCATTGATATTTTTACTGTGTCCCCAGGTTCTCATTTAAAGGCCTGGTACTGAGCAGCTGCTCTGTGACTATTGGTTGAATGAACGGAATCAAAATAAATCAAATGTCAGAGTTGAAAACAGTTTGGGAATGTTCCAATCCAATCATCCCATTGTACAGATGGAAAAACTAAGATTAAGACGGTAGAAGGTGGTTGTCCTCATCCACATAGAGAACAAAGGCCTGGATTCTCAGCTCAGCATGCTTTGCTCTCCCCCATTTGGGACTTTGCACAAAAGTGACATGCTAAATAAATGTGGCATGCATTCTGGTCGGTGGTAAACTGAAGCCAAGAGTGATCAAATCCCACCTAGTTCCCATGACACTATAAATCTCGGCATTCTGTTAAACGTGGTGGGTAGCAGAATTACCAAAATAATCGTGAAATCAGTCCTTTCTTGGTCTGGCAAAATTGCTCTCAACCTGTCACTCTATGATTCCATGTTATGGCCCTTGGATCAGTCTAAACAATCCCCCTTCTATAATTAAAAAAAATACTCCGTTGCTAATGTCCCCAGTTCCCTTTAGTGAAGGGAGCAGCTGCCAGGTGGGATAACGGAACGCCGGCCATGAGAGATGGCAGGGCCAACAGCACAATGAGCTATTACGAGTTCCATTTATTTTCCTTGGACAACAATTCTTAGAAAAAGGGAATTAAAGGCTGGAGTCTACACCCTCTAAACTTTTCTGTACAATGCATGAACTATCTATTTTTACACAAAGGTTTGTTTTGTCATCCGTTTGGGCTTGTAATTACAGCTCCTGCACTTCACAAACAAGGGAAACTTGAGCAAATAACTTAGCCTATGTGTACCTCAACTTCCTCAAATGTCAAATGGGAGTGAAATGATAGCATCTACTTCTTGGGATGGGAAGATGGAAAGGTATAATTTATGTGAAGTTCTTGGTCCAGAGTAAGTGCTCAATAAATGTTTACCTGTGGTGCCATTTGCAGTTAACAGCCTGACAATGGAGTTTTCATTTAATTCTTTGTGTTGTAGACTCTTCTATAACCCAAAGACTCTTCATTTGGTTCTTCTTTGGGCCTATACACTTTCCAACATAGTTTCCATGTAGCTAGGTTTAAGAAAGTTGATTTAGATTATGTCTTACTAAGGGCCCATAAAACAATCACCGTGAGAATGGAAGGTAAAGTTCTCTCTTGAAACCAAAAACATGAGACCTCATTGCTTTTATTTCCCTTCAGGACACCCACAATGTTTTCTGTTTAAAGGTGGGTGAAAATGGGAGAAGTTGTCAGGAGTGAGACAGAGAAAGCCAAGAAGCCAACAAGGCAACTCTCTTCCAACAGAGAACAGAAAACCCCAACATATGTCCCCAAACTGTTCTCTGAGAATGCTAAGGTGGGAGGGGACTGTGGGTTGATCTAGTTTGGTAGTCTCCAAACCTGGCCTTGCTTAAGAATCCCCTGGGGAAGCCTGCAAAAAATACAAATTCACAGGCCTTGGCTTGTAGATTCTGACTGAATAAGGCTAGGGTCTGGGAATCTGTATTATAACACCCTTTTACCCAGGTGGCTCTCACGTAGAAACTCTAAAGATGGAATTTGGGAACCACTGATCCAGCTTAATTATAACAGATGGAGAAACCAAGGCTCAGGGAAATAAATGATTTGTCTGAGGCCAGCCAGTGTCAGAGATGGGTCTCTAATCCAGGCTTCCGATTCAGCTACACTACACCTCTTGGAAGTATTTCTAGGGGAATCTAGTGTATTTTCTCAGGTTGGTGTTGTCGTTAGATCACACATGGAGAATCTCAGCCCCTTCTCTTCAATCTCTAGGTCTCAGAAAACCATCAGGCATTCTCTGAGAGACCAGTTGGGAATCAGTCATTTAATATTCCCCCATTTTTCCCAGGGGTACATTCTCCCACACCCTTATCTTCCCCCTTGCCCAACCAGAGCACACAAAATAGGCAGCTAAAACCAAACTGAGGTATAGAAGCATTCTGTAAGTTTGTAGAAACAGTCATTAAAACTATTAGCAGACCATTAACACCAGCCTGACTGGGATTTTTTTTTTTTTTTTTTTTCCCAAGACTGGAATGGTTTTAACATCTCTGATTGCAACTACTGATCTAGGGACACAACCCTGGTATTTAACTCTGCATCTGCTGGTGCAGCAGCTCTGTTAAATGGCCCCTCAATAGCTGGGCACCACTCAATGCTATTAAGATCTTTAATCTTGAAAAGCCACAAGATAGGGCCCTTTCCCCATTTTTGTTGTATGTGGTTACTCAGGACTTAGGAGCAAATGGATTAATGTTTCAAAGCTTTCTGAGATATTTGGATAAATACGCCTGATAGTCTAGATTCTGGGGGCTCAGGAGACAGAGTTTATGCGCACATGCTTTACGGGGCAGACTTTGCTACAGCCCTCATAATGGAGATTCCACTTATGGCAGGAAATAAGATTGTATACAGAAACCCCAAGATGAGGAGAGCATCTGGTAACAGGCCATTCTCCAAGCAAGGCTGGTATTCCAGTAGATAGGCTGGGAGAAAAGCACAGAGTGAGAGCATGACCTTTCTCTTGTCTGTCTGTTGACCTAACCTAACACCTTGGTAATGAAGGGACACTACAGATGCTTAATGGATAACTTTAACAAAGTTCAACTCACATCTCTGTCCATTTCAATTCCTAAGGAAGAAAGCAATGAAAAGTGAGATCAACCTTGCAGTCAGGAGACAGACAGACCTGAGTTTGGTTGTTAAGTCATTTATCAGCTGTGTGGCCTTGGTTAAGTTGCTAAACTTCTCTAAGCCTCAATTTCTTCATTTATAAAATGAGGGAGGTGGAGGTTGCAGTGAGATGAGATCATGTCGCTGTACTACAGCCTGGGCAACAGACTCAGACTCTGTCTCAAAAGAATAATAGTAATAATTAATAACAACAGTGCCTAGGAATGTAATTAGTGATATAATATATAGAAGCACTCAATAAATGGTAGCTGTTGCTGAGGTTGTAGCAGTTACTATTTGGATGGTTCAAGATTCCAACATACCAGATTCTCATCCCCTAGAAAAAGGGAACCTGAGGCTGCTGAAAACCAGGGCTATTCCCCAAAAGTTTTATTAATACTTTAGCTAGGACCTCTATGTTTGCAAGAGACAGAAGCCCAACTCAGCGGGTTTAAGGAAATAAAAATAATTTATTGATTCACATAATTTAAAAGTCTAGGGGTGGAGTTATCTGCTTTCCGGTATGATTGAATTCAGGTACTCAAATGATGTCATCAAGCTTTAGTTTCTCTCCCCATCTTTTAGTTTTATTTTCTACTGGATTGAATTTATTCTCAAGATGGCAGCTTCATCCTTATACCCCACTAGCCTGGCAAACCCAGCAGAAAGAGAACTCCAGTTCTCCAATAGTTTCAGTGAAAACCCAGGGGCCTCCCCTCATTGGCTCTGACTGTGGCAGCTTAGATCACATTCTCAGCTTTGTACCAATCACCATGGCCATAGGGAAGTGGAACTCTCATTGGCTAGGCTGAGTCATGTGATTCTGCCTGATTACTGAGACTGTGCCTAAAGTCACATGGGCTAATAATGGCATAGGGAGCATACCTGCAAAGTACTGGGATTACAGGTATGAGCCACTGCACCTGGCCTCTGGTGAGGGCATTTATATATATAACCTCCTGGAGGATAATTTAGCAACAGCTATCAAAATTCAAATGCACATACCCTTTAAGAATTCTAGGAATTTATCCTACAGTAAAGGGCAAAATAATCTATATACAAACACTGTTACTAATAGCAAATGATTGGAAACAATCTAAATATCCATTCACCAGGGGACTGGCTAAATAAATGATGGTACATACATACAATGGAATATTATAAAATGACAGCTATAAAAAAGAATGAAGAAGCTCTTTATGTAATGATTTTGGATGAATTATAACATATATTAAGTGAAAAAGGCAAGATGCAGAATAGTTACTATGGTATGCTATTTTTATTAAAAACTTGCAGGTATAGCAAAGAAAATTATTCATAATTGCTTTTAATAAGCATAAAAATTCTCTGGAAGGGCTGGGCATAGTAGCTCATGCCTGTAATCCCAGCACCTTGTGAGCCAAGGTGGGAGGCTGCTTGAGGCCAGGAACTTGAGACCAGCCTGGGCAACAAAGTGAGACCCTGTCTCTAAAACATTAAAAAAAAACTCTCTAAGGAAACTTAAATGGTAAATAGTAGTTACTTATGTGATCAGAAGGGAGCAAGACTTTTCACTGTATACAGTTTTATACTTTTTGATTATTTAGCCATGTAAAATACACTGTGTTCAAAAATTAAACATCTTAAAAACAAGTTATATATATAGTACAATCTTAATTTTTAAAGAAAACACATAAATGCATAGAAAAAAGAAGAAAATATACCTAAATGTTAGAGTGGTTATTACTGCTTAGTGTTGGGTTATGGGTGATACTCACTTTCTTCTAAAGTCTTTTCCATATTTTCTGAATTTTCAACAAAGAAAATATATTGCTTACATATTCAGAAAAAAAAAAAAAAAAAAAAAAAAAAAAAAAGAACAGCATAGGGAGCATCCTGGAAGGAGAATCAAGACAAAGAACGAGAGAATGAATTATGAAGAAACAAAAACAAGAGTTAAACCCTCTACAGTGAGCGTTCAGGTAGGTGGGACAGCTGTCCCCAAACACGGAGGTAGTTCCTTAATCTTGGGCGTAGTGGGAGAAGCGGTGTTTGGAGGTCAGGCCAGGTCAGCATCAGATGGAGTTCTAACCCAATTCTTCAATCCTCTTCAAAGCCAGACTCAGCGCGGGCTCTGATGGCACCAGTGGGAAAGATTAAAGGATGCAAAGGGCAGAGGAGCCAGTGCAGGATTCTGATTGTCTAGGCTTGTGTCATGTGGCCATTTCTGTATTCAGAGAACTTACATACAAAGAATATTGACTTTTTGTATTTTTCAGAGTTCTCCAGAGAAACAGACCCAATAGGGCATGTGTATGTGTATGTGTGCCTGTATATGTGAACGGGGAGGAATAGGGCTTCCCTTGCCCTGGTGGTGCAGCTTTCATTACAGTGCAGCCTTCATTGGTTTTCTCTCCTTCCCTATCTCACTTCCCCATCCCTCCCATTGCTTCCTGGGATCACATCCCAAATAAACCACTTCGGCCCAAATCCTGCCTCTGGGTCACCATCTTAAATCCAGCCATCCAGAAACACAACTTGGGCCATCCTATTCCCCCATGTAAAACCCACCATGGCTCTCAGAAGAGCCCAGATTCTTCAACAGGGAATACGAGGTTCTCCAAGTTCTGGCCATGGCTGACGGTTTTGGTTTCATCTCCTGCTCGCCCCCACATACCACTCTATAGACTTCTTGGAGTCCCCTGAAAACACCATAGCAGGGCCTGCCTCCAAGCCTTTAAACACACTGCACTGTCTTCCACGAACTCCCTTCCTGACCCCCATTTCTTCTGCTCCCCACCAGCCCCATTTGGATGAAATGAACTCTTTTCATTGAAGATAAACTCAAGACTTTGCTTATCCTAAAACCTTTTCTAACACTGGCCTCCACCCCCAGGGCCAGATATCTGCTCATTAGTATTTCAACTTTACCCTGCACATCTTGATTAGAATATTTTCCATGCTCCAGTGTACATGTACATCTTTCCCATTTAAAAAGATTTTTTTTTTTAGACAGGTTCTTGCTCGGTTGTCTGGGCTGAAGTGTGGTGGCACGATCATGGCTCACTGCAGCCTTGACCTCCCAGCCTCAAGCAAACCTCCTACCTCAGCCTCCCAACTAGCTGGGACCACAGGCGTGTGCCACCACACCTGGCTATTTTTTTTTTTTATTTGTAGAGGTGGGGCCTCACTGGGTGGGGCCCAGGCTGGTCTCCAACTCTTGGGCTCAGGCGATCCTCCTGCCTTGGCCTCCCAAAGTGCTGGGATTACAGGTGTGAGCCACTATGCCCAGCCAAGGAGACTTTTGAAAGTCATGACAATATCTTATTTTATCCTCAGATTGTAGTACAGTAACTAGTATGTGTCTACCAATTACACAATGCTAGTTGGGTGAACAAGGAAGTACTCTGAAGAACCCAGGAAATATTAACACCCACTCTCACCCCTTTGCCTATAACTTGCTTTCTAAGAAAGAAAAATGAACATATTTTAAACGGGCTCTGAAGTTGATAGAATATTGATGTATTAAATGTGTACTGGTAAACCTTGGCCCAGTAGCTGGAAAGTTCATATAGAATAATGATAATGAAAGATGCTTTGTAAGCTGTTAAGTACCAAGGATATATTCAGTGGTGTTTTTATTACAAATAGCATCAACAATTTAGGGAAACAAGAAAAGTAGGAACCAGGGTGCCTTGCTGAAGGTCTTTCAGGAAGTAAATAGGAAAGGCAGGATTATAATGAAGTTTCTGAATTCTGTCCCAACATGTTCTACATGTAAATAGGCATCTAAAACATGACCACAGATGTGAAATAAAAGATAGTTCAAGCTTTTCCTGAAGTTTGGAGGTAAGAGTCAGAATCTAATGCATCATAAGAGCAGCTCCCACTGGAGTGCCCTGATCCAGGCCCTTTGCAGACATTATCTGTAAGCCTTATGACTCTGCTGTCTCATGAATATTTTAGCTCCAATTTACAGAAAGAAAACAGAAACTTAGAGGGGTTAAGTCACTTATCTGGAGAGAAGTTGAAGGCCATATATGGTGACTCATGCCTGTAATCCCAGCACTTTGGGAGGCCAAAACTGGAGGACTGCTTGAGGCCAGGAGTTTGAGACCAGCCTAGGCAGCATAGCAAGTGAGACCTCTGTCTCTACAAAAGAATTTTAAAAGGGTCAGGCACCCCAGCTCTTGTCTGTAATCTCAGCACTTCGGGAGGCCAAGGCGGGAGGACAGATTGAGACCAGGAGCTTCACACCTGACTGGGGCAACCTAGTGAGACCCTGTCTCTACTAAAAATTTTTAAAAAAAAAAATTAGCCAGGCATGGTGGTGCATGCCTATAGTACCAGCTACTCAGGATGCTAACGTGGGGGGATTGCTTGAGCTGGGAGATAGAGGCTGCCGTCAGCCGGGATTGTGCCATTGCACTCCGGCCCAGGTGACAGAGCAAGACTCTGTCTCAGAAAATAAAAATAAAAACAAAAAAATTAAAAGAATTTTAAAAATAAACAAATAACAAAAAATAGGAAGTGGTTGAGCTCAGATTCAAATCCAGATATGGTTAATTCCAGAACCTTTCCTCTCCTGCCTCACACCACGCTCAGACAGAGAAGCTGATATGGCTGAGGAGTTCTGTGTGTCAGGCACTCACTTACTGTAATCCTCATAACAACACTGCAAGGTGGCTTCACTATAATCTCCCTAGTTTTGCAGATGAGGAAACTGTTTCATGGGAGGTCAAAGGTCAAACAAGAATTTGGCCCCTTTGAACATGAGAGGCCATGTTCTTTCTATGCCTTCCTGTTTCTTAGTTCTGGCTGTTCATCAGAAAAAAACAAAGAGCTTTTGAAAAGCTATGAATCTCCAGACACCATCCTTTTAAAGCCTGATGCAGTCATTGCCACCACAAAAAAAAAAAAAAAAAAAAAAAAAAAAAAAAAACAAATGTGGAAACAAATTAGGTGGGTGAAGGCAGAAAGGAGAGGACTGTTTTCTTTAAGCCAAAGCACCACAGAGAAATCCAAAAGAATTTCTGCAAATGTGCACCCCTTGTTCTGACGCTGACAACTTTGCAGTTGAGGAAGTAGAAAACTCTAACCTCAAAGGGATATGGCTTACAAGACAGCAGAGAGGCAGAGCCACAAGAGAAAAACAAATTAAAAGTATGGAGTTTACTTTAAGGTGGGAGTTTTGTAAGTGGCTGTCTTGGAGTGGTTAAGTGATAGCACAGCCACACAAATAGCTACTTGGCAGCCTTAAAATGGGATGAATTTGTTTTAAAATTCATAGACATGGAAAGATGTCCAGGACATGGTAAACAGGCCAATAGCGAAACACCTCAAACAGTATGATCCTGTATGTGAGTACAATAGGAACATGCTACTGGCACTTTTTAAAAGCCTAGTAGCATATACTGGTGGGGTGCGGTGGCTCATGCCTGTAATCCTAGCACTTTGGGAGGCCGTGGCGAGCAGATCACCTGAGGTCAGGAGTTCAAGAGCAGCCTGGCTGTCTCTACTAAAAATACAAAAATTAGCCAGGCACGGTGGTGCGTGCCTGCAATCCCAGCTACTCAGAAGGCTGAGGCAGGAGAATTGCTTGAACCTGGGAGGCAGAGGTTGCAGTGAGCCAAGATTGCACCACTGCACCCTAGCCTGGGCGACAGAGCGAGGTTCCATCTCAAAAAAAAAAAAAAAAAAAAAAAAAGACATTGTAGCATATGTTATAGTACAGTATAGTATAGTACAGGGGGTAGTAAATACTATATGTGTGTATACAATATAAACGTATGATGTTCATATACATAGCAATCATTCTATGTAAATACAGCAGCAAATAGTAACTATAGTAGCAATTGTACTGTATTCATTGTGCATAGACAGTATGAATATGTTATATATGAATATAGTATGATCATGTTTGTTATGTAGTTGGAATACACATAAATATATAGAAGGATGCTCATCAAAATATTGATAGTGGTGGAGTTTGGAGGGATTTTTTTTTTCCCTTCCTTCCACAAATATTTATTGAGTTCTAATTTGTACCAGACATCATCTTTCGTCCTTATATCTTTTTTTAATTGCTTGAAAATTCTAAAAGCATGTTTTTATTTTTACCACAAAGAACAGATAATTTGAAAATAAAATGGGCTCCTGTCAATATCCCCAACAACCACAGATGGAGACTTTGGCGACGTTTTCGGGAGACCCAGGAGAAGAGAAAAGATAGGGAGAGGAGAGGCCAATATGGACTCCCCTTGCCTCCTCCTCCCTTGCCTCTGCACACTAAGTTTTTTTCTTTTTTTTGGTCGGGGGTCACCATCTGCACATTTGTTCTGCACAAAAATAAAGCCATCCATCTCCCTTATGGTGGTGTCATGTAAGCTCAGGAAAAACCACAGCACACAAGGGGGGCCCTCGGTGGGAAAAGCACTGATCTGCCTCGCCGAGTTCAGAGCTCCCCCGAAGGCGTCCTTCGCTAGACTCAGGGGGTGGGTTTTGTTTATTCCCCTGGCTCACAATGAAATGTCAGGAACACATGCTCAGGGTGAGGTGGGGCCCTACCGAGGTTAAAAATGGAACAGCGGCTTTGATCTCAGGCCAACACCAATGACGCTCAGGGTTGGGGCCAAAGGGAAACGTCATGTTCCCTCGCTGTGTCTCCGCAGAAGGCGCAGACATTCCCCTCCTGACTCCAAGAGCAGACGCAGCCCCAGACTGAAAATGGACGGGAGGCACCACACAAGGAGTGAGGCCTGAGGAGCTGGGAGAAGCAGGCCTTCTGTGGGTGGAGGGGAGGGCCTTCTCCGCTGCAAGTGGGAAGCCTCCATCAAAGAGTTCACTCTCTGATGGTGCCAGGACTTGGAATGGAATCTTCAGGGGTGGCTGGAGAGGGGACAAAGGTCAGCAGGCCAAGGAATCTCTTCCCCCTTGTGAGGAAAGTGTGGCCACCATTTTGTACTCACCTCCCTAGACTCTCTTCCTATGGTACTCAGAAGGCCTCTCTTTCCTCAACCAGCACGTATGTGTTGAGGGTCTGGTCTCTTCTAAAACCGGAATGAGTACTGGAGATTCAACAGTGGCAACATCCAGGCTTGGTCCTTCTTTTCCTTAAGGTCTGGTGGGGAAGAGAGGTGTGGGACAGACAGTAGCAACATGGCGGGTTAAGAGTTCTAAGGAGGGCACGTAGAGGGTGCAGGAGATCACACTGCGGGTGGTAACCTGGGCTTGGTTGGGGAGGGCAGGGAGGGAATCTTAGAGAAAGTTGGAGATATGTAAATTGAGGCCTGGAGAATAAAAATAAGAGCTCACTAGGTAAAAGAAGTGAGGGAAGAGTGCTCAAGTACAGGGGACAGCATCTGATCTCAAGAAAGAGGCAGAGTGTACATGGGAAGACTTGAAAGAAGTGTGAGGTGAGAGAGAGGGTGCAGTGCGTTTGAATAAACATGAACTGGCTGCTCCCACTGTTAGCTACTTTTACTACCAAGTTGTTCCTAAAACCCCATATCTCTGTCTCAGAGGGTGGCGTTCGCAAAAGACATCTGGAAAAGAACCCTAAAAGAGCCTGCACCCCATCAGACACAGATGCAGAATTTGAGCAAGCAGGGTTAGTGACTTCAACAGAATTGCCACCCAAAGAGTGACAGAGCATGACTTTTGTCTCCCAATGACAGGTGACACTGTCCCACGGGCGCCTCCCCAGCAAGGAGCCAAAGCATCATGTTCAATCTTCTGTGGCTAAGCCACCATCAGCCTTTTTAAAACAAAGCAACTTTAACACCCAAGGAATGTTGCTATAGCAGAAAATCTCACATCGCTTCTATTTAGAAGCTGGGTGTCATGGAAACAAGCCAAGGGCTACATGCAGGGAAAAAGAAATGAGAAATGAAAACAACTGAGGTGGTTACCAAAGGAAAGGAGACAGCCAGATTGGGAGACAAGGAAGTTATTGGTCTCTGGATGTTCCTGGGCTGGGTGAATTTTGAATTTGTATATTCTGAGCTTTATCTCTGGTGGGGCCTTCTGCTGGTTTGTGGAGAAGACAAGGAAAGTGAACCAAGCCACACTGGGGGTGGGCCATCGTGTTCCCTTTAAGCTGCCCATGGAACCACACTCTGAAAATTCTGGATTTTCAGGTGCTACCATCTTTCCTGGATGGAATCATGCCACCTCTTTTGTTTGTTATTTTTCTTAATGCTCTTGGATGAGAAGACTAAATTCTTGGGTGGGCCCAAGCAGCGTGGCTTCACTCTGCCATTTTCTGGCTGTGTCACATTAGGCAGGAAATTTTATCATCTCCTGAAGTCACACTGTCCTGCTGTGTAACATGGAGACGCTAATCCAAACATCATTGGATTTTAAATATTTAATGAAATCAATGCCTTAAAGAGTCTGATTTATAGAAGGCAGATATTTGCTTCCTTCCCCTTTCCTCTGTTTCCTCTGTGAATTAAAATGCTCCTTATTAACTGTCAGAAACAACTTGGTGGAAATTACTTTAATAAGCCAAGTCTGAAAGATGAACAAAGAATTTCATTCCTTTCACTGAGAGAAGATCATGCATCTGGAAACTCGGGATATGGTGACCATTCCTTGCATTGTTTTGGTATTTATTTATTTTCTCAAAAATCAACACAATGACAGCAATGGCATCCTACATTTGAGAAGTTCGTGTACTTGAAAATTACTCCTGAAATATTTGGAGACTTTTATAGAAAGTCAAATAATTCTAGAAACACCTTGCCAGCAAATAAAAGAGTAAGTGGTGGGGGCTGGAAAACATCTACCTTGTGGGAAATTTTCAATTTTGAACAAGTGGCATATAATTGAGTAATAATAGTAATAAGGCCGGGGGCAGTGGCTATAATCTCAGCACTTTGGGAGGCCAAGGTGGGTGGATGACTTCAAGTCAGGAGTTCGAGACTAGCCTGACCAACATGGTGAAACCCTGCCTCTATTAAAAACACACACAAAAAATTAGCCAGGCATGGTGGCAGTTCCCTGTAATCCCAGCTACTTGGGAGGCTGAGGCAGGAGAATTGCTTGAATCTGCGAGGTGGGTGTTGCAGTGAGCCAAGGTCGTGCCATTGCACTCCAGCTTGGGTGACAGACCAAGACTTCATCTCAAAATATATATATATAAATAAAAATAATAGGAGTAAAAATAGATATAATTAAAATAATCATAACAATAATAATAGCTCCCATTTCTTAAACACCTAAGTATGTGTTGGACATTCTCTGAAACACTTTCTGTATATTATCTCATGAAATTCTCAACACAAGTGTCCCAGAAAGATATTGTATTATTTATGCATTTTACTGAAGAGGAAGTCATACCGTGAAGATGTGGCATGTCTTGCCCTAAATCTTGCACCAGTATGCAGTGGAGCCAGAACAGGAATCTTGATCCTTGTCTCTTCAGAGCTAGGAGGGAGTTTTTATTTTTATCATTTAGGGACTATTACAAATCTTTTTTTGTTTGTTTTTTGTTGTTTTGTTGTTTTTGGGTTTTTTTTGTTTTTTTTTTTTGAGATAGAGTCTCGCTCTGTCACCCAGGCTGGAGTGCAGTGGTACAGTCTTGGCTCACTGTAACCTCTGCCTCCCAGGTTCAAGCAATTATCTGCCTCGGCCTCCTGGGTAGATGGGATTACCAGTGCCTGCCACCACACCCGGCTAATTTTTGTATTTTTAGTAGAGACAGGGTTTCACCATCTTGGCCAGGCTGGTCTTGAACCCCCGACCTTGTGATTCACCTCCCAGATTTCCCAGAGTGCTGGGATTACAGGCATGAGCCACACGCCTGGCCACAAATCTTTTTCTGTCTGTCTGTGACATTCTGTTTTTATGTTTTTCAGTGTGTCTCTGAATTTTTCTCTCCTCTCTCTCTCACACACACACATGCACCCCCCAAGACCCCCACACTACACACACTATACACAAAGATTCACAAACACATACCTATACACATAACATACATCCACACTGCACACACACGTATCTCACACACTTCATTTCCAGACACCACATGCAAACACAAGAACCATGCAGAAATATACACAACACACATGCTCAGATATACACAAACATATTCACACACACCTTCCACCCAGACACACATGCACACTACACACAAACACATATGCATTACATAGTTACACTGCATGTACATACCCATACACATAACACACATATACTCTATAAACACATGTACACACGGCCATGCACATACTTAGCATTCACACCGTACAGACACACATATTACACACATAGTCACACTGCATGTGTGTACCCACAAACGTAACACCCATACTCTATACATACGTGTATCACACACACTGCCATACACTTAACATCCACACCCTACAGACACAATACCACACACACACTCCACTCACACACAGTCCACACACAAGTCATATGCACATAAACACCTACCAAACAGACACATACTTCATACATACACACACACACATACACAGAAACACATTGCACTGGTCAGCACTGGTCAGCAGTTTGGCTGACACACTTGATCCTGTATTTTTCTTCTTCTTTTTTTTTTTTCTTTTAGACAGAGTCTTGCTCTGTCACCCAGGCTGGAGTGCAGTGGTGCGATCTTGGCTCACTGCAACTTCCGCCTTCCAGGTTCAACTGATTCTCCTGCCTCAGCCTCCCTGGTAGCTGGGATTACAGGCGCCTGCCACCATGCCCGGCTAATTTTTGTATTTTTGGTAGAGACAGGGTTTCACCATGTTATCCAGGCTGGTCTTGAACTCCTGACCTCAGGTGATCCTCCCTCCTTGGCCTCCCAAAGTGCTGGGATTACAGGCATGAGCCACTGTGCCCTGCCTGATCACTGTATTTTTCTAACCCCACATTTGCAGACCAATTTTGATAGAGTAAAATAGACAACAACTCAAATGTCTAAAACTACTATTAGACATTTTGTGTTTGAAATATTTTTGCTGTGATTCTTGGACCAAATCTTTCAAAGCTCTATGAGTTTTATTAGGTTTTGAGATTGGTTTGCATTTTTGGAATGATTGTCTTAAACCTTAAAACCATAGATACTTGTTTTTTCTAAGAACCAGAAGATCAAGGTTCTAGTACCAGCTGTGACACTAACCAGCCTATGAGATCTCACTGCCTCCCTGGGACTCAGTTTGCAATCTGTATAACAGGGGACCTGAATCCCCAATTGTCCTTCCCTTACTCCCCAGGGCTTCTTTCCAGAACACTGAATCTTCAATAAACAGTTTGAAAATTATGAGACCAACTAATCCACCAAATCTCTTCTATCTCTGCAATTCTGCAATGCTGTGAGGTTATGTAAAGTTAATAATAATGATAATAATAATAATATTGAATGTGGAAAATATGATGCAAAAAGAAACAGTCATAGCACATAATCCAAAACCAAAGATAAATGACATCTTGGATATTCATGTGTGTATTATCTGTGCTAAAATGCCACTTGGCAGCATGAGTAATTAGGGGTTTCATGATGTGGTTTTGGCCAGCCTTCAGTAATTTGTACTTTTGCATCCACAAACTCAACCATTGAAATCTCCCAAATCCCAGTCATCTGATCCCATGTCTTTCTTATTCAGGAATTAATGGCTGGGACAGTGGGAGACAGTTCCTACTATAAAATTATAATATATATATGTATATATAAAATATTGCTTATTGGAGCACAGTTACTCGTGCCCTCCAAAGTCTGCTCATCTATAACTAACTTGATGCGTTTGGAGAGGCCACAGACTGAATTTAGTCTTCACCTCATTTCATTGTGCACCGGTTGATCTTCCAAATTCAACTGGTTACACTGGCATCTGGCCACGTCGAGAAGGTAGAACAGTTGTGTAGATATAAATGTGTATAAATAAATGGATTTGCATTGGGCCAGACTTTGGGTAGCTAGTAATAAAAAGTGATGAACAAACTCGAGGGGCTAGAGAACATCCCCATGGTGCAATGCTTTGGGATGGAAGCGTGCGACTTAACTCTCTGATTTGACCAAAAATGGTCTTTAATAATCAGAGCTGTTATGGAAGACTTGGTTGACTACAAGTTAAACTATAACTGTAGATAAGGGAAGAGAACTCCAACTCAAAGTCAAACTGTCAGTGCTTAGAGTAATCAATCAGAAGAATTGCAAGACATATGCTGAATGTGGCACCTCAAAGTGAAAACAGATGGACTAATGTGTATTGATCTCCAATGGCTTGTTGACACCCTTTAGAAACAGAGGCAATAAAAGGCAGTGTGGGGCGGGGGTACTTTAAGTGGAGAAGGGTAAACCATGGGGGATTAAAAAACCCTGCAGCAAGGACTCTTTGCTGAACTCTGAGCTTCATTTCAGAATATTACCCTGAAGTCTTTTGAGCCAACTGCTGGAACTTAGAGAAGATGAAGGGCTTTGTTTCTATCACCACCTGACCAATTTCTCTACTCCCTGTCACATGCTTATTTTTATTCTCCCACTCATTATTTTTATTCTCTCATCTCAGCTTCCCAAGCTCCTGCAACTTCTAGATAATTCAGCAGGAATAACACAGGTCTCACAGGTTGGATATTCACGGAGGACTCAGTCCTCCCCCAGTAAAGTGCACATCACTTTTTTAGGGAGTCTCCTAACTTGTGTCTAAACTGGGATTAGGAGCCACACAACTCAGAGGTCATCATCTTGCTCCAGACATTCCCTCTGCACTTTTATTATGTACAACGGCATTGCCACCTTCCTCCTCCCTAATGTTCTGGAGTCCTTGAAATGCCAAAATTAAGTGGAGGGCTAGAGAGAGGTGTGAAAACATGTCTTGGCTCCTTTTTGTGTTACATTAGCAAACTGTGCCCTTGGTCTAGACTGGCTGGCTTACAGATGGCATGGGAATCTAAATCATTCAAGGAGAGTGGGTGTCATTGGATTATCACTTCCCAACAAGTAGAAAAGGCACCCACAACAGAAGGAGGTACAGGCTGTGAATAAATAGGGTTATTCATTATTAATATGGAATCCTTAGGCATATTAATCTCAGACTATCATAGCCCAACTGAGGCCGGGGAGAGATACTGGTCACACTTTCTGTTTCTGTCTCTTCCTCCTATTTTCTCCCTCACCCCCACCTTGATGGTGGAACAGGAAGACAGTTCCTTTGGTGTTCTGTTCAATGCTGTTCCTAAGTATGGCCAAGTGGTTCACCATACCAGTCAGGGGGTCTCTGAAATAAGAAGAGTGAGTTGGAGTAGCACTGGGTAATCTGAGAGTGAGATCACCAACCAAAATGGGCCAGGTTATTTATATGGCTTGAGCAGAGGAAATCTTGGAACTTTCGAGAATCCCCTTACTGAACCCAAACCGTTCCATCACCTCCCCCTACCCCAAACCTCAGAGCTTGTTTTATCATTTATTAGTGTACAGAATAACCACTCAATATTCAGGGACAAGGGTCTCTCTTGGGCTTCCTCCCTCCTCATCCCTCACTCAAGGAATTTTGCAGATAAATCACCATGTTAATCCACTTGCCTGAGAGTTATGGGCTGTAGTGAAGCAGGAGAATATCAAAATGGGACTTGGGGAGGGAAGGAAGCCCTTGATGACAGATGAAGGGTGAATGTGCAGATGGGCTGCCCCCAGCACAGATGGACCTTCCAGGGAAGGGGAGTGACACAGTCATGGGGATGGGGTTCTCTGCTCAAAACAACAGAAGTTGAATAGGCAAAGAGAGTTCAGGGAAAGGGAGGAAAAGAATTAACTGCTTCAGGAAAAGAAAGCGCTGTTCCAATTATGAGTGAAGTTGAGGAGGTAACCCTGTTTGATCTGAGATGGCCCCTTCAGACTACAAAGTGTTTGCTCCTGGGGTAAGAGGCTGGCTGGCAATTAATACGGAGGGCTTCACTGGGCCTGGAAATCTCCTTCCACACTCTCTTCTTATTGACAACCAGGTTCGTAGACTTGGCGACCAATGTGAAGGTGGTGAGGACAGCATCAAGCTCTTCACTCCATGAGTGGGGGAGGTTGGGGGTGTGTGACGGGAAGTCTTCACTGATGACTTGGAACTGGGATGAAGGAAAAGTCCAACAGGAAAGGAAGAAATTCTTGGCTTCCATCTTTGCTGGAATTCTCAAAAATCCATTTATGAGGGGTGTGTGTGTGTGTGTGTGTGTGTGTGTGTGTGTGTGTATTGTTTGTGTCCGGATAATGTGATGTAGTAGAGAAATATTTATCTGACATAAACTCAACTATTGAGAGAGAAAGGGAGAGAGAAGAGTGAGAATAGTAAATAATATAGGCAGATCTCTGCTCACCACTCTGTTTAATAAACGCTTTACCCTACACAGGGCATAAGATATGTCTCTGTTGTTCCTATCACTTGTCTGATTCCCCACATGTCTTTCACAGTGTGGTGATTTAACAGAGTTTTCAAAGATAATTTTATCTTTATCAAATTATCTTGCTGACTCTAGACAAACTTCACTGTCTATATTTGTGTATGTATGCAGGCACTTTGGGGGTGTGTGGCTATGTGTTGTGTTTAAATGAGTGTGTGCTGTGAATATGTGCATGTGTATATGGATACTGTACACACTTGAGGGTATGTGTGTGAGTGAATTGTGTTTGTATGTAGGTGTACAATATTGTGTGTGTTCTGCTGTGAATCTGTATATATTGTTGCATTGTGTACCATGCATATTGCTATTCTGCTTATCAGTCGGATGTAACTATGCTGAAGGCAGAGGTAGAAGGGTTTAACACTGATAATCGGGGAAAGTTCAGAGGAAATAAATTTCTGTGAAATTCTCAAATGCATTTTCTCCCCTCCTCTAAACAGTTATCTAAGTTCCTGTAGCTGAACTTATCCTCTACTGCTGCCTGGAATTGATGACAATGAGTATGGGAGAGTGTGTATGTATCTCCATGTACATCTGTGAGTCTGTTCTGTAAGTATGTGTGACTTTCTCAATTAGATTAGAAGCTGATACAGAATGCTGTAATCCCCTTCACAAATAAAGAATTTATCCCCACCATTGTTAGGAGTTCTGCTGATGGGTGATCCACAGATACTCACTCCCTTTGGGGATTTCCAAGGAGGGCAGTCAGTGACTGGTCAACACAAGGGAACGAGACCAGACTTCTCACTTCAACTTGGGACATCTTTGAAGGGGCATCTCAGCTCCCTAACACCCCACAGGGTTGACTGAGGGCATCCCTGGGACTGCATTGAAGCCCAGCCTCTACCTCCACCTGATCCTGGTTTCTTTCATCTCTTCCAAAAGTGTCAATCCCAAGAACGCTCCCTAAAAAATATCCTGCATGATAATTTCCATCTCAGAATTAGCTTCCAAAGAACCCAACCTGCAATGCCACAGCAGAAACCAATCCTGCACTCACTGGGCCGTAGTGTGGAGTGGATG
Source organism: Chlorocebus sabaeus (assembly GCF_047675955.1). Lineage (NCBI taxonomy): Eukaryota > Metazoa > Chordata > Mammalia > Primates > Cercopithecidae > Chlorocebus > Chlorocebus sabaeus. Next base: position 112,101,416 of record NC_132914.1, on the reverse strand, counting down.
TTAGGGGAGATATGGTTTGAATATGTGTCGCCTCCAAATCTCATGTTGAAATTTGATTACCAATGTGGGCCTAGTGGGAAGTGTTTGGATCATGGGAGTGGATCCCTCATGAATGACTTGTTGCCCTCCTTGTAGTAATGAGTAAGTTCTCCCTCTATTAGCTTATATGAGAACTGGTTGTTTAAAAGAGTGTAGCACCCCTCCCTCTCTCTCTTGCACCCTTTCTCTTGCCATGTGACACACTTGCTCCCTCTTCACCTACTGCTATGAGTAAAAGCTCCTCACTAGTCCTCACCAGAAGCCAAGCAGTTGCTAGTGCCATGCTTGTACAGCCTGTGGAGCCATGAACCAAATGAACCTCTTTTCTTTATAAATTACCCAGTCTCAGGTATTCCTTTATAGCAACCCAAAATGAACCAACACAGCGGATGTCTATTTCAGCCTCTGCCACTCCTATATTCAAACTCATTCATTATCATGGTTATAAACTCAGACTCCAATTTTACACATTTGCTTTCAAATCTTAGCCTAGTAGCCATGTGAGAGTGGAAAAGTTTCAACATTTCTGAATCTCATTCACTATAAACTAAGAAAATCATAATGCCTACATTCCAAAGCTTATGAGACTCAAATGAGGTAAGATAAGTAAAGCCCTTAGTCAGGGGTCCAGCACCCAGTAAACAATGAGTAAATAGTAGCAGCTATAACTATCTTGTTATGTGCATGGAAGGTGAATTATACATAATTACTGATGAGAAAATGTAAAAGCTAGAGTTTCTTGGGAGGTCTATATCAAATAAATCAATTACAAAATGAATGCTGTACCAATGTTCCTCTTGTCATAGTCTTGAAATTCTCTTAAATGAGGATGTGGGCACCAAAATCGTGGAGGCTGAACAGCAAAGGACATTTGTGCTTGCCAGCACTCTCTGTTCCTGCTACTTCCCAAGTTGCAAGTTTTCAGACCTCCTGGCCAGCCAGATTCCTGTTTAATATGGTGGAGGGAGGAGGAGGGAGGTGGCAAAGAGACTCACCCTTCAGATAATACCAAAATGTATCAGGAAGTGTGGAAAGTAGCCACAGGATCAGTAAATTGTTATGTTGCAGAGGAGGGTGGTAAACAAGGTCCCTCCTGGGTGGCCTCCAAGATGAGTCTTGCCTTTTGGTACTCACACACTTTTATACTCCTCTTTTATGCTTAATAGGGCCGGCCTGCAAAACCAATAGATTATTGTGGAAATGTCAGATGTGACTTCCAAGACTAGGTCATAAAAGGCAATACAGTTCCTCCTTGCTTTCTGTCTTGCATCATTTATTCTGAGGGAAACAGCCAGTGGCCATGTTATGAAAATGCTCAAGCCACTGTGGGAGAGGCCCATTTAGTGAGGAACTGAGAACTTCTTCCAGCAGCCATATGAGGGTGCCATCTTGGAAGTAGATTCTCCAGCCCCAGTTGAGCCTTCAGATGACTGCAGCCCTGGGTGACATCTTGACTGCAACCTAGACACTGAGCCAAATCCACCCAGCTAAGCCACTCCTGAATTTCTGACCCTTAGAAACTGAGATGACAAATGTTTGCTGTGTTAAGCCTCAAAGTTTGGGGGCAATGTGTTATATAGCAATAGATAACTGATATACCATCACGTTTCCTTATTTGGAGAAGACAGAATTTACCTAAATTCAGTTATTAGCTTAAACTATATGAAATATTTGTCAATATTGGATAATTCTTAACCCACAAAATGGCAATGTTGGCCAGGTGCAGTGGCTCATGCTTGTAATCCCAGCACTTTGGGAGGCCAAGGCAAGCAGATCACTTGAGATTAGGAGTTCGAGACCAGCCTGGCCAACATGGTGAAACCTCTCTACCAAAAATACAAAAAAAAAAAATTAGCCAGGTGTGATGGTGCACACCTGTAGTCCCAGTCACTCGGGAGGCTGAGGTGGGAGAATCACTTGAACCCAGGAGGTGGAGGTTGCAATGAGCTGAGATCAAGTGACTGCACTCCAGCCCGAGCAACAGAGCAAGACCCTGTCTCAAAAAACAAAAACAAAACGGCCATGTTGTACGGTATAACCTCTACATTGACCTAGGTAGGGGCTCAGGTTCTGCTGGTAGAGCTACATTCCAGGAAAGGCCCAAAAGTAGGGTTTTCAGTTGAAGCTGGCTGTGTTTCTGAAAGCTAGAGTTGTTGGAGAGCAAAATCCTCCCAGCTCACCCAGTTGCACATGTTCTCTACTTCCCAGGGAGTTCTTAAAGCAAGGAGGGAACCCCAAAGGCACTGCTAACAACTCTCTTCCTCTTTCTTGATCTCACAGTGCTGCTTTTTAAAAGCCCTGCAGTTCATCGAAGCTGCAAGTCAAAAGGCATCCTGCAGCAGATAATTAGAGAGATTGGTTCATGGGCCCCGGACACAGCACTCCTGCAAAGCCTCAAAGAGTCCCTGGTGAACCATTTGCCGGCTTTAATTTCTCAGGGGCTGCTTCAGCAGGTGGCCACTAGCAGGTAGTCAATAGGGACCTTCTGGCCGAAGACTGGGGCCTCTTTGGAAAGGTCAAATCCAGAGGCCGGAGGGCATGGCTCAAGAGGCCATGGGGTCAGGATCCATCACTGTGACAGATGAATCTAAGCATGTCTCTCTCCGTTTCTGGAAGCCAGGCCAAGCCTCTTGAGACAGAGAGGTAGCAGGGGGAGGGTGTTGGGGACTCACAAAGAAAGGAGAGTCTGGTGTCTGGCCGGCACCTCTCAACTGGTCTTCATTAGGCCAGCCCGACAACCCTCTCTTCTGCCGCCCTCTGTCCCGCACTGATGGGGTGCTGTCTCCAGACCTCTCAACTGTTCCTCATTAGGTGAAACAGTGCGCTTTTGTCTGCATGAAGCCTTCTTTGTTCTGCCAGCGTGGCCAAGCTAGAAAGCCAGAAACTGATACAAAACAATGCGACTCTATCCTGAGGGGACCCCCTCCCTCCTCGATCTTCCTCCCCCTGGCCGGACAAGGAAGGGCGACTTCTGCCTCGCAGTCATATCCCTGGATGTCTAGCTGAGGATGTGTTCACTGGAGCAGAAAAAATGTGTGAAATATAGACCAGTAGCTCACAAACTTGACGGCATATTGGAATCACCAGGAGATCTTCAAGTCATGTGGATGCCTGGCCTCCAGCCCCAGGAATTCTGATTTGATTGGTCTGGGGAGCAACTTGAGTATTAAGATTGAGAAGACCTCTCCGTGTGACTCCAATGTGCAGCAAAGTTTGAGAACTACTGGCAGAGATAGAGAACTGCTATCAAATGCCATGCGCACCTGCCCTCCTCCGCATACTTTAAAATCAGGGGATGGTACACCTTGCAGGGCATGGTGCATTCATCTGAACATTCATCTGCTGGGCAAGCAGGAAGGCTACACCTGTACATGATGGGTAAAGCTGGTCTTTGCCAGCTCTGTCTGAGAAGGCAGTGTGGACACAGCCCACTCAGATGCAGAGGGGTGTTTTCATCTTGGCTCTCAGCATCTTAAATTGTGCACAGATATTTTAAGATCCCTTCCAGTCATGCACCTCTTCTTCCCACCTGATCCTTACCATTGAGCTCTCTCCAGGGGGCGGGGGGGGGGGGGTTGCGAAATCCACATCCTCAAAGCTAGAACTGGTGACGGAAAAACTTGGCTAGAGACAAGTTGTCTTTCCAGCTCCCATTCCCAAAGCAATGTTGAAGGGGTTATTCATGCAAAAGCTATTGAATCCTGATGTGTCTCCATACCTGCTACTTGTCTATAGGCAGAGTAGGAAGATGGGGTGCAATTTCAGGACAAAGGAAGGCTCTCTTTTCCTATTCCAGCAGGCCCTAAATTATTTCTCCTCCCAATATCTACTAGTAAAAGTCTCACCTCTTTGTCGCCCAGGCCTAAAATGGCAACATCACAGGTTGACATAGGTGAAAGCCTCACAATACTGTTTTCAAAAGTGGATGTTAAGTAGCAATGCCAGATTTCAAATGTAAAAACATAGGGCTCCCAGTTAAATATGAAATTCAGATGAACAGCTAATAATTTTCCTTTCTTTATTGTTCACCTGACATTGAAACGTAACTGGGAGTTCTGGATTTTATCTGGCAACACTAAAGAAAGGAAAAGGTTAAGAGCTATTTGCAGGCCGGTGTGAATTCATGCAGCTAGTTTGCTGTTTGCTTAACTGATAATAGTGTTTGATGGAATGAAGCTTCTAACGGGGACAAGGAGGTAGCATTTTTTTACTTTGGGATGCTGTCTGGAAGGATTCTAAGGCCACAGCAATAAACAGGGGAAAGAACGTGCGGATTAATTAACCATGTGTGCCACGGGTCTGGGATGGTAAGTGAAGGTATGTAAGACATACGTGTACAGTGACAGGCCAGCATCCTAATGACATGTAATAAATGGTATCACTGGGATATTGAACTTGGGGTCATTTTATAAGAAGAAATGGACAAGCAGCATTTGTCAATGAAACTGTACAAGAAATGGAAAATTGGCTGAGTCTTGAAAAACAAGAAACTATTCACTACATAGAAACTATGCTTTTTCCTTCTTGGACTTGTTTCTTGCTCTTCCCCTAAAGCAGCTCTTCTTATGACAGGCACTCAATAGGTGCTTGACACATAGGCACTGACTCAACACTTTGAATTAGAAGTCACACACGGAGACTAATGGAACAGATTTGGAGCACTACTCCCCTTTCTTCCATCAGGCATCTAGTGAGTCATCTAAGGTCATGCAATAGCAAAACTGTTGGGCCTGTAGAAAAACTCTTTTAAGACATTCACGTCATTGAGTTTTCCTGCTCTTCCAGAGATCTGGAGTCAACGAGCCCTCACCCACACACCTCCATTCTCCTGTATTACTGAGAACCAAGGCTCCTTCCGGGCTACAGGCATTGAACCAAAACGGAAGTGGAGAGCCACCCTTGAATGGGAATGCCCACCTTTGAGTATATTTCAGATGGCAGACGGAACCCATTCATCAAACTATGAAAATTCCCTGCACTCTCCAGGAAGAATGGCCATGAAGTGCTTGTAAATACATGTCTTCAGGTTTAAACAAATTGCATCATTATTTTTATTTTTTGAGAGGAGTCCATGTGAAGGGAACTAGAGACATACTTGGGTGTTTGTCCTGCAGACAATGCATGCCTGGGTCTTGTGCTGTTTCCGTATCTTCTGCCCAAGCCAACTGGCCAGCCTCATGGCCTCTCAACAGGAGAAGGGTGCCAATTCCTAACATTCTATTTTCGTACTGTTTGATGATAAAAATCACCCCAGTGGGGCGAATGGCAGTGAACAAAAACAGGAAGCAGCCCCCTGATTAGATAGGAACAGGGTGGCTTGTAGAGTAATAAACAAAATGACTAAGAAGATAAATGACAGAACCATGGATGCTGCCATCTCCTTCCTGAACAGGCCAAGAATAAATGGAAAGAAGAAATCAGGAAAGAAGTCATGTCTTGGGCTACAAGTGGGGGTGAAGGAGGCTTGCTCTGCAATATCACTTTGCAGGAGCCTTCTCTAAGTTGCCTCTTGAGTGAAGGCCATCAGGACAACTATCTGGTTTTCAGTGACTTCCATGGGAAATCTTGCCTAAGTGATTTAGTACCTTGCTCTGATATTTGGAGATCCTCTGAAATCTATGATCTTAGAGCGTTAGCCAAACCAAGGGTCCACTTTGTCATGTTGCTACTCTTGGACAGTGGTTCTCAGTTGGGGAGGGACATGGTAATTTGGCTCTCTAGCAGGCATTTGACAATGTCTAGTTGTCACAACTGATGGATGGTGCTGTTGGCATCTTGTGGGTAGAGGCCAGAGATGCTGCTAAATATCCTATAACGCCCAGGACAGCCCCTAGCAAAAAGAATTATCCAACCCTAAATGTCAATAGTAGCAAAGTTGAGGAGCCCTGATCTAAGGCAAGTTAAGATATAAAAATAGGTATAAGTATGGGTATGGACATAGGGTGGATACGAATGTGGACATAGATGTAAACATAGACATATATTGAAACCATTCTGCAATGAAATCTCATTTCTTTTTGTTAAAAAGAAAGACAACTTCATTTCTGATGACCAAAATCTTCACAGGGATAAATCACCAGGAAAGTGAGACTTAGACATTCCCCTATAAAGACCCAGAAACTCCAGGTCTGCTCTAAGCATGGACCTCACCTGATCATCCCAACCAGGGCCTCATGATGAGAGCACATGTTCAAATTCCACCTGTAACATTTACGTCCTGTGTGATCTTTGGCACATTTCTTATTCTCTCTGAGTCTTAGCTCCACGTTTATGATGTTGACTTAATAACTTCTATATCTTATAGCTGTGATGATAATGAATAGGATTGCATGAATAATGGTCAATACATTGTCTGTACCCTAGTCAAATAGGAGACATTCAATGAATTGCATCTGTTATTGATCATATAATCATCGACATGCTTGGACTTTAACATACATTCAGGTATTTCTCCTTAGTACCCAAAGGGCTCTTTGCCATTGGAAAACATGATTTAGGGTACCAGGACACTGAGATAGGACTTTGTCTCAATTTCAGCTGATGTCCCAAGGAATTAAGAACCAATAGGTAAGTTCATCAAGTGGTTTCCTTGAAGTCTCATCATCAGGAGGGATCGTGACAAGCTGAGGTGCAGCTAGAATGCACTGCCACTTTGGATAGAGGCCTGCACTTCCAGTAGTCAGGGAACTGCTAGAATGGGCTCTCCATGACACAGATGTGGGCCAAGTGACCATGCAGGAGAGTCAGCCTTCAGGTACTCTCTTGGGCAAAGTGTTGGAAATCCAATTTCCACTTACAAGAGGCAATCAGCAGCTGCCTTCAGTTTGAGTCCTTGTCCCCTGCACAGCCCCCAGGTCTGGGCTGCCCTTCACAGAACCACACTACCTGGTGGGTTTGGGTGTGAGTGTGCACCTGGGTGTGTAAGGAAGGGAGCTACAGAGAAAGCAGATCTTCCTGTGGCCAGGAAAGATCAGCTTTGTGCTGATTTCCCTCTTTTTTTTTTTTTTTTTTTTTTTTTTTTTTTTTTTTTTTTTGAGACAGGGCCTAGCTCTGTCACCCAGCAGGTTGGAGTGCAGTTTTGGAAGTCCCATCCAGGTAACAGAAGCTTTAGCACCTTCCTTTGGAAGGTGGGAATATTTAGACTGGTTGCTTTCAACCCTTAGCCAAAATTCCATCAGAAAGTCCCATTTAAATACATGTACCCTAGGACGAATAGAACTCATATCATGATAGGAATACTGTTTATTTTAATAGCTTAGAGTTTTAAGTGATGCATCAAATGACAATATATAAATACAGGGCAGACCTGACATCCAGCATCTGTGCCGCCCTGCCATTATTGCAGTGCAGGCTCAGATTGCTGCATAGACCTCATCATTGCAGGAGTCTCAGAAGATATTATTCTCCTCAGTACTGTGTTTGCTGTAAAAAATGATGATAAACCTCTGTGATATGTTCTACAGATGAATTCAGAGGTTTTAGAATGAAGAAAAAATTTACCTTTGACTAGTCTTAGTGCTGGACAGGGTCCTTGGCACATAATTAGCCCTTGGTACACATTTATTGAATTGAATGAGCACCCGTGCTGTAGCCAGTTGAATGTGAGATGTGTGCCCACTCTAACAAAAAAAAGTGAGTCATACTAGCCCAGTGTCTTACCCTAATCATGTGGAGTAAAACAGGGGTTAACTAGCTTCCAGAATTCCTGGATGAATCACTGCCCACAGCTCCCACTGAGAAGGGAGCAGGTCATGTGTTCCTGGCCCCAGGCTGGTCCAGAGGAGGAAACCTGACCCATAGGAGATCATCTGCCTACTGGCCAGTCACTGGTGTGTCATACAGGGCACTGTCCACTGAGACATGACTCAGACCATAAATTCTGTTCTCAGAATTTAGAATTGGGAAACCGAGCTGATGGTTGGTGAGGGTCACTGGTAGCACCAGGTCAGAATGTGGGGAGTAACAAGACAATGGCCATTGCCACTATGAGGAATGACAGACTAGGTGAGAAAAGGAGGATACAGCAGACTCCAGAAGGGAGAGAAAATGAGAAAGGCCACAGGGCCCTAGAGAGGGGCAGAAATGGTGCCCTTTACTCTCTAATTCTCAATTCCAGCTTTCTCAAAATGTCCTTCCTCTTCCTGCCTTTCGCCTCTGGGATTTATCCTATTATTAATAACCCTATTAATAAGTATTATTATTATTAACATTATTCTGTCTTATTGAGAATAATCTTACAATGAAAATTCCTTTAGCTTGAACCTGTGCGAGTAGACATATATTCCTGAAATATACTTTAGTCAAGTAGTGACTAAAGTAGTGACCCATGTGAGCACCATGGAAAATGAAAATCACTCAGTATTTAGCGAAGGAGGTTGTGATCATAAAAGCTGGCTAAGAGATCCACATGGGGCATCCTTAAGGGGAGTAAACTGGTGGATTAACCTGCTAAGTTGCATTTTCATAAAGAAAAAAGATTACTCCGTTTGATAAGATATGAGAAGCACGGTAAAAAGGAGTTCCAGGTATGCTGTTGAAGGATGGTGAAACCTTTTTTTTTTTTTTTTTTTTTTTTTTTTTGAGATGAAGTCTCACTCTGTCTCTAGGCTGGAGTGTAGTGGTGTGATCTCAGCTCACAGCAACCTCCACCTCCCGAGTTCAAGCAATTCTCCTGCCTCAACCTCCTAAGTAGCTGGGACTACAGGCATGCACCATCATGCCCAGCTAATTTTTGTATTTTTAGTAGAAACGGGGTTTCACCATGTTGGCCAGGATGGTCTCGATCTCTTGACCTCATGATCTGCCTGCCTCATCCTCCCAAAGTGCTGGGATTACAGGTGTGAGCCACCGTGCCTGGATGAGGGATGACGATATCTTTAGACTGTGACACACTTATGTTCTTTCCCAGGGGGAGCACAATCCTATGAGATGGTTCGGCTTCAGGTGCAAGGAATATTGATTCATTTCATTCCCCCAAAGAAATTCTATAAAACTCACTGACTTCTCAGGGCCCACACATATAATGTGTCCTTCCATATAATGTAAATTCCAGAATGGCCACTACACAAAAGTCAAAAGGGAAAATAATATTTGTTGTAGAGGAAAATGATACCAACATGCAATGAGAAATAGTGCTAAAGATGGAACGAGAGAGCCAGGGAGAAAGACAGCAGGACAAGGAGAGAGAGCAACTTTATCTCAGAATCTCTATAGTCCTGAAAACAAGCCCATCTTTCAACGTCATAATTAGACAAGCCAATAAATTACTTTGGGCTTTTTTTTTTCTTTATTTGGGTTTCTGCCACTTGCAAGCACAATAGTCACGGCTAATAGAGTGCAGGTAATGAAAGAACCCAGTGACATATTGTAAACTAGTAAACTATGTTCTTACTAAGATTACAATATGGGTCTCCGAACAACACCAATCCCGCTGCCACCAGCCCTGTCACATTCTGATTCACCATAAAATAAGAAAGAGTGTAAGATAATTTTTTTTTTTTTTTGAGACAGAGTCTTACTCTGTCACCCAGGCTGGAGTCCAGTGGCTCGATCTCAGCTCACTGCAACCTCCACCTCCCAGGTTCAAGTGATTTTCCTGCCTCAGCCTCCCAAATAGCTGGAATTACAGGCACCCATCACCACACCTGGCTAATTTTTGTATTTTTAGTAGAGACAGGGTTTCACCATGTTGGCAAGGCTGGTCTCGAACTCCTGACCTCAGGTGATCCACCCACTTCAGCCTCCCAAAATGCTGGGATTACAGGCATGGGCCACCATGCCTAGTGTAAGATACTTTTAATGGAACTTTCCTAAAGGGGGTTAAGTGGAAAAATGGACCCATGATCACAATAATTAGTAAAAGATGGAGCTAAATTATTCTTACACTGAAAACTATAAAACATTGATGACAAAAATTAAAGCAGACACATAAAAATGGAAAGATACCCTATGTTCATAGATTGGAAGAATTAATATTGTTAAAATGTCCTTATTAACCAAAGCAATTAACAGACTCAATGCAACCTCTACCAAAATTCCAAAGACATTTTTTACAGAAATAGAAAAACAACCCTAAAATTCATATGGAACCACAAAAGACTCTGAATATAAACAAAGCATTTGTAAGAAGAAAAAAAAAAAAAAAAGCTGAAAGCATCACATTACTTGACTTCAAAATATAATGCAAAGCTATAGTAATCAAAACAGTATGGTACTAACATAAAAACAGACACACAGACCAATAGAACAGAATATATAGCCCAGAAATTAACCCAGGAAATTTTGAACAAGGACACCAAGAATATGAAATGGAGAAAGAATAGTATCTTCAATAAATGATTTGGGGAAACTAGATATCCACATGCAGAAGAATGAAATTAGAGTCTTAGCTCATACACAAAAATGAGCTCAAAATGGATTAAAGACTTAATGTAAAGCCTAAAACTGTAAAGCTCCTAGAGAGAAAAACATAGGGAAAGAGCTCCTTGATGTTCCCTTTCTCCTGGCAATTATTTTTTGGAATATGACACCAAAAGCACAGACAACAAAAGCAAAAATAGACAACTAAGCCTTTATCAAACTAAAATGCTTCTGCACAGAAAAAAAAGTCAATAAAATGAAAAGGCAACATAAGGAATGAGTGGAAGAAAATATTTGCAAACCATATATCTAATAAGGGATTGATGTACAAACTATACAAGAAACTCCTATGACTCAATAGCAAAAACAAAACAAACAAACAAAAAAAAACCTACAAATGACATGATTTTTTAAATGGGCAAAGGGGATGATTAGATATTTGTTCAAAGAAGACATAAAAATGGCCAAGAGGTGTAAGAAAAGATGTTCAATGTCACTAATTAGCCAAGGAAATGCAAATCAAAGCCACAATGAGATACCACCTCACACCTGATAGGATGGCTAGAGTAAGAAAGAGAGAGAGGGAGAGAGACAGAGAAAGAAAGAGGAAGGAAGGAAGGGAGGGAGGGAAGGAGGAAGGAAAGGAGGGAGGGAGGGGATTTCTGCCATTTTGTTACTGTATTCTGGTAGCTGTGCTCTCTGGACCACCCTGCAAGTCTCCAGTTGGGTTCGGCATCCCTGAAGCTATGCTTCCATAGTGCTCCAGGGCTCTGTGCATTTCCAAGGGCAGCAAAGATGAATAAATCTCCGCTATAATTCCAGAACCTTCTATGTGTTTCCAAAAGCAAAAGAAATGAATACATTTCTGGGGTTGGTATTGTTTAAGGATGTGGCTAAGGACTTCACTTGGGAGGAGTGACCAGATCTGAATGATACTCAGCAGACCCTGTACAGGGACGTCATGCTGGAGACCCACAGCAGCTTGGTATCCTTAGGACACTGCATTATCAAACCTGAGATCATCTTCTGGAGCAAGGATCAGAGCCACGGACAGAAGGGCCCAAAACACAGCTTCCCAGCCATGTGAAGGTGCCTGCTACCACTTTGCTTTGTGCCATAAGTCAGAGTTCCCTGAGACCTCGCCAGAATCAGATGCCGCCATGCTTCCTGTACAGCCCACAGAACCGTGAGCCAATTAAACCTATTTTCTTTATAAATTAAAAAGAAAAGAATACAAATGTGAGCAAGGATATGAAGAAGAGAACCCTTGTACACTGTTGGTGAAAATGAAAATCAGTGCAACCACTATGGAAAGTAGTATGGAGGCACCTCAAAAAATTTAAATCAGAAGTACCATATGATCCAGCAATTCTACTTCTGGATATATATTCAAAGGAACTGAAATCAGGGTCTTGAAGAGAGATCTGCACTTTTACGTTTATTGCAGCATTATTCACAATAGGCAAGATATGGAATCAACTTCAGTGTCCATCAATGAATAAATGGACATAGAAATTGTGATATTTAAAAAAGTATATATTTATGGTATATGATATAATGTTTTGATATATGTATACATTGTAGAATGGCTAAATCAAGCTAACTAACATATGAATTAGCTTGTTTTTATTAATTTAAAAATAAATTTTTTTGACAGAGTTTCATTCTGTCACCCAGACTGGAAAGCGGTGATCTTGGCACACTGCAGTCTCCACTTCCCGAATTCAATCGATTCCCATGCCTCAGCCTCCCGAGTAGCTGAGATTACAGACACGAACCACTACACCTGGTTAATTTTTGTATTTTTAGTAAAGACAGGGTTTCACTATGACTCTCAGGCTGGTCTCGAACTCCTGGCCTCATGTGATCAGCCCACCTCAGCCTCCCAAAGTGCTGGGATTACAAGCATAAGCCACTGCACCCAGTCAATTTTTTTTCAAAAGTAAAGATAATTATATATATGTGTGTGTAAATACACACACACACACATATATATATATTTACACACACACACAATGGAATGTTAGCCTTTAAAAAGAAGGAAATCCCGCCATTTGCAGCAACATCGATTAAACTGAAGGTAATTATGCTAAATGAAATAAGCCAGACACAGAAGGACAAATACTGCGTGATCTCACTTGTATGTAAAATTTAAAGTAGTCAAATTCATAGAAGTAGATTATAGAACGGCAGTTGCCAGAGGCTGGAAGGAGGTTGAAAATGGGAAGGTGAAAATTTTAGTTGTGCAAAATAAGTAAGTTCTAGAGATCTACTATAGAGCATAGTGCTGACAGCTAACAATACTGTACTGTATACTTAAAATTTGCTAAGCAGGTAGATATTATTTAAGTGTTCTTGGTACCAAAATAATCATCATGATTAATATCATAATGGGGGCAGGAGAAAACTTTGGAAGGTTACATGTATGTCTACGGCCATGATGGGTGATGGCATCATAATGTATAGTTTTTTCCCAAACTCACTGAGATGTATACATTAAATATGTACAGTCCTTTATATGTCAATCGTACCATAATAAGTGGTTCAAAAATGAAAGAAAAGAATTCTAGTTTCTTTATTATTATCAGACTTTTAGAGCCTTTAGATTGTTAATTACATAATAGGACTCTCTCAAAGAAAAAAATAATATTCAAATATTCAAAGAGCTAATTAAAAAAAAAAAACTTTGGAGATGTTCATCAAGGGCTTATTTTTGAGCCAGTTTAATTATCTTTCATATTCTGTTTAGGACAAACTGCACTGCACCCTATGCTGACATGCATGAAAAAGAAGAGACACACTAATGGAAGAGGGAGAGCGTAGGGCATTAGGGTGGAGATACATATACTTCTGCCCTTTTCTTTTCATTTACTTCCAGCCTGACAGTCAAGTGATCACTCTGTCTGCCATGTCCAGGCACTGAATGATGTGTTAGTGACACAGAGAAAAACAAGACAAAATTCTTGTGTCCAGAAAATTCTAGTCACAGAGAAAGTAATGATACCTCAATACATAGTGGACCCCCTTAAAAGGAGAAAAGAAAGCTTCCCGGCAAAGAAGATGCCCAGGGTATCAGGAAAGGGGTAGAGGGCATTTTGAATTTATGTAAAAAGTAAGCAAGCCCACCCCAAAGCTCTTCTAGTTTTAAAATTGACGAGTCATACTATCTGCACAACCCTTTCCAAATGTATCTGCTGCTGCCCCTCTGTTGGCCTTCCCAAAGCCACATGGTTAACTTTTGCTACAGAACAGAGATCAGCGGAAATAATTGACACAGATTAAGCTACAGGCAGGTTGTATAGATCATGGGCCCAGATCTAATTCCTGCCTGGTCCACTCAATTACACAGGAGCTTCTTACTGGAGAAGCAGGTGTAGTTACTGTAAATAAGTTCAACTTTGGGCATGGATGTCATTGAGTAACTGCATTTGCCATGCTTGGGTGATACATAAAGTAGCCATCAACGGCATGATGGTTGAACTTGCAAAGATATAGCCAGCCCTTCCTGACAGTCTGGTATCCTCAAGGCAGCCTAGGATGGGGGATAGAAAATGCACTGATAGACTATCAGGAGGCTGGAGTGCTAGTCCTGGCTCTGCCTTTGATTCATTGTGTAACCTTGATTTAAATCCTTTCATTTTGCCAGGTCCATTTTCCTTTCCATAAAATAAAAAATTAGATTAAAATGCCAAGATAGACAAAGAGGGCAGAACAATGGTACATACATCAAGAACTGAGTTAGATAGAAGTGAGTTTAAATCCTGACTCAACTTATGTAACCACTCTAGGTCTCAGTTTTATCATCTACACAATAGGAATCACAATTGTTCCTACTCTTCTATGATACCTTAAGATCATGTCTTTTATAGGCCTGGCACATAGTAGGCATTCAGTAAGTATTCATTATTAGTATGACCATTAGTATTAAGATTCTGAGGTCATTTATTTATTCAACAAGGTTATTTAAATACCCTTTATATCTTAGGTACTGCACTAGTTTTTAAAGTACATTATTTATCTATTGCTGTATAACGAATTACTTGAAAACTTAGTAGCTTAAAATACAAGCAAATATGTATATCTCACAGTTTCCATGCATCAAAACTTAGCTGGAACGTGGTCCTGGCTTAACTGGGGTCCCTGCTTCAAGGTCTTTCATAAGACTGTAATCCAGGTATTGGCTGGGACTGCAGCCTTATCTGAAGGCTCAACTGGGAGAAACTATTTCTCACAGGTCGTAGAACAAAGGGTCTTGAGTCTTTGTTAGCTCAGGTCTTTCCTTACCATGTGAGCCTATCCTTAGGGAAGCTCACCAAGTGGCAGCTGGCTTCCCCCAGAGACAACGAGCAAGAGAACCAGCGAAGGCGCACGAGACAGAAATCACTATCTCTTTGTAACCTAATCTTGAAAGTGATATTCCATATTTTTGTTGTATTTTATGCATTAGAGTGAGTCAGTAAGTCCATTCTTCACTCAAGGGAGGGAACTGCACAATTGTATTCAATATCAGGAAGTGGGGATCTATTGTGGGTCACGTTAGAGGCTGCCTGCCACATAGGGGTACAAACATGGGATAGGTCACTTCAAGAAACTTATATTCTAATGGGGGAGACTAAGATGGAAACTAATAAACGTAAACATAGGAGTTTTCAGGGGATAGAGGGCACAAAGAAAAGAACGATTCTGCATGGTGATGGTACATGATGGTTCTGCCTTGAGGGGTAGGGGGATAATGAGGTCTGACACTCAAGAGCGAAAGAAGCAAGACCAGAACCCAGCTCAATTTCTAGCTCTGTGAATATTACAAAGTCTCTGGCCTTTCTTTCCACATTGAATGACTAATTCCCTTGCATAAGGTCCTAGGGTTGAGAATTGACAGAGCCAGAATTCAAAACTAGATCTGTAGAAAGTCAGGCTCAAGTTCTTACTAATGTCAGCCTATTGCCTTTTTCTCCCAAGTATCCCAGTGTGGATATTTGTCTCCTCCAAATCTTATGTAAACATTTGATCTCCAGTGTGGAGCTGGAGCCTAGTAGGGTGTGGTGGGGGGTTTGGTCACGGGGGTGGATCCCTCATGACTGGCTTGGTGCCTCATGGGAGTAGAATGCTGGATACCGGGGACAGGGAGCAGAGGAAAAGGGGGAATTGCTATTCAATGGTGTAAAATTTCAGTTATGCAACATGAATAAGTTCCAGAAATCTGCTGTACAACATGGTGCCTAGACTCAACAATACTGTACTATATCCTTAACATTTATATAAAAGGGGACGTCTTATGTTAAATGCCTTTACTACAGTAAAAAAAAAAGTGGGGGTTGGGGAGGAGGGATTTAGTTTCCCAAAGGACCAAGTGTTGAAACTTAGTGACAAAATGCCTAACTTTGCTCAACCTTACTATCTTCAACTGTTAAATGGGTCTAAAACAGCAGTTACCTTATAGGGTGATCTGAAGATTCGATGACATAGCCCAAGTAAATATTTGGCTTTGCACATGATAAAGGTCTAGTGAATATTTGTTGTTACTCTTTTTGTTAGCAGCAGCAGCTGTAGCCTTATTACTCCAGCACCCAAACAGGTGCCAAGAATTTATGCTCTCCCATCACATATTCCTTTGCACAGCAATTGTTTCCAGCCAGCTAAAGCAAAAAGGCTGAATGGCAAATCAAAACCTCCAACCCCATCTCAGAATAAGGAATATTCAATAAACTTCACAATCTAATAAAACATTCAAGGGAACCCTAGGGAATTGAAAACTCTTCAAACTGAAAATTATAAAAACAAGTTATTTTATCATATCTAACAACAGTCCAGTTGTAATGTCAACAATGTTCTGATTCTTAGAATGAACAAAGTTCGAATCAAGTTTTGGCAAGTTCTCTGAAACTATCTATTTACATAAATTATATGATACCATAAGATGACACGTTCCCTTCACATTGGACTTTTTGCAGCAGGATCATAAAGAGGGTAATTTTTCAGAAATACTGGAGGGCTACATCAATTTTCCTAAAGGCCTCTCTTAATTCTTTGATACACAAATCATTCTCGTCTGAAGCACCTGTCCTGTCAACCGGCCTGATGCTACCACATTCCCATCCATCAGATGCTTTGCTTGTAATTAGAGCCGTTCTCCAGCAAAATTTCCATCCACTTTCTGAAATCCTGCATCTTTTGCAAGATTTGCAATTTCACTTTGCAATCAATTTGCATTTCATTTGCATGGTATGGTCAGATACCTATAGCATCTGGCAACCTGTGAGGGAGTGTCCAACAAAGGTATTGATGCACTAGTGAGTAGTTACACTCGTGTAAAACGACTGAGAGGTTTGCTGGGGAATATGTGCTTGAGCTTCTGGTGATTATTTTTATATCATAACAATGTGGACTTTCTTATGCAATGTGTTGTGTAGGGCTTGAATAACAAATTCCTAACTAGTGGGGTCCCCTAAATTTTGTTTCTAACCCTTGAATACACAGGATATCATCCGGTGTCTGTTACAGTTAATTCTCCTGACTTGAACTAGGCTAAGTTTCTGTCCATAACAATGAGTGTTTCTTGGTCGGGCACGGTGGTTCATGCCTGTAATCCCAGCACTTTGGGAGGCCAAGGTGGACAGATCAGGAGGTCAGGAGATGGCCATCCTGGCTAACACGGTGAAACCCCGTCTCTACTAAAAATACAAAAAGTTAGCCGGGCACGGTGGCCTGTAGTCCCAGCTACTATGGAGGCTGAAGCAGCAGAATCACTTGAACCCGGGAGGTGGAGGTTGCAGTGAGCCGAGATCGCACTGCCGCACTCCAGCCCGGGTGACAGAGCGAGACTCTATCTCAAAAAAAAAAGAATATTTCTTGACTAAACCCTCCAGACACTTCAGCTCTCACACTTTTTTTTTTTTATTGTTTCACATGAATCAGTTAGTTCAGACTTGCTGGAATTGTGTTAATGTTAAAAATTGAGTAATAGTCCCAATAATAATTTCTAAACAAAGGGTGTTTATAAGCAGAGTCTTCATTACATAAGAATTTATTATCCAACTCTAACACAGTAATGAGGTTACATCAAGAGGCAAAAAGCCATTTTTAATATAAAAAAGAATTGAAAGACCACTTATAAAATGAATACCCATTCCAATCTCATTCTCCACATAATTGACTCAGTTGGTGACCTGGAACAAATAATTTCAACTCTCATATCCTCAGTGGCCTCATGTATTGCAAACTGAACACAAAATTATCCCAAATCAGAGATTTGCGCATTAGCTGAGATGAAACATGGAAAATATTTTCAATCAGTACATTGAAGTAAAAAGAAGGGTATGTGCAAGCAGAACCAGAGAGTTATCCCTCAATGTCAGTTTTTCTTTTCCACTGCATGGACAGAACAATTGAATTTTAGTCGGGCTGCCCATTTCCCACCTCCCTTGCAGCTAAGTGGGAACATATAACTAAGTTCTGACTAATGAGACAGAGAAAAATGTGTGTGATTTTTGTGTCATTCTCTTAGAGTGAAGGAGCTTATTTTCCCTCACATTTATCTTACTGTTTCCACTGTTTATATTACAAATTTGGTGGTGAAATAACTAGAAAAGTCTCAATGGCGAAAAATATTCTAAAGATGACAAAGAAAAATGAGAGACCCCAGCCACTGAAAACTCCAAGATGCAGAGCCACCAGATTAGCACAGTCTTTTATGTGCAAGAGAAATAAACGTCTACCTTGTTTAATCTATGATGGGGGGGGGAGTGGGTTTCTCTGAACTATCTTCTGAACTATATCATCTGAACTATATTCTACTGAGATTTTCCTCTTACCTGCCACAACATTAAACACACTTTCATTGGAAGGCAATATTGAGGAGTGGCTAACAATATGGGCTCTGAAGTCAGATTGCCTGTCTCCAAATCCAGCTCTACCACTCCCTGGCAATATGGTAAATTTAACCTGTCTAAACCTTAGATTGCTAATCTACAAATTGGTTATAAGAAGAGTAGCTACTGCTACCTCATGGGATCAATATGAAGTTTAAAGAGACAATGCATGGGAAGAATTTAGCATAATGGCCAGCACGTACCAAGTATTCAATCAATTTTAATCATGATTGTTGTAGGGAAAGGTTTTCAAGGCTGGAAAACACCCCAATGCTAAGTTCATTTGGGGGCTCTAAAGCTAAAATGGTGTCATTGGGGACTTGTTCATACAAACTTTGGCTCATCTACTAAGTAGATTTCCTTTTGCAATGTGACTGTTTTTCTCTTGGCAAGTTAGCAAATTTGGGGTTGGAAAAAAAAGGGGGGAAGACCATCATCCCTTCAGATTCAGTTTGGGTTTGGGAGATGAGTGTCAAGGATATAGTAGAGCCAGGCAATAGATGACACCCACTTTTTTCCAAGACTGTACCCGTCCCTCTTGCCACATGTGCCAACCATACACCTGCTCGCTCTCAGATCCTTTATCTGCTCTGTTCTCTTCCAAATCTTAAGGAGCTACGTTTTCCAAGCTCCTTTGCCTTCTTGCTTCCTTGTACACTCAGCCAATAGGAGGCTCTGGTGGAAGACTAGAGCGAGAGAAGAGGACACAGTTGAGTAGCTATCACTTCACACACCCATCCGGCTCTGGCAGAAGCTACAGCTACTTGATAATCTTGGCTATACTTGAAGGTCCTGGCACTTAGCCTCTGAAAGTAAAAACGCCTCTTTTTGTCCCTTTTCTTTAGGGACAGTAGTGACTTCCTGTTATTGGTAAACTCTAGGTTGCTTCACTTTCTGCTTTCTCAGTTCCTCTGTCACCTATGGATTCAATTTCCTCTATTAAATTCTCTCTGATTGAAGGACCTTTAATGATGCCAGTTTTCTTGCTGGACCCTAACAGACACAAGATGCTAACTTCAGTATTGAGTGCACTGGCTCTTATGTGCTGGGGAGTCAATGTCTATTCATTGAATAAATGCATACTTGGAGGAGAAGTTGATATAATCACCCTGAACCTGGTCCTCCAACCACTCTAAGCACTGTGAGACTAAAAACACCCCTTATGAGATGCTCATTTCTGTTCACAAAGACTCTCTGCTGGCTAAATCACAAAATATATAAAAATATTCATCTTTCAAAACCACATTTCTGTTCTGGTCCCCCAGACTAGTAAACCTCAAGTCCTTAGGCCCTCAATGCCCAAAGGTGGTAAAATGTCTCTTCTGAGGACTTTCTGGTTATAGGATGATCTAACTGAAAGCAAGATAGATGAGGAGGGTGGAGGAGGAGAGGGTGTAGAAGAAAGCCTAACTTCTCCGAGAAGCTATTTATCTCCAGACAGCAATGTCACTCCTGGGGAGCAGCAGAGTGCTTACAATATTTGTAAATATATATTTGGCCCCGAGAGTTCTCTCCCATGGAAACAGCTAATAAACCGAGCTGCCTGAGTTTACTCCTAATGCCAAGACATGTTCCAGGGGCTGATTACATTGCTGTTTTATTATATGGAAAAGAAGATAGAGTGTATGTGCAAGGGGCCAGGGGAGGTGATGGAGAACTCAGAGCTGAAAGCAGGAAAGTTACACTTCCAGGTTGATGAGGTCTTTATCATAAATATCCAGATCTAGAAATGAAAATTAGAATTGGCACCAGCTGTCCCCTTGAAGCAGGAACTGCCCTCTTGACTCAGAGTTCCAAAATGTTCAGGCACATCTGGCTAAGCAAATGGCCACCTTACCAAGTTGCCAAACAAAACCTGGAGATTGTAAGTACATGGGAAAGGACCTCTCTCCAAGAAAAATAATACCCCCAGGTGATGTCACCGCTGCCGATCTGTGGACCACACTTTGAGTGGCAAGCTGATGCATTAATCCCCTGTTTATGTTTCATAATTTAAAAGCCCAGTATCCAAAGCAGTGAGGTGGTTTCCATCTGCTCACAGCACATTCATGTCCAAGGTAGGACACTGGTACAACTCAGGGTCTGCTGGAGTATGCCCCTTGTCAAGACAACGCATTTCCTACACATGCCGAAATGTGTACCCTGGGATTTTCCTGGGACATTATTTGATTTGCCTCTGAGGATTTCACTGTTTGTTAAGATCTTATGAAAAAACAACCCCCCTCCCCAAGAAAAAAAGACAAATGAAGATCACCTTTGCTACTTGTTAAGAACTAAATTTAAATTAGTAAAGAAACTCTTTTGAGTGCATAATTTCAATAATTTTTTCCCATTTCATCCAAGCCAACAAGCTTAATTACTTTTTGTGATGACATTATAATAAGAATCATTGACTTTTACAGTTGGAGACAACTTTGAAGTTCAACCCCCTCCACGGTAACAATAATAATGTGTACCATTCCCCAAGCACTTGCTATGGGTGGTGTGCACTGGTCTAAGCACTTTACCTATTTTATTCACATGGTAGCCTAGACCAAAGTGTGTTCCTAAGAATATTAATCTCACACTATGCTCCACAAATTAAAGATTCTGTGATCCAAAAACTCTTGCAAAACTTGTGACCTCCTAGGTCCTTCTCAGGGAGACAAAATCAAAACACACATGGGCATACAAGAGACCTTAGGAAATCCTACGGTGAGAAAGCCATTGCATTTTTTTGAAAACAAGTTGCTTCCAAAACCTCTCTGTCTGTGCATTTCTTACTTTCTAAAATCTAATTCGCATTTCATTTAAATTAGTTAGATAGCTCAATTTCTTATTAATATTCATTGTCATATTTAATTAAGATGGAGAAGGCATCTGGTATCTTAGAGTTTTCAACCGTGAAGGTTATTAACAAAAGTGCTGCTGAGCACTTTCTTAACCAGAAAAACGACGACTGAAATCCACCCATTTTTGTTAAGAGATTTAAGATCCTCTAAATGAAGTCTTCAGGCAAATCTATGGGATATCTTCAAACACATCACTCGCTCCTCACCCTAGCGTAAGTCAGTCTCAGATGCGTTATAATCGATATTTAAACAACTACAAAGGTGAAGGCTGACCCTAAGCGTCCTTCCCATCCTTCCCCACAGTCCACTCGAGATGTTATCTGCAAGGAGTAAACAGGCCCGTCCCCAAAGTCTTGACCACCCTGGTGTGATATCAAACAGCTGCTCAGCGGCCCTGGAAGCCGCCTCCCATCTTTCTCCTGCTAAACTCACAGCAAGTTGAGCTTCCTGGCAGGGCTTCTCTTTGAAGTTCAAGAGGACCCTGTGTATGGTATGTGTGGGAAGGAAAACTAAGATTCATCTCTCATGGAGCCATCTTTTCCATGAGAACAGAGTGTCTTTCAGGAAGAAGGGGTCTAATTCAGCACCTCAAATAATAAAAGTGGTAACAATAGTAACCCACATGACATTTATAAAGCACTTACCAGTGTCAAAAATAGCACCAAGTAGTGTCTTAAGTGCTTGCTAGGAGTTAAAAACTTTAATGGTTCCCCTTTTATAAATGGGGAAGCAGGTTCAGAGAGGCTAAGTGACTTGTCCAAGGTCACAATAGGAGACGAGTGATGGAGCTAGAAGTTCCACTCAGAACTAATTTATGTGTTCCAAAACTGGGTGAAACAGTGGAAACAAATGTTAACTCTCAAAAGCGTCTGAGAGCTGGAATTGAGGCTCGGGCCAGAGACCTCTGGACCTCTGCCCTCTGTGATTATACGGGCATTTTCCTCCCGTAGCAGAATGGATCATCATTTTACACATTCCTATGCCCTTCATCACACTAGTGTAAATGTTTGCTTGCTTGTCTCTTTCCCACACTAAGTTGAGAGCTCCTTGCTGCAGACACTAAGGTTATTAGCCTTTAGCCTGGTGGCAATGATTATGATGACAGCTACCAGTATCTGGAGAGTTTATCGTGTGCCCCACCCCAGGGCTGATATCAAGCCAGGTGGTGACCATTCTGACTGCTTATACACAGTTTGTGCTGAGTGCTAAATAATTCCAGTATGATCCCTGCCAAGCACTATGCTGAGTGTCTTTGTCTGTCTTTTCCTCCTGAATCTTTACCGTAACTCTCTGAGGTTCTTCATCCCATTTTACAGATGAAGAAACTGAGACCCAGGGCAGTAAGATTATATTTGCCTGCAGTCACCCACGTAGTCCATGGTGGATGGAGCTAGTTTCTAGCTAACTATAATTAGCCTGAAAAAACAGTTCTTTTATTCATTCATTGATTTATGCATTGGTTTCCTTATTCATTCAAGAAATTTACACTGAGTATAGTATTCATGATCTGTGGCCCCATGACAAGTTACCTCAAAACTCAGGGGCTTCAAACAAAACCAAGCATTTATAAACTCATTTTTATGGGTCAGTAATTTAGGAATGGCTTAGCTGGGTGGTTGTGTTTCAGGCCTGCTCATGAGGCTGCAGTTACAAATGTCACCTGGGACTATGGTCTCATCTGAAGGTTTGACTGGGGCTAGAGGATCTACTGCCAAGGCAGCTTACTCCCATGGCTGTTGGCTGGAGACTTCAGTTGTTCACTTCATGGACCTCTCCATGGGGCTGCTTGAGAATCCTCACCACATGGTGGCTGGCTTCCCCTGAGCAAGTGACCCGAGAGAGTAAGGTGGGCATTGCAATGTCTTTTGTGATCCAGTCTCAGAAATTGCACATTATTTTTGCAATGTCTTATTGGTTATACAGGCCAGACTTCTTCAGTGGCATTGGGGGTTGGGGAGTAGCATTTATACAAGGGCCTGGACACCAGAAGGCAAGGTCATTGAGAGCCATCTTAGAGGATGCCTACAACGAACAACTACTCTGAACCACAACCAAATGTAGGTATCTGAATAATACAGATCTCCTGGTCTAATGGGGATGACAGGCATTATTTATGTAATCACATAAATGAATACATAGGATTGGGGGCTGGGAGACAAATGATATGCTTCTCTTAGAGTGTGGAATAGAACGGGCCAGCCCTGCTGGGCAGATGTGGCCAGGACTCTAGTCCCTGCAACATATTCTGTATGTGCCTTCGAGTAAGTATTCAACCTCTTAGTCTCAGCCTCAGCTAGAAAATGGGGACAATGTCAGTGACTCTAAGGTGTTGAACACATCTCAAGTTATGACGTGTCTACTTCTTAAGTGAATGGATATAAAATAAAAAGGTTCTGAATATTTCCAAAGGGCACTTTGGTGCTAGAAGATTATTTCTTGTTGCTTCCTTTGCTTATATTTGCCATCAGATTTATCTGAGAATTCATTAATTCATTCAACAACCATTTACTGAACATCTACTATGTGTTCCAGCCTTAGTCTCCTGTGCTGGGCACTGGCAATACATCAGTGAACCAGACAGACAAACATCCTTGCCCTAGAGGAGTTTATGATCCACTGTAGGGGCAGCATGTGGGAGGAAGTGGGACTCACCCCACCTGGTCTCAGTTTTCACCAAAGGTGTCCTGATGTCACCATGGACCTCCTGTGTTACTCAACATATTAACCAAAACCAATCAGAAGCTTCAGTCACAGAAAAACAAGCCATCTTGCCACTATGGCAGCCAGAGGATCAGGGATTTCATGGGTGGAAGCATCTCGGGACAGTGGTAGGTCTTCTTATGTTTTAACTACCCATAAAGCTGTACCAATGCATCCAAACTTAATGTCAGCCCTGGCTGCAGTTAACGTAGTTCTTGCTCTTGTATCCCCAATTTCTCCTCCATTGAGGGGAAGCCATCAATATCTCCTACCTCAGATCTCAAAATAAAACCTCGTAAACCTGGTCACTAGAAAAACGCTCAGCAATGCCTGTAATGGGTTGAATGGTGTCAACACTAAAAAGGTATGTTGAAGTGTTAAACCCCTACTACCTGTAAATTTGACCTTATTCGGGAAAAAACCAAAGGCCTTCGCAGACTGAGTAATCAAGTTAAGACGAGCTTGTACTGTTGTGTGGTAGGCACTCCTGCAGTATGACTGGTGTCTTTATCAAAGGAGAGAAATTTAGACCCAGACACAAATTTAGACACACATGTGAGGACACAGACACAGAGGAGGGCACCATGTGAGATGGACAAATGCAGCTGCAAGCCAAGGAACTTCAAGGATTGACAGCTCCCACAGAAGCTGAAAAAAGCAAGAAAGGAGCTTATTCAGAGTACTGAAGGAAGCGTGGCCCTCCTGACAGCTTCATTCCAGACTTCAGCCCCCAGAATTCTGAGAGAATATATTTCAGTTGTTTTAAGCCACCTAGTTTGTGTGGTATTTTGTGACAGCAGCCCCAGGAAACTAATGCAATATTCAAATGCTGAAAAGAAACTTGACGTTCGTTTCCAGCTCAGCATTTCCATTGTACGGATGAGCAAACAGATGAGACCCAGTCAGAGGAAAGCAGTTGCCCAAGGTTACCAAGCAAATGTGTGCCCAAAGTAGGCCCAATCTCCCAGTCCGGGGCTCAGAAGATACCTTTTTTTTGTTTGTTTGTTTCTTGTCATCATCAAGCTCCAGTCATCCTCAATGCTGTTATCATTTATTATTGCTGCAAGAAAGGAGGAGGCTCCAGAGTCTCTGTTTTCCAGTCTGCCGGGCGGTCTGTTTTTGCTGGCTTTGCATGAAAACGGCCAGGCTGTTGGCTCTGCGGGGTAACAGGCTGACTTGGGGTGTGATGTGAGTTGTAAGTACAATGACAGACGGCTCCAGGAACAGCCCTGGGCACAGTCTAGCAGAGTGAACCAGAAAACCACAGCACGTCAAGAGCATCTAATGGCACCATGTGGTTTCTCCACACCGCTCTCTGCCCTCCCTGCCAGGGTGCTTGCGAGCCCAGTGGGACTTTCTTAGTCTTTGTATCACTCCTTGAAGAGGAGGAGGAGGGGAGGGAAGGAGAGTTTCTGCTTGAAGGCCTCAAAGAATTCATTTTAGTATGCATAATGACAGCCTTTTATGCCAACTCTGATTCAAAGGTGCATCATTTTTGGCATGCCCAAATAACATAGAAGATGGGACCCGGGTGACAACAAAAGATGGAAGAAATAAAGAGCTGAGCCAGGCAGCATCCAGGAACTGGAAACTGTTGGATGGCACTAGAGCCATGAGTCAGCCCCCTTGGAGATAGCCTCACTGCAGAGTGGACACAAGCCAAGCACTTACAGATGACCTTTCCTCACCTTCAGCCATGATGTTGGCCTTCAGGAAATGAGAAAGCATCAACCTTCTGCCTGTCCTTGGAGTCGGAACATCTGGTTTGAGACACTGGAGAACTTGTCTGATTCAGGAGAAGCTAGGGGATTTCTCTGCAGGCAAAAGGATTGCAGCGTCCTGAGGCTGTCCCTGACTTTGGAAATCCACGGAAGTTTCAGCCCTGGCTGAGTTGCTCATTTGCTGTAGGACAAAGTCAGTTTGCGCCTCTGAACTTCAGAGTCTTCACTTGTAAAATCAAATATTGATACCTTCTGTGGAGGGTTATGAAGCATCACCTACAAGCTTCCATTATGCACCCTAAAGTGAGATGACCAGTGGATATGTAACCTGGCCCCCTCCTCCCACTTGTCGGCTGGGAAATTTGGGGGAAGACGCTTCAAATTCCCATGGCTCAGTTTTTTGTTTTTTGTTTTTTTCCCCCAGCATGGACCTAAAGCGGATATTATGGGGCTAGACCCATACCCTCCCTACACCGTGCCCATGCAGGCAGACTCAATGGCTTCCGACTGTAACCGTGAGTACCTACGATTCTTTGCCTGAGGGATTTATTTGGACTGCATGTGGGACCTGCTGGAAATGTTGGGATTGACTCCTGGAGGAGCCCTGCACTGTGGTTGACAGGAATTGGGGCCTGATCTCCCCAACTTCCTTGCCATTTGGTGAGACAGCCCTGGCGTGCATCCTTCCTAGAGATTCCCACGGGGACCACATGCAAGTTGCCCACAGTAGGGATGCTGGTAACATGGGGCAAGGACTGAGGCTTGATGAACTTCTTTCCTTTCCCATCTTACCTCCCCACTTCCTTGCACATGCTTCTTGAGATCTCCTCTCAGATCCTCCACTTAGACTCAAATCCTGTCTCAGGGTGGGCTCCTGGAGGCCCCTGATCTCAGCACTGCCTCACAGAGTTACTGTGAGGATGAAATGAACAAATAGATAGAAAATTCCTAGAGGAGTGTCTGTTACATGGCAGGGTTGAGATAAATGATTAGTCTGATCATTGTGAGGATTTAAATAATCTGGGAGCCAGGCTCAGTGGCTTATACTTGTAATCCCAACACCTTGGGAGGCCCAGGCAAGAGGATCATTTGAACGCAGGGGTTCGTGACCTGCCTGGGCAACATAGCAAGACCTCGTCTTTAAAAAAAAAAATTTTTTTTTAAATAGAAAATAAAAATAATCTGGCACGTGGTGCATATAAAGAACCTCAGCCTAATGCTGGACACAGAGTAAGGGCTCCAGCCATGACTGCGTCATTTTGCAGATGTGGAAACTGAGGTTCAGAGGCCTGAGGTAACTGTCCTGAGGTTGCATTCCACAGTGGTGGAGTTCCAATGTAAACCTAGATTGATCCCGCTCCTTATAACCTCTTCAGAGGGAGAAAAGGGGAGCAAAACTGTGGCTATTAGGACAAAGTGTTAACATCGACCCCTGAGCCTCCCTTTCCCTGGCCGGCTGTGAATCCAGAAGCTTGAACAAAAGCAGCTTTGGAGCCTCAAGCCCTGCAGATACAAGGCGTGTAGAAACAAAGCCGTGTCTCTCAGTCCTGGCTGGTGACCCTTCCCCGAAGCTATCCATCACCTGGAACAGGGATTTTATGCACCCTGTACGCCAATCACCTCTTCAATTACCTCTCAGGAGGAGGGAGAAACCCAGTGGTATCTGATGTCCCATTTGATTTAGGGTAAGTCACACTTAAGAGGGCATCTGAGGTTAAAGAACACAGAATTCTGGGCCTGTTTATAAATCAACAGGCTTGAGGTTTTCATTATTCACCTTCTAGATCATGGAGCGATATGACTCACTGGATCATAAAAGAGATCAAATAGCTTTGTTGCTAATAATTCTTTCCCTGACCCGCTCCCTGGCACATTTGGTTTGTAAACAGAGTTTTAATGGCATCCCTTGGACATAATAACATCATTTCTTTATAGCACCTTGGCCGCCTCGCCACTCTTGGCTGTAATCAGGTTTAGGTTTAAGCCTCCCTCATTTGTGGGAGCTAATGTTGTTTGGTGTTTTAAGAACTACTTAGGGCTGGGGAGATTGCCCTTTGAAAGGATTGAACCAGCTCCCTTCAGAACACAGCACTCTGATGAGTCTGGCCTAGAAGCCATGGATACTGTGTCCAGGACCCAGAACTTTGAGATCCCTGACTCTGGCCCTCACCCGGATTCCGCAGGGAAAACCCTTCCTATACAAGTCCTCAGTGACTTCAAAGGTGGTATCTCAACTTGTCGGGAATGTCGAATCAGCTCTTGAAGCCACATATCATTGCGTGGGTAAGACAGGATTGTTCATTAATTCACCATCACACACACAGATGCTCCAGGTTTGAAGCTTCTTTGGTTTGAAGCTCCAGGTTTGAAGGGGGTGGCTTAGTGATCACAAAATAGTGTGAGAAACAGGAAAAAAAAAAAAAAAAGAGTTGAAAGGTCATTAAAAGGATGGAAAATATCCTTCAGGACAAGCTTTCCCAAACATCAGTCATTTCTGTACCACTCTACAATGTGAGCCAAGTCTGAGCACCCTCTTATTATTATATATGTGCTTTGGGGGGTTTAAATGGACTTACTCTAGATACATTTAAAAGTTTGCCATAAATAGGAAGTAACCATAAAAAGAGATGTGGGTCCACATCTCTAATCCAGAACCCCCAGGGCCAGATGTGTTTCAGAATTCAGAATTTTCTAGACTTTAGAAAGGCAACAGGGTCATATACCCCTAGGACTGCACCCTTATTAGATACATTCATAGTTTTGCAGCATAACATATACACATTCACGTTAAGATAGATTTTTTTGTTCATAATGAAGACCATTATATGAAAATGAAAGACTTATATTTTTAAATTTTTTTGACATTGTAATTATACATATTTATACATTATGATTTGATGTTTAAGATAGCTATAGGTTGCATAATTATCAAATCACCTCATGCATTTATCACTCCTTTGTGGTGAGAATACTCAAAAGCTTCTCTTCTGGCTAGTTCACAATACTCAATGCCTGACTGCTAACCATAGTCACCCCACTGTGCAACAGAATGGCAGAACTTGTTTCTCCTCTCTTATTGCAACTTTGCAACTTTGTACCCATTGACCAACATCTCCCCATCTTTTCCTATTCCTGCTGCCCCTTCCTAGTCTCTGGTATCCACTGTTCTACTCTCTACTTCTGTGACATAAATGTTTTAGATCGCACATATGTGTGAGATCATACGGTATTTGTCTTTCTGTGTCTGGCTTATTTCACTGAATAATGTGATGTCTTCCATGTTCATCTATGTTGACACAAATGACTAGATTTCATTTTTTATGACTGAATAATATTCCATTGTGTATATATGCCATTTTAAATTTATTCCTCCATTGTTGGATGTTTAAATTGATTCCATATCTTGGCTATTGTAAATAATGTTGCATTAAACGTAAGAGTACAGATATCTCTTTGATATGTGAATGTCATTTCCTTTGTATACCCAGTAGTAGGATTGCTAGATCATGTGGTAGTTCTATTTTTAATTTTTTGAAGAACCTCCATACTGTTTTCCATAATGGTGATACTAATTTACAGTCTCACCAATAGCATGTAAGTGTTCCCTTTTCTCCACATCCTTGCCAACTTTTATTTTGTCTTTTTGATCATAGCCACTCTGACTAGAGCAAGATGATATCTCACTGTGATTTTGATTTGCAATTCCCTAACGATTAGTGATGTTGAACATTTCTTCATATACCTGTTGGTCATTTGCATGTCTTCTTTTGAGAAACGTCTGTTAAACTCTTTTGCTCATTTTTTAATTGGGTTACTTTTGAGGACTTTAGGGTTTTTTGTTTTGTTTTGTTTGTTTGGTTTGTTTTTTTTTTGCTTTTGTTTTTGTTTGTTTGTTGTTGTTTTTTGATGTTGAGTTAAGATCCTTAAGTTCCTTAAGTTCCTTATATATTCTGGATGTTAAACTCCTTGTCAGATATATAACTTGCAAATGCTTTCTCCCATTCTGTAAGTTGTCTCTTCACTCTTTTAATTGTTTCCTTTGCTGTGCAAAAGCTATTTAGTTTGATGTCATCCCATTTAAGACAAATTTTTAAAAGGCTATACATAATCTCCTGTCTGTTTGGTTTAAGTATAACTATTAAATGGTTTATGAAAAAATTTCCATTTTCAGAGCGCTTAGGACTTTGAAATTTCACAAAAGGGGTTATGAGCCCATACAGTGGGGGTAAAATAAGTGTGATTAAATTCCAGCTGAATATGATAGTGTGCCTGAAGAAACGAGCCAGAGAGAATCATGCTTCCACATTCTAGTATCAACTTGAGCCTCTGTCTTAGATAAAATGGGAAGGATTGGATGAGAAATGAAAAAACAATAACTGCTCAGAATAGACTTCAATGCTGCTTGATTTCAGGCAGTGGGTCCCCAACATCATGTCCAGGAACCCCAGTGGCATGTATCACCCACATGAGGAGATGCCTATCTATAAGGAATAAGTCGTTCAGTAGAACTAGCTAAACCATGGCATAGATGTTCAGATTAAAGGAGTCTTAAGTTTCCATCTATTCCAGGGGTTGGCAAACCCTTTTTGTAACAGACTAGACAGGAAATGTTTTAGACTTTTTAGACCATATAATCTCTGTCATAACTACTTTACTGTTGTAGCACAAACACAACCCAAGAAGATACCTACACAAATGGGCATGATTGTGTTCCAATAAAACTTTATTTACAAAAACAGGCAGTGGGTCATGTTTTGTGCAGCCTTTCACTAACACTTGAGGAAACTGACACCAAGAAGGAAAATGACTCACTCAAGATGATTAGTAGCAGAGCCAAAATCAGAAGCTGTGAATCTAAAGAAATAAAAGGAAAGAGGAGAGAGAAAATCTCAGCTTCTATCTTCAACCCTGGGAATCATTTTAAGGCAAAGTTTCTTGGAAGTCACTCTTCACATTCAAACAAGAAATAGCAGGTTCAAAGTGAAGCAAAGGTGGGAAATCTGCATGGATATTTAAAAGAACATACTTAGGTTCAAGGATACAATGCTTGAAAGGAAAACAGAACTTCTGTGAAGAGTCAATCTTTAGACATCTTCAGCAGGAAAATCACCTGCTGAAATGGATCTGGCTGAAATTTTTCTGCCCTGGGCAAAGGTGGCCTCAAGTTTCCTTATTATTATAGAATAATCTGATCTATTTAGAGAGGTGTGGGCACCAAAGGGGATTAAGTCTAAAAGACTCCAATCAGGAGGATATTATTTCTCCACTCCATTCAATTTAACGAATATTGATGACACTCTGACTTTGTACCAGGAACTGTGCATGTCTTGTTGAAGATGGAAATATGTATGAAATATGGTCTCTGCCCTTAAGAAATTTATAATTAAGAAACAATGTTATTGTCCAGGCACGGTGGCTCACGCCTGTAATCCCAGCACTTTCGGAGGCTAAGGTGGGCGGATCACCTGAGGTCAAGAGTTCAAGACCAGCTTGGCCAACATGGCGAAATCCTGTATCTACTAAAAATACAAAAATTAGCTGGGTGTGGTAGCAGGCACCTGTAATCCCAGCTACTCGGGAGGCTGAGGCAGGAGAATTGCTCGAACCTGGGAGGCAGAGGTTGCAGTGAGCCGAGATCTTGTCACTGCACTCCAGCCTGGGCGACCGAGTGAGACTCCATCTCCAAAACAAACAAGCAAAAAACAATGTGATTACTTCTCATTCTCAGGGAATAAGGTGTTACAGTGATAGAGAAAAATTAGTTATTAAACTTGCTCAAGGAACAAAACAGCTTTGAGTTGTCACATTCATGGAAGAAAAAAAAAAAAAGAACAGCAACCGACAGAGGAAAGTACAGGGAAGGCCCACATCACTCTCCAATCAGAACTACGTGGTCAAACAGGCTTCAGTAACCTCACTGGATTCCCCAATGCACAGTCATGTCAACAGGGAAGGGTGTATTATGAAGTTTCTTCTTCCAATGCCCTTTTGCCCTATACAAAGAGGCGGTGGCCACAGTATGGGATTCTTTCCCATGTCAATTCAGGGAATAGGCATCTGAGAGAGATAAGCATGGCATAAAGAGAGAGAGAGATAGGCAGAGAACAAATCTGAGGAGAAAAAAACAGGATGGTCAAAGAGGAAGAGGCAGAGAAAGAAAGAAGAAGGAGAAACAAGATGGGAGAGGGAAGGAGAAAGAGAGGAGAAGGAGAGAGAAGGAAGAAGATAACAAAGAAAGGGAGAAATGAGAGGGGGAGAAGAGTAGGAAGAAAAGAGAAGAGAGGAGACAAGAAAGAGTATCCTGGCGATTGCATTCAATTCCAACTACAAAGGGCACAGAGGGGATGCCATATGTGATATCTGAGGCCTCTGCTTTCTTTGGGAAGGCATTGAGAGGTTTCAAGTGGGGGAATAGTTAGTTAGATGTATACCATAAGACAAACTCTGTGCCTTCCACAAGAGGATAGGCTGAAGGAGATAAAATGAGACCAGCAAGGAAGCTGTTGCCATTGTCTGGCAAGAAAGATGGAAGAAGGCACAGAATTGAGCTAGCATGAGAAAAATCTGCCCTTGGACAGTGATGGGCTGTGGTGTCAAGAATGAAGTAAGACTTTCATCCACGTCTCTGGATCCAGAAACTTAATGTTTACTGAGATAGGAAGCACAAAAAACAAGGCAAGATTCATTATGAGTAGAAGAAATTCCAAGAACATTCTTAAAATAGAAAGGGAAGAGGAGAAGAAGAAAGCAGCCTAACTTCTGAGCACTTTAACAGGCACCATCTCATTGAATTCTTCCAATGAGCCTATGTGGTTGGCATTATATCCCTTTTTTTACAGATGTAAAGAGTAAATTTCAGGGAAGTTAAGTAATTTGTCCAAGCGCACACAGTTGTGCATCCAAACCATCTTTCTAGCTCCAGTGTCTGTGACCTTTTTATCTCTATCAGAGACACACAAACTGAAAGACATGTGTATTCTATGCCTTCGACCTGGGGTGCCACATATGGGAAATGGGAAAGGAAGATGGCTATAATCTGGTACTGGATATAAATGAATCCCAGGTCTCTTTGGACACCAGATGGTAGGCACCTGGTCTCCAGTTCTAAGCCCAGGTCTTGCCAACAGGTGAGACTCCCAAAATAGAGGATCTAGAGGAATCTCTTATTTTATTGTACCAGGAGGGAGGAAAAGGGAGTCTGTTTTCAGGCTGTTATGCAGTGCAGGGCCTGGTTGGCATTTGGGAAAATCAATCCTTCTAGAAAGAAATGAGGCAGAGCAGCCAAGTTCCTAGGATTATATGTCTCTCACCTGGAAGCCTTCTGCCAAATGACCCCAGGGAAGAGTCAGTCCAATGAAAGATAGGTTTCGTCTCTAAGTAAAACTTGCTTCTAGGGCACCATGAAGCCCCAGGAGGCTGAGAAGAGCCACCCTGAGGAAGGCAGAAGCGGTGAGAGGGAACTCAACATAACAAGCATAATAACAGCTCACCTCTGTCGCCCCTTTCATCTGGAGATCTCAGAGCCATTTACCACCACCCAATTAATTTTCTCAACATCCCCTACACCAGCAACTCCCAAAGAAGGTGTCATTATCGTCCTTTTATGAGCAAGAAAACTTAGAGGTTAGTTGGCTGGCTCAAAGCCACAAAACAGTTGTAAGGCAGAAACCAAATTTGAGATAATTGCCTTCCTCTGATTACAAGGAACCAGAGAGAAAAGACCCATTTGTAGGAGGGGCCCTGATTACCACTTTTAATCATTCATTTATTAATCATTCATTTATTCATCCACCTATCCATCCATCCTTCCATCCACCTATTCATTTATTTATTCATCCATCTGGCCATCATTACTTCCTTCCATCCATTTATTCATCCATCCAACCATCTCCATTGATTCATTCATTCATTCATTCATTTAACAACATTAACTGACATCCTGCTATGTTCCAGGCACTGTGCAAAGTGCTGACAATTACAACCATGACCAAAACAAACCCACGGTATTCGTTCATTTTCACACTGCTACAAAGAACTGCCCAAGACTGGGTAACTTACAGAGGAAAGAGGTTTAATTGATTCAGTTTAGTATGGCTGAGGAGGCCTCAGGAAACTCGCAATCATGGTGGAAGGCAAAGGGGAAACAAGGCGGCTTCTTCACAAGATGGCAGGAAGGAGAATGAACGCAGGAGGAGCTACCAAGTACTTATGAAACCATCAGATCTTGTGAGAACTCACTCACTCACTATCACAAGAACAGTATGGGGGAAACTGCTACCATGATTTAAATACCTTCACTTGGTCTCTCCCCTGATATGTGGGGATTATGGAATGACAATTCAAGATGAGATTTTGGGTGGGGAACGCAGCCAAAACACATCACCCACCATCTAGTGATTCTTCAAATAATCATTTTTTTTTTTCCCATCACGACAAGACTTTGCAGCTAACAAATATATTACCTTTTGTAGAGTCTGTGAAATAAGGGTTTTTATTTCTATTTCACAGCTGAAGAAACTAAGACTTAAGCAAGCCAAGTAATTTCACAGAGCTAAGATCTGGACCCATCATGTGTGGAGCCTTTTCACACTTTACAGCTTCTTTATTAAGCTGACCTCCCCAGTTCCTGGGAAAATCCCCCACGAGAACTTGATTCAGTGAAGGGTTTTGCACACCTTTATCCAGTAGAAGGTCATGTTACCAATAAAGCCTTGAGTTGACTAATGAAGTAGCTAGACTGATGCCCACACTGAACTGGACTTTCATGGGAGCATGAAAATAAAATAATTTACTTAAACCAGAAAAAATAGCAAGTCTGATTAAAATGATCAGGTTCTTCAGGTGTGTGAGTTAAACCATCAACTAAGGCTGAAGGGCACGTATGAAGTCAATTGATGTGGTAATTTTCTTACCGCTCTGATATGGATCAACTATGATGGTCTCTTCAACAGGCACCCACTACCCTTCATAGATGAACCAATTTTTCTCTGTTTCTGTTAGAGAACACCAAGAGAGAGAAATGAGACAAGAGACTGGCTGGTCATTCCAGTATTGTGTGCCATTTAAAAGCAGCAAGGACATCCCAAGGTGACATTAGCACCATTTAACAAACTGCATTCAAAAATGGCCATGTCAAACTTCTCCACTAGATTGCGAGCTTCTTGAGGATGGAGTCATGTCTGTCTGACTTAGCAAAACCCATAACCCTAGTCTAATCATGAGAAAAACATCAAACAAACCCCAATTGAGGGACATCCTACAAAATATCTTACCAGTTCTCCTCAGCTGTCAAGCTCCTCCTCAAAGCTGTCAAGGTCATCAAAAAGAAAGTCTGGGAAATGGCCACAGCAAGAGGAGCCTAAGGAGATGGGACAACTAAATGTAGTGTGATATCCTGGATGAGATCCTAGAACAGAAAAAGGACATTGAGGACACACTAAGGAAGTTTGAATAGTGAAGTATGGGTGTTAATAATAATGCATCAATATTGGTTCATTCACTGTGACAAATATACCATACTCATGTAAGATGTTAATTATAGAGGATACTGCATGTGGGACAGGTGAGAGCTCTATACTATCTTGATGATTTTTCTGTAAATCCAAAACTCTTCTGAAACTTTTATTTAAAAAAAAAATGTAAAATTGAACAGTATAATAAAAAGTGAAGCAGAATGAAGAGGAGAAATTGCTTTTTGGCTTTTTAGTTTCAGTCTGATAGAGTTTGTATCTTTCTGAGACTGTGTGGATATTCTTGTGTAAAATGTATTCATCACCCATTCCTTCCATGCATAGGTAGCTGTTGATTTTTTCTGTTGATTTCCAGGTACTTTGGCTACCTAAGGCACCTGTGGTCATCATCTTGCTCATAGAGAGGCAAAAGTTGTACTGGGGTGTATCTATTCTGAGGGTCCTCAGCCTATCTTATTGATCCTGTTGTCCTCTTTCTACTAAGTCAAAGGTAATACATCAGTGGGACTATAGACTTCAACATGGAAGGACAAACCACCAATGAGGAATGAGGCAATATTCTCATGAAAAGCCACCGTAGCCTATACCCTCTGCCATCACAAGCCAGGCCTGATGTTGGGATATTGCCTGCCCTCTAACTATTCCTTGGGTAAGTGATCACTATGGAGGCTGCTAACTGGGAAGCATGGGTAATCCTAAATTAGTCCTGGCAAATGCCTCTGCACTAATAACCCTTGGCACTCCCCTCACACCTTTCACCCAGGTAATCTCAAATAACTTGTCCAAACGTTCATTAATCTGGCCCACAACACCCCTGCTATTATTAAGCCCATTTTACAGATGGAAAAACAAACATGAAGCAATACCACTTGGGCAATGAGTTGGTGGCTTCATCCCCAACCCAGTCGCAGGTTCTGTGAGGAAAGGAGTGAAGTCAGTAGGTGCAGCAGCTGGGTACTCAGTGACCCCTGGTCTTGCCTCTAGTTTCTTGGCAATATGGAGAGTCAAATATTGGCCACACGGGAACAAAGAGGCTTTAAAGTCAGACAATTGGGTTTTGAGTTTGTGAACTGGAAGTTCACATACTGTGTGATCATGGGGAAGTTGCATAACCTCTGTGTTCTTCCATTTCCCCCAACTATTAAATGAAAAGTAAAACTTACCTTACTTCCTCTCACTGGAGGAAGATTTAGAAGATAGCATGAGTATAGTCAACTGGGGACAAGAAGGAAATGAGATTCTTGCTGAAATTCAATGCCTTAGATTCTCACTTGAGCCTTTAGGATGGAGCACAGAACCAGGGAGACAAGATCTCAGAACGGAAACTGAAGGGTAAGTATAAGGGACAGAGCTTAGGGAGTGGTTAAAAGGAAGTCAAGTAAGTTTTGATTGAGTCTTCAGCCATCAGCCAAGAGAGGGCCTCCAGGAAGCATGGTGTCACAAGGATATTCCAAAGGACTGCTGTTGGGAGGATAAAGTTTCTGACAGGAAAGTTGAAGGGGACAGGGGAATCTTCATTCTGTACCAATCCTCCTGCCCCACCAGTGCACCAACTTGCAGTGGCCTAGCTGATTCTAGCCAGTCAAAAATTGGAGGAAGCAGAAATCTTTAATCCACAATGGACAAATGCTGGAGCCTGGGAACTGGTTCCATATGTTGTTCCCTCTGAATAGTCAGTGAGATGCATGGTGGGCTGGGCACCCTCCTTCTGACCACTTTAAACAGGGAGCTTTCCACCTGAGTACCAACTGTGAAAAACATGCCCCCACTTCTCTCCCATCTCACTATGCAGCTGAGTGACCTGCTGGGCAGGCACAACAGCCAAGGTGACTCAGCATTTGAGTCATCCCCTGTGCCCCACACATGTTCACACACATACACTCAGACTCACATACACACACACTTTCTCACACTAACACACGTACTCTCACACACACACACGTTCACACACATACACATACACTTTTATACACCCTCACACTCACACATTCTCACACACACATATGCTCACACATACACACTCACACACACTTTCACACTCTTACACACATGTGCACACACGTTTCACACACATGCTCATACACACTTTCTCATTCACACATGGTCACACACTTTCCTCACACATTCACACATGCTGACACACACTCACACACACACACACTTTCTCACACACGCTCTTTCACACACACATACACTTTCTCACACATGCTCTTTCACATACACACATACACACTGTCTCCCACACGCTCTTTCACATACACACACTCATACGCATTCTCAGACTCACATACATTCTTACACTCACATTCACATACAATTCTCACACACACACACTGACATTCCCACACACACTTTCACACACTTGCATGCACATGCACTCATACTTTCACACACTTTCTCACTCATACACCTTTACACTCTCACACACTCACACATTCCCTACACACTTTTACATGCATGTGTGCACACACACTCTCACACTGTCACACTCACATTCATATACATGTTCTCTCTCCACCCACTCACACACTGTCACACATTCCCACACACATTCACACACCCTTTCACAAACATGTAGGCACACATGCTCAGACACACTTTACACACATGTATGCACACACACTCACACTCACATTTCCATACACACTTTCACACACACATGGATGCACACCCTCACACACTTTCACACATATGAACGCACACACAGTCACATTCCCACAGTCTCCATACATTCACACACATGCTCACATTCTCATACACATTCTCACTCATTCCCACTCTCCCACACACTTTCATATACACACATAGCCTCACACACATGCACACATAGTCCCTCACACTCTCACACACTTTCACACATGTATGCACACACACGCACTCTCACATTCTCATGCTCTCCATACACTCACACACACATTCTCACACACACACTCACATTCTCACACTCACACATTCTCATCACTCTCCCACACAACCTCTCAAACACAGCCTCACACATGCACACACAGTCTCACACACGTTCTCACACTCACACACTCTCACACACCTACACACTCTCTCACACACACACCCCATTTCAGGTGAACCATGTGGATGAGCAGTTCCCAGGATCCACAGAGCACAAGAGGTTCCCAGAGGAGCCCTCAGTCTCCTGAACTTCCTGCTGAGCAACCATTGCCTGTATCTTGCTTCTCCCACCAATGACCTGGTGTGAAGGAAGAGGTGAACGAGAGACAAAGAGAGGAGGGAGAGAAGGACAAAGGAAGGGAGGGAGGGAGTTAATATTATACAGACTTCAGAAGGGATCAGGCATAGCCTTCTCTATCACCGCATCCCATCATGTAGTAGATTTCAAGAAATGCTTTACTGAATGACATTGAATTTCTGTAAGATCCCCCGTCTCTGCTGCCTTTGTGGACCTGCCCAGTAAATCTCCCTGCCGTCCTAGGGCAGGGTAAAAGCAGAAAGGCGAAGTCCAGGCTAGAGGGCTTAACTCAGAAGAAGGCAAATAGCCAGGCCATTGAAACGGTGAGTGACTGAGTTGGTATGTGAGGAACAGAAAAACGGAAAGGTGGAAAGTCAGCTTACTCATAATATAAAGTTGTTATAAGGATGAAACAACACAGTGCATGCTGAGCCCTCATCACAGGGCCCACATGCTCCTCACAGGTGCTGCATAAATAAATGCTAAGAAGTTGTAAATAACAATGCAAATAATTGGAGCCGCAGTTTAGTGTCTTGTTCCCATCCCAGCCTGAATAAATGCTTAAGGTGCATTCACAAGGTGGGGTGAAGTGAAGCAGGCTGGATCTAAATGAGCTATACTCTCATTCATTCACTCAACATGGGGCCAGGTGTGGGTACACAGAAGTAGACACGTGTCAGGGCATGTGCACAAACAGATAAGTAGGATATTGTCAGAGTGGCAAGTGCAATGGATAAAATAATAAGGCAGTGGGGCAGAGAACGATGACTAGGTGGGGTATGAGGACAGTTGGAGAGGGCCTCTGAAAAGGTGACATTGGATCAGAAAGACCTAAGTGATGAGGAGCTGGCCATGCAGAAATTGGCAAGAGGGTCACAGACAGTGGGAACAGCAGATGCAAAAGTCCTAATAAGAACAAGCTTGGCATATCCAAGGGCTGCGTAGGGTGGGAGGAGGGGCTCCCAGAGTAATTATTGAGTGCAGATGCTGGGAGAAGCTTCCCTGTTCCCATGGTGATCTCAGAGAGCAGGCTGGGTATCGATACTGGATCAGAGATGAGCACAGTTGGATCTGAGAGGGTGGACCTTGCCTTACTCTAAGAATCTGAAGGCCAATGAATAACTTCACTTCCAATCTTGGACACAATGGTCTTCCACATGGGCAAAGAGTCTAAATGAAGGCTATTTGTTGCAGAAATGCAACATGCTGCTCACTCAATTTGAAAACCTCCGCCGGGCGCGGTGGCTCACACCTGTAATCTCAACACTTTGGGAGGCCTAAGAGGGCGGATCATGAGGTCACGAGATCAAGACCATCCTGGTTAACATGGTGAAACCCTGTCTCTACTGAAAATACAAAAAATTAGTCAGGCAAGGTGGCGGGCGCCTGTGGTCCCAGCTACTCGGGAAGCTGAGGCAGGAGAATGGCATGAATCCAGGAGGCGGAGCTTGCAGTGAGCTGAGATTGTGCCACTGCACTCCAGCCTGGGCGACAGAGTGAGACTTCGTCTCAAAAAAAAAAAAAAAAAAAAAAAAAAAAGAAAGAAAGAGAGAAAGAAAACCTCCAAGGACAAAAAAATAAAGCTCTGTATGAAAGATGATGGTTGGTAATAAATACGATGCAGCATTAGGACAAATACCTAATGCATGCGGGGCTTAAAACCTAGATGACGGGTTGATGGGTGCAGCAAACCACCATGGCACATGTGTACCTATGTAACAAACCTGCACATTCTGCACACGTAACCCAGAACGTAAAGTAAAATAAATAAAAATTAAAAATAAATAAACATGATGCAGCAATGCTCACTTTCCAAGCAAGATGATGACTTTACGTTTGTTTTTTCACTTGGGAAAAGTGAAGCAGAAAGGATGATAAAATGCCTAGTTAAGAATGAAAACGCTTTTAAAGTAAATTCTGCATGCAACTCTGTAATCATACGTCTGCATAGGAACCAGAACTAACCGGTAACATTTTAAAATAAAAATTTTGTTTTGTCTTTGGGTGTTGGGATCATAAGCGATAATTTCTTCTTTTTGCAAAATATTTTCAGTATTGTCACACCACCTTTCTAATTTAAAGGGAAAAAAAATGTATAAACACACTCTGGCAACTTCCACTCTATCCCGGAGATGAAATTGCAGCAAGGGGGCCGTTTCACAGCTTGCCTTAATTTTGTTTCATTCTTCTATACCCAGAGGAGGTTGTTCATCATTACCTGGCTACAGAATTGAATAGGTGTGAAATCCAAGCTGATAGCAATACATCACTCCCTATTGAACTTCAAAGCTCAGGCCAAACTGCCTATAAAAATAGTTTTCATTCCGTGCCTTAATCTCTTTCATACATTTTCATTGTGAGGGGTTTTTTTGGGGGGGATTTTAAAAGTTTTACCATCCTTTGGGTGAGTAATAGGTGACAGTTACGCATAGCATAGCGGAGGTGAGAGAGGGGTGGAAAGCCAGAGTTCCCAGAGTATTGATTTTGGTTCATGATGAGGCCAAGCCTGGACCTTATCGGACACCTTTATCTGAGCAATCACTAACAAGATAAGTACAAAAACCGTATAAAGACTTCTCATCATAAATGTCTTTATAAAAGTATTTATCAACCGCATACGGTGGACAAATAATTGAGCTGTATTAAAGTGGATCATTTTCTAATTCCACTGCCCTAAAGCCTTAGTGTTGTACAACAAAGAACCTGGAAAAAGCCCGGTATGTTTAGGGCTTTGATGGCTAAGATGCCCAAAATTATGGCCTGCATCCAAAACTTCCTTTTTGCAAATAACTGTCTTTCTGAGTTATGAGGGGTCCACTTATTACTCAATTATTCATGTTACTAGTTTTTTATAATTAACTAGAATAAATTACAGAATATGAGGGTCTGAAACTGGAGGGATATTTTTATCCAAAGAAGTTAAAATTTCCACCTGCAAATGTAGAAACAAGTTGTAAAGAATAGTAATAACAATAACAAACATTTGTATAGTGCTTATAATGTGCCAGGCACTATTCTAAGTACTTTTGTATTCATTGATTTAATTCTTCTGACAACTCTTTGAGGAAGACATTATCATCTTTTTACAGTGGAGGAAACTGAGGCACAGAAAGGCTAAACAACTTGCCCAAGGTCACACAGCTCTTAAATAGAGGAAGTGGAATTCCAAACCCATGAAATCCAGCTCTTATTGAACCATTCTTTTTCATTTTCAAAAAGCATTATTATTACTAATTTAGCTACTGCTGATATCATGGCTATTGGCACTTTATGTTTGTAGCTTGCTTTATAGTGTGTAAAATGTTTTTGCATATCTGTCCCATCTACCTTGCTGGATGTGATAAAGATGAATCGAACAGGATATATGACTTCATTTCACAGATGAGAAGAATGACACTCAAGGAGGTTAAATAAAGTTGTATTTGTAGTTGTATTTATGACTTAGAAGCTTGCATTCATCACCCCTAATCAATGTGGACATCGCATGACTTGGGCATGAGATCAACTTTATAATTACATTATAAATAGATAAATCTCCATTTTTCTGGTTGGATGTGTAGAAAAGAGGAAGAAAGGCACAAAATAAATTACACCGACTTCAAACTAAGGAAAGGAGGGAGCGGAGAAAAGGATGCTTTCCCCGGGGACATCCATTTTCAGATGAGATCCAAAATGGCGGTTGTCTTTTGACAAGTAGAGAGGCAGTGTGCTCACCCTTTAACTGGTCAGTTGCAAAGGGTCAGGGAAAAAAGGGCTGAGAAGGAGAGTTTGGAGACAGCCTTTATGGAGTGAGTAATTACTGTGTAGAGTGGGCAACTCCCCCAGGAAGCAGAGAAAGTTGTAACCCTGAGCATATTTGAAGAAGAGGAAGACAGGCACTTATAGGAAATAAATGATGTGTTCTTGGGGAATAAGACAGGCTTACATGAATTGCAGAGACCTCTGCTTTCTGCAAATGCTGCTTTTAAACAGTAGGTAGGAGCTGGAGCCAAAATGGCAAGGACAGGTTTATGTGGATGCTCCTCATTTCTGAGTCAATGTCAACCTTCTTGAAAACATCACCATTGTCGGGGATGAGTTCAAAGCACTTGGTAGAGAACAATGCTTCCTTGTAGGCTGCTCTGCCATTTTCTCCAGCACCCTTGTCCGGTGATATCTACTGCAATGCAGATGTGTGCTACTTGTTTCCTTCATGTATCATTTCTTCCTAGCTTTTTCACCTTTACGCTTCCTGTACCCTCTCCCCCACCAGCTCCACGTGGAATGACCTCTATCTGCTTTGCGTGACTGGCAAAGTCTAACTATTTATCCCTGAGCTGTCAGCACCTCTAAAAACAATCATTTCTCTTCTTCCCTGGGCAAAATTAGGACCTTTCTCCTCCATGCCCTCCCACCCCAGCACCTTATAACATCCCTACTTTAGAGCATTTGTATCTTCTTATTGCATCTGTTCCTTAGTCCATCTCCCCAACCAGATTCTCAAAAACCAGAGGGTGTCAACCAAGCACAACGCAGTTAGGAACAGACTTTGTGGTCAGACCACCCATATAACCTGAAGCAAGCTCCTTAATTTCTCTGAAACTTAATTTTCTCATCTGTTAAATGGGGATAAGAGTAATAACATGATTGCTATTAAAATTAAATGAGATAATGTAATTTAGCAAACTGTTTAGCACAATGTTTAACTGTAATTATTATCAATTCATCTCTTTTTTGAAATGGAGTCTCGCTCTGTCATCCAGACTGGAGTGCAGTGGGGCAATCTCAGTTCATTGCAACCTCCACCTCCCGGGTTCACACCATTCTCCTGCCTCAGCCTCCTGAGTAGCTGGGACCACCAGCGCCCGCCACCACGCCTAGCTACTTTTTTGTATTTTTAGTAGAGACGGGGTTTCACCGTGCCAGCCAGGATGGTCTCGATCTCCTGACCTCGTGATCCGCCCGCCTCGGCCTCCCAAAGTGCTGGGATTACAGGCGTGAGCCACTGCGCCCGGCCATCAATTCATCTCTAAATCCCCTGAGTCTAGCACCATGATAAGCCATTGAAAATACTTAGTAAATGCTAAACACAATACTTTTTGGCATTTCTTTCAGCATAAAGCCTTTGTGTTCAAATGTAAACTTACGCAAAACAGTATAGAGAATTGTTTTGAGCATCAATTCTGGAACCAGATATCCTGAGTTTGATTCTGCGTTCTGCCACACTAGCTATGTGGCTTCAGGAAAGTTATTTATTCTCTCTGTGCCTGAGTTTTCTCTTCCATGAAATGGGAACAATAAT
This sequence comes from Chlorocebus sabaeus, assembly GCF_047675955.1. NCBI lineage: Eukaryota > Metazoa > Chordata > Mammalia > Primates > Cercopithecidae > Chlorocebus > Chlorocebus sabaeus. The sequence goes on along the minus strand of NC_132914.1, from coordinate 112,057,942 downwards.
AGTACCTAATTCAAGTGTTGTTATGAGGAATAAATAATCTATGGAAAATGCTTAGGATGGTATATTTCATATTAGAAGCATTTTATGAATGACTGCCATTAGCTATAATTAGGATCCCAGTATACAAAAGAGTTAAAGTAGAAGGAATGGGATCTGTGGCTCTGCCCAATCTTTCACCTCAATTCCTCCCCACTCCCCAAAACAGCTTCTCAGGATACAACTATGTTTTCAAAGCAATGTTTAGCAAATGGATTTTGAAATAACTGATGTTAGCCTAGAAAAGCCCAAGTTTCTCTGCTCCTCTCTGCATCAATAAGACAGATGGCCTGTCTTGTAGAAGAAGAGATTTCTGTCACAGTTATCAATTGCTGTGTGACAAACCATCCCCAAAACTCAGGAACTTAAGATAATGACAGTCATTCATTTTGCTCACAAATTTGTAATTTAGCAGGGATCAGCAGAGATGGCATATTCTGTTCCATGCAGTGTCAGATGGAACATTTCCAATGAGGATAGAGTATTCATTTCCAAGATGGCTCATTCACATGGCAAAACTGTCCTGTCAGCCTGGGGCCTTTGATTCCCCTCCATGTGGACCTCGTCATGAGGTTGCTTGGACTTCCTCCCAGCATGGCTGCTGATTCCAAGAGCGAGTGTTCCAAGAGGCCATGGGAGAAGCTGAACAGTTCTTATGACCTAGGCTTGAAAGTTCTAGAATAGCACTCCCACCACATTATACTGGCTGAGCAAGTTGCTAGAGCCAGACATGTTCAAGAAGAAAAAAATGAGACTCCACCTCTCAGAATGAGGAAGAACAGAGAATTTGTGCCAGTCTTCAATCTGCCATATCTCTCCCAGGTGACTGGACCAAGCTGGAGACACCCCCATGAGCCCAGAAGCAGCCTTCCTTCCAACTCTGCTAACACCTGAACAGATCTCCTTTTGATTTTGGACTCTCTGAGAAGTGCTACAACAGCTTTTTCTGAATCACTTTTTCTAGTTTTGTGCAAATAGTAACTGGGGAATCCAGAAGAATGTACTAGAGCAGAGAGTTGGTCAAAAATGTGTTAGTCCTAAGAAGAAATAAAAGGGAGCCTGGACGTTAAATCTGGGAAGGAGAACAGCTCGACGCACACGGATTAAAAATATATCACCCACAATGAATGAAATGTTAATAAACAGAAATAAAGAAGTATTAAGTTTCCCTAGTCATAGTACAGAACCATCCACATAGCAAATTCCATGTATATATTTGAAGATACTGATAACAAAGAGCTAAAGGGCACATTCCTTGCCCTTGGGAAATTTATCCTCTAATGTAAGTCAGGCACCAGCAGACTAAAAAGGCTATGAAAGGAAAGGTATTACTGGGAAGAGTAATGGATTAAGCTATTGAAGTCTTGGGTTAGAATCCTGGTTCCACCATTCAGTAGTTGTGTAATCTTTAGTACCTGAAGAATTGATTCAACCTGTCTAAGCTTCAGTTTCTCCATTAATCTCTTCTGTGAAAAAGAAATCAAATCATGTATGGCAACATGCTTGCCAACCCAGCAAAGCACTGGCCTAAAGTAGTCATCAAATAAATGTCCCCCGTATTGTCAATTGCAGTTATAACTAGTAAAGCACCCAAAAGCATCAGGTTGGCACATAGCCAGGAGGGTTAGACCATCAAAACTGATTTGTTTAAAAGGATGTAATAATAATTTCGACCTTGGAAAATTCCAGGAAAGGCCAGGAGACAGACATCTACTCTGGATAGCTTGGAAGACATTGGATACATTGGAGTTTATGGAACTCCTAAGAACTAAGTGTCCTTAGTCCCTAGGTTGCAAATTCCTGGGTTAAACTATCATCCTACTAAAGATAAAAAATGGACTCCTGCACCCACCTCCTCCTACAGGCCAGACTAAACTAGGCATCCCATTTTACGCTATATATCTCCTCTTTCCTGCAGCTCCTGTTGTAATTAAATAATCATTTGTGAAATTATATATTTAATTGACAACACACTAGACTGTAAGCTCCTCATGAAAGCAAAGGCCAAGCTTGTCTTACTCACCCACAAATCCCTAACATCAAGCCCCCCTTTGCTACATAGTATGCCCTCAATACATATTAGTTGAATTAATTACATGATCATTTGATGGAATTTCCAGTTGTGGGTTTCCAAGCTCCTACTCCAGCCATCTGACCAGAATTAAGAACAGGAACTTGATCCCAGGCGGAGGTTTCCAGACAGCAAGATATCTAGGCATAAAACCCACAGCGCCAACGCTTTGCTCCCTGGCCTCGCTCAGGGATCCCACAGATTGCACGTGTTTTGCATATGGAACCCCATTGACGTCACTGGGAATTTCACGGATGGAACAAATGAAGAGGTGGCAATGGAAGTTTGCAGCATGAAGCTGTCAAGGAGAGGTGCTTTGTGACTAGGAGACCAGAGAGCATGTGCCCCAACGAATGAGAGGCAAGCGGCATGCTGACAGGGGACAGTCATTGGCTGCCTTTTGAACACACTGGGGTCAAGGCTCTGTCCAGCTCACTTGGTCCCCAACATTGGAAGCTTGGGCTGGTTCCATAATAACAGCCTGGGCCTGACTTTCCATCCCGCATCCCCCTCCTCAACCCTGGCTCCTGCTCTCTGCTTCCCTCCCACCAGTCCCCAGACAAAAACAAAAGGCCCATTACGAAGTTATTAGCTTCGTCTCGCATATCCCACGGAGTAAGACAACTGCCAACCCCACTTCAACTTAAAATGTTTAACAGATTTGCCCACATCTAATTTCTGTCACTGTGTTTACAGTACAAGGAACCCAGAGAAGAAAGCAGTGGAGAAAAGTAGTAGGGTTGGGGTTGTGGGGGGGACAGTGGAGGAGGCAAAAAATAAATGCCAAACTCCTTCAAAGGGCGACATTCCTCCTTGTGGTTTGCAAACACTTCCTCTTTCCCCAGCCATCCTGTAATCAGGCTCCAGTGCTCACCAGAGGAGTGTTTACATCCAACACCATTACCGGCAGGGGAGACAGGCGAAATTAAGGCCTCTGGTCTCTGTTCTCTGAGGCCCCATTATCTTTTCCCTCCCCTTTACCCCCTTTCATCAAACGCCTCCAATATATGAAGGGGTAAAAGCCTTTAATGGGATTTTGAAGATCTTAAAAGCCAGGCGGTTTGTTTAAAAAGGAAAAAGACCAAGAGTGGAGCATAGCCTGGGATCCCTGGGTCCATTTCTTGAAAAAGGGAGCAAACTTTGTTCTATTTTTTCCCGTCTGCCAAATCAAGTGCTGGGTTTGAGGTTTGTCTTGGATGGACAAGCAGACCACACAGAACTGCCAGTGCACAGCCCCCTTTCCAGGGATGCTGAGAACTCCGTCCACGGCACTCTCCAGGCCTGGCGTCTTCCTCCCCATCTCTCCATTGGAGCCATCCCCAAGACCCAAATTGGCACCAATATCCCCGACCACAGTTAGCTGAGCCTAATGGTGGCCAAGGGAACAGGAGAGAGAGGAGACAGCAGTCAAGGTCAAAGGAAATATTGCATGTTGGTAAATCCAATGGGACGGATGTTGGGAAAACCCCAGTCATACACAACCTCAAAGTTTGGTTAGGAGAGAAACTGGGTTTTCCAAAGCAATAGTGCTATTTGGTATTCTCTTTCCACTTATTTGGGCTAGATAGGCATTGCTGAATCAGCGTTAGATTGGCTTGGGACATGTTGCGCCACAGTTGTCTGGAGGAGCCATATTGGGTTAAAGAGTGATTTCTTAAGAACATTGCATCTGGATGGTGCATTGCATTGAAGTGTGCTGTATTGAAGACATTGTTGAATTTGTGGGCAATATTTGAGTAGAATATTGGCATGTAATTTTGTATTGCCATAGTATTATTTTGATCCCTGGTGCCACGTAGGCTGTAGTATTATTTCAGAAGACATGCTGAGATGCAATACTGTTTGTTCAGGACTGTTGTTGAGTTGGACTATAATGTCACATTGGCATGTGGTATTGTGTGGGTAAGTGGTGTGGTGACACCATCAAGCACTGGTTCTGTTCACCAGAGGAACTGACTGTCTCAGCATAAAACCCAGTCTCCCCTCCCACTGCAGTCACATGCTCCCTCTACACAGAAGCTGATGGCTTTCAGGAGACAGCAGACAGAACCGTGTCTCCGGGAATCCCAAGGGAGACCTTGAGGTCATCAAAGCTCAATTACTCAGATTAACGATTGGCTGAACAGCAAGTCAGAATCCCTGGGACTCTTCTACAAAGTGCAATGGGGTCTTGAATTACTGCATTCTCTGGTTTCCCTGATGGCAACAGCCTCCCCTCAAACTGCACAGAACTTCCGACCAAATCTGAAGTTCTGCTCCTTTCCTTGTGCACTTCAAGAAGTTTCCTAAACTCACTAGGACTTGGGGCAAAGGTAGTCTAGCCCCAAGGGCTGGGGGTGACAAAATGTGCCCTCCTCCTTACATTGCTCTCTGCACATCGGCAGGCACAGTTTTCTCCCTTGCTTAAAGCAACTGTCAGCAAAGCACCTTATTCTGGGGACATCTGAACATTTTGACTTTTTCTTTTTTTTTAAATAATGGAACCAAGTGGTGCCACCTCCAAAGAGAATAACAACAATCACAACAATAGCAGGTACTGTGAATCACATGGTCACAATGGGCCAAGCACTAAACTAAGCACTTTATATGCCTTGCCTCATCACATACTCCCACAGCCCTGTGAGGGAGGTATCATTAGCTTTGTTTGACAGATGTGTTCAATTATTTGTTCAACAATTATTTTCAGAGCAACTGCTATGTGCCAGGCACTGTTCTTGGCACTGGGGGTGCAGCACTGAACAAAACATGCAAATACCACTGTTTGCCTAGAGATTCCAGCCTAAGTTTTATTATTATTATTATTATTATTATTATTATTATTATTATTACAAAGTCTTGCTCTGTTGCCCAGGCTGGAGTGTAGTGGTGCAGTTTCAGCTCACTGCAACCTCCACCTCCCAGGTTCAGGCGATTCTCCTGCATCAGCCTCCTGAGCAGCTGGGATTACAGGCACGTGACATCACGCCCAGCTAATTTCTTGTATTTTTAGTAGAGATGGGATTTTGCCTTGTCGGCCAGGCTGGTCTCGAACTCCTGGCCTCAAGTGATCTGTGCCCCCCCTCCCCCACCTTGGCCACCCAAAGTGCTGGGATTACAGGCGTGAGCCACTGTGCCTGGCCTGGGTTTTGTGTTTTTGATATCAGCTACACTGTCTTACATGCCAGTTGCTTGGTCATTGTCCATTAGATGTAAACACAAATGACACAGTGTACCACCTCTACAGGCTCAAGTACTAATGTGTTCATGGAGGTCTGAGGCTGAGTCCAGAAAGAAAGAACTGACAGGGAGGAAGGGATAAAGTTTGGCTTCCTTGTTGGGTTATAGCTGACATCTCTGAGCTCTCAAAGGCATCACCAGCAAGGCAGAAGAAACATGGGTGACCTGTGGACTGAGACAATTTACTCCCAGGCCAGAGAGGGCTGTTGTAATGGAAAGGCAATACTTTGTTTTTAAACTAACAACAGTTTGTATATGGGACCAAGGCTTCCCTTCCTCCTGGTACTGCAGAAGAGAAGGAGGTTTACGGAAGAGCAAGGAATCCAAGCTTGAGAGACCAGGGTCCAAGTCCTCGTTGTACCTTTTCTGGAGATTGGGCTGGTCATGTTGCCCCTCTGAGACTGTTTCTTCAACTGTTAAATGGGAACTTTTTTAACACCTAATTGACAGAGCTGAGGTAAAGAGTGTTAAATGAGAATATTGTTGGAAAGTGCTTTGCCCATTACAAAGAGCTACGCAAGTGTTAGATAATCCACCTGTCTTCCAGGGACCAACCTTCAAATTAAGAACTACAAAATTACAAGCTCAGGAGCATCAAGAGGCTAACCAAGGTCTGCAAAGTGGGGAAGAAAGCCAAGTGGAGGTTGTAGGATAAATAAAATGGAGTTCACGTTGACATATTGTATATATCTCAAGTCCTGTGGTTGGTACATGTATGTGTAGATTGATAGATAGACAGATAGACAATTTCATTCGGAGCAACCATATTATCCCCGTTTCATGGTTTAATAAACAGCTGTTCAAAGAGGCAAGTCAGCTTTTCTGTGGTCACAGACAAAAAAAATGAAAACACCGGGATTCAAGTTTAGAATGGCCATCTCCAAAACCCAAGTGTTTCCCCCAATTTGTCACCACATTTGCTCAAAGCACTCCCAAAAAGAAAACCTACGCAATTAGATTTACATTTAAAGGCTCAACCTGTCATTATTACCTGTCTCCTCAAATAAATAGACCCCCAACCCTCAGTCACGCCACTTACAGAAGCCCCTAAATGGAGCTAGTTGTCTCGTCTGAGTGGCTTCCTGGAATCAGGCAATGCATGAAGTGACCCCTTCCCCCTTGCATCTTCTCCTGTCTCCTGGCCCTTCCTCAAACAAAGCAGACTCTTACGTGTCAGGCAGAGGGTGGCTGATGTGGGGAGCCCCTTGCAGTACTGAGGCTCCACGTCTTGTCTTTTCTAAACATAGGACAGCATTCCCGATATGATAGTGTTTCAGCTTGTATGGTTTGGGCCCCATCCTCCAGTTCTAGTTCTGGGTCCTATCCAGAACAGCTTTCTTCTTCCAGACTGTCTCCAGACCATAGACTTTAGTGCTCAAAATGCAACCTCCTCCACTTAGCAACTGGCTAACGTTAGGCAGGTCATTCGACTGTCCCTTAATCTCAACACAAGACTCCACCCTCCATTCGAGTTTTCCTGTCCCAATCTCTCCAGATTCAAGTCCTGTCAATCCAGCTCCCTAAATATTCCTCAAATTCATTCGCTTCCCTCTTTTCCAATGCCACCAGCATTCACTACCTCTATTTCTCTCTCGGATTTGGTCTTACTACTTCCACTCTTTCCCCCACCATCTCTTCTCCTTACTGTAAACAGAATGAGCCTTTTTAAGTATGCAAATTCACTCATCATATTCCCCATCCGGCCATCCAAAATCCTTCACTGGCTCCCTATTGCCATAAGGCAGCGAGCCAAATGACGAACTAGGTCAGCTCTACAGTCTGGGGTCTTACCAGCCTTAAGACATTGGCCAGACGGCTCAACCTCTCTGCTTTGGTTTTGCAAACTGTGCCTATAACTCCGAGTTGTTGCAAAAATTAAATGAGTTAATAAATAAAGACTCCTTGGAAAAGTATCTAGTAAACAATAAAGAAATCAGTAAATATTGCCTTTTATAGTCATCTTCATCATCATCATTGCTGTGGTTATGATTTGAGTACAGTCCAAAACCCTAAGCATGAGCTACAGGGGCTGGAAAGACCTGTTTCTTGCCTACCTATCCAACCCTAGCTCTCTGTGTCACCCCTTATATTCTATGCACCAGCCATTCTGAACAATCTTGGTCCTTGGGTGCAACACAGGGGCAATGACTTATGCATAAAGATGTTCATCACACTGATGTTAATTATAATAAAGATTTTTTAAAAGCTAAATATCCATCAATTAAAAATAGTAAAATTGTGGTATAATGAGAGATTACACAATAATTTTAAATTATGACTCTGATGAATATTTAATGACTCGAGGAAATACTCAAGATATGACAGTATATGAAAAATGATGCAAAACTCTATCTACAGCATTATCTCAACCTGAAGGAAATAAATCAAAATGTTTAACAATGATCATCTATATTGCTAGATTATGGGTGATTTTTTTTAATACTTTGCCTGTTTTTCAAATTTTGTAGAATCGGCATGTATGCCTTTCACAGTGGAGAGGGGGATGAAACATAAAAGAAAAATAAGAAAAAGACAGAGAAAAAGACTCACCTTTTTTGTTTCAAATTTAAATATCTAGTATTAAAAGTTAATTTCATCCAAACTCACTCTCCACCACCCACCCACACACATACAATTGTCATCATTTTCCTCCTTCTCCTGTGTTCATGAAAACAGTATTTTCACTTTGGATTCTAAACAATTGAACTGAAAACTTCAAGAAAAATCAATTTTCTCCACAAACTAAATTAATTTGTTAGGCTCCTCTCCCAGAATAAGAGAAATCTTGAAATTAGAAGAAGAAGAAAAAAAAACCACTCCAGTTTAGAATAAAATCTAAAACAGATTTAGTGGCAGGGGGCAAATGTATATTAAATTTAGAAGAGGGAAGATAAACAAATCATACACTTTTATACCAGAATTTTGGAGTGCTGTTTCTATACCTAAGTTACAAATTGTTGCCTGGTCAACATGCTATATCTCTCAGGAGCCCAGCTATCCCTTAATGTGCTATTTGGTGATAGTGGTGGGATGTGGGGTGTGTGTGTGTGCGCGCGTGCACGTGCGCGTGCACATGATTCTTGGGTTGACCAGATATTCGGATGTACTCAGACTTAATCTCTGTCTGTGGGATGCTGGGTTGACCAGATGTCTGAAGTATGTGTGTGTGTGTGTGTGTGTGTGTGTGTGTGTGTGTGTGTGTGTGTTGAGAAAAAAATAATAAAAAGGTAAAGGGTACAGCAACTTTTACTATCTCCCTGCTCTAATAAGTTATAATTTCCTCTCAACCTCCCTTTTTGGTGGGAACAGTAGGTTCCCATACCAACTGGAACAGGGAGGGGGGATGGGTGTGAGGACCATTTGATGGTTTGTCAAGATATGTACTCTAGCAGCTCATTTTTTAAAAAATGTTTTTAAATGAAAAAGCTTTGCCCCATAGACAAAAAGTGGCATTAATATTCTTGCAAAAGAGCAAAGAACCTCATCCTGAAGGATGCGGGATAATATGACTAATACATCATTAGGAAGCCTTAATGAATTAAAATAGTATTCACATTTTCCTGTGATTTTATGCTTGGTTGTGAAGCATTTCAAAAGGAGAGAATGAAAGAGACAAGCACTGTCGCTTACATTGTTACTTTGACATTACAAATAAGTGTATTTATGATGGCATTATACAGTTCATATATTTTCCTCTAATAGTGCCAATAAAAAGATGGCATTTTCCCAGCGTCTGCTCTCTCTGTTCATGTTTTATGTCTTACTTTCCTCAACAGGCTGTGTGCTCTTAAGCAAAAGGCTAATTACTTTTTAGTGAAGGGGAGGGGAAGCCAGTGTTCTGTCTTTCTACCATGTGATTGCTATTTTTCTGTTAGTCCTCAGAAACGCGAAATGCAGTGGGTTTTCTTTTTTCTGTCAAGAGACATGCCACACACATGCACACTTTACTAACAGTTCACATTTTTCAGAGTTCTTAACCGCCTACCAGGACCTGGACTTTGTGCATATGACTGCAATCTACCTTCATGACAAGTTTATGAGGGCATGTACTCTGATTATTCCCACTTTTGAGATGAAGAAACTGAGGTTCTTAGAGAACCCAAGCCCACTCCACGTGATTGAGGACTCGGGTCCCTCAAAATCAGTGCTTCTGACGACATTCTTTTGCTTTTTGTTCTTTTCTTTCATGGTTGAGGCTTTCACTACATGTAATGGATAAATGTTCCAGTTAGCAGCACAGGTTTCAGTCTCACCGAGCCTTTAATCAGGCACATCCTCCTTTTGGATGTGATGGAAATACCATCTTAGTTTCTTCTTCCATGGGTCTAGCTATATGACCTTGAATAAGTAACTGAATACTCCTGAACATCAGTTTTATTATGCTGGCACAGAATATGAGTTTAAGAACTGTGATTCATTCATTCAAGTAATATTCAGTAACCTCATCTTAGGGTGCTGGAAAGATGCCAGGTGAAGAAACAACAGTGATAGTGACACAGTCCCTCCTCTCACAGAGCATGCAGTCTGGTGCAAGAGAAAAACACACACAGTGGCCAATGTAAGTGACTGTGACTAGTCCTTTGATGTCAGTACCAGATTGGAGCTGCTTAAGATTCCGACCAGCATCTGAAGCACCAATATGCAAAATTACTTCAAAGTTATTTAGAAATATTATGCCGGACACGATGGCTCACAGCTGTAACCCTAGTACTTTGGGAGGCCAAGTTGGGAGGATCACGTGAGTTCAGGTGCTTGAGAACAGCTTGGTCAACATGGCAAAACCCCATCTCTACAAAAAATACAAAAATTAGCCAGGCATAGTTGCACACGCCTGTAGCCCCAACTACTCGGAAGGCTGAGGTTGGAGGATGGCTCAAGCCTGGGAGGCGGAGGTTGCAGTGAGCCAAGATTCTGCCACTGCACTCCAGCCTGGGTGACAGAGCCAGGCCCTGTCTCAAAATATATATATATATATAATCATAAAAGTTCCACTCAAAAACAAAACAAAAAACTTGTAGAAGTCAACAGGGCTTCTGCCAGATGATTTAAGACATCATTTGTGGATACAGGAATCAAACATGGGCTATCATAACAATAACTTGAGATTATCACATCAACAAGTTACTACTCCTGTCGATCAATATCTTTTTTTTAAATATATATCTGCCTGTCTAGGCATCCATCAGCAGAACTGAAATGTGAAAAGGCTTGCTAAATGACTGCCAGCTAGAGAGTAAAGTTATTTTTAAGGACTCAGCAAGACTGTACTCTTCAAGATATTCTCAGACCCTCTCCACCTTCAAGTCTCAGTGATTCTGCTGAGTCCTCCAAAACAGGATTTCTCAGCCTGGGCCCTATAAACATTCTGGGCCACGTAATTCTTTCTTGTGGGGGCTATTCTGTGCATTGTAGAATCTTTAACAGCATCTATGACCTATATCCACTGGGTACCAGTAGCACCTCATCCTACCCCACTATGACAATGAATAATGTCTCCAGGCATTGCCAAATGTCCCCTGTGGAGGCAAAATCATCCCCAGTTGAGAACCACTGGTCCAACACTAAAAGGACCTCAATGTCTTGGAAAGAGTTAAGATCAACTTATGATCTAGCCCAGCATGGCCTGGTCCCTTCTAAGATACCTTTTCTTTCTTCAAGTCAGGGATTAGGAAGGAAGTCGTCAAATGTTTCATTCATTCATTCTCTCACTCCCTCATTCAGCAGATATTGATTGAGGTGTAGTGGCAGTCCTCAGGCACACTCTGATACAAAATCGTTGAGCACTGTAACAACGTCCAAGCAAATGTCATTCAGGACATGATCTGAACTACCGAAGCTGACTGTATTAGCCCATTCTCACATTGCTATAAAAAACTACCTAAGACGGAGTAATTTATGAAGACAAGAGGTTTAATTGGCTCACAGTTCCACAGGCTGTACAGGAACCATGGCTGGGGAGGCCTCAGGAAACTTACAATAATGGCGGAAGGCAATGGGGAAGGAATCACACCTTACATGGCCAGAGCAGGAGGAAGAAAGTGAAGCAGGATGTGCTATATACTTCTAAACAACCAGATCTTGTGAGAACTCAATATCATGAGAACAGCAAGGAGGAAGTCCACCCCCATGATCTAATCATCCCCACCAGGCTTCTCCTCCAACGCTGGGGATTACAATTCAACATGAGATTTGGGAGGAGACACAAATCCAAACCACATCACTGACCAAACCACATAAGTTCTTACTTTGACGCTGCTGCTAATTTCTTGAGCTAGTCCCTTTTCTCAAACACTCAGTTTCATCACCCGTAAAATGGACTCGATATGTACTTTCTAAACATCAGTCATTTGGGTGGTATCTTCAGAATTTCTACCATACTCACCATCTGTGTAACCATTTACAAGCATATGTTGTTTATTGTGCTTTGCTTTATTGCACTTTGCAAATACTGCATTTTTTACAAATTGAAGGTTTGTGGCAATCCTGAGTTTAGCAAGTCTATCAGCGCCATTTTTCTAACAGCATGTGTTCATTTCATGTCTCTGTGTTGTATTTTGGTAATTTTCACAATATCTGCAAGTTTTTTATTATTATCATTTTTTTCTGTTACGGTGATCTGTGATCAGTGATCTCTGATGTTACTATTATAACTGTTTCAGGTGCCACAAACTGTGCCCATACAAGACAGCAAACTTAATCAGTAAAAGTTGTAAGTGTGCTGACTGCTCCACCAACCAGTCGTTCCCCCATCTCTCTCCCTCTCCTTGAATCTCTCTATTCTCTGAGACACAACAATATTGAATTAGGCCAATTAATAACCCTACAATGGCCTCTAACTCTTCAAGAGAAAGGAAGAGTAGCACAACGCTCACTTTAAATCAAAAGCTAGAAATAATTAAGCTTAGTGAAGAAACCATGTTGAAAGCCAAGACAGGCAGAAAACTAGGCTTCTTGCCCCCAGCAGTTAGCCATGTTGTGAATGCGAAGAAAAATTTCTTGAATGAAATTAAAAGTGCTACTCCAGTGAACACATGAATGATAAGAAAGTGAAACAGCCGGCTGGGCATGGTGGCTCATGCCTGTAATCCCAGCTTCTTAGGAGGCTGAGACAGGAGAATCACTTGAACCTGGGAGGTGGAGGTTGTAGTGAGCTGAGATCGCACCATTACACTCCAGCCTGGGCAACAGAGCAAGATTCCATCTCAAAAAAAAAAGAAAAGAAAAGAAAAGAAAAGAAAAGAAAAGAAAAGAAAAGAAAAGAAAAGAAACGTGAAATGGAGAAAGTGTTAGTGGTCTGGATAGAAAATCATACCAGCCAAAACATTCCTTTAAACCAAAGCCTAACCCAGAGCAAGGCCCTAACTCTCTTGAACTCTATGAAAGCTGAGAGAGGTGTGAAAACTGCAGAAGAAAAGTTGGAAGCTAGCAGAGGTCATTTGATGAGGTTTAAGAAAAGAAGCGGTCTCTATAATATAAAAATGCAAGGTGAAGATCAAGGACCAATGGAGAAGCTGCAGCAAGTTATCCAGAAGATCTAGCTAAGAGAAGTGATGAAGGTGGCTACACTAAACAGATTTTCTATTTAGACATATAGCCTTATGTTGGCTATATGTTGAAAGGAGATGCCATCTAGAACTTTCACAGCTAGAAAGGAGAAGTCAATGTTTGGCTTCAAACCTTCAAAGGACTGGCTGTCTTGAGAGGGGCTAATACAGCTGGTGACTTTAAGTTGAAGCCAGTGCTTATTTCCCATTCCAAAAATCCTGAAGTCCCTAAGAATTATGCTAAACCTCCTCTGTCCATGTCTATAAATTAAAAAAACAAAGCCTGGATGACAAAACTTCTGTTTATAGCATGGTTTACTGAATATTTTAAGCCCACTGTTGAGATCTACTGCTTAGGAAAAAAATATTCCTTTTAAAGTGTTACTGCTCATTGACAATGCACCTGGTCACCCAGAAGTTCTGATGGGGATGTACAGGGAGATGAATGTTGTTTTCATACCTGCTACACAACATCCACTCTGCAGCCCATGGATCAGGTACTTTTGACTTTCCATTTTTATTATTCAAAAAATACATTTTGTAAGTCTATAGCTACCATAGATAGATATATAGCTACCAATTCCTCTGATAGAACTGGACAAAGTAAATTAAAAAGCTTCTTGGAAGTATTTCCATTCTGGATGCCATTAAAAACATTTGTGATTCATGAGAAGAAGTCAAAATGTCAACATAAACAGAACTTTGGAAGAAATCTATTCCAACCCACATGGATGACTTTGAGTGGTTCAAGACTTCAGTGGAGGAAGTAACTGTAGATGTGGTAGAAATAGCAAGGGAACCAGAGTTAGAAGTGCAGCCGGAAAATGTAACTGAGTTGGTTGAGTCCTTTTTTTTTTTTTTTTTTTTTTGCAACAGAGTCTCTCTCTGTTTGCCCGGGCTGGAGTGCAGTGGCAGCACAGTCTCTGCTACTACAACCTCTACCTCCCAGATTCAAGCAATTCTCCTGCCTCAGCCTCCTAAGTAGCTGGGACTACAGGCACCTACCACCACATCTGGCTAATTTTTTTATTTTTAGTAAAGATGGGGTTTCACCATGTTGGCCAGGCTGGTCTCAAACTCCTAACCTCAGGTGAGGAGGCCTAACCTCAGGTGATCCGCCTGCCTCGGCCTCCCAAAATGCTAGAATTACAGGTGTGAGCCACCACAGCCAGCCTGAATTGCTTGAGTCTTGTAATAAAACTTTAACAGATGCAGAGTAGTTTCTTATGGAAGAACAAAGAAAGTGGCTTCTTGAGATGGAGTCTACTCTCAGCGAAAATGCTGTAAACACTGTTGAAGTGACAACAAAAGACTTAGAGTGTTCCATAAACTTAATTAACAAAGTAGCAGCAGGATTTGAGAGGATTGACTCCAATTTTGAAAGAGATTCTACTATGGGTAAACTGCTATCAAACCACATCACATACTACAGAGAAATCATTCATGAAAGGAAGAGAGAATCAATGCAGTGATTTTCATTGCTGTCTTATTTTATGAAATTGCCACAGCCACCCCAGCCTTCAGCAACCACCACCCTGATCATCCAGCAGTTGTCAACAGTGAGGCAAGACCCTGCACCAGCAGAGAAATAATGACTCACTCAAGGCTCAGGTGATTGTTAGCATTTTTAAGCAATCAAGTCCACTTTAATTAAGGTGTGTACATTAATTTTTAGCCATCATGCTATTGCACACTTAATACATTATGTTGTAGTGTAAATTAACTTTTTAAAAACTACTTTTATTTTAGGTTCCGTGGTGCATGTGCAGGTTTATTATGTAGGTAAACTCATGTCACGGGAGTTTGTTGTATAGATTATTTCGTCACCCAGGTAGTAAGCCTAGTACCCAGTTGTTATCTTTTTCTGGTCCTTTCTCTCCTCCCATTCTTTACCTTCAAGTAGGCCCCAGTGTCTGTTGTTCCCGTCTTTGTATCTAGGTGTTCTCATCACTTAGCTCCCACTTACAAGTAAGAACATACTTATAAGCTCCCATTTATAAGTAGTTATGCAGGTTTTAGTTCCTGCGTAAGTACACCTTTTCTATGCACTGGAAAACCAAAAAATTGTGTGACTCACTTCATTGCAATATTTGCTTTATTGTGATAATCTGGACCTGAACCCGTGATATCCCTGTGGTATGCCTGTACTTCCAATATTTCAATATTAAATCAACTCTTTTTATTTACTTAATGTCACAAGGAAATTGTATGACATAGGCTGGGTACAGTGACTCACGCCTGTAATCCCAGCACTTTGGGACGCTGAGGCAGGCGGATCACTTGAGGTCAGGAGTTCAAGACCAGCCTGGCCAATATGGCAAAACCCCGTCTCCACAAAAAATACAAAAATTAGCCAGGCGTGGTCGTGCATGTCTGTAATTCCAGTTACTCTGGAGGCTGAGGCAGGAGAATCACTCGAACCCGGGAGGCAGAGGTTACAATGAGCTGAGATTATGCCACTGCACTCCAGTCTGAGTGACAGAACAAGACTCTGTCTCCAAAAAAAAAAAAAAGAAAGAAAAAAAGGGAAGAGAGAGAGAGAGAGAGAGAGAAAGAAAGAAAGAAAGAAAGAAAGAAAGAAAGAAAGAAAGAAAGAAAGAAAGGAATTGTATAACATAATTATATATTACATATATATATATACACATTCATAGTCACATTTATATATAAAAGGTAACCCTAAAAAAGAAAAACAGTGAAAGCAAAACACAGCTATCGAATTCTAGCTGCACATTGCTGTCAAAGAGAGGTTCTAAGCATACTGCCTTCTCTCTCCATATTACAAACCAGGCCAAACTGAGACTATGTATGTGCCAATGAGTAGTGAAAGAGGCTTGCAAAGGGAAAGCCCTCTCACCATGTGATTCAAAACCATTTATTTTCACATTTTTGGGCCATCTCAATTCATGCACATCTACCAATATCATGCATATCACCTTTTAGGAAACACAGGACAAGCTATGCCAGTACTAATTCTTAATGCCTTGCTTCATTGGCCTTGCTGGGTGGCCTTATGTAAATGACATATTCTAAACTTCAGTTTTCTCATCTATCTAATGGAAATATCATAGCTGAGCCTCAAGGCCGTTATGAAGAATTAATGTCACATGTAACCTTGTTTTGCTTTCCAAGGTTCCACGTTAGCTGTAACCTAGAGAAACCAAGTCTGTGGCCAGGCATGGTGGCTCATGCCTACAATCCCAGCACTTTGAAAGACAAAGTCAGGGGGTTCGCTTGAGGCCAGGAGTTTGAGACCAGCCTGGGCTACACAGTGAGACTGTCTCTACAAAAAAAAATTTAAAAATTAGCCAGGCATAGTGACATGCACTCGTAATCCCAACTACTCCAGAAACGGAGACCAGAGGATCGCTTGAGCCCAGGAGGTCGAGGCTGCAGTGAACTATGATTGTATAACTGCACTCCAACATAGCCAATAGAGTAAAATCTATCTCTAAAAAAAGAAAAACTTATTGTATTGGGAGTTATACCTAATGTAAATGATGAGCTGATGGGTGCTGATGAGTTGATGGGTGCAGCACACCAACATGGCACAAGTATACATATGTAACAAACCTGCACATTATGTACATGTACCCTAGAACTTAAAGTATAATAATAAAAAAAAAAATAAGTAAAAAGAATTAAAAAAAAAAAAAAGAAAGAAAGAAAAACGTGGCAAGTGGCTCACACCTGTAATCCCAGCACATGTGGGAGGCCCAGGTGGGAGGATCACTTGAGGTAAGGAGTTCAAGACCAGCCTGGTTAACATGGTGAAACCCCGTCTCTATTAAACATATAAAAATTAGCCAAGTGTAGTCGTGTGTGCCTGTAGTCCCGGTCCTGGTCTAGCTACTCTGGAGGCTGAGACACAAGAATCGCTTGAATCCCGGAGGCAAAGGTTGCAGTGAGCCAAGATCACGCCACTGCACTCCAGCCTGAGTGACAGAGTGAGACCTTGTCTCAAAAATAAAAAAAAAAATTTTAAAAAGCAAAACCAAGTCTCACAACAGTATTTGTAGGTGGCCATTTGAGTAATTCTTAGGAGGTGGCATAGGAAAACAAAACAAAATGAAATCTTTCAAGTTCACCACCCTTCAGCTAATGGTCTTAGCCATTCACTTAGTCCCTCAGAGCCTCAATTTCCTTGAGTATAACATGGAATCAGAAAAGCTATACTGCCTGCCCTTACTATATATATCCACAGGATAATCGAGGCTCTTTATGAGCTGCCAGGTGAGAGATGTGCATATCTGTAGTGACTTCAGAGCTGCTGGGAATGAACTGTACCTCTCCGGGTGTTCTCAGCTGTACCCAGGCAGGTAATGGGCTGCTTGGGGATGGCTGCCGCTGAGAAGAGGAGCTACACAAGAAATATGTTGGAAGGAGGTGCATATGCCTGGAACTGGGGTAAAAAGTTCTGCAAGGTATCCAACGAGGGAACGGAGAGGCCAAGAAGTGGGGGGTGAGGGAGAGAAGAAATGGAAGAAGGCGTCAGGAGCAAGGAAGGGGTGACTTGGAAAACGTGCCCTCTGGTATCAGAATCCTTGGCAGGCCCTGCACTTTTGAGGTTCAAGTTTGTTTATTCTTGGCAAAATGCAACTGCCTGTTTCTCAGAGAAAAGTCTTTAAAAGGCTTATAAAATCTACTCAAAAGGCTTTCTGGACATCAAATAGCTCATAAAAAGGAACATTTTGATGAGTTAAGTGTAAATGAATCAGAAACATACGGATTCCATTTCGCCTAATCTGCCGTTGGATTTAGAAATGAAGGGGAAAACTGCTCGGAGCCAAATTCTTCAGGGGCTTTGCAGACCCCCGAAACCTTTCAAAGCCATTGGCAACGTGAGGCGAATCCCCTACAGAACTTTGTATTGCCCTCCTGAACTTGAGCCCCTAAGAAAGGCCCCCACTGGAGGATTCATTCTGAGCGATAAAGAAAAGAAAAGGGATAAACATCACATGTTTACTATGTTCTGGGATCTTTACTTGGCATGTCACAGCTACCATTTGCTGAGGAGGGGACACCTTTGTGTCATCTGAGAGACAGGGGAGCACAGATGATGGTGTCACCAAGAAGACGGGGTGCTAATCTCACACAGCTCCCCCACAGATCAGCTCTGTAAACCAGGCCAAGTTCAAGTTATATCCCTGGCCTCAGTTTCCCCATCTGTAAAGTAGAGCTAAAAGAGGCATGAACCAGGTACAGTGGCTCATGTCTGTAATCCCAGCACTTTGGGAGGCTGAGGTAGGAGGATCACTTGAGCCCACGAGTTCAAGACCAACCTGGGCAAAATAGTAAGACTCCATCTCTGCAAAGACTTTTTTTTTAAAATAAATAAACTAAAAAAATAAAAGGGGCCTCTAGGTAGAACTGCAGCAATTACATTTAAATTTTTTATAGAGGATCCTAACCTGTGCCTGGTACCTAAAAAGGACTTGGTCAAGATTGGCCGTCATTATAATAAACGAACCTGGTAGAGTGAGCACTATTGTCATCCCCACTTCAAAGTCAAAGGAACTGAGCCCACGAATGGTCCAGAGACTCATCCCAGGTCCTACATCCACCTGGGTAGACACATGATTTTGACTTGAAGTCTATGATTCAACAGCCCCAGGTCTTGTCACTGCATTCCACCATTTCCCCAGAGGACTCCAGGGTCCTACCAGAACTGATTCAACTCCAGGAACCTGGAATTAATGTCCCAGTAAGGTTGGTGCTGGGGATCTCACTCCAACCCCATACTGGTGGTTGGAGGTAAGCCGAGATGGGCCCTTTTTCAGAATGCCCAAGGTCTATCTGATGCCAAGACCAAACCAGCCCATGCCCTCCATCAGAGGTGTTGAAGGATATTCCTGGCTCCAAAGCTTTTGACAGACAGGTTAATGGAATTACAGAGAAGAAACCGAAGATGAAAGGAGGGAGAGAAATCTGGAATCTCGCTGCTTTTTCCATTCACTTTCTGGCTAAGTTTGTGTAATATGGCTGTAAAAATCCACAAAGCAAAATCCAAAGTTAAAAAAAAAAGTGTATGTAAATCGGCCAGGTGGATAATACTTGGCATGTTGTACATGTTTTCACACATGGTTGTATCAAAGGGGATAATTATAGCATATGGAAAATAGTACATATTGTTTCCATATGAGAGATAGAGAGAGAGTGTTATAAATGATTAAAAGGACTTAAGGGTGTAGAACGTTCTCTTAATAAGAGGAACTGTTTGTTTCTTAGAATTAGCATTTTTGAGCAAGAATCACAAAAGTCTTTCTAGTATTCTGATAGAAGGAAGGCTTCCAAACTTCTTTGTGAGTCTGATGAAACTTCTTCATTAAAACTTGGATAGATTAGCCAATCATGGTAGCGAATGCCTGTAGTCTTAGCTACTCGGGAGGCTGAGTTGGGAGGATTTCATGAGCCCAGGAGCTCAAGGCTGCAGTGAGTCATGATCACACCACTGCACTGAAGCCTGGGTGATAAAGCAAGACTCTGTTTCAATGAGAGAGAGAGAGAGAAAGAGAGAGAGAGAGATTAGATAGAATCACTTCATTTTTAAGGGATTATGGGGACAGGTATTTTTTCATCTCACTTCTTCACCAGTGAGCCTCACAGCCAAACAGCTGGTGGGGTTAAGAAAGCCTGGAGCCCCAACAACAAAAAGACAAACAACCCAATTAACAAATGAGCAAGGAACTCGAGTAGGACATTTTTCCAAATAAGATATACAAATAGCCAATAAGCACATGAAAAGATGCTCAACATTATTCAGTCATTAGGAAAATAAGACCCTACTACACACCCACAAAGGTGGTTATAATCAAGAAAATGAAAAATAACTAGTGCTGGCTAAAAACAAACAAACAAAAACAAGTGTTGGTGAGGATGTGGAGAAACTGGAACCTTTACACATTGCCAGTGGGAATGTAAAGTGCCTGTAATGTAAAATGGAATGCCGTCTCTCTGGCAAACAGTCTGGAAGTTCCTCAGAAAGTTTAACATCGAGTTATCACACAACCCAGCAATTCCACGCCTCAGTGTACATCCAAAAGAACTGAAAACAGGTACTCAAAAAAATATTTGTACACTAATACTCGAAGTAGCAAAATCCACAATAGCTAAAAGAAGGAAATACGGCCAGGTGTGGTGGCTCACACCTGTATTCCCAACACTTTGGGAGACTGAGGTGGGAGGATCGCTTGAGCCCAGGAGTTCAAGACCAGCCTGAGCGACAGAATGAGACCCTGTCTCTACAAAAACTAAAAAATTATCTGGGTATGGTGGCACACATCTGTGGTCCCAATTACTTGGGAGACTGAGGTGGGAGGCTTGCAGGAGCCCAGAAGGGGGAAGATAAAGTGAGCCGTGATGTCATCACTGCACTCCAAGCCTGCGTGACAGAGTGAGACTTTATCTCAAAAAAAAGAAAGAAAGAAAGAAAGAAATAACCAAATAACCTAAGTGTACAACAGATAAATAGATAAACAAATATGGCATATCCATACAATGGAATATTAGCCATAAAAAGAAATGAATTAGTGATACATGCTATGAGCCTCAAAAACATTATGCTAAGTGAAAGAAACCAGACTTAAAAGATTACATATTGTACAATTCCATTCATCCAAAATATCCAGATTAGGTGAACCCAGAGACAGAGCAGACTGATGGTTGCCAGGGGTGAAGGGGAGGAAGGAATGGGGAAAAACTGCTTACTGAGACAGGGTTTCTTTTGTAGTGATGAAAATATCATTGAACGAGATATAGGTGATGGCTGCACAACACTGGGACTGTATTAAGCGCCACTGAATTGTTCTCTTTAAAATGGTTAATTTTGACCAGGTGCGGTTGCTCATGCCTGTAATTCATGCATGAGTTACGTGGGAGGCCAAGGCTGGCCATTCACCTGAGGTCAGGAGTTCAAGAAAAGCCTGGCCAACCTGGTGAAACCCTGTCTCTACTGAAAACACAAAAATTAGCTGGGCATGGTGGCCGGCACGTGTAGTCCCAGCTACTCAAGAGGCTGAGGCAGGAGAATTGCTTAAACCCGGGAGACAGAGGTTGCGTTAAGCTGAGATCATGCCACTGTGCTCCAGCCTGGGCAACAGAGCGAGACTCTCTGTCAGAATAAATAAACAAATAGTTAATTTTATGTTGTGTGAATTTCACCTCAATAAAAATAAATAAATAAAGGCTCGAGCTCACTTTCTTGTCCTCCACCTGCCAGAACCAAGAACCTTGGCATTCAGCTCAACACCAATAGCTGTAGTTGTCCTAGCATTGGCCTCCCAGGGACTGTAATTCCTTTCCTGGGATGAAGCTGGATGGGCCCCAATGGTGAATATCTGCTTGCTTCTTTGAAGCATTTTAATGAGATACAGCTGCACAAGACCTGGATTTTCACTACCTTTTTTCCTTAAATCTTTACCTTTGTTATTCCCTGGAAAAATAATCCTGACAGATCTAGAAGGAGCTGGCCATTCAGATCTTTGCCATTCTCCGTATCTGGACAACCTAGCTTGAATGACAAGGAAATCAGCATCCATGAAGAATCGTGTGTCTTTGTAACTTGGAGGTGACCTGCCTTTATGCTGACAGTAATACAGATTCAAGTATTTCTTTGCCTCCTACTCACTGTGAGCCCCGGAGCAAGTCACTACCTTTCTTCATCTGTAAGATGGGAACGAGTATTATTCTTCAAGACGCTGTGAAATTAACAGCTTTAGGCATATAAAAAGTGTTTAAATAGGCCAGGCACAGTGGCTCATGCCTGTAATTCAACACTTTGATAGGCTGAAGTGGGAGGTTCGCTTGAGTCCAGCGTGAGATCAGCGTGGGCAACATAGTAAGACCTTATCTCTACAAAAAAAAAAAAAATTATAAAATTAGCCAGGCATGGTGGTGCACACCTGTAGTCCCATCTACTTGGGAGGCTGAGGTGGGAGGATCACTTGAGCCCAGGAGTTTGAACTATGATCACAACATGGCACTACAGCCTGGGTGACAGGGTGAGTCCTTATCTCTTAAAAAAAAAAAAAGTCCAAATAATATCATTTATGTTTATTTCTCACTATCCAGACCTGGTCTAGGAATTTTAAAATGGGGATAATGGGCTGGGCTCAGTGGTTCACCCCTGTAATCCCAACACTTTGGGAGGCTGAGGCAGGCAGATCACGAGGTCAGGAGCTCAAGACCAGCCTGGGCAACATAGTGAAACCCCGTCTCTACTAAAAATACAAAAATTAGCCAGGCATGCTGGTGCACGCCTGTAATCCCAGCTACTCAGGAGGCTGAGGCAGGAGAACTGCTTGAACCCAGGAGGTGGAGGTTGCAGTGGGCCGAGATCATACCATTGCACTCCAGCCTGGGGGACAGAGTCAGACTCCATCTCAAAAAAATAAATAAATAAAAGAATAAAATGAAATAAAATGGGATAATGATGCCCAACAGGCAACGAGACAGATGCAAAAAGGGCACATAGGGGATGGCATCAGCATCCTGATGCTCCACCATCGTTGTACATTTGGAAATAGATAGACTCTCCCCTGCACTACATGCCTAGGAAAACTGCAGCCCAGGGAGGTTAAATGACCTGACAAATATCACACAACAAATCAGCCACTGAGCAAAAATTAGATCTCTGGTATCTATGACTCCTAAACTGCTCCCTGTGCTTTGGGGTAGAATCTATGAATGAAGATTCAGAAGCGTCCCTCCAACTGGGTACGTGCTGACTCCAGTGTGACCCTGGGTACTGCATGCTCAGTGAGCGATATGGGCCTACCAGGGTCACGTGCTAGTTTGGAAACGGTACACTGGCAGAGTGAAGAGAGCCTTCCGACTGAAGGCCACCAATTCCCTGCATCTCTCTGGCAAGCAAGAAAAGGAGGGCTTAAAAAATCCTCTTTTTTAGCATTTATTTCCCAGAATTTGTTCATTCAGCAAATATTTATTGATTTCTTGTTATGTGCCAGGTTCCGTTCCAGAAGCCAAGAACACGAGGTCCCTGTGCACATAGAGCTGACATGCAAGTAGAGAAGAAAATAAATGCACAAGTTAGAGAAAAATGAAGAGAATTTCAGAGTAATAAGCATTGTGAAGACAATAAAATGAGGAAGTGTGATTAAAATGTGCAGGGAGCCATGCTAATTTCCATTAAATGGACGTAGAGGTCTTCTCTAAGGGGATATTGAGTTGAAACATGAATGATCGGAAAGAGCCAGCAAAGACCTGGGGGAAGAGTGGTCCTGGCAGAGGGAACAGCACATACGGAGGCTGTGAGGTAGAAACAGGTCCGACATGTTCAAAGAACAAAGAAGCTCGGTAGTTAGGGTGGAGTAGGCCAGGTGGGTAGGAGACAAAGATAAGAGACGAAGATAGGAACGAGAAGCTCAGGGCCAAAGGATGTAGGGCCTCATGACTTTCAATTACACAAGAATCTTACCATAGACAACTTAGACAATGCAGATCAAGGAAAAGATTGAAGAGTGCCTAGTCACCTGTAATCCCAACACCTGGAGAAGACTGATCAGTGGTATTTGGGTGCATGTCCTTTCAAACACTTTTATTTCATATCCAATTATATAAATGTATAAATATGCATTTACAAGAGTAGGATCATATAATACATCCATGAAACTGGCTTTTAAATTTATTTTATTTATTACTGAAAACACCATAAACATCTTTCTATGTCAGTACACTTAAATATACAGTGTCTGGGACATAGACACTCAACAAATTTGTAGAAGAAAGGAAGGAAGAAGGAAGGGAGAGGGGAAAGACAAAGGAAAGAAGGAGGGAAGAGAAGGAGGGATGGATGGAGGGAAGGAGGAAGGGAAGGAAGGAAAGAAGGAAGGAAGGAAGGAAAAAGAAAGAAGGAAGGAGAGAGAGGGGAAGGAAGGGAGGGAGGGATAAGAAAGAAGGAAGGAAGGAGAGAGAGGAAGGAAGGAAGGAAGGAAAGAAGGAAGGAAGGAAGGAAGGAAGGAAGGAAGGAAGGAAGGAAGGAAGGAAGGAAGGAAGGGAGGGAGGGAGGGAAAGGAAGGATGGAGGGAAGAAAGAAGGAAGGAAGAATGGGAGAGGGATGGAGGAAGAAGAGATGAAAGGGATGAAGAAAGGAAGGAAGGGAGAAAAGAAAGAGGGGAAGAAGGGAAGGAAGAAAGAAAGAAATTATTCTTAATTGCCATGTAGCTTTCTAGTGCCTGAACATAGCTTCATTTCTTAACCAATCGCCTATTGTTGGCGTCAAGGTCATTTCCAGTTTTTCCTGCCATCAGCAACACCACAGTGATCATCTTTGTCTTCACATCTCCATGCGCTTCTCCAATTACATCCTCAGAATTAACACCCTAAAGTGGAATTTCTGGGGAAAATCGTTTGCACATTTTTAGGGAACTTGCCTCTCCAGAAAGATTTATCAAGGTGGCCTCACATCAGTAATGTTCAAGGGTGCTGGGTTGCCCTCATTGATATGAGTAAAATGTTTTCTTAAAAGACAGAGAGGGCTGGGCACAGTGGCTCATGCCTGTAATTCCAACGCTTTGGGAGGCCAAGTTGGGTGGATCACTTGAGGCCAGAAGTTCAAGACAAGCCTGGCCAACACAGTGAAACCCTGTCACTACTAAACATAGAAAAAATTAGCTGGGTGTGGTGGCACATTGCTATAATCCCAGCTACTTGGGAGGCTGAGGCATGAGAATAGCTTGAGCCCAGGAGGCAGAGGTTGCAGTGAGCCGAGATTGCACCATTGCACTCCAGCCTGGATGACAGAGCAAGACTCTAGCTCAAAAAATAAATAAATAAATAAAATTAAAATAAAAGACAACGAGAGAAAAAAATAAAAGCAGAGGCATCCAGAATCAGTTTCCTGAGCATCGCTGCATTTCTGTTGATAAAACATCACCTTACTTCACTGTATCACGCAAGCATCTGTTTCTGCCTAGAAACTGAGAAACTTCGTCTGCTGGCCCTCCCTGCATCTTGGGACATTTCTAAAGGGAACCATCTTAGACTTCAAGAAACAAGACCAGCTGACGGGGAAACAATCTTTTCCATTTCTAGTGTTGGTGTTACTGAAAGAACTGCCCCAGATGAGATGCACCCCTTTCTCTCTGCAAAATTAAGAGGCGCAAAAAGATTCCTGGTGCTGACTGCCAACCCCTTTCATAAGCCACTGGTTTTAATATTGGTTTGGCAGCTCCGATAATGATTTCTTTTTTTAAAGCACAGGGCTTCCAGGCCAACTTCAGAATGTGGCCATGAACCCAGCTATGAACCCAGCTATGAACCCGGCCATGAACCTGTCCTGAGCTATGACTGTTTACAGCACTTCACACGTCCCTGCCGTCTTTTAACCAAGGCCCCTTTCCACAGTTATTCCTTTTGTCTTTCTCCTTCAAGAAAAAGCTCAAAGTTTTCAAATTACAGAGAAAACAAGCGAAGATGAGACAGGCCCCATCTACAAATCTATGGGGTTTCATAATACTAATAACAGTGCAGCTCGGTTGGCGTACTCTCAAATCTTTCCACTTAGGAGAAACACTATTGCTCCCAGTTTGGAGACAAGGAAATTGAGGCCTGGAGTGGAGTGTTAGCTTTGCCCTCTCGTCACATTGTGGTCAGCAGCAGCATTGGAACTGGAGTCAGGATTTCTGCTGTCTGCTCAGTGTTCTGTGAACGTGTCTTCTCTCCTATAAGCCTCTGTTTCAGACATCTCCCTAATCAGGCTCCCTTCTTTTCAGCACCAGAGAGTTGGGAATGCAGAGAGCTGATACATGAAAAACTACACTTGCTGGCCGGGTGCGGTGGCTCACACTTGTAATCCCAGCACTTTGGGAGGCCGAGATAGGTAGATTACCTGAGGTCAGGAGTTCAAGACCAGCCTGGCCAACACGATGAAACCCCGTCTCTAGTAAAAATACAAAAATTAGCTGGGTATGGTGGCACACACCTGTAATCCCAGCTACTCGGGAGGCTGAAGCAGGAGAATCGCTTAAACCCAGGAGGCGGAGGTTGCAGTGAGTCGAGATTATGCCACTGTACTCCAGCCTGGGCGACAGAGCAAGACTCCATCTCAAAAACACAAACAAACAAAAAACTACACTCGCCAGGGACATGCTTAGAAAAGTCAAAACTGAGCAGACAAAATGGAAGGAAAACTCTCTCCTGTCATTTCACCAACCCAATGCGTTGTCCTCAGGCAAGGCTCTTCCTTCCCCTTTCGAAATGGGTGTTGAAGGTCGTGGCTCCATCTCCGCCTCAGGCCCAGCAGACACGTGTGTGTGCTGGGTGAGATGTGCCCATACCAGCTCCAGGAGGAGACACAAGCAGTGCCCCAGGCTTCCCAGCCCAGCACTGCTCCGAGGTTCCCGCTGAATCTCGAGACTGGGAGACCTCAGAGATCTGGCATAAAAGGGAAGCAAAGCTTGGAGAAGCATCCTGATTTCTTTGGGGTAGGGATGAGTCTTTTAAATCTTAAGTCTTCACCCGGGGACCCATGGGATGCTGGGGAGAAGGTGGGGTAGGAAGGACACAGTCTCAGGGACATGAAATACACACAGCTGGGGCTGATGGAAATGCCTAAGCACTCGGACTAAATAAAAGCAACCTCCTCCTTCCTGCGTTAGAAAAAGGAGAAGAGAAAATGAAAGGAAGAAGAAAAAAAGAAAAGAGAAAAGGAACTGACACACAAAAGGCTACATCCTCAGGCAGGTTATCATAAAAGGAGCCCTTCAGACCCTGAGGCCCTTTCATCTCAGTTATTTTTCGGAGGTTCTGTTGGCCCTGTTTCCATTGGCTCAATCTGCCCATGCATTTACCTAATGTTTATTATCTATACCTGAAAGGCGAGTCGCAGCCATCCCAGAACAGAACTTAGGCCTTTATTACTCAATGCACCCGCAGCAAACTCTTGGCCCGGAAGAGGCCAGGCTGCCTGTTTATCCAACTCCTCCCTTCCCAGGCCCCAGCCCTTGCTTCCCTCTCCACACAGCCAGTCAACCATTAAAAAATTATGCGCTTGGCCAGGAGCGGTGGCTCCTGCCTGTAATCCCAGCACTTTGGGAGACCAAAGTGGGATCATCACTTGAGCCCAGGAATTCGAGACCAGTCTAGGCAACATGGTGAGACCCCCGTCTCTACAAAAAAGAAAAAACAAACTAGCTAGGCATGGTGGCACATGCTTGTAGCCCTAGCTACTCAGGAGGCTGAGGCAGGAAGATCCTTTGAGCCCAGGAGTTGGAGACAGCAGTGATTTATGATCACGCCACTGCACTCCAGCCTGGGTGACAGAGTGAGACCCCGTATCTTAAAAAAAAAAAAAAAAAAAAAGGCACTTCAGGAAACAAGCAAAATGTCACCCATGGCTCACACAGTGAAGAACCCAGAGAGAAGAATCCAGGTGAGTCTCTCTTTACCTAGACCAAAGGAGGGGCTGCATGTGCAGTAAAATTTGTCAAAAAAACAATGTCAGAAGCTTTGATGTATTTGCCATCTTTCTTTCTTTTTTTTTTTTTTTTTTTTTTTTTTTTGAGACGGAGTCTCCCTCTGTTGCCCAGGCTGGAGTGCGGTGGTTAGATCTTGGCTCACTACAAGCTCCGCCTCCCGGGTTCACACCATTCTCCTGCCTCAACCTCCCAAGTAGCTGGGACTACAGGCGTGTGTCACCACACGCAGCTAATTTTTGTATTTTTAGTAGAGACGGGGTTTCACCGTGTTAGCCAGGATGGTCTCAATCTTCTGACTTCATGATCTGCCCGCCTTGGCCTCCCAAAGTGCTGGGATTACAGGCGTGAGCCACCATGCCCAGCCTTTTTTTTCTGGAGAAGGACCTTCACTCTTGTTGCCCAGGCTGAGTGCAATGGCATGATCTTGGCTCACTGCAACCTCCACCTCCCAGGTTCAAATAATTCTCCTGCCTCAGCCTCCCAAGTAGCTGGGATTACAGGCGTGCACCACCACGCCCGGCTAATTTTGTACTCTTAGTAGAGACAGGATTTCTCCATGTTGGTCAGGCTGGTCTCGATCCCCTGACCTCAGGTGATCCACCCGCCTCGGCCTCCCAAAGTGCTGGGATTACAGCCGTGAGCCACCGCGCCCAGCACCACCTTTCTAAGAGCTGTGCTGTATGTTGTGTCTCGGATTTGAAGAACCTGACAGCTATAGGAACGATGATCCGGCCAGGTGCCGTGACCTTGATGTTAGTCTCCTTCTACAGATGAAGAAACTGTAAAGTTAAGTAACTGACCACATTTCCCAACAAACAAGTGGCAGAGCCAGACATGTAAGCTAGGCAGTCCTAGACCACAGCCTGCGTTCTAGAGCTGTGTGATCCAGTAGTGTAGCCACCGGCCACGCAGGGCTGCTGAACACTTGAAATGTGGCTGGTTAGGATTGAAATATACTGTAAGTATAAAATACATACTGGATTTTCAAGCCTTAGTATATTAAAAGAAAATACTATCATTTTTACATTTTTATCCATATATTTTATATTTGTATACTGGTTTTATATTTTTATATTACTCTCATGTTGAAATAATATTTTTGTTCTATTGGGTGAAAATAAAACATGTTAAAAGAATATCAAGTGTTTCTTTTTACCTTTTTTAAAAATGTGGCTACTAGAAAGTTTAAAACTACATCTATGGCTCACATATTTCTACTGGACCGTGCAAATGGAGACTGTTGCTACTCACAGGATGGACCAGCACCACACTGGCATGCCCTGGGAGCTTCTGACAAATCCAGGCTTGCCAGCTCCACCCCGTATCTACTTAAGGCAGAATTTGCTTTAAAAAATAATACTATTATTAGAGATGGGCTCTCACTTTGTTGCCCAGGGTGGTCTTGAACTCCTGGGCTCAAGCAATCCTCCCACTTCAGTCTTTCAAAGTGCTATGATTACAGGCATCAGCCACTGTGCCCAGCCCAGAATTTGCATTTTAACAAGATCTCCAGGAGAGTCATGTGCACATCAGTGTGAGAATCATGAAAGTCCATGGTTTTACCAGGTGGTTTCCATGGACTTGTAGTATCTGTGTAACAGGAGGTTGTATATATACATATACATATATATGTATACACACACGTTTTGTTTTGTTTTGTTGTTGTTGTTGTTTTTGAGATACAGTCTTACTCTGTCGCCCAGGCTGGAGTGCAGTGGCCGGATCTCAGCTCACTGCAACCTCCGCCTCCTGGGTTCAAGTGATTCTCACACCTCAGCTTCCCGAGTAGCTGGGACTACAGTCGCACGCCACCACACCAGGCTTATTTATTTTTGTATTTTTAGTAGACATAGGTTTTCGCCATGTTGTCCAGGCTGCTCTCAAACTCCTGGCCTCAAGTGATCCTCCTGCCTCAGCCTCCTAAAGTGCTGGGATTACAGGCATGAGTCACCACACCTGGCTGGTTCTATATATTTTTAAAGGGGAAAGAGGATGTTATAGGAAGTCATAATTAAATAAGTTAGAGATCAAATTGGCAAAATCAAACAGGGTCCTTTTCTGTAGGACACCGCAGGGCCTTTGATGTGTTGATGTGCCTTGTGAATTCTCAAGAGGAGTACATGGACTGCAGGGCCCCTCAGGTCCATAGTCAACTGATTATGTGAGCTTGAGCTAGTTACCACCCCTGTCTGTGTCTTGTTTCCTCATCTATAAAATTGGGGTCACAATGTTATTGACATTCTCTTAACCAACCTCCTCTTGATCTACTCACCAGAGTTCCCTCCACGGATTACAGCTGACCGTTAAACAACATGGGTCTGAACTGCATGAGGCTGCTCGTATTTTCTTCTGCCTCTGCCACCCCTGAGACAGCAAGACCAGTCCCTCCTCCTCCTCCTCCTCCTCAGCCTACTCCTCCTCCTCCTCCTCAGCCTACTCAAAGACCATGAGAATGAAGACCTATACGATGATCCACTTTCATTTAATGAATCGTAAATATATTTTCTCTTCCTTATAGTTTTCTTAATAACATTTTCTCTTCTCTACCTTTACTGTAAGAATAAATAATATAATTTTATATTATTGTAAGAATATACTATATAATACATATATAATATAGCATATAATACATACATAATACAGTATATTATATATATGTAATTTTTTTTTTTTTTTTTTTTTTTTTGAGACGGAGTCTCGCTCTGTCGCCCAGGCTGGAGTGCAGTGGCCGGATCTCAGCTCACTGCAAGCTCCGCCTCCCGGGTTCACGCCATTCTCCTGCCTCAGCCTCCCGAGTAGCTGGGACTACAGGCGTCCGCCACATCGCCCGGCTAGTTTTTTGTATTTTTTTAGTTAAAAGATGAGTTCATTGACTATGTCATTGGTAAGGCTTCCAGTCAATAGTAGGCTGTTAGCAGTTAAGTTTTGTGGGGGGCAAAAGTTATATGCAAATTTTTTACTGTGCAAGAAGGGTGGGTTGAGGGAGTACCCCAACCTGCCACATTGTTCAAGGATCAACTCTGTGTCAATAGTTACTAACACCTCCGGGGATACTTGAGCTGGGAGACTCCTCGGTGGAGTCTCATTCAAACCAACCCCTACCAGCAGTTACTTGTCTTTGTTCCTAAACCTATTGATGCCAGTTGTATTCATAAATGTCATGTAATTTAATTATATATCATGTAAAATATTAGTAAAAAATGAGATGAGTTGAAAATGGGATAATAAGTTGAACACCTTGAAAGCAATGCCTTTTCTCTGTATCAGGCTCTAGTGCTAAATATATGTGTCCCGTCTCATTTGACCCTCACCAAAACCCAGTAAAGTAGCTATTATTGTCCCCTTTTTGACAATAAGGAAACTGAGGCACAGAGAGGCAAAGCAACTTGCTCAGAGTCACACAGCTCCTAAGTCGGAAGGCCAGGATTGGAACCCAGGGAGTCTAACTCCTGGCCATTCTCTCATAACCCCTATACTCCTACCTCCAATCCAATGAGTAGTAATTCTTTGCTGCCAGAGTTACTACTGAGGCTCTTTCAAACTTCTGTACTCTTGAACAAGGTAGAGTGGGAAGAACCAGCTTCTAGCCCCAGCCCTTCCCAACTAGGCAAGGTACTGTCCCTGCTGGGTGGCAGGTTCTCCATCCATTCAATAAGGAGTTAGATCAAGGCTTTGCAAAAGCTTCTGCAACATCCTAGAGGATTCCAGAGAGGGAGGGAAAGGCCTCCTACCCCTACTTCACACCCCACATACACACTTCATCCCTACTTTGTCTATTTTAGATACTGCATTATAATTTTGTTTGTTTGAAGGAAAACAACAATGTTTGAAAATCACTAAATGAGAAAGTGTCTTTGAGCTTCTGTTGCCTGCATAGTAAGTGAAGAGTTGCCTGCATAGTGAGTGAAGAGAAGCGGGGAAAGCGGGTGTTTAAAGATGGTGCCAAAAGGGAGGAAGCTTGGATCTGTTTCCAGATCATCCCATCCACATCAGATGCCAAGTGAGGGTTTGATCTGAGCAATGAGAAGACAGAGGGTGGTTCAATTCAGGAGGTCCAGAGGAGGGGAACCAAGAGAGTGGCACCAGGACAGAGGGATCAGAGCATGCTACAAGCAGAGCTGGAAGAGTGGAAGCCAGAGCTCTGTACTGTGCTGCGGGCCACTGAATCCTCAGCCCCCAACAGGCCAGCCTTCCTTCCCTGCCCATCATCCCATTATACAGATGATAAAACTGAGCCCCAAAGAAGGCACATGGCTTCCCAGGGTCGCTCATTCTTTCATGCATCCATTCAGCATATATTCCCAGAACACCAGCCAGGTTCTTAGAAGTTAAGAGAGTCCCTTCTGTATTTAGAGGCTCCTGGAAATATTCACAGATGAAGAAAGGTCAAAATGGGACATAAAAACCAGAGTGCAGTGGATGCAGGGGCTCACACCTGTAATCCCAGCACTTTGGGAGGCCGAGGCAGGCCAAAATTTATTGCGAGCTTCCTGAGACAAAGCGTGCTTGGGTGTATGTGAGACTAGAAGTTCGAGACCAGCCTGGCCAACATGGCGAAACCCTGTCTCTACTAAAGATACAAAAATTAGCCAGACATGGTGGCGGGCACCTGTAAGCCCAGCTACTTGGGAGGCTAAGGCAGGAGAATTGCTTGAACCCAGGAAGCAGAGCTTGCTGTAAGCTGAGATTGTGCCACTGCACTCCAGCCTGAGCAACAGAGTAAGACTCCATCTCAAAAAACAATAATAATAATAATAATAATAATTAAAAGATTTATGAAAAAAATCAAAGGATGTTTATGTATCAC
This sequence comes from Chlorocebus sabaeus, assembly GCF_047675955.1. Lineage (NCBI taxonomy): Eukaryota > Metazoa > Chordata > Mammalia > Primates > Cercopithecidae > Chlorocebus > Chlorocebus sabaeus. The sequence continues at coordinate 112,025,833 of NC_132914.1, read as the reverse complement.
TCTCTATATGGGATGCACTCCCAGTATGGGACATACATTTGGAGTGCTGTGACAAATGTCACCTCTTTTCTCTGCTTTTGTGTGGATGTGTAGATTGTGTGGATGTGTGACTATTTGGAGATAACCTCAAATGTCTCAATTTGAGACTCTTCATGAACATGAGGTCAAGAATAAATAGTCCTAAAGGCATCTACTGTAAGCCAAACCTCACTGAATGTTGGAAACAAGAATCTTTTCCTCTGTGGCTGGCTCCCACATCAGCTGGGGACACTCATGGGTACCCAGAGGCAGAGACAATGCAAACTGCTCAGCATGTGATAGGGAAACCTAGGAAGCTAGGGAAGCCCAGAGAGGAGGAACTGCAAACCAGAAGCAGCAGCAACTCCCAGCCCAGAGAGCCATTCCCCCGACAACCTGCCAGGCCTCGGGAGCTGATTCTGCTAGACCTGTTCTCTTGCTGCCCAGGATGGACTGCAAGCTCAGGGCGTCCTGTGGCTTGAAGGACTCAGGGAAGAGACCTCTGGGGAAGGCAGCCCTGACAATTTTGCAGCCCAGTGACTCAGCAGCCATCTTGCCAAGACACAGGCTTCCTCCCTGAGAGCTGAGACCCCCGTGCACCCCAGCACACCCCACGTCAACAGAGTCAGAACATATTAGAGTGGAGTTTTGCTCCCCAGTGCCTCTTGTCTCAGCAAAGCCAACTAATTCAGATTTAACCTTCCTCTTAATAGGCTGTGTTGCTGAGCCCTCTAATTAATGCCACATATTTCCCTCAGCTGTCATCCTGAATAAATGTTTACAAAGCTATTAACGTACTGTATTTGTAAACCGGGACCACTCAGCTTTGGGGAGTCATGTGGTACGCATTTTCTCCTCAAAGATGGAAAAGACCTAGTAATAATAAATACGTTGTTTTGCAGGGATGGGAGCAAGGCATTGCCTGAAGGAAAAAAAAAAAAATTATTGTGAGCTTCCTGAGACAGCGTGGCTGTGTGTACGTGAGGAATCAGAGCTCTTCCCGAGTTCAGAGGAGCTGCCAGGGGCTGGATTTGGCCCAGGTGGGGCTGAGAGTAGGCGAACTCCAGGGGCAGAAAAAAGCAATATGCTAGTTTGAGATCTGAAGACCCAGGCTCTGATTCCAGCCTCCTTGTTCTCCAGCTCTGTAGCACTGAGCAAGCCAGTTTTCTTCTTAGGAACTTAGTTTTTCCATCTGTAAAATGGGAAGTTGAGATTTACAAGCGTTTTCTGTGTCTGATCCAGAATTCGAGTCTGATTCCTTCTCTGCTTCAACTTCTACACAAGCCCTAGAGTGGGTCTTGTGTAAATTCTTCAAAGGTACCCGTGCCCCTAAAGAGGAAGTCCTGATGTCTGGACATGAAATCCCAGACCCGACGTAATCTGCTCCACTGGCCTGTCCAGACTGAGGTCTGATTATTCCTGCCTTCTATTCTAGCCAGGCTCCATTGATTGTCAGTTTCCTAAAAGGAGCCCACCTCACTCTCACTTCTAAGCCTTTGCCTATGCTGGGTTTCCTACCAGGAGCACCTCTTCCCTTCTGTCTGGCCTATTTCTACTCACTATTCATGTCTCAACTTCTAGATCACTTTCCTAGGAAGCCTTCCTTGACTCTCAGTTCTGGATGAGATTCCTGCGCCCACAAATGCATCCACAGCACCGCGAACATCTCCTCTCTTAGGACCATTTTGTAGTGGCTTATTTATATATCCGCCCACTAGAGTGTGAGCTCAAAAGGAGCAGGGACGATGGCTATTCGACTAAATGCTGTGTCCCAGATGCCTCACAAATGGGAAATACTTTCAATTAATGTTGCTGGGAACACATGAAGTGACAGGTGACAGGTGGCAAAGAACAATGTGGGGGCCTTTCTAAACACTTTGTAGCTCTAGGAATTTTGGCCCATTAACACGCCATCCTGCAGTGCCCTTCCTGTTTCTCTCAGTAGTACCAATAAGGGGCTCAGAAGCTGGGTGTGGTGGCTCACGCCTGTAATCCCAGCATTTTGGGAGGGCGAGGCGGGCAGATCACCTGAGGTCAGGAGTTCGAGACCAACCTGGCCAACATGGCGAAACCCCATCTCTACTAAAAATACAAAAATTAGCCAGGCGTGGTGGTGGATGCCTATAATCCCCACTACTTAGGAGGCTGAGGCAGGAGGATCTTTTTTTTTTTTTTTTTTTTGAGACAGAGTCTCGCTCTGTCACCCAGGCTGGAGTGCAGTGGCCCGCTCTCTGCTCACTGCAAGCTCCGCCTCCTGGGTTCGCGCAATTCTCCTGCCTCAGCCTCCCGAGCAGCTGGGACTACAGGCGCCCGCCACCTCGCCCGGCTTATTTTTTTGTATTTTTAGTAGAGACGGGGTTTCACCATGTTAGCCAGGATGGTCTCGATCTCCTGACCTCGTGATCCGCCCGTCTCGGCCTCCCAAAGTGCTGGGATTACAGGCTTGAGCCACCGTGCCCGGCCCAGGAGGATCATTTGAACCCAGGAGGCAGAAGTTGCAGTGAGCTGAGATCATGCCATTGCACTCCAACCTAAGCAACAGAGGGAGACTCCCTCTCAAAACACACACACAAAAAAAAGAAAATAAGGGGCTTAGAGAGGTTAAGTGACTTGCCTATTATTATACAATTAGTCTGGGACAAAAACTGGGTTTTGAACCTAGGACTGTTAGTCTCTCAAGGCACAGACTCTTTATTATTACTATTATAATACTTTAAGTTCTAGGGTACATGTGTACAACATGCAGGTTTGTTACATATGTATACATGTGCCATGTTGATGTGCTACACCCATCAACTCATCATTTACATTAGGTGTATCTCCTAATGCTATCCTTCCCCCTACCTTACCACAGGTCCCAGTGTGTGATGTTCCCCACCCTGTGTCCAAGTGTTTTCATTGTTCAATTCCCACCTATGAGTGAGAACATGCGGTGTTTGGTTTTCTGTCCTTGGGATAGTTTGCTCCGAATGATGGTTTCCAGCTTCTTCCGTGTCCCTACAAAGGACACGAACTCATCCTTTTTTATGGCTTCATAGTATTCCATGGTGTATATGTGCCACATTTTCTTAATCCAGTCTATCATTGATGTACATTTGAGTTGCTTCCAAGTCTTTGCTATTGTGAATAGTGCCGCAATAAACATACGTGTGTGTGTGTGTCTTTATAGCAGCATGATTTATAATCCTTTGGGTATATACCCAGTAATGAGATGGCTGGGTCAAATGGTATTTCTAGTTCTAGATCCTTGAGGAATCACCACACTGTCTTCCACAATGGTTGAACTAGTTTACAGTCCCACCAACAGAAAGCACAGACTCTTAACCATGGTAATATCAAACCGCCTAACAGTGCCACCAGCAGCGGGGCCACCACCACCCTCTCCCCTCCCACCGAAGTCTATGCCCTGATACCTCACACTTGCTGATGTAAATGGCTTTAGTACTGTACTCCAGCTTTTCTCATGCGTTTGTCATCATGGTTACCTAGAATGTGCTAGTCAGGATTCTCTGGGTGTAAGTGACAGAAAGACAATTCTAACTAAAACTAATCAAACATAGAGATGGGGAGGAATAGCAACTCTTCTGTCAAGTCACAGAAGAGGCAGAGGTCAAACTGGCCTTAGGGATGCCTATAACCATGTCTCAGACCCAGCCAGTCCCTGTCTCTTGTTTCTGTCATCCCCACTTCTCCTTTTGGGTTCCTTTAATTCCCTCAGGCCAGAAGCCATCAGGAAGCCAGAATGGAAGCTACACCTGCACAAACAACAGCAAGGACAAACACTCTTCTCCACCAAGGCCCTTAGAAAAATCCTAGGGAAGCAATTTGACTGGTCAAGACTGAGTCATGTGCTCAGGTCTGGACCAATCACTGTGGTCAGAGGTGGAATGCTGTGATTGGCCATTCCTGTCAAAGCTCCACAGTTAGAAAAGAAGCAGTTTCCAAGAGGAAGTGGATAAAGATGTTTCTAAAAGAAACAGTCCTGTCTATGGCAGAGGATAGATGATGTCCTTTATTTTTAAAGTCCCAGTTCCTTCCTACAGGGCTATATTATGGGAATCTTCATGAAGTTGAAGTTTTACTTATTTACTTGTTTCAGCTCAGTGCTTGGAAAGAAAGACAAAACAAGACAAAGCCAAAAGCTGACACTGGGGAAACAAAACACCAGTTGTTCCTGATGCAGCCTCTCATCCTCCTGGAGTTCACCTTTTGATGGAGAGGATAGGCAAGTTAACACACAAGCAAAGTCCGGTGGGTAACTGCTCCCACAGAGGAAGGCAAAGAGGGATTCATCACCAACTGAGCTTTGCAGAGTGTTTTTTGAATGGAGAGGAGGCACCTGTAATCCCAGCACTTTGGGAGGCCAAGGCAGAAGGATCACTTGAGGCCGGAAGTTCAAGACCATCCTAGGCAACATAGTGAGACCTCGTCTCTACAAAAAATGAGATGGAAGGGTTGCTTGAGCCCAGGAGGTCAAGGCTGCCGTGAGCCATGACGGCACCACTGCACTCCAGCGTGATGACAGAGCAAGACCCTGACTCAAGAAATAAAAATGTAAAGGTTATGAATGAAGAGGAGAAAGAAAAGCCAGGGTTGTAAAATGGAGAAATGAAACACAGAACTGTTACATCAATAATGCCCAAGACTGCGCCCGGCACCTATTAGATGCTCAATAATATTTTGTTGAAGGAATAAGTTACTGAATGAGAGTAACTTGTCACAGTTAAGGAAAGGAAAGTGTCCCTGCTTGATTACAGGGCTTGAGAGTTGGGGCAGCAAGAATTTGAATCTCAATTGCAGCATCCACAAGTTGTGCAAATTAGGCAAGTCACTTCAGCCATCAGAACCTCAGTTTCAGCCTCTATAAATGGAAAATAACATACCTACCTCCTACTGTTCAGGATCGGATTCAATAAGCTCTCCAAAGTGCTTGGGCTGGTGCTGAGACACCACGGCGTTCCAGTCTGTGGCCGAGGATAGATGACGTTCTTTATTTTAAAAGTCCTACTTCCTTCCTCTGGGGCTACATAGCTTGAATCCTCATTAAATAAACGTTTTACTTATTTGTTTCAGCTCAAATGCTTGGAGAGCAAGACAAAACAAGACACAGCAAAAAAAAAAAAAAAAAAATCAAGACAAAGTTTTTGTAAGAGCTAATGTCCCTTACAACAAAACATAGCTTTCCTGCAGAACCTCTCCATGGTGAATTGAAAACGGCTTTAACTGGTTTCATTCCAAGCAGCAGAAACAATTGTTGCCGACCTCACAGCTTTTCTGCGGGAGAGTAACCCCTGCAAAGGGTATTTCAGCTTTGCCTGTCTCTATTTAAAAATGCGTGTGAAATACCAACCCAGTCAAAATAGCAACGCTTCTAAAATCGCTGCTGATGTCCTAGAATGCAAAACCCAAGGAACACAGTTCCCTGGCTCTGCTCTAAGCACTACATATGCTCTGTATTTTGACCCTGTAAAGCCAGAAGCCCGGGGTTTTTCACAGATACTGGCAGCCACCTGAAGGTAACAAGACAGCCAGGCCAGAAAGGATGTTGAAACTATTTTGAGGGTTCTATAAATCTACATTAACATTTTTCTTTTCTTGGATCCGTCCTTTCTCTCTCACCTCTCCTAGCCCCTTCTCTTCTTCCAATTCTCTTGCTCCTTACCTCTTCCATGACAATGGAAGGAAAATATTTATCCCAGCCCATAAGTATTAACTACAGAGAACTCATCACCAAACAGGCACATAGACAAGGGCAGTGCCCTCACTTCCACTTTAGAAGAGAGTATCCCTCTCTTCTATTCCTCCTGGTGCCTCCATAAAAACTGCCTCTTAGGTATAACTCTTGGCTCTCCTGGGTTCAGAATTCCTGCACCAGAAGTTTAGCAAGACCATATTTGCTTTCAGCTGCATGAAGAGTCCACAGCTCACATACAGCCTTGCTTTTCTTTCTCTTTTTTTTTCTTTTTTCCAGATGAAGTCTCACGCTATCACCCAGGCTCCAGTGCAGTGGCACAATCTCAGCTCACTGTAACCCCCACCTTCCAGATTCAAGCAATTCTCCTGCCTCAGCCTCCTGAGTAAACTCATATTACAAGTGCCCACCACCACCAGCTAATTTTTGTATTTTTAGTAGAGATGGAGTTTCACCATGTTGCCTGGACTGGTCTCAAACTTCTGACCTCAGGTGATCCACCCACCCCAACCTCCTAAGGTGCTGGGATTACAGACGTGAGGCATCCCGCCTGGTCAGCGTCCAGTCTTTCAATTCCTGGCCACCTCTTGAGTGTCTAGATGGCAGGGCCTCCACTTTCTCTGATCCAGGAACTTGGGCTGAGCAGGCTGATCAGTTTTATTTAAAACGGTGCTTCCCAAAGCCAGTCAGTGATGGCTTCGTGGGCATGGGACCTGCACAGTTGCACGGGGCCCTGCCTACAGAAGAGCCCACCACATAGCTAAACGCTCTACTGTTGCTGTCTTAAAATTCTTAATAATTTTTGACCAAAAAGTCCCACATTTTCATTTTGCACTGGGCCTGCAAATGATGTTGCTGGAGATGCATAACCATGCACTGTACAGGAGATAATTTTAGCTGCTCCACAGACCAACCTTTTCGTAATTCAACTGGCTACATGTGTACATTGCTGTATGTGTTAGAATCGGCATGGACTCAGTGATCACACTCTCCTTTTGCAGCTCTTATGACTGAGGAAGAGGAAGAATCTACTTATGGGAAAAAGTGAGTCCACTTAAAAAAAAAAAAAAAGGAGATATATTAACTACAGATCCTACTAAATTGTGGCAAAAGAAAAAGTGAGGGAAGTAAATAAATTTGAGAATTGCTGAACTTAAAGGACCTCCACCAAATCACTAACTACAAAATATCACTAGCCCCACAACACTAGTACTCACCTGCTAGCTAGAGTGCCTGAGTTCTTGTATTGTGGCTTATCAGAATGTACTCTAATTCACTATGTGCCTTTGGACAAGTCTCTCTGCCCCTCCCCGCCCCACATCTCAGTGTGCCCATCTATAAAACGGGCCAGTTCTTTCATCTTAAAAATCTTGGATTCCCTTGAGTTAAACCAATGGTTTGTAAATGCTGGTCCCCATACTGACTGCATCTGAGCCACTGGAGGAGGTCATTAGAAATGCTCATCCCCAGGCCTCAGTCTGGGGGATTCAGTAGGTTTGAGGTTAAATTTTGGAATATTTTAAACCGACCTTCTTAGCACTTTCGATCGGCAGTCAGTTTTGAGAGCTTCTAAGTGAAAATATTAAAAATTACCCATTTATCATTCAACAAGCGCTTGCTGAACAATCCCTGTGGGTCTTCCACAGTACATAGTAATGGAGAATTAGACCATCTCTGCCTACTGACGCCCTGCACCGTCTGGTTGCAGGAAGAACTTGAACAACAAAGCAATCATATCTACTTCCTGTGTACCAGCTACAAAGAGTTGCATGTATATTAACTGTGGCACACTGGATCTTTCCAAAAACAGTCACAGCAATATTGCCAGTTCCATAATGTTACCACCATAATGTTGCCAGTACATCAAGCAATGGCGTCTACTTCCACTCTCCTTGAAACTGAGTAGAATGTTGTGACTTCCTCCATGAGCAGAAAGAGTAAAAGTGACTCTCTGTGACCTCCAGGAGAAGTCATAAAAGGCCATATTTCTTCCACCTGGCTTTCTTCTCACTTCTCTCGGGATGCTTACCAATGGAACCTAGCCATCGTCTTGTAAGGAAGCCAAGTAGCTATATGGAGATGCCATGTGTGGGTGTCCCAGCCATCTGATCCAACTGAGGCCTCACCAGTCTCCAAACATAAGAGCGAGCAAGCTCCAACTCCATGCCTGTAGCACTACAGGTGCCCCTCAGAGCTCACCAGCCCCTACCTTGTTTTCCCTCTCATCTCCTCGCTTCCATGCAGCCTTTCTCTACCCTGTGACACACGGGAACCCAAGCATTATTCAGAGCCCTTTGCACTTCTTCGACCAACAGCCTCGTAATACTATTACTGCTGATGGCTTTTCATTCCCAATGCCAAACCTGATTTGGAGTTCACAAGGCTGAGGGTTTCAATCCAGGCTCTGTGGACAGGCTCCGGGAGCCCTAAGTGACTGTAGCTTACAGACAATCCAATTGTTATTGACATTTGTGTCTGATTGTTCATCAAGGAGGAGCTGTCTTGTAGGCCAAATCATTCTATTACCCGGCCCCCCTTTCACCCTCCCCACTAACGACAAAACACATACGCACCATCAGTGGCAGGCCAATCAATCGTAATATCACTCTACATCTATCAGGGTTGCTTTTGTGTGCCTGAGTTTAGAGGCAGCTGGGGGAGGGAAAAAGGGAAATGGGAAGAAAAAGGAATGGATCTAAATGTGTGTGCTTTGAGGGTCTGAAATGGAAGCATCTACTGAAAACAGAAAAGAATCAATTGCATTGCAAAAGATATCCATAAATATCTATGTCTGTATCCATATTTATATCTATATACCCGACTACTTGGGAGGGTAATTCTTAAGAGGCATGTCATTTTTCAGTTCATTCTGCTTGATTGTGTCCCAGGATAATGTCCAGTTTTATCTTAAATGAGACTTGTGTTGGGTTAAGCAAACTTGATCATAATAGATCCAATAAGTTGATGAGTTACCCTGCCCCCACAGCATAAAGCATCTCTCATTCGTATCATAAATCTTTTCCCCATTTTATCTAATTCTATTTTTCCAGAGTCCCCCATTAGCCAGACAACTCATTTTAGTGTTATCTTGAGAAAGCTGAAACCATCAGCCTGCTGCAAGTGTTGGCTGTATCTGACTTCAAGTGCTCTTACAATTCTCATTCATTCCAAGAACAAGTGAAGACCTCAAACCATCAGTCAGACGAAAGCCATTTTGCAAGGAGTGGTGAAAGGTTTGCACTGAACCATCCACACTTTCTTGGACTCTAAACAATAACACACCTTTTTGGAATGGCTGCCACATGGATTGGTCCCTAAGTGGATACAACAATGACCTTGGTCTTCTCAGCAACAGGACTGAGCTAACTCACAAACCCAAGGCTCTTCTTTGCTCAAAAAGAAAAAAGTGGGCACATTAAAGCAACAGTGAGTTCTACACACTACTAGAATGGCTAAAATTAAAGACTGACAATCCCAAGTGTGGGCAAGGATGTGGAATGATTGAAGCCTTCATACCTTATTGATGGGTGTTAAGGGCTGAATTGTGTCCACACTACATTAGTATATTGCAGTCCTAAACCCCAATACCTGAGAAGGTGGCTGTATTTGGAGATAGGGTCTTTAAAGAGGTGATCATGTTGAAATGAGGTCATTAGGATGGATGGACCCTAATCCAATATGCCTAGTGTCCTCAAAAAATAGGATATCGGGATGCAGACATGCACAGAGATAAGGTGATGGGAAGACACTGGAAGAGGCAGCCAGTCACAAACCACAGACAGAGGTCTCAGGAGAAACCAACCCTGCCAATACCTTGATCTCAGACTTCCAGCCTCCAGAATGGTGAGAAAATTAATTTCGGTTGTTTAAGCCACCCAATCTGGGTATTTTATTATGGTAGCCCTAGCAAACCAATACAGTTGGAGTGCAAAATGGTGCAGCCACTTTAGAAAACAGTTGCCAGTTTTTATAAAGTTAACTGTGTACTAACAAATGTAACACAGAAATCTCATTCCTTCTCTTCCATCTCCAGAAGAGATGAAAACATATGTTCATACAAAGACTTAAAAATAAATATTTATAGCATAATTATTTATAATAATCCAAACTATTGAAACAATCCAAATGTCTCTCAACTTATGAGTGAATAAACAAATTGTGGTATATGCATATAATGGAATACTACACAGTAATGAAAAGAAACAAACCATTGGCACATAGAAAAACATGGAGGAATCTCAAAGCATTCATTATATTAAGTGAAAGAAGCCAGACACCAAAGACTATATATAATTTCCATTTATATTACATCCTGGGAAAGCTAAATCTACAAGAACAGCAAACATATCAGTGCAGCCCAGGGGCTGAAGGTAAGAGGAGGGAATTTATTACAGAGAAGCACAAAAGAACATGTTTGGGTAATGGAATTGTTCTATTTCTTGATTGCAGTGATGGATACATGTCAAATTCATCAAACTATATCCTTAAAAGAGTACATTTTATTGTATATGTTTCAGTAAACTTGACTTTTAAAAATAATATTATAATAATGAGCTATCCTTTTTTGTCCAAGGGGTAAATTTTTAAAAAAAATATTAATAACATTCAGGGCCGGACACAGTGGTTTACACCTGTAATCCCAGCACTTTGGGAGGCTGAGGGTAGAAGTTGGAGACCAGCCTGGGCATTATGGTTAAACCCTGTATCTACCAAAAATATATACAAAAATTAGCTGGGCATGGTGGTGCATGCCTGTAATCCCAGCTACTCTAGAAGCTGAGGCATGAGAACCACTTGAACCCACGAAGCTGAGGTTGCAGTGAGCTGAGATCACACCACTCCAGCCTGGGCGACAGAGTAAGACTGTTTCTAAAAAAAAAAAAAAAAAAAAAAAAAAAAACAGTATTGATGAAGATCCAGGCAAACAGGTACTTGTATGCCCCTGAGAAGCACCATTGAATATTTATTTTTGTTGTTTGCTTGCTTGTTGGTTTTATAATTTCAACTCATTTCAGAATCAGGGGGTACATCTGCAAGTTTGTTTCGTGGGTATATTGCTTGATGCTGAAGTTTGGAGTGTGGCTGGTCTCATCACCCAGGTATTGAGCATGGTACCCAATTATTAGATGTTTCCATTAGAAACACCTTTCTGGAAAGCAAATTGGTCGTTCTCCATCAAAATGTAAAACGTATTATCTTTTGACTCAGTGTATCTTTCTCTAGGAATCCATCCTGCAAAACGACTTGCATATTTATAATAGGTACATAGCAGTATTGTTTTTCATGATAAAAATAAGACAGCAACCGTGGAAAGTTATCACAGAAACAAGAGCTCAAAGATACTCACCCAATTAATGACCTGAAAGAAGAGGAAGCAGAGGTGAGGACAGGGGGGAGATCTCTGTACATGTTATTCAATATGTTTCGTTATTGTTTAAATCTTTTATACAGAGAATTAATTCACATGTTGTACAATATTTATTTTTTAACCCTGGGCCCAGAACTCCATTTTAATAAATAATAAAATGCTTCTTACTCCACTGTCCTCTTAAATCGTCCCCTTCCCTGTTCTCTCTTTATCGATATATGTACTTGTCATCCCAAACTAATTAATTCATTAAGACGGGTCATCCATTTATATTAGCAGATTTTAGGCAAAGAAATTCTTTTAAAAAATATACGCTAGTGTTTACTGGTACATGATTATCAAAATGATGACAATGACAATATTGAAAGTCATAAGAGTAGAAGAATTTGGCTGACTTCACTTAGGCAGACCTGATGGTCGAAAGTGTCATATGCTTGTGAAGATTTGCTTAGTGTTAGCTCAGTGGCAGGAACAAAATAAGGATGAGAGGAGGTTGGAGAAACTGTGGACAATTTATGTCACTGAAGAGGGATTAGAAAACACTTAGGGGAAGAACAGATGGATTGATGTTAGATCCAGATTTCCTTGACCTTAGAGGGTAAATATAAATCAAATTAACTTCAATTACAGAGAAAAACACCGAGTTCCTTTGGAACGAGGCTATAATCAGGGACTTTGACTTTGCAAATACCTGCTGTGCTTGCAACACTCGTCCACCGGGGCCACCGTAGGAGCATGTGCAACTTGGGCTGAACAAGAGCCTGGGTTTCCTCCAGTTCCCCACACCTGGAGTTGAGCAATAAGATATTCCCTTTGTTGTTGAACTCATCAACCTTGGTGAAGCCAAAGGTTTACTTGAGCTACTTGAATCATTGGAAAGTAGGATGGAAAACAGGTATGTCCTTGAGTTATAGTCTTTTCCTGTGGCCACTTCTCCTCTCCAATGAGAGAATTATATCTCATCTTGGAGATTACTTGAATTTTACCAGGTAAGTGTTCTAGAAGTGATGATCTCATTGAATTATTTCTTAGTGGGTTTTAAGTTGAAAGTGGGAAATCAAAAAATGGGGAAAATACCTATTCACTATGAGAGTTCCTTACCAGCAGGTGTCTCGGTGTCTTTGCCAAACCTTGCGATTTTTTGGCCACCCAATCTAGGGTGGGGGTGAGGAGAGATTCCATTAAATTTGAGGTCAGCAAATTATTCCTGTAAAGGACCAGATAATAAAAAGTTTAGGCTTTGTAAACCTTACGGTCTCTATCATAACTACTCAACTCTGCTGTTGTAGAGCAAAAACAGTAATAGATGACATGTAAATGAGTGGCACGTAAATGACTGTGTTCCAATAAAACTTTATGGGCACCAAAATTCAAATTTCATATAATTTTCATATGTCACAAAATATTATTTTCCCTTTGATTATTTTTGCCAAGTATTTAGAAAGGTAAAAACCCCATAGAGATATATGCACATGTTATGTTCACTGCAACACTATTCACAATAGCAAAAACATGGAATCAATCTAAATGCCCATCAATGATAGGATAAAGAACATGTGGTACACATACACATGAATACTATGCAGCCATTAAAAAGAATGAGATCGTGTTCTTTGCAGGAACATGGGTGGAGCTGGAGGCCATTATCCTTAGCAGACTGACACAGGAACAGAAAACCAAACTAAGTGGGAGCCAAATAAGAACACAAAGAGGGGAACAGCAGACACTGGGGACTGCCTGCGGGTGGAGGGTGGGAGGAGAGAGAGGATCAGAAAAATATCAGATATTATGCTTAGTATCTGGGTGATGAAATAACCTGTACAACAAACCCCAGTGACATGAATTTACCTGTATAACAAACCTGCAAATGTACCCCTGAACCTTAAACACTTTGTTTGTTTGTTTGTTTAAAGATAAAAACCATTCTTAGTTCTTGAGCCCTACAAAAAGGTAGTGGACTGAATTTGGCATACAGGGCCTAGTTTGTCAACACCTGAATTAAATCATCTTCTCATTTACACGTTTTTGTTGCAAATATAATTGTTTTGAAATGTCCCTCTTACTAAAGCAATGTCTTGACAGATAGATTACTAAATAGGCAGATAATTGATGATTGATAGATAGATAGATGGATTTTTTTCTAAAGAAATAGTTGATCATTTGGGATATTAGAACTAAGGCCCTTGCAAGTAATGCTTATCGCAATGCCTAGCATGTAATATAGGTCAGTACATTTCTCTCAAATAAATGGAGAAAAGATTAAAGGAAAAAGAGTTTAGAGTTTTGTTTTCCTTCCTGGAAATAGTTGATTAATTGATTTATTCATAAAAAAATTATTGTATGTTTACCATGCTTGCCAGATAAGGTTATAGCAGAAAAAAAGGCAAGTCCCTACTTTCATGGAGCCCAAGTTCCAGGAAGAAAGACAGACATTAAATAGAATCTATCATGAAGGTGTTTAAAGGACAAGCTGCTGATGGAGCATATAAACTGGGTGATCTAACCCCAGTGACTGGCAAACTCTTTCTTTATAGGGCTAGAGAGTATTTTTAAGTTTTGTGGTTCATATATTCTCTGTCTCAACTGCTCAACTCTGCCATTAGGGAACATGTAAATGAGTGGGCATAGTTGTGTTTCGATAAAACTTTATTGACAAAAACAGTCAATTGGTCAAATTGGGTTGACAGGAAATAGTTTGTCAACACTCAATTCAAGCCAGTTTGAGAGGTCAGTTAAAATCTTACTGAAGGGCCGGGCGCGGTGGCTCATGCCTGTAATCCCAGCACTTTGGGAGGCCGAGGCGGGCGGATCACAAGGTCAGGAGATCGAGACCATGGTGAAACCCCGTCTCTACTAAAAATAGAAAAAATTAGCCGGGCGCAGTGGCGGGCGCCTGTAGTCCCAGCTACTCGGGAGGCTGAGGCAGGAGAATGGCGTGAACCTGGGAGGCGGAGCTTGCAGTGAGCCGAGATTGCGCCAGTGCACTCCAGCCTGGGCGACAGAGCGAGACTCCGTCTCAAAAAAAAAAAAAAAAAAAAAAAAATCTTACTGAAGAGGCGTCTTTTAGGACAAGACCTGAAAGATGATCAGGAGTTCATTATGAAGGAAGGAGCAGGGCAGACACAGAGGGTTCCAGGCAAAAGGAACAGCATTTCAAAGATCTAGCTGCGTCTTTAAGGATTTTAAAGAAATCTAAGTATTTTGGAGTAAAACAAGCAAGAAGTGAAGTTATAAAAGATGAGTTGGAGAAGAAGCTGAAGCCAGGGCTTTCTTAATGGTCTGTACTGTATCCTAAGGGCATATAAAGTGTCTGTTTTTAATAAAGAAGTGACATGATTGGGCTTGCATTTTTTTCAGTTCATTGTGGCTCTTAGAGTGAAGGGATTAGAGGAGCCAAAAGTAAAGGTGAGACATTCATCATAATGGTGAAAATGAAAAATAAAATCTGATAACATCAGATGTTGGTGAACTGTTCTAGTTCACAACTCTTCTGACACCCAATGTGTGTGAATTTTCCTCACACCAACTAAATCTCCACCTCTCCAGACACCAACTAGATGTCTTGCAATTCAATTCAGTTCTGTCAACCAACTACCCAAAATTGGTGTCAGACTCCATGCATTTAAGAGCTCAGTCCTCGAAGACCACCCTCACATCGGATACCAGTCACAACTATTTGGTTCCTAGTTAATCCATCTTGCTGTCCAGCTTGGCTACACATCAGAGGTTCCCAAAACCTCTCACCTCAGGTTCAATATTTTGCTAGGATGGCTTCAGGAGCAACTCAGGATGCAAATGGAAGAGATGCATAGGATGAAGTGTGGGAGGGGGTGGGTGCATGGAGCTTCCATGCTGCCTTGGTTTGGCTGTGTCCCCACCCAAATTTCATCTTGAATTGTATCTCCCATAAGTCCCATGTGTCATAGGAGGGACCTGATGGGAGGCAGTTGAATGATGGGGGCGGGTCTTTTCCATATTGTTTTCAAGATAGTGAGTCTCATGAGATCTGATGGTTTCATAAATTGGGAGTTCCCCTGCACAAGCTCTCTTGTCCACTGCCATGTAAGACATGCCTTTGCTTCTCCTTTGCCTTCTGCCATGATTGTGAGGCCTCCCCAGCCACGTGGAACTGTGAGTTCATTAAACCTCTTTCTTTATAAATTACCCAGTCTCTGGTACATCTTTATTAGCAGCATGAGAACAAACTAATACACCTATCACCTTTGGGTGAATCACCCTCCCAGCACCTCCATGTGTTCACCGACATGAATGCTCTCTGAACTCCATTATTTAGAAGGTTTTTATGGAGGTATTGTTGATTAAATCATTGGCCATTGGTGATTAGCCCAATCTCCAGCCCCTCTCCCCTCCTTAGAGGTCAGGGAATGGAGCTGAAAGTTCCAATCTGTGAAGAGTACCTTACTCTCGGTCACCAGCCTCCATCCTGTAGTTATCCAGGTGTCTCTATCTGCCAGTCAGCACATTTGCCTACAAAAGCATTCTTCTCACTCTGGAGGCTCCAGCACGTTTAGGAGCTATGTGGAACAACTGGGGTCGAAAATCAAATATTTATTTTTTTGTTGTATCATAGTTGGCAAATAAAAGGACAACCTAGGACATATCACAAGCTTCTGGTGGGAGGATACACTGGTCCAAACATTTTGGAAAATTGTTTAGCACTTTCTGCTACAGCTGAACATATCTCTTTCCTGACAGCAAATACTTCTACTCTCAGATGTACACTTAAGAGAAATGGGAGTGTTGCATTCACCAAACACAAATGTCCATAGTTGCCCTGTTTGAAAAAGCCCAAAACTGGAAACAATTTGAATGCCCAGCCATTGCAGAACAGATAAATAAATCGTGTTATTCTTATGCAGTACATGGTGTCAAATGCAACACTGAGAGTAATCTAATCGGTCCACAGTTACGTGCAGTGACATAGATTAATTTCACAAACATGTGATGTGCCGAAAGAAAGAAACCAGACATGAGAGTACAGTAAGTTCTGCTATGACATCGTACATGTACCTAAAAACTACTGTGCTATGTAAGTTCATTCAATAAAACCCACAGAGTTTATGGGGAAAATGGGATTGGGGGACAATACTCAAAAACTTTGTCAGTGACACATTTTTTAAAAAATAGGAACATAGCCTGGTGTGGTGACTCACACCTGTAATCCCAGCACTTTGGGAGACCAAGGTGGGCAGATCCCTTGAGGTCAGGAGTTCGAGACCAGCCCGTACAGCATGGCAAAACCCCATCTCTACAAAAAATAAAAAATAATAATAAAAAATATTAGCCAGGCATGGTGGTATGTGCCTGTAGTCCCAGCTGCTTGGGAGGCTGAGGTAGGAGGATGGCTTGAGCCTGGGAGGCAAAGTTTACAGTGAGCCAGGATCACGCCACTGCACTCCAACCTGTGTGATAGAAACAGATCTTGTCTCAAAAAAAAAAAAAAAAAAAAAGGTAATAAAAGTGATAGTACAGTTTCACACACGTAAAATGTTTTTTAAAGTGCATACATACGACAATAAATATGGGACTTTAGAAAAGTCCTGAAGTTTGCTTGTGGGAATGTGCATTGGACGGGTAGCAGCTTGTGAGTTTTTGGGAAGCGGCAGGAGGTTGTCTGAAATCAGGAAGTTGTAACACCAGATGGGGATGAGGGTGGCTCATGACAGTTGCCGTGAACTGAGGAGCAGCTGGTCGATGTTAGAGGAACGTGCATTTTGTGTATTCCCCTGTGGCTCAGTTCAGCTGGGTGCAGTTTTCTACATTTATTTAGTGTTTCTCACAACAAAATTACACATAAGCACTTGCAAAATTTGCCTTATGCTCAAATTGTTCCCTAATATATCAATCACCTGAGAACAAACTTGCATTTTCAAAACAAGCATTATAGCAAAACTGGCTCTATATATTGGATGATTCCATTTTCTATAAGATTCGAAACCAAGTAAAGCTCTGGCCGGGCGCGGTGGCTCAAGCCTGTAATCCCAGCACTTTGGGAGGCCGAGACGGGCGGATCACGAGGTCAGGAGATCGAGACCATCCTGGCTAACATGGTGAAACCCCGTCTCTACTAAAAATACAAAAAAATAAGCCGGGCGAGGTGGCGGGCGCCTGTAGTCCCAGCTGCTCAGGAGGCTGAGGCAGGAGAATTGCGTGAACCCGGGAGGCGGAGCTTGCAGTGAGCAGAGAGCGGGCCACTGCACTCCAGCCTGGGTGACAGAGCGAGACTCCGTCTCAAAAAAAAAAAAAAAAAAAAAAAAAAAAGAAACCAAGTAAAGCTCTATCCATGTGTAAGAAGTCAAGATAGTGGTTATCCTTGGGTGAGGGAAGGTAATGACTGAGAAGGCAGGTGAAAGGGCTACTGAGGAATATTGTGTTTCTGGGTGCTGGGCACAGGCTGGGTTCATTTTGTGCAAATATGATGGTGCTGTATCCTTCCCACATTTGCATTTTACTACATTTATGTTCAACTACAATAAGACATTAACTATGGATCAGTGATTAAAAACAGGGTCTCACACAAAACAAAGCAGCAAAGGCAGGAGACTAGCTAGGAAGGTGTTCTGGCCTTTGGAGTAAAAGGGGCTATAATCCCAGCACTTTGGGAGGCCAAGGCAAGAGGATCACTGGAGGCCAGGAGTTTGAGACCAGACTGGACAACACAGCGAGACCCCATTTCTACAAAACTTCATTAACTAATTAAAGGGAATGGTGTCCCAGACCAGGGTGTGCAGAGGAATGGGCAGCCATAGATGGATGGAAGGCTGTCTAGGCTATGGAGTGCCATGACTCGATGAATGTAAGGAAAATTGGCGAATGAAGACTCCAGATAACTCCTAGGTTTCTCTCTTGGGTGAGGAATCAGACTGGCCACAAGAAAGGAAGCTTCCGTTTGAGATAAGCACCGTAGTGTTTCATACCATCAGATTTTCCTGCAACTGTGGGTGGAATTGAGCAGCTTGAGGCCAAGTTCACCACACTGCTAACAAACATACAGACATTTATTTAATTGGATCTACAGGATCTATCCTCTTTCTTGAAAGAATAACGATGAGTCAATGTTCTCTTACAAAGGTACCTTCAAGATTTCACTAAGCAAAGGCCATAAGAAAGTCAGGGTTCAATAGGACCTTGGCATGGATGGGCAGAACAGAGGAGAATCCAGAGATCCTGAAGGTACCAACCTCAAGACAAAATGGTATCTGTTTGTGTTTCCTTCTCTACCTTTAAAAAGCCATCTTCCTCCCTCACTCACCCCTATATGGTAAATACCTTGGACAGTAAAGTTTACAAGTTAAAGACCTGTGGCCTGGTGTGGTGGCTCATGCCTGTAACCCCAGCACTTTGGGAGGCAAAGGCAGGCAGATCACTTGAGGTCAGTAGTTCTAGACCAGCCTGGCCAACATGGTGAAATCTCGTTTCTACTAAAAATACAAAAATTAGCCCGGCATGGTGGCAGGCACCTGTAGTCCCAGCTACTGGGGAGGCTGAGGTGGGAGGATCGCTCAAACCCAGGAGGTGGAGGTTGCAGTGAGCCCAGATCACGCCACTGCACTCCAGTCCATGTGACAGAGTGAGACTCCATCTCAAAAACCAAACAAAAACAGTTAAAGACTTATAAAGGAGGTCAAGAAATCTAAATGTCTTTGGTTTCATGGTTTAAGCTGACCTACTGCTCCGTGGTTTAGAATTCACAAATAATTCTTTTTTAATTAATTTGTAATAGTGTATGCTGTTATTATTTTTTGTATATCAAGGTTCAACTCTGCAAAGATCCAAACTCAGCCACTCACTTAATCATCTTCTTTATGGGAGAAATAAATGGGTTTAGGGTCGACGTACCACAGGCATCCAAGCCTTTCTCAGCTAGTGCATTTTCAATCTGAGGAACTTCAATCCCAAATCCCCAGGGGCCCAGAACTTATCTTCTTCATCTCTTGTAAAGGGCTGAGCAGACTGTGGTATTCAACAAGTCATAAATAATGCTATATGATATATCAATAGCATGTGTAGGCTGGTTGGGAAAGGCTGATTCTGATCAAATCAAGGCCCAAACATCACCCAAGCCTTGGGTTTCATCCAAATGTGACCTCATGATAAGACTTTTTGAAAATTGAGAGGAGGGATGTACCTGTTTCCCTGCATTTCCTCCATTCATATGGATGTCCTTGCAGGTAGGAGGATCAGGATTTTCTAGAACAGAAGGATCTTTTCCCTTTCTACATAACACTCATGATTCCTCTGGTTTCACACTTGATGGGCCTTCCGTTAATACCTTGTTAAATAATAATAATAGCTAATATTTATGCAGCTCTTACACTGTGTTGAGCACTATGATCATTGCTTTACATGATGCATCTCCTTCAACCATGACATTGACACCATGAGGTAGGTTTCATTATTAGCCCCACCCTTCCTTCCTTACAGAAGGAAGGGTGGAGGTTCAGAGGGGTTTAGTCCCTTGCTCAAAGTCACCAGCTAGTGAGTGGTGAGCATGATTTTAACCCAGGCTTAGAACCACCCTATTATACTATGTCTGTAAATCATGATTGAATATCCTAACCTTTGTGCCTGAATCTAGACAAAAAAAGGTGGGAATGATTGAGACTCAGGGAAAAAAATAACTTGCCAGGTGATTCTTGAGTGTTTTTGGTTTGGTTTTTTGAGACAAAGTCTCACTCTGTCACCCAGGCTGGAGTTCAATGGTGCGATCTCGGCTCACTGCAACTCCATTTCCTGGGTTCAAGGGATTCTTGCGCCTCAGCCTCCCAGGTAGCTGGGATTACAGGCATGTGCCACCAGGCCCAGCTAATTTTTTGTATTTTTAGTAGAATCAGGGTTTCACCATGTTGCCCAGTCTGGTCTCAAACTCCTGAGCTCAGGTAATCCACCAGCCTCGGCTTCCCAAAGTACTAGGAGTATAGGTGTGAGCCACCACGCCCGGTCAGATTCCTGAGTGTTTAAGCCTCAGAGGAAGTAATGCATGCTGCATAAAACAGTTGATTGGCTCTGAGTATAACCAACTCCTTAATGTCATAGAAACTTGGAATTGGGCATTGAAAATAACTTCAGATATTATTTAGTCCAACTCCTTATCCTTCCATGGAATAAAGTATCCTCTGCTTACATGCGTCCAGGGCTTGGAGGCTCACTACCTCAAGTACCTTGAGTGGCTGGATGGGGAGGTTACCCTTTCCTCACCTTTAAACCTAAGCAATAAATTGGTGCCTAAATCCTATTGCTTCATTAGAAATACAGATCCATCCACATAAGTCAACACCGTTTGCCTTGTTCTCTGGAGAAAACAGAGGATACTAGAATTCATTGAGCTCAAGTTTCCATATTCTACACCCAGCTCCATAATCCCCAAATCTATAAAAGTAAAACAAGATGGCACAGTTTTGTGGTGCATTCTGGGAGAGAGAAAATCGTTTTGAAAGTTTGTTGTTCTTTTTTTTTAACATAGGGTTTTGCCATGTAGCCCAGGCTGGTCTCAACCTCCTGAGCTCAAGGAACCCACTCACTCAACTTCTCAAAGTGCTGGAGTTAGAGGTATGAGCCACTGCGCCCAACCACCTCGAATATTCTAAGGAAATGCCCAGGTAACCTCTGCAGCTCCTTCTCCCCCTTGGTGTCCTCTCAATGGCACCGGGGTATCATTCTGTTTCTCTGAACACTCAGGGGTTCAGATAGGACCTCTCCCAAGGCTGTCGTCCTAACTTTTAGCCCACCCTACTTTCCTTCTCCTACCAATATCCAGCCATCTCCACCCCCTTAGCCACCACACACTTGCTCAGGTGAAACTATTGTGGTGACAAGTATTGTCCCTGAAACCAGAGGAACCTGTGTTTATGTCCCACATTGATTGTGTGGCCTTGGACAAGCGTCTTAGCCATTCTGAACCTCAATTGTTCCATTTGAAGACGGGCTTAATAATACCTACCTCAGTCCAGGCACAGTGGCTCACTGTAATCCCAGCATTTTGGGAGGCTGAAGCAAAAGAATTGCTTGAGGCCAGGAGTTCAAGACAAACCTGGACAACACAGCAAGATTCTGCCTCTATTTTTGAAGAAAGAAACATAGTAATAATAATAGCTACCTCAGAGGGATACCGCATATGTAAAGGAATTAGTATCTAGTCCCTAGCACTTTAAAGATAAAAAAAAAAAGGCTCAATAAATACTAGCTTCTTAATGTTGAATCACGCAACTGTTTTTCTCCGTGCTGAGGGAATTCTGTGGTGTGAATAGGCCCCAGGAGAACTGAATGCTCAGTTCAGCATGACTCAACTGAAAACACATCTTCTCTTCCAGGCCTCCCTGCTTCACGCAGAGTGTTAGTATTCTTTTGAGTTCAATTCTTGGATCACTTCACCCAAGGACGCACAGGCCATATGCAGCTGAGCCAGTGCTCCAACTCAAGTCTGTGCAATGCCCAGACCCCTGCCTGCCGTCCCACAGGAGCACCTGGACATAATTCAGGACAGAAAAACAGAGGTCTGCCTCTTCAATCCACACAGCCACTGCCCCTGCAGAAAGAAGTACAAAGTGGGTACTCGCCTATTTCATTCTCCCCAGCCATTTGCAGGGGTGTCATTTTGCAAGATCCTCAAATTCTGAAGAAGATAGCATTCCTACCAGCAAATGACTAAGGTGACTTTCAAACCGAACACTCACTACTGGGCCCTCTTTTCACCTGGCATAGGTGTGTCTTTTGCAAAGGGGTTAAGCTAGCTGTGCTGCCTCCCCAGATGTCTTGAATTCTAGCTCAGGGCTCAAGCTGACAACCCTTACCCTTAGCAGGTTCTATGAACACGTGCCAGTTTTACGACCTGCTGGCTCTGAAATAATATCCATTTGTGTACTGATCTATAATGTATCTCTCCCACGCATGTGAGCCCCATGCCAGGAGGGGATTTGTGTGTCTCCAGTGCCGTTTCCTAGTGCCTAGAATCATGCCTGGCGCTCATGAGATGCTGAATATATGTTTGAATGAATGGATGAATAGACTAGTAGGCCTCCATTTAATCATCTGTAAAATTAAGATTGTACTTTCTGCTGTGTAGTTACTGTAAAGATTCAATAGGAACGCGCATGTGTGCAAAAAGCATGTCGTACGAGGACTTACAGAGTGTAAATATTTGGTAAGTGGGTGCTATTTAAAACAGATACACAGCACATACACAGACACACACAGACAGGGACAGACAAAAAGACAGACACAGACAGACAAGTACAGATAGGTATTGGGGCAGATAGAGACAGAAAAAATGCAGACACGCAGACGGACACACGGACAGACACGTACAGATGTATGCATGGACCCACACTCACACAGACACACAATGGGACACACAGAAAGCAACAGGAATTCATCCCAGCTATGGCTCTGTTCCCTCACACACAGCCAACCTCCGCCCCAGCGCACCCCAACACCTCCCTCTCCCCCACCACCCCCCCCAACTCCTGTTTGGAAAGTTGGGCCGGCAAGGCAGTTGGATTGGCTGAGACCCCTTCGGCGGTTTTATTTTTCCGAGTGTGGTTTTGAAGCGACATGGCAAGTAATGAGAGGAAATAATTCTGCTCATTGTTGAACAACCAGAGTACACCGTGGCAATGTGTATAACAGATGTGTCTGTGGGGAGGGATTTCTATACATGATTGTGTGCCCCGGTCTGCCTCTGAAGATGGGGAATTCAAATTGGCATTTTGATTCTTTTTAAAGGAAAGTAAGCAGGAGGAGAGCTTGAGCCCACTCCAGGGGTGTATTAAGCTGGACAGCCCTGAACATGTGGAGCATTGCCTGCAACCTGGCTTCTCCCCAGAGAAACCACGAATGCGGGCTGATGTTAATTCCTCAAATGTATATGATATCACACAATCCAGTTTTATCTTTACTTCCCCCAAAAAGAACCTTTAAAAACTTAAAGCAAAAGGCACTTCATGGCACCATCTAGACAAGCCTAGGACTCTGGCTACCTTTGACTTGTAGCTGTGATGTCAGACCTGTCCCTTGCTTCCTATAAAATTCACGTCATGTCTCTTCTTAATGACAAAGCCCACTCCCGGGCATTCCTGCCTGTCCTGCGCACCGAATATCTCCCCTTCCTCTGAGTTCTCCCAGCACTTGCGTTTTAAGTCAAGGATGCATTATCTTGTCTTCGTTTTTACTAAAGAGACCTCTGCCAGAGGTCAAGGTCGTGCTCTTTCTCTCTGGAGAAGCCAGCAGCTTCCTCTGGTCCACAGGCAGGCTGCATGTGAGCTACATTTCAGCCCCCAGACTTGTTTTGTTTGGCTCACAGTGTTGGCGCACATGATATATTTTTTTTAATTTGATTTATTTGCCAACATTTAAAAATCAGAAGCTTTCACACTGAAAAAATCCCAATTTTCTAGCTTTTCTTGAAAACTTGAAAGTTTTAGCAACATTAAATCTACATTTCTACAAGGTCATAATCAGCTAGTGCTGAGTGGTGGGTGGTCCCTTGAGACGGAATCCTGCATTTTGCCTCAGTCCCCACCACTCCCTATTGCCCCTTGCACTGTGTCAGTTGCTGTTTATCATTGAGCTTCAGACAGTAAAATAGGTTTTATACCCATGTCTCTTGGCCTATAACCCCAGCAACTTAGGAGACCAAGGCAGGATGATTGCTTGAGGCCAGGAGTTTGAGACCAGCCTGGACAACACAGCCAGACCTCATTTCCACAAAAAATAAGATTTTATATATATATATATATATATATTTTTATATATATATATATTTTAGTTAAAGGCCAGTGAGTACACTGTCTCATGCTTCTAATCTTCGTATTTTGCGAGGCTAAGGCTGACGGATTGCTTGAGGCCAGGAATTCGAGATCAGCCTGGGCCACACAGTGAGACTCTGCCTCTATAAAAATAAATACATTTTAAAAATTAGCCAGATGCAGTGGCACACACCTGTGGTCCCATCTAGTCAAGAAGGCTGAGGTGAGAGGATCACTTGAGCCTGGGAAATCAACGCTGCAGTGAGCTATGGTTGTGCCACTGCACTCCACCCTGGATGAGAGTAAGACTGTGGTTTTTTTTAAAAAAAAAAAAAAAAAAAAAAAAAGTATACCCACATCTCTTTCAAAAGTGGAGAAACAAGTCAGGCATGGTGGCTCACGCCTGACTTTGTTGGTTTAATTCTACCTCATTAGTTTCCCTACATTTTGCCTAGGCATTTGTAAATAATCTCTTGAGTAACTTCCCTTCAAATGGCCCAGTTGGAGAGTACCATCATTTTCTGGCCAGGAGCCTGCCTAATACATCTCTAATGTAATCCCAGAACTTTGGGAGTCCAAGGTGGGCAGATCACTTGAGGCCAGGAGCTTAAGACCAGCCTGGCCAACATGGTGAAATCCCGTCTCTACTAAAAATACAAAAATTAACCCAGCATGGTGGTGGGTGCCTGTAATCCCAGCTACTAGAGAGGCTGAGGCAGGAGAATTACTTGAACCCAGGAGGTGGAGGCTGCAGTGAGCCGAGATCACACCATTGCACTCCAGCCTGGGTGACAGAGCGAGACTCTGTATCAAAAAATAATAAATAAACAAACAAAAGTGGTGAAACAAAAGATCATAAAGATTTATTTGGTTGGTGCAAAAAGTAATTCCAGGTTTTGACATTACTTTTTAAATGGCAAAAAATGCAATTTTTTTTTGCACCAATCTAAAAATAACAAAAATAAAAGCTGGTCCTTACCTGGAGTATTCTAAATTCTTTATGTGAATGCATTCATTTAATACTCACAGTGAAGCTCTGAGGGCTGGTAATGAGTGCTATCTTATCATCATTATTATCACTACAATTACTCTATTTTAGATAATAAAAAACTAAGACATAGAAATTAAGATAGACGAGGAAGGCCATGTGTTTCCATGAAAATGGGATATATTCTTTGTGGAAATGAAACCTGTCCTACATTCCATGTCAGCACCTTCCATTTGTCCCGCAAATCTACTCTCCACCCCTCCCCACTCTGCTTTCTATCCGTGGAGATTGATCCTTGCAGATCATCATGGGTCCCTTCTTTGGCTTCAATTGGAGACACGGGGAGGAAACAGGAGTGTAAGTGAGTGAGGCTGGGGTATACACTCCCCAGCTCCCTCCCAGTGGGGTCACTAAGTCTCTGCATGTTGGCTGAGTCCTTCTACCCAAGATCAGAGTTCTCATAGAGGATCTCTCCATAGAATCACCCTCTTCAGTAAGGTCTCTTTCAGCCTCGGGGAGATAACAGCTCCCAGGAATCAGTAGCCTACGCTTCTGCACTATTTCTATTTTTCGTTGTTGTTGTTGTTGTTTATTTAGATGGAGTCTCACTCTGTCACCCAGACTGGAGTGCAGTGGCATGATTTCGGCTCACTGCAACCTCCACCTCCTGGGCTCAAGCAATCCTCCTGCCTCAGCACCCTGAGTAGCTGACACCACAGATACATGCCATCATGCCCAGCTAATTTTTGTAATTTAGGTAGAGACAGGGTTTCACCATGTTGATGAGGCTGGTCTCGAACTCCTAAGCTCAAGAAATGTACCAGCCTCGGCCTCCCAAAGTGCTGGGATTTAAGACATGAGCCAACATGCCTGGCAATTCTGCACTATTTCTTGTTGGTTTCATTCTACCTCATTAGTTTCCCTACATTTTGCCTAGGCATTTGTAAATAATCTCTTGAGTAATTTCCCTTCAAATGGCCCAGTTGGAGGGTACCATCAGTTTCTGGCCAGGAGCCTGCCTAATACATCTCTGATCAATTTCATTCATTTGTGCTACCTGCCCAACCCTACAAATATTTGAGTTTACTACCCCTGAGCTAAACCTGAAATTTATGGAAGGCACCAGAGGAGTCCAGTAAGCTTACCAGTAGCTTTCAAAATCTTTTTCTCTCCACCAATGTATTGGCAAAACAATCTTTGACTCAACAAGAAAGCAATTTCTAAAATCATTTGTTTGGGTTGAAAGACTCTATGAGGCAAAAAAAAAAAAAAAAAAAAAAACACTGGCACTTTGGGAGGCCGGGGTGGGAGGATTGCTTAAAGCCAAGAGTTCAAGACAAGCCTGGACAGCACAGCAATACCAACATCTGCAAGAAATTTTTTTTAAAAAATTGCCAGGGATGGTGGCACACACCTGTAATCCCAGCTACTCTGGTGGTGGGAGAAGCACTTGAGTCCAGGAGTTTGAGGCTACAGTCACTAATGATTGCACCACTGCACTCCAGACAGGGTATGACAAAGTAAGACCCTGTCTCTAAAAAAAAACAAAAGAAAAGAGCACTGGAATAGGAGTGAGAAGTCCTGGATTAGAGACAGAATGTCTCCTTCCAGAAATGTAGTTCATCTTCAGAGAGAGAAGCCGGGCAGCCAGCTAGGCTTACGTCAAAGGCAGTTGTGCAAGACTGTGGTCCCCAGCAGGGCCCTAACAAGCCTGCCCAGGGGAGAAGGCTGCCTGCCCCATCTCTACATCCCCTCAAGCCTTGGATAAATCACCCTTCCCCCAAATAATTATAGTTGTGCAGCTATAGCATGAATGTTTGTTTCTCAACAAAACTTAAACATTGTCTATGTGAGAAAAGAACACTTCTCTTAACAGAAAAATCAATCGATATTGTTAATAAACAATGTGCATGTTATTCGGGAACAAGGGGCAATACAAGGCCCACCAGGTCACTTGGCCATCCTAGAAAAGCATGTTTCTGGATAATCCCAGAGCCCTGGCCAGGCCTCTCCCACCGGTCTCTGAGAGTTAAATTAATCTCATTATTAAGTAGTGAATGAGATCGGAATAGTAGAAGAGGCCCCTTATAGACTAAATCAGTCCTCGGCCAGAAGCAGAAGGAGTGAGAATGTGATGGCACACCCTCATTCTTTAGCACGTGTCTGCTAAGGGCTTCCTCAGTGCCAAGCCCTGACCTGGGTCCTGGAGCTGCAAAGGTCTAGTGCAAGATGTTCTCCTGATTCCCTTGTGGTCCACATTCCAAGGGCACCCACACACTCGAACCCTGCTTGAAAAGGGTTTTCAAAGTGCCAAGGGGTCACAGACACAGTGATTTACAGCAGGGATTTATTCCCCGCAGCTCAGGTGTGCAGATGGAGCAAACACTGGAGAAAGGACACACCATAAGCAGTGGGAACGGTACATGCAAATGCAGAGATGAAAGTCCCATGTGTCTGGAGAGCTACAAGAAGATCCGTATTGCCGATGGTCAGGCATTCTAGAGACCACATCCATGCATCCACCCACATTAGAACATAAACTCCCTGAGGTTAAGGATCTTTTCTTTGGTTCATAACTACAGTGCCCAACACATAGTAACTGCTCAGTAAATATTTGTGCAATGAATATATCAAAACATCTACCAAGAATGTTCTAGAGGAAATATTCTGCCAGGAAATTAAACACCCAACAGAACACAGACCCAGCTTTCTAGGTGCTCACAAACTAAAGTAGGTGGTTACAGGTAAGGAAATGGACAGTTGTCATACAATGTGACAAATACTAAGATTTGGGAGCAACTATAGTGAACGTCTTGGTGAATCAAGTAAGAACCCTAGAGAAAGTGATGTTGGCCAGGCACAGTGGCTCACACCTGTAATTCCAACACTTTGGGAGGCCAAAGCGGGTAGATCACTTGAGGTCAGGAGTTCAAGACCAGCCTGGCCAACATGGCGAAACCTGGTCTCCACTAAAACACAAAAATTAGCTCCGTCGCCCAGGCTGGAGTGTAGTGATGTGATTTCAGCTCACTGCAACCTCTGCCTCCCAGGTTCAAGCAATTCTCCTTTCTCATCCTCCTGAGTAGCTGGGATAACATGTGTGTACCACCATACCTGGCTAACTTTTGTATTTTTAGTAAAGACAGGATTTCACCATGTTGGCCAAGCTGTTCTCAAACTCCTGACCGAAAATGATCTGCCTGCCTTGGCCTCCCAAAGTACTGGGATTACAGGCATGAGCCACCCTGACCTTTTTTTTATTTTCCCCAGTCAATGTTGTTCTGTTGTCCAGGCAGTGGTGCAATAATGGCTCACTGCAACCTCGACCTCCCAGGATCAATCAATCCTCCCATTTCAACTTCTGGAGTAGCTGGGACCATAGGTGCATGCCATCATGACTGGCTAACTTTTTTTTAATTTTTTTGTAGAGACAGGCTCTCACTATGTTGCCCAGGTTGGTCCTGAACTACCGGACTCAAGTGATCCTCCCACCTCAGCCTCCCAAATTGTTGGTATTACAGGCATGAGCCACTATGTCTGACCAGTGTTTAGCTTTCAGTCCAAGGATGTAGGTGCTACTTTTATTCCCAATTCACAAATGAGAAAACCAGGCCTTCAGGTGCAAAGTACTCCCCATACAGAGTCATAAGGCTTAAATCACACAGACAACTGAGACTTGAATCCAGGACCACGAGAGGAATGGAGGCATCTTGTAACTAGAGAAGGCAGGTAAAGAAAGGAACAGAGGAGGATGAGGAGGCAGGTGAGTCACTTTATCTACATGCTTGTCTTCCTGGCTCATGAATGCAAACCAAGGCCTGGGTAATTACGGTGGAATGAAGGTGGGAAGGAAGGAACAATAGGGCTCATTCTCCACCTACTTGGGTATGGTGGTTACCATGGAGACCAATCAAGGTGATGGGACCAGAGATCAAAGGCCTCAGGATTTTCTCCCCCACGCCAGTTGAAGGCTCCACTGTTGTAGCTATTGGAGAACCAGAGAACACAGCTTGTTGTCTCAGTTAAAGAAGAGACAGTCCCATAACATCTGCTGCTGAAGCTGGGGGATAAGACGGCGCCAAATAGTTGTGCCCTTTAATGATTATGTTTTGTTATCTTTGATTTTTTTACAACCATGCTTGTCAAAAACTCAAGCAATGGATACTAAACAGGTATGCCCTAAAAAGAAAATTCTCTCTCCTAATTGGAGTCTGAGCATTGACACTTTCTAAAAAGGCACATAATAAATGGAAAACTTTGGCTGCCATTGTGAAGAAAAACTAGGAGGCTATGGACAGGAAAAGGGAGGAGTCTTCCCTGTATATCCTTCTGTGTTTTTGATTTATTTTTTAATTAAAAAAATATAAACTTTAGGTTAAAATAATAAATATAAGTAAAATTTTTTAAACTAAAAAAGTATATTTAACCAACACTTAAACATTGGTTATGTATCTTATAGATCTTTTCTCCTTGTATAGAAACATAGATATTTAATGTATATAATTATTAACTAAAGATGAAATTATTGGAGGAACTTGTATCAGTCTGGCTCATTCTTTTTAAAGATTTCATGAGGCTGGGCACAGTGGCTCATGTCTGTAATCCCAGCACTTTTGGAGGCTAAGGCAGGAGGATTGCTTGAGACCATGAGTTTACAAACAGCCTGAGCAACATAAGGAGACCCTGTCTCTACAAAAATAAAAAAATTAGCCAAGCATAATGGCGCATGCCTATGGTCTCAGTTCCTCGGGAGGTTGAGGCAAGAGGATCACTTGAGCCCAAGAGGTCGAGGGTGCTGTGAGCTGTGATCACGCCACTGCACTCCAGCCTGGGCAACAGAGCAAGACCCTGTCTCAAAAAAGAAAAAAATGTTTCGGGAACTTCTGTTAGGGAACGATCTAGTCAATCTGTTCATGAACAAGTAGGTCCCTACCTTTCTTTAAAGAGAGAATTTAAAATTTTGCCCCTCCAGTTTTATGAGCTCACCTAAGTCATCCTGATCTAAAACGGAGCAGGGCAGCTCCTTGGGGACATCAGCACGAGGCCAATGCAAAGCGTTAGCATTTTGACAGCTGAGTCAGGCAGGCCCCACGACCTGGTGGACAGATGCAAGGGCTCTTGAATCAGACTCTGTAGCCCCAAATATGGGCTCTGCTCTTTTCCATCGTGGGGACTTGGGATAAACCCCAACATCCTCATCTCTTAAAAGGACACCAGGGTGTCTATACCAAAGGGTATCTTTTGAGAAGCAAATGAAAAAAAATGTATGTAACACTCAGCCTACTGCCTGGTATAGAGTACATAAGCACCCAGAAAATGACTGATTTTAGTATCATTATCACCATCGTATTATTACTTCCTCCGGGATGACCATTAGCTAAGCCTCTTTTCATCCACCCCCTCACTCAAGACATACTAATGGAGTGCCTAGTGTGTACCCATCTGGGGACCACCCAGGAAAAAGATGAAAGCTCACATCAAAAGAGAACTGTAGACCGGGCACAGTGACTTACACCTGTAATCCCAGCACTTTGGGAGGCTGAGGCGGGTGGATCACCTGAGGTCAGGAGTTCAAGACCAGCCTGGCCAACATAGCGAAACACCGTCTCTAGTAAAAATTAAAAAATTAGCCGGGCATGGTGGAGGGCGCCTGTAATCCCAGATACTCGGGAGGCTGATGCAGGAGAATCGCTTGAACCCTGGAGGCAGAGGTTGCAGTGAGCCGAGATCGTACCATTGCACTCCGGCATGGGTGACAGAGTGAGACTCCGTCTCAGAAAAAAGGGGGGAACTGTAGCCAGCATTGACTCCAGAGCCCAGAATTCCACGTTATGCTTCTGATCTGAGGTTGACCTAAACCAGCCCTTCCAAAAAGAGGAGTGGGGTGGGAGGGAACTTACCTAGAGTTCAAAGTCCCTGATATGGCTCCAACTATTGGAACAAAGTGTTTGTTTTCAGCACTCAGGAAGACATGCCCAAAGGAGATGCTTCAAGAAAAATTTAAGGTAGGTCCAGGAAGGACTTCCAGAGGCATTTTACTCACACCTGCTTCTAAGCCAGTGGACTCACGTAGGAAAATCCGTGTGGATTCAGGTTTAATTAAATCATTATGGGCCAGTGCTCACGCCTGTAATCCCAGCACTTAAGGGGGCCGAGGCAGGAGGATGGCCTGAGCCTAGGAGTTTGAGACTAGCCTGGGCTACATAGTGAGACCCCATCCACACAAAACATTTTTAAATATTAGCTTGGCTTGGTGGTGCATGCCTGTAGTCCCAGCTACTCAGGAGGCTGAGGTGGGAGGATCACTTGAACCCAGGAAGTCAAGGTTGCAGTGAGGTGTGATCACACCACTGCTCTCCAGCCTGAGCAACAGAATGAGACCCTGTTTCAAATAATAATAATAATAATAATAATAATAAGGTAAATCATCCTAATAATAGTAATAATAATGGTAACAATATTAGGTCCTATTTTTTAGGTGTTTGTTATGCGCTGGGCTCTGTGCTAAGAGCTGTCCATGCATTATCTAATTTAATCTTTCAATAACCCAAGAGGTATGCAGTGTTCAGATCTACAGCAGATGAGCCATCAGCTCAGAGAGGTTAAGGGGCTTGCCCAAGGTTACACAGTCGATAAACACCAAGACAGAATTCTGACTCTAACGCTCATGCACTGAAGCCGTCTGCCACTCACGAGTCAAAGAGAAAAGACTCTTCAAACTTTGGGAGTATGGACTTCGCTAAGAGACTCAGAAAACTGTGGCTCCCTTTTTCATGCTCCCACAAAGGCCATCACAAAGAACACTTGCAAAGACCGTGGGAAACCAGAAAGCCAACAGCAACAGCCTAGTGGTCAGCATCCCTCTGGGTGTGCTCTGGGGCTTTGCACACAGGCTGGGGCAGAGGGGCACAGAAACCTGAATCATTTTGCACATGGCGGCGGCAGACAATGGATGACATTGTAGGCCTCGGCAGCTAAACCTGAGAACCCTGGGGACCTGGCCACATCTCTCTAATCGGATCCGAAAGCTGCATTCCTTCAGTTCCCCCCAGGTTGCTGCGAATTCCTCCAGCTTATTAAGCAGGTAAGACCCGTCTTTTTGATATAAAAACAATAGGCTGTATGCTAGGCTGGGCTGAGACCTCACAGAAAATAAAACCTTAGCAGCACAAAGCCTATCACCTCAAACACACATCTGGAAAGCATTTTCTATTGATATAAAAATGGATGTGCATATAATACATATGTGTATTTATGAATCTGGTGTATTAATCACTAAGGCCGCAGTGAAAAAGGGCCATTCTTACCCCCAAACCAGCCCCAACGATGAGCTTTTGAATGACTTTGGGGTTGCCTTATTTCAATCAAGGTCAAAAGCTGGGTGGGGGATGTTCATAGATGCACCCTTTTCTTCCCCATTCTTGGTTTCCAAAACCCCAACTAGGCCAAAGTCTGTCTAGATTTTTCTAGTGTCGTAGAGCACATACATTACATCTGAAACTAGAATGTGCTGGTGAGGTCTGCTGGTTTAAGGCTCTTCTAAAGCTCTTACTTGACAGAAAGCCAGGTTTCTTGGAAGACTGAATTTTGCAAAAGAGCTAGTTTGTTTGCATGGCTTCATTAAGAAAAGAACTAGCATAAGGAGAGAGTGGCAGGAAAAAAAGGTTGCACTATGAGGTTGCAAGTAAAACAAAGCCATCGTGAGTCTTCCACAGCTCCCACTGACACAGGATAAAGCGTGGTGATTGTTGTCTGAACTTCGCAGGGTCTAGTCTCCCAGCCCAGTACTCTGTATGAATAATATCATGTTCTAAAGGCCTGGCGCAGTGGCTCACACCTGTAATTCCAGCACATTTGGAGGCCAAGGCAGGTGGATCGCTTGAGGTCAGGAGTTCGAGACCACCCTGACCATGGTGAAACCCCATCTGTACTAAAAATATAAAAATTAGCCAGGTGTGGTGGTACATGCCTGTAATGCTAGCCACTCTGGAGACTGAGGCAGGTGAATCACTTGAACCCAGGAGGTGGAGGTTGCAGCAAGCCGAGATTGTGCCACCGCACTCCAGCCTGGGCCACAGAGTGAGACTCCCTCTCAATAAATAAATTAATTAATTAATTAATTAATGGCTAGGCAGCCATTCCTCAGAGTAATAAATCAGTATACACTGAGAGGCTATGCAACATACCACATTTGTTAAGGTATCAGGAACAACACAAACTCACAACCACAGAAAACACTTGTGAATTCTCTAATAAATTAGAAACTCACTGCTTTTCATGTGAGCAATTCTGGTGTGTTCTATAGTGAAGAACAGCAAGAGGCTATTTACCCAAGAAGAGTTGCTTATTATATTAGGACGGGCTGAGTTATGATGTAGTAACAAACAATTCCAAAATAACTGTGGATTAAAGCAATAAAGGATTATTTTTGGCTTTCTCTGCTTTTTTTTTTTTTTTTTTTTTTTTCTTCATTCAACTGGGAACTTTCCTTGGCCTTGTTCAGGGACCCAGGCTGAGATGGAGTAAGAAGTCGCTATGGAAACAGTGTATCTAGCTACAGAAAAAGAGAATAGTGAGTGTCACCATACACACCAGCTCCTAAAGCGTGACACATCCAGAAGTGACACATCTTACAGCCACTCACCTTTCAATGCTCAATGTCAATCACTTAGCCACTTTCAGGAATTGTGAATGCAATCCCACCATGTGCCCAGGAGGAGGAAACATGAGAAGTATTTGGTGGACAGTGCTAACAAACATAAAAATAAAAATTTAAAGAAAAACACAATAATTTTTAAGAAGGTGAGTGGGTGATGTCATCATAAAAATAGGGCCTAACATTTACAGAATGTTTTACACTTTATAAAGCACTTTCGTTGATATCATCACATTTTAAACCTTAAAACCGTATTTCAACATGTTACTTTTTGTTTGTTTTTAATAAATACATTCATTCAAAGAATATATATTTGGGGCCGGGTGTGGTGGCTCATGCCTGTAATCCCAGAACTTTGGGAGGCCGAGGCAGGTGGATCACCTGAGGTCGGGAGTTCGAGACCAGCCTGGCCAACATGGTGAAACCCCATCTCTGCTAAAAATACAAAAATTAGCTGGGCGTGGTGGGGGGCACCTGTAATCCCAGCTACTCAGGAGGCTAAGGCAGGAGAATCGCTGAAACCCAGGGGGTAGAGGTTGCAGTGAGCCGAGATTGTGCCACTGCACTCCAGCCTGGACAAGAGTGAAACTCCATCTCAAAAAAATATATATATATACATATATGTATACACATACACACACACACACACACAGAGCACATAGTAGGTGCCCCAAATATATATATATATGTGCCGGTCATTGTTTCAGGTGCTGGGGATGTGGTCGTGAATAAGACAGATAATGTTCTATGTTCATGTAGTTTATAGTCTAGTAAGGGAGGCAAATAATAGGGCAATAAATGAATGAATACATAATTGGGATGATATTTTAGACTATAAGTGAGAGACTGTGGGAAACCAGAAAGTCTAAAATATCATCACAATTATATTCTATGTTTATTATTATTTCTAATATTTATTATTCTATATTTGTTATTGTTTAAATGAAATTGGTTTATGAAATGAACCATGAACCATGAAATGCAGCATTATTATGAGAAATATTAACGATGCCCATTATATATTACTATTTATATTTATTCTATATTTATTATTATTTATTATTGTTTCTTATTCAGACTTATTCAGTTACTCCCCTCCATGAGTCCTGCCTCCTGGTGTTCTCAGCTTTATTTAATTCCCTCTTTGAATATGGGTGGGACATATGACTTGTTTCTAACCAATAATATATAGCAAACCAATACAGGATAAAAGGTGATGATTGTTGTCTGAACTTTGCAGGGTCTAGTCTCCAAGCCCAGTACTCTGTATGAATAATATCATGTTCTAAAGGCCTAGCGCAGTGGTGGAATGTCATTTCTGGAATTATGTTACCTTATGAAGACTCTGTCTTGCTAGCAGACTCACTCTAGAGATTTTAAGAAACTGTCCACCTGTTTTTCAAACTGATTGCACCATTTTACAGGCCCCCGCAGTGTATGAGAGTTCCGGTTCCTCCACATCCTCACCAACACTTGGTGTGATTAGTGTTTTGCACTCACTTGTTTTTTTTTTTTAAGACGGAGTCTTGCTCTGTCACCAGGGTGGTGCAATCTCGGTTCACTGCAACCTCTGCCTCCCAGGTTCAAGTGATTCTCCTGCCTCAGCCTCCTGAGTAGCTGGGACTACAGGCGCGCACCACCATGCCCGGCTCATTTTTTGTATTTTTAGTAGAGACGGGGTTTCATTGTGTCAGCCAGGATGGTCTCGATCTCCTGACCTCATGATCTGCCTGCCTCGGCCTTCCAAAGTGCTGGGATTACAGGTGTGAACCACCATGGCTGGCCCACTTGATTTTAAAGAGTCAAGGTGCAGCTGGTGGAGGTCAGAGGTACTAGAGCTGCCATCCCAGAGCCCCAGAGCAACAGTGAGCAGGAAGGCTAAGGCTTTTTGAATTTAGGGATTCTGAACTTGGTGTATTAGGGCAACACTAGCTGCTGTAACAAACTGACTAAAAAATTTTAGTGATTTCACACAATGGAAATGTATTGTTTATGCTCACCTGAAGGTCCAGGGTGGGTATTCCCCCACATGATGATTCAGAGACTCAGGATTGCTACATACCGTGGGTCTGCCACCCCTTAGGAACTCACAGTCTTCTGTAACCAACAACCCTACAGGGGAAAAGAGGACAAAGAAGCCCTATTGCTTTTTGAAGTCTCCAACTCAGGAATGGCTCACTCTGCTCGTATTTTATGTGTCAGATCCAGTCACACGGCCCTAGCTGGTTGCAGAGGAGGCCCAGAACTATTGTCCCTACCTACACCATGACCTCCAAGTGACAACTCCTCACTCTGGAAATGCTGAGAGGTCACCAATGTTTGTTGGGCATCTCGCCATCTCTGCCACGCCCAGGCTTATCTAATTCAGCAAGCCCAGATGCTGATCCCAGCCCCAGAAGGACTGAGGAAGAACCACTGTTCTTGACTTCCTGATCTCCCATGGAGACCCAAGAAGGGGAGGTCCAGATCCAGATTCAGCTGAACACTGCAAATTGCCAGCATAGCTTTCCCATTACTACATTCGAAGGTCTGCCCAGCCACTTCCTGCCTGCTCTCCCCACGACCTCTTGGTTCTCCCAAACAACTCTAGGGGCTTAACCACAACAATTTTACTACTCTTGACAGAACCAGCTTTTGGAGCCAAAGCAACATGTGAGCATTTTCTATTCACAGGAAAGTGGGTGGGTTTCAGCAAGCCCTCACGAGGCTCCCACTGAATTCATGTTTTGGTAAGAGGACTTGGGGAAATTCTTCCAGACGCAGAGATTTCCAGATCCTCTGAACATGAGAAGTTGACTAACAAAAAAATAAAAATAATAGCAGCTACCACTAACTTGGTACTTCCTGTGGTACTTTACTGTACTCAGCATTCAATGTGCATCTTTGATATTTCTCATAATAATGCTGCATTTCATGGTTCATGGTTCATTTCATAAACCAATTTCATAGATAGAAAAAACTGACACAGCCCAGTAAACTGACTTTTCCCATTGTCATTGGGCCATTAGCAGAGCCAGAATTTTACCCAGGGCCATACTACTTCAAAGCCACATCTTGTTCCTCTATACAACAGCTCTTTCCCTAAGTAACCAGGCATCGTAAGAATTTTCTCAGCCTGCTCTGAGAACATCAGCAAACTCTCTGTTTGCCAGCAAACTTGCCAGGACCATTGGGAATCTGTAATGACCTTCTTCCTCAATCTCTTTGGTCGGTGTTCCATCTGGAAGGTGAAGGGTCAAAGTGAGAGTGGCCATTTAAACAGTTGAAATGGGAGTGGAGTAAATGGTGATAGGAATGAACTAAAACTATCTTGGGTGGTAACTCAAAGGGGCTTAGAGCATAAATAATGCTCTATTTGGATCCTTTTTGGATCCTTTGGATGCTACTTATGGTGGTGGGCACCTGCAATCCCAGCTACTTGGGAGGCTGAGGCAGGAGAATTGCTTTACCCAGGAGGTGAAGGTTGCAGTAAGCAGAGTTTGTGCCACAGTACTCCAGCCTGGGCGACAGAATGAGGCTCCATCCCAAAGAAGAAAAAAAGAAAGAAAAAAAAAGGGATAGGATAAATTTGAAGATTCTTTCCTTCTCTCTAGCATCATATTCTCAGAAATTTTTCCTGTGTTTCTACATTCCAATTCTTATAAATGATTTTGTATGTGCTTTTGTCTAGTTTCATCTGTTTTTGGTGGAAGTTATTTTAATACAAGCTACACTGGAACTGACTTTTTAATTGAAGCCTCTTTCCATGCCTGGCTCAAATCAATCCCTATGCTGTAACGGTTATGAGCCCAGAGTTGGAGCCAGGGCCCTGAATTCCCACCTCTGACACCTTCTGGCTCTTAATCTCTGACTACTTGCTTAACACTCTGTGCTTCCATTTCTATATAAGCGTTTCTATGGTTATTTATTTATTTAATAAATGGAGAAACGAAGACCCAACTTGATACCTGGCAATTTGGTGGCAGAACCTAAAGCTCAGGTGTCCTAACTTCCAGTCCAAAGCATAGAGAAAATAATGGCATGGAGATAATAGCTGTAAGAATGTTAATTCTCTAGAGCATGCATCAATATTACTAATATAAAGTAAGGCTGGGTGCAGTGGCTCACGCCTATAATCCCAGCACTTTGGGAGGCCAAGGCATGATCGGATCACTTGAGGTCAGGAGTTCAAGACCAGCCTGGCCAATAATGCTGAAACTCTGTCTCCACTAAAAATACAAAAAAAATAGCTGGGTGTGGTGGCCCATGCCTGTAGTCCCAGCCACGTGGGAGGCTGAGGCATGAGAACTGCTTGAACTCAGGAGGCAGAGGTTGCAGTGAGCTGAGATCACGCCACTGCACTCCAGCCTGGGTGACAGAGCAAGACTCCATCTCAAAAAAATAAAAGCGGGTGGGGGGGGTGGTTTGAGGCTGCAGTGAGCTATAATTGCAACACTGTATTACAAACTGGGCAACAGAGCAAGACCTTGTCTTTAAAAAAGCAAAACACAAACAAAAAACATGGCAGGGTACGGTGGCTCACACCTGTCATCCCAACACTTTGAGAGGCCAAGATGGGAGGATTACTTAAGGCTAGGGGCTTGAAATCAGTTTGGGAAACATAGTGAGACGTCATCTCCACAAAAAAATTAAAAAAAAAAAAAATTTAGTCGGGCGTGGTGGCATATACCTGTAGTCCCAGCTACAAGGGAGGCTGAGGCACAAGGATCACTTGAGCATGGAAACTTGAGGCCGCAGTGAGCCGTGATTGCGCCACTGCACTTCAGCCTGGGCAAGAGAATGAGACTCTGTCTCATAAAGAAAAAAACAAAAAGAGAAAAAAATAGCCAGGTTGGGTAGCACATGTCTGTAGCCCTAGCTACACGGGAGGATCACTAGAACCCAAGAGTTCGAGGCTGCTGTGAGCTATGATCATGCCTGCTGCACTCCAGTCTGGGTACCAGAGTGAGACCATGTCTCTAAAATAAATACATAAATAATTAGCCCACTTGATAGCCTTTCTCTCAGAGAGAAGAACAGTTGATAGAATGGGAAATCAGATAGGTGAGTTTTGCTGGAGAAGAGATGAAGGAAATGCCTGGAGCATTGGACTGAGGACCACGGATGGACCCTGATTAGCCAAGGGTACCAAAAACCACTCCTTCAAAGATTTCCTAATTTGTCGTGACCTGCATTGGGAAGGAGCTCATTTCCTTCGTCAAGTTCATTCTGAAGCCTTGGCTTAGACCTGAAACACTTGCAGAAACATGGATGGGGCTGGGTTTCTATTTCTTCGCAGCGTCCCAAGTGCTCAGCTTGTAATCCTCTGAAAATGGGTGAAAGTCATTCTCCAAGACTGTCTACACTATTTTCCACCCGACTCCACTCCTCTGCCCACCAACAGGGAAGTAGGAGGCCTCCCACCAGAACCTCAGCGGGTGCCAATACAATTCTGGCACCACTCACAGCTTGCTTCGTGGTGCTGGGAAAATGACGGAACTCCTCAGCACACTCATTTCCCTATTGCCAGAACAACAACAATAAAATCCACTTCTTAGCGAGCCAGGGGAATTAATTACTTGAGCATTTATTAAGTGCTTTGAAGATGAATGTGTGAAGTATTCACTTTTTCCCTTCCTTACCCTCAGGTTTTCCTAAGCAGGACTAGAAGTCAATAAGAGCCAAGTCCACAGCTTGCATGGAAAGTTCAGGATGTTTCCTAAGGGCACGAGTAGCCTATTAACTCTTACTTGAGTTTCAGCCTGGGCAGTACTAGGGATAAAATGAGTTGGCAGAAACTCTCACAGAAAGGCCTTGGCTCAGTTCTCCTCCAATAGCAAGTCAGAAACTTTCACAGAGCTGTTTGAGTCTCTTCATGTATGTATTCAACCAGGATTCATTAACACTTTCTGTGCACTGGGGATTCGTTTGGGTGCTGAGAATACAGGAATATATAAGACAGCAAAAAATTATTTCATTCTAGAATTTATATTCCACTGGGAGTTTAGGAGAAGACACACAATAAACAAGAAAGACAAGTTTTATATACACACATACAGAGTATGTAAGATGGTAAAACATGATAAAAAGAAAAATAAGTAAGGAAAGGCAGATAAAAACATGAGAGTGGTGGAGAGGAGTTGGCATTTGATGAAGGGTAGACAGGCAAGATGGCATTTGAGTAAAAACTTGGGAAAAGAAAAGGGGGAGCTATGAGGATAAATGAGAGATGAGTGTTCCAGGAAGAGGAACCTTCATGAATAAAGGTACGAGGCAGGAGCTTATCTAGAAGGTTGCATGAAGGACAGTATGGCTGGAGTGGAAGGAATTCAGAGGGGAATAAGGAAGAGATGAAGGGAGATGGGTAGTGGTGTGTGGAGGGGAACAAGTCATGGAAAGACTGAAGGGCATTATATAATACTTTGGCTTTTATCTGAGTGCAGTATAACTAGAGGTGGATAGATATTTGGATTGATGGCGGTTGGATGATGGATGGATGGATGGATGGATGTCTTAATGGATAAATGAATATTTCGATGGTAGATGTATGTTTGGATAGATGTTTGGATGGATGGATGAATGTTTGGATGGGTGGATGGATGGATGGATGGATGGATGGATGGATGTCTTAATGGATAAATGAATATTTCGATGGTAGATGTATGTTTGGATAGATGTTTGGATGGATGGATGAATGTTTGGATGGGTGGATGGATGGATGGATGGATGGATGGATGGATGGATGGATGTCTTAATGGATAAATGAATATTTCGATGGTAGATGTATGTTTGGATAGATGTTTGGATGGATGGATGAATGTTTGGATGGGTGGATGGATGGATGGATGGATGAATGTTTGGATGGGTGGATGGATGGATGGATGGATGAATGTTTGGATGGGTGGATGGATGGATGGATGGATGAATGTTTGGATGGGTGGATGGATGGATGGATGGATGAATGTTTGGATGGGTGGATGGATGGATGGATGGATGGATGTCTTAATGGATAAATGAATATTTCGATGGTAGATGTATGTTTGGATAGATGTTTGGATGGATGGATGAATGTTTGGATGGGTGGATGGATGGATGGATGGATGGATGGATGGATGGATGTCTTAATGGATAAATGAATATTTCGATGGTAGATGTATGTTTGGATAGATGTTTGGATGGATGGATGAATGTTTGGATGGGTGGATGGATGGATGGATGGATGAATGTTTGGATGGGTGGATGGATGGATGGATGAATGTTTGGATGGGTGGATGGATGGATGGATGGATGAATGTTTGGATGGGTGGATGGATGGATGGATGAATGTTTGGATGGGTGGATGGATGGATGGATGGATGAATGTTTGGATGGGTGGATGGGTGGATGGATGGATGGATGGATGGATGAATGTTTGGATGGGTGGATGGATGGATGGATGAATGTTTGGATGGGTGGATGGATGGATGGATGGATGGATGGATGGATGGATGGATGGGTGGATGGATGGATGGATGGATGGATGGGTGGATGGATGGATGGATGGACAGATGGATACATACACGCATTTGTCAGAGCATTCAAGATTTTTGGTTGTAACCAAATGACTCTAACTGAGGCAGAAAATAAATGTTCAGGAAACTGGGTAGCTCATAGAATGTACAAGACATATTTGAGGCCAGGTGTGGTGGCCTACGCCTGTAATCCCAGAACACTTTGGGAAGCCGAAGCAGGAGGATTGCTTCAGCTCAGGAGTTCGAGACCAGCCTAGGCAACATAGTAAGACACCATCTCTATAAAAAAAATCAGAAATTAGCCAACCATGGTGGTGTGTGCCTGTGATCCCAGCTACTTGGGAGGCTGAGATGGGAGGATCACTTGAGTCCAGGAGATCAGGCTGAAGTGAGCCATGATCATGCCACTGCACTTCCACCTGGGTGACAGAGAAAGACCCTGACCAAAAAAAATAAAAAGGAGGAGAGAGAGAGAAGGAAGGAAGGAAAGAAGGAAAGAAGGGAGGGAGGGAGCGGAAAAGAAGAGAAGAGAAAAGAAAAGAGGAAAGAAAGAAAGAAGAAAAGAAAGAAAAAGAAAGAAAGAAGGAAAGAAAAGAAAGAAGAAAGAAAAGAAGGGAGAAAGAAAGAAAAAAGAAAGAAAAGAAGGAAGAAGGAAGGAGATAGAGAAAGAAAGAGAGAGAGAGAGAAAGAAAAAGAAAGAAAGAAAGAAAGAAAAAGAAAGAAAGAACGAACGAAGGAAAGAAAGAAAGAAAGAAAGAAAGAAAGAAAGAAAGAAAGAAAGAGAAAGAAAGAAAGAAAGAAAGAAAGAAAGAAAGAAAGAAAGAAAGAAAGAAAGAAAGAAAGAAAGAAAGAAAGAAAGAAAGGAGAATTGAGTGGAAAGTGATATGGTTTCACTGACGTGGTTGTGCTGGATGTCTTCCGTTTGGCTCTCTAGATCCACTCTCCACCCTCTTCATTCTGTTCTGTGCCCAGGAGGCTGCCCTGTATGGCCTAATTCAATGTTTTCTCTTGCTCTGGCAGGAGATCAGAGAGAGGGGTGACCGTGTTGACAAGGGATCTATGCCCCGAGTCCCCTCCCTGCCAGGTCATCACAGGTTGACTGTGTCTATACCAAAGGCCACAGCTGTTCAGGAGACCTCTCCGTACCATCTCCAGATTCTAAAAACTGCTCCTTGCTCTCACTCCTTCAGGCCTAGGGCTGGTAATATTTCCAGTCCCAGAGTACTGTGCTATTCCTCTTCCTAAACACAGCCCACACTTTTGTTAATAGTTCCTTTGTGAAACTCTGCAAATTCCCGGATTTGAATATGGTGTTTGTTTCTTGTTATTTCCTGTCCCTGTTGATGTATTCATCTTTTCATGCCCAGTGCCTAGCTCAGTGCCTGTTATGTTAGAGAAACGGATGGGCAAATGATGGATGAATGGATATTTGGGTAGATAGATGGATTTTTAGATGGATAAATGTTTTCAATTGGTGGGTAGGCGGGTGAGTGGATGGATGGATGGATGGATGGATGGATGGATGGATGGATGGATGGATGGACAAATGGATAGACAAACAGATGGATGGATGGATGGATGGACAGATGGACGGACGGACGGACAGATGGATGGATGGATGGATGGATGGATGTTTTCAATGGATGGATGGATGAATAGATGGATGGACAGATGAATGAATGGATGGGTTTTACAGAGCAGCCCAGATTCTTAGTTGCAACCAACTAACTCTAATTGAAGTAGAAAATAAGTGTTTGGGCTATTGGATGGCTCATCGAATTTGCAAGGATAGTGGGAGAGAAACAAGGGAGGCAAGGTGGCAAGAACATCAGACAATGCATCAACACAGTAATAGCCAAGTTAGGATGCCTCAGGTCTTGCCATCACCACCACTTCCCACTGACCCTAGAATAAATGCTAAGTGGTTTCAATGTCACTCCAAGGTTGTTATTTCCATCCTGGGTAGGAATATCTAATCAGCTGAGCGGTAATCACTTGACACACCCTAGCTTCTAGGGAATGGGGAGAGAAAATATGCACCACTACCCGCCCTCATCTCACCCCCAGGTTATGTAGAGATTAGAAACCTTGTCTCTCCTGTTTTCTAATTTCCCCTAAATAAGAAAGATATTCAGATGTTAAGTAGCTACACACACACACACACTCACGACACACACACACAAATACAGAACATATTGAAAAAATAACTTGTCCAGAGTGTAGCCCACCAAAAGTATGCTTAATAAGTGGTTTTGTGAACAAATAGCCCTTCAAAGAAAATATAGGATCATAAGGCTGGTCTCTTCCCTCAGCAAGCTTTTTTACTGGTACATGAGAAAGAGCAAAAGCAGAAGAAATAAACATTAGAGATCTAAATAAACCTGGCAAGTCACAGTTCCCAAAATTGGTCACCCACCAAACTAGTGTCTTATGATACTCTATGAGGGGAAAATGCTCCATAATCAATACTGCATTCTTGACTGCCCCCACTTAGAGATTCACATTAAATATTAGCACATAAAAGGCTCTGAAAAAGGACAGGCACAGTGGCTCACACCAATAATC
This sequence comes from Chlorocebus sabaeus, assembly GCF_047675955.1. Taxonomy (NCBI): domain Eukaryota; kingdom Metazoa; phylum Chordata; class Mammalia; order Primates; family Cercopithecidae; genus Chlorocebus; species Chlorocebus sabaeus. The sequence goes on along the minus strand of NC_132914.1, from coordinate 111,982,292 downwards.
CCAGCACTTTTGGAGATCGAGGCAGACAGATCACTTGAGGTCAGGAGTTTGAGACCAGCCTGGCCAACAAGGCAAAACCCTGTCTCTATTAAACGTAAAAATTAGTCAGGCATGGTGGCCGGCTCCTGCAGTCCCAGCTACTTGGAAGGCTGAGACAGGAGAATCGCTTGAACCAGGAAGGCAGAGGTTACTCCGAACTGAGATTGTGCCACTGCACTCCAGCCTAGGTGACAGAGCAAGACTCCATCTGGGAAAAAAAAAAAAAAAAAAAAAAAGCTCTGCAGAGTCTGCAGAAAAAAAAAATATTGGATTTTCTCTAATTTCAAACTGATCTACCATGGAATCATTTTTCATATAACAGCCCCAGCCGTCATGGTTTGTAAAAGGGAAGCTGTTATCAGATGTTGCTGGAATCTGGAAATAAAATGGATGGAGCAGAACCCTTTTGAAGAAAACTTCATATTGGAACATGATCTCGCACTATGATAGGGGGCTGGTGGGAGGCAGAACCATTTCCTAGGAAGATCTGAGTTGATAAGGAGACTCATATTTGATATGCAAAGATAGAGATGAGGAGATTCTAGAAAGAAGATATTTGAGGAAGCACTCACCTTCCTTCTTGGCCCTGCGCCATCATAGAAGTTGGCAATAGTTCTTGGAGCAAGATTGAAACTCTCCAAGACCAACCCCATTCTTGTCCAAAATACAGACAAAAGACACAACCAAAGAGAGGTCAGTCCAACTGCTCATGGACTCTTAGCTTGTTCAAATGAAAAGAACATTCGAGACAAATCCAGAATATCTCAAAACCAGGGTCCTGTTGAGTTTCAGAGCTCTCTCCAAGCTCTGAGTTCTCTCTGAGTTCTGTCTGTCCCACTGTTGGAGAAACTGTGACTTATACAAAATTTAACACAGCTTCTTGACTACAGGACTTCTCAGAGCATTTAAAATACAATCATCTTTGTCAATCTTCAGTATGGGGATAGAGGATGCACATTTCCCCAATATATTTGACCAACAATCCTCCTCCACTTTTAAATAGAGGATCCAACAGAATGAGCATTCCATAGAATCCACTTTAGAAAATTAATGATAGTCCAACTCCCTTTTACGGAAGAAGAAACTGAGACCCAAAGAGGGAACATGAACCTGCCTAAGCTCACACATCAAGCAGAGACAACAATGAAATTCAATAATCCTGCGTCCTTCCAACATGCTGCCTGGTAAGAGGCCATTGTTAAATGACCTTGAAACTCAGCTCCAAGAAATGAAAAGTAAAGCTCTCTTTAATTTGTTATGAGGTGCTTATGGATTAAATGCCTAACAAGTGCACACACATAAAATTTTTTTTGAAAGGCAATGAAATTTGGAAAAGTTACCATCAATAGTTTAAAACCCAATGTAGAAGGAAGAGAAGTGGTTGTGAGCAAGTGGCTGTTGAGAGTAGACAAGTGTGAATCTCTACTTGGATGGAATGATCAAAGTTTCATAAAGATTTTTAATAACCAGTTAGTTTTTTAACAGGTCCACCTCTATCCTCTGCCCACCAACACTTTTCCCAATGTCACTGTCTTTCACTCAGAGGCTCAACATCTCTCCCCAGCACAACTACCACAGGCCCCAACCATTAACATCATCCCTGCCCAAGGGGACTTGCTGAAGTTCAAATCTGACTATGTCATTCCACGTTCCCTTCAGAGCAAAGTCCAATTCCTTCATGAAGAATATGAACCCAGCAGAGCTTTCAAGCCATATCTCCTATCATATGTTCCCTCTTGCCCAACACTGGGACCATCTCACTGTCTCCCAAACGTTATCCACTTTTGTATTTCTCTCCATGCGTTTGACTATGCTTTGCGTGCTGCCCAGAATGCACACTCCTGTCTTCACATGGAGAACTCATCCTTCAAAGCCCATCTTCCATGCTCTCTCCTCCTTTAAGTGTCTCCATTGTCAATGGGTCAGCCCATAGTAGAGTCTACCTTACATTTATTCATTCAAAAATCAAGGGATTTTTCCCCTAAAAGGCTGGCAGGGTAGCTCACACCTGTAATCTCAGCACTTTGGGAGGCCCAGATGGGCAGATCACTTGAGCTCAGGAGTTTGAGACCAGCCTAGCCAACATGCCGAAACCCCATCTCTACTAAAAATACAAAAATTAGCAGCGGTGTGGTGGCACATGCTTGTAGTCTCAGCTACTAGGGAGGCTGAGGCAGGAGAATCACTTGAACCCGGGAGGCGGAGGTTGCAGTGAGCCAAGACTGTGCTACTGTACGCCAGCCTGGGTGACAGAGTAAGACTCCATCTCAAAACAAACAAACAAAAAATAATTCAGGGGTTTATTAAATACCTGCTCTGTGCTGGTCACTGTTCCAGGGGCTAGGGAAACAGAAGTGAATAGGAAAAACAAGGTCCCTGACTGCATAGAATTTAAAATCAAAATCCCAGCTACTCAGGAGGCTGAGGCACGAGGATGGCTTGAGGCCAGGAGTTTGACACTAGACTGGGCCACATAGCAAGACCCTATCTATTTAATAAATAATTTTTTAAAAAGAATTTAAAATCTATTGGAAGGAAATAAAACCAATCAACAGGTAAAAAATTAAATAAGCTATTTCATTCTCAAAAATAAAATCTCATCCGTCATGCTGTATGTGTAAAAGCACAGTCCGTCTCCCTGAACATGCCACTTCTCAACCTCCCAGGAGGGCATCTACAGGTTAGAGTAGCAGGCTGGGCATCAGAAGAAGCTGATCTGGGAGCCAGAGCTTGTGGCAGAGTCTGGTGCAAGTCCCTCAGCTCCTTTGGTGCCACAGTTCCTCCCCTAGGGCAGAAAATATCAAGGTCAATAATGTGGCCAATAAACTGCAGGCTGGGGTGGAGCGGGGGGCCAGAGATCATGATTATTAAACTCTGCCTGATGCCAGGATGAAAGGTCGTCTATTAAAGGAGTAGTGCTATTAGGGCGGGGGTGGGGCAGGTCCTGGCTCTAGCCAGTGGCTACAGAAGGCCTGGGGATCCTCTACATGAAAGTGCCGCTGCAAAGTCAAGCTGTGATTAATCAAAACTGTCATTAGCCCTCACATTACCAGTTTGCCAGGCCTTCACCGGGAGGACAGCTTGTAAAATCACCCTCCAATGCACCTTGAAGAAAATCTCATGGTCCCAACCCCAAATGTCCCCAGCCTTTGTCCACCATTCAGATCCCTACACACCAGGATGAGCTAGGTACCTCCTGTGTGCCAAGACCATCCCACAAATGGTATCTAATAGGCTGTTGTAGCAACAACACATTGGATACCAGTGCTGTTGCCCCAATTTACAGGTCAAGAAACTGAAGGCCAGAAGGATGAGGTGACAGCTGGAGTGTGACAGAGCCACAATTCAATCCCAGACTTTCTGATGTCAAGTCCAGAGCTCCTTCTGCCATGCTCTGCTTGTTCCAGGCCCTTCCTAACACACTGTCCTCTGACCAGGGAATATTCTGTGTGTGCGTGTGCGTGTGTGTGTGTGTGTTTGTTTTGAGACAGAGTCTCACTCTGTTGCCCAGGCTGAAGTGCAGTGGTATGATCTCAGCTCACTGCAGCCTCTGCCTCCTGAGTTCAAGTGATTCTCCCACCTCAGCCCCCTGAGTAGCTGGGATGACAGGTGCCCCCCACCACACCTTGCTAATTTTTGTATTTTTCATAGAGATGGGGTTTCAGCATGTTGGACATGCTGGTCTCAAATTCCTGACCTCAAGTGATCCGCGCACCTCAGCCTCCCAAAGTGCTGGGATTACAGGCGTGAGCCACCACGCCAGGCCTGTTTTTGTTTTGTTTGTTTTTGTTTTGGAGACAGGGTCTCACTCTGTTGCCCAGGCTGGATTGCAGTGGCACAATCACAGCTCACTGCATCCTTGAACTCCTGGACTCAAGCCATACTTCCGCCTCAGCCTCCCGAATATCTGGGACTACAAGCAGGCACTACCACCCCTGGCTAGTTTTTAAATTTTTTGTAGAGACTGGCCCCACTGACCCCATGATGTTGAGGCTGGCCTCAAACTCTCAGGCTCCAGTGATCCTCCTGCCTCAGCCTCCCAAAGTGCTGGGATTACAGGCATGAGCCACCACACCCAGCCCCAGGGAAGGTTCTAGGGCAGCAGCTAAGGTATAGAAAGAAAATAAAAACCACCACTGAGAAATCTTGGCTTCAGATATTCATTTCTTCCCTCCTGCTTTCTCTAATAAATTTGTCTTCATTGCTCCAAGGACCTTCTAGATTCTTCCAGATTCTATAGAAACATTGTGGATCTTTCTCAAGAACACAGCATGCTAGGATTCCATCAGTCTTCAGAGGGACAGCATTTTAGAATGTTCAAAGGCTGAAAAGAAGGTGAGTCTTGGTAGAAATTCAGGAAATATTGGGAATTTTCTTCAAGCTGTGGTTGTCCTCAACTACAAACCTATTCATCACGTGTCCCAAGGCTTCCAAATTCATTAGGGGCATTCTACAATAAGAGTCATGCTACCTGGAATTTTATGTAGGATTTCCCAGATCTTGAGAACCCTACTTCAGTTCTCCCATTTGCAGAATGGGAACAATTAACTTCCGCAAGATTAAGAATATGAGAAAACGCTTTTTGCTCTCTCTTTTGACCTCCCCTTTTTAATTGCATCAAGCTAGAAGTACTTAGCCAGGGTTTTCATGAAGCATACATTCATCCATTCATTCACTCATTCAACAAACATTTATTGAGCACCTATATGATGCCTAGTGCTGCTCTTGGCCCTGAAGAGAAAGTCAACAGTAAAACATATACATATATCTATGTGCAGAGAATCCCTAGCTTCCTTTGGATTCTCCAAGAGTTCTGTGAACCAAAATTAAAAAGCCACAGGGCTATGATATTATGAGGTGGAAAAAAAATATATTTCTGTTTCTTGGGGTATATTTTCAGAGTAGCATTTTCAATTGATTTAATCCAGCTAATAGTTCCTGTGTTCCCATCCACTCACCAGTGTGTTAAGACATGGCCACATAAATTCCTTCTGACCCACGGGCATTATGGGTCCCTGTCCCAGCTTACCCCACCTCCATTTCTCCATCCATAAAATGGGATTAATGATAACCCCCAAGGATAGCATCACATTAATGAGCTGAAGAGACGAAAGTGCTTTGAGTTCACTGAAAAAGGGTGGAGCCAAGAGCAGTGGAAGCTGAAATGTAGCTGCTGTGAGAACGTAAGTTTCTTTCCTGCTCATAGGAGCCCAAGAAGTATAAAAGGACAGTCTAGCCTCCTGCGGTGAAGCCTGAACAGGCATTGGAAAGGGGCAAGTTTCCAGAGTTATGGACCAAAGCGGGAGAGGAGGTCATGCACATGTGTTTACCTCCGGGTCACTGGTTCCAATGCAGCCTGGCAGATCTCAACTGAAAGTTACTGCCATCTGCTCCGTGACCTCAATCCATTTGCTACCGTGCACATTGTAACCGGCAGCCCGAGTGGGCAGGCTGGCACCAACCGAGACTGAAAATGGGTCACTCCCAAGAGCCCCAAGCCTGGCCTGGGCCCTGGAGTGGGGCAGGGAGTGAGGAGGGAGGGACCTAGAAACTCCATCTACAGTAATAGTTGTAAGAGTAACATGGGTGAAGTCTTCATCCTCTAGGAAGTTTCTGGACTCTCCACCATTCCTCAGCTAGGGATCCCAGCAAGCCACGCCACGTACATTCCGTGTAACACCCCCATTCACAGGAACCAGGTGTCGACAAATCAGAAAACAGAGCATCATGGGGCATATGGTCAATTTCGTATGATAATGACAGCTTTTTATTAAGAACCTACAGTGTGCCAAGCAAGAAGTTCAGCTCACGCCCAGTGTTACTTCATGCAATTACCAGCCCATACCCAGGAGATATGCACTCTTCCTTTCAATTTACAGATGAGGAAACTGTTCAAGGTCACACAGCACGAGGTGGGGGGTCAGATTTGAACCCAAGACTGTGAGGAGTTACTGTTTAATAGGTATAGCGTTTCAGTTTAGAATGATTTTTAAAAAATTATAGAGATGGATGGTGGTGATGGTCAGTGTGGATCTAGTTAATGCCACTGAACAGTGGAATCAAAAATGGTTAAAATGGGGCCAGGCTCATGCCTGTAATCCCAGCACTTTGGGAGGCTGAGGCGGGCAGATCACCCGAGGTCAGGAGTTTGAGACCAGCCTGGCCAACATGCCAACATGCTGAAACCCCATCTCTACTAAGAATACAAAAATTAGCCAGACATGGTGGTGGGTGCCTGTAGTCCCAGCTACTTGGGAAGCTGAGGCAGGAGAATCACTCAAACCCGGGAGGAAGAGGTTGCAGAAAGCCGAGATCATGCCATTGCATTCCAGCCTGGGTAACAGAGCGAGACTCAGTCTCAAAAAAATAATAATATAAACTAAAATAAAAATAAAGAAAGGTTAAAATGAACTTTGCTCTGAATCTAAAACTGCTCTAAAAAATAAAGTCAAGGTCTGATGCCATGGTTCACACCTATAATCCCAGCACTTTGGGAGGCTGAGGCAGGAGGATAGCTTTAGGCGAGGAGTTCAAAACTATTCTGGGCAAAGTAATGAGACCCTGCCACTACAAAAAATAAAAATAACAAAACTAGCCAGGCACGGTGGTGCACACCTGTAGTCCCACCTACTGGGGAGACTAAGGCAGGAAGATCACTTGAGTCCAGGAGTTTAAGGCTGCAGTGAGTTATGATTTTACCACTGCACTCCACGCTCGGCAGCAGAGCAAGACCTTGTCTCTAAAAATATATATGTTAAAAAAATTAAAGTCAAATAAATGTTTTAATGGCATTAAAATGGTGGCTTTTGTTATGTATATTTTGCCACAATATAATTAATGAATTGGGATATCATTCTCTATCAAGAGGTCCCCGGTTCTTATCCAAGTGCCCTCCCCTGACTCCAAAAAAAGATACCATTCTCGAACTCCTGACCTCCAGTGATCTTTCTGCCTCAACCCTACAAAATGCTGAGATTACGGGCATGAGCCACATCTTTCCCAGCCTAGGCAAGATATCATTTTTAAAGGAAACGTAAAGTATATATTCCCTTGCGACCCAGTGAATCAGTCTAGCCAGAGACAATTCCACAGGTGTACACAGGGAGACACGGCCGTGCGTAGTGGCTCACGCCTGTAATCCCAGCACTCTGGGAGGCCAAGGCGGGTAGATCACGAGGTAAGGAGATCGAGACCATCCTGGCTAACACGATGAAACCCTCTCTCTACTAAAAATGTGAAAAATTAGCCAGGCATGGTGGCACGTGCCTGTAGTCCCAGCTACTCGGGAGGCTGAGGCAGGAGAATCACTTGAACCTGGGAGGCGGAGGTTGCAGTGAGCCAAGATCATACCACTGCACTCCAGCCTGGGTGACAGAGCAAGACTCTATCTCAGGAAGGAAGCTTAAATGCAGGATTGTTTGTGATAATGAACCACTGAAAATAACATATATGCCTGCATGCCGTGCGTATGGCAATAGCTAGTAAATGTAGTGAATTCATTCAATGAAGTTCATTCCATTCAATGGAATGCTATACAGCAGAGGAAACATGATGAATTTATTATTACTGATATGAAAAGGTCTCTTAGGAATGTTGTTAAGCAAATAATAAGAGTAACAATAGGTTACAGAAGTATGTACATGGTATGAATTTTTACAATTTATGTAAAAATACTAATACACCAAAAAAGTACCATTTATTTTATCTGTGTGTGTGTGTGTGTGTGTAGTCAGTTCTGCTACAATGCTTGTTTTGAAAACACAAATTTTGGCTGGGCACGGAGGCTCATGCCTGTAATCCCAGCACTTTGGGAGGCCAAGGTGGGCAGATCACGTGAGACTGGTAGTTTGAGACCAGCCTGGCTAACATGGTGAAACCCTGTCTCCACTAAAAATACAAAGTTATCTGGGTATGGTAGCGGTTACCTGTAATCCCAGCTACTTGACGGGCTTAGGCAAGAGAATCACTTGAACCCGGGAGGCGGAGGTTGTAGTGAGCCGAGATCACACCACTGCACTCCAGCCTGGGTGACAGAGCGAGACTCCGTCTCAAAAAAAAAAAAAAAAAGAAAAGAAAACATAAATTTCCTCCAATGTGATTGATATATTCAGGAACAATTTGAGCATAACCAAATTTTGTGTTTGCTATGCATGATTTTATTCAAAAGAAACACTGGATGAATGCAGAAAACTGCGCCCAGCTGAACTGAGCCACGTAGGAATACACAAAATAAACACACTGCAAACACCCACCAGCTGCCTCAGCAATGTCTGCGTGCTACGAGCCACACCCGTCCACACCTGGTGTCGCACTTTAAGATTTCAGACAACTTCCCTCCGCCTCTTTCCAAGAACTCACAAGCTGAAATCCTTCTGACACCTACTTGCACAAACTTTAGGACTTTTCCAATGTACCATTTTTATTATAGCATTTACATATATTTTAACCATTTAATATGTGTAAAATTGTGCTATTATTTCTATTAGGTTCCTTTTTTTTTTTTTTTTGAGACGGAGTCTTGCTCTGTCGCCTAGGCTGGAGTGCACTGGCCGGATCTCGGCTCACTGCAAGCTCCGCCTCCCAGGTTTACGCCATTCTCCTGCCTCAGCCTCCCGAGTAGCTGGGACTACAGGCACCCGCCACCTTGCCCAGCTAGTTTTTTTGTATTTTTTAGTAGAGACGGGGTTTCACTGTGTTAGCCAGGATGGTCTCGATCTCCTGACCTCGTGATCTGCCCATCTCAGCCTCCCAAAGGGGTTCCTATTTTTTTTTTTAATGTGTCACTGACAAAGTTTTTGAGTGCTGTCCCCTTCCCTGTAACTTGTTTTTTTGTTTTTGTTTTTTTTTTTTTGGAGACAGAGTCTCGCTCTGTTGCCCAGGCTGGAGTGCAGTGGCACGACCTCAGCTCACTGCAACCTCCACCTCACAGGTTCAAGCAATTTTCCTGCTTCAGCCTCACAAGTAGCTGGGATTACAGGCACGCACCACCACGCCTGGCTAATATTTTTGTGTTTTTAGTAGAGACGGGGTTTCACCATGTTGGCCAGGCTGGTCTCGAATTCCTGACCTCAAGTGATCCGATCACGCCTCTGCCTCCCAAAGTGCTGAAATTACAGGCGTGAGCCACCTGGCCTAGCCACCCTATGACTTTTAATGTGTGATTTTGCATAGTGCTTTGATTTTAGTTATTGTAGCAGAACTGACTGCATACTTACTTTTTTTCCTAAAAAGATACTAGATACATTCTTATACACACACATATATGTTCATGGATGTGTGTGTGTGGATGGATAGAGTCCACATTAATATGCTGAAAGCAGTCAATCAATTTATCATTAGGGATGGAGAGATTGAAGGAGGTGGCTACAGAGATTTTAGTCTTCTTTATGTACATTTAATATTTTTTTAAGGAGAGTTTTTAAGTCAAGTCTTAATTGTATAGCTACATTTTTAATTGTTTTAGAAGAAAGAATGCATTATTTGTACACCCACCTTCTTAGCAACATTATTCCCGACAGCCAAGCAGTGGATGCAACCCATGTGTCCATTGATGGATAATGGATAAAGAGATTGTGATAGATCCATGCAATGGAATATTACTCAGCGTTAAAGAATAAGAAAGTGCTGTCACATGCCACACCGAGGATGGATCTTAAGGACATTATATTAAGAGAAACAAGCCAGTTACAAAAAAGCAAACACCTTTTCTTTCTCTTTCCGGTTTTTTTTTTTTTTTTTTTTTTTTGAGGCAGAGGCTCACTATGTCACCCAGGTGAAAGTGCAGTGGTGCGATCTCAGCTCACTGCAACCTCCACCTCCCGGGTTCAGGGGATTCTTGTGCCTCAGCCTCCCGAGTAGCTGGGATTACAGGTATGCACCACCAAGCCTGGCTAATTTTAGTATTTTTAGTAGAGACAAGGTTTCACCATGTTGGCCAGGCTGGACTCAAACTCCCGGCCTCAAGTGATCTGCCTGCCTTGGCCTCCCAAAGTGCTGGGGTTACAGGCGCAAGCCACTGTGCCTGGCCTCATTTACTTTTTTAACAGCAGCTGTCCTAATGGGTGGGAAGTGGTATCTGCTGTGGCTTTCATTTGTTTTGTTTTGTTTTGTTTTGTTTTGTTTTGTTTTGTTTTGTTTGAGACTGAGTCTCACTCTGTCTCCTAGGCTGGAGTTCAGTGCCACGATCTCAACTGACTGCAACCTCTGCCTCCTGGGTTCAAGGGATTCTTGTGCCTCAGCCTCCTGAGTAGCTGGGGTTACAGACGTGCGCCACCACACCCAGCTAATTTTTGTATTTTTAGTAGAGACGAGGTTTCACCATGTTGGCCAGGCTGGTCTCAAACTCCCGACCTCAGGTGATCTGCCTGCCTCAGCCTCCCAAAGTGCTGGGATTACAGGCGCGAGCCACCACACCTGGCCAACAAATACTTTTTCTGCAGGGTTATTAAACTAAGGTAACAAAATAAAAAACAAAACAAAACAAAAACCAAACAATGTGTGATTCTACTCTACATGGCAGCTAAAGTAGGCAAATTCATAGAAACAGAGACTAGAACAGTGGTTACCAGGAGTTTGGGGGAGGAAAGACTGGGGAGTTAGTATCTAATGAGTATAGAGTCCCTGGGTGCAGTGGCTCACACCTGCAATCCCAGCACTTTGGGAGGCCAAGGCAGGAGGATCGATTTAAGACCAGTCTGGGCAACATGGCAAGAACTCATCTCCAAAAAAAAAAGCTTTTGACTAGCCAGGTGTGGTGGTATGCACCTCCAGCTACTGGGGAGGCTGAGGTGGGAGGATCCCTTGAGCCCAGGAGCTGGATGCTGTAGTGAACAGTGATCATGCCACTGCACTCTACCCTGGCGACACAGCGAGACTCTGTCTCTAAAATTAAAAAAAAAAAAAAAGTAATAATTGGCACAGAGTTTCTGACTTGAAAGATTAAAAAATTCTAGAGATTTGTTGTAAAAAAATGTGAATAAACTTAACACTACTGAATTGCACATTTAGAAACGGTTAAGATGATAAATTTTATGTCACGTGTTTTTTTAACCACAATTTTTTTTAAAGGGAGGATCCACAGTAACAAACCAATATACCACATTAATTGCATAAAGGAAGCAACATACATGCAGGCTACGCAAAAAGATATGGAATAACCCATTATTTGCAGCTTCTAAAACAATAATTGGTGGCATATAAGTGAACAAATGCTAGCTGGTTAACGCTGGTTAGTGGGCCTATTGGGTTGGTTGGCTGATTGATTGGTGAGGGCACAATGCCCCACCCAGAGGCCTAACATGCGAGCAGAGTCAGGAGGGTGCCATAAATAACACGTTAACGACATGACGTTCACAGGGCCAGGAATTCAGCAGGCGCCGTGTTGCTTTGCCCCTTTTGAATTCACCGTGAAACCGGATCCCGCCTGCCTTCTACCAAGAAGGTGCCTGGAAAATCTGCAACCCAGGCACACAAGCGGGAGAAGCTCCGGGCCCAAGTGCTACAGGTCAACCAGGGCCTCCAGCCCCCGTTCTGTTCACCACCCACAGATGCCCCTGCCAGCTGCTCCCGGAGAGAGGCCCAGAGCTGAAATGGCACGCCTGCGTGCGTGCCGCATAGCGGGAGGACAATTTTGGCAGGCCTCTATGGGAAGCTTGCAGAACACCTGCCTCTGGGGTGTGTGGGGGCTGACCCTCTGTAGGGCCCCCACTTTCCCAGGGCCCTCAGTGATCCTCAGACGTGCCCTGGGCCCCGGCCACCGCTTTCAGCAGCAATCAGAGTAATGGCCCGCATCTGCTCCACTGATGAGTGGGTTTCCAAGCGCTTGTGCTTCCAGGATCTCAGAGCAGCCCGGGAGGAAAGGCAGCTCCAGCCAGCTCTGTCCCCGCCAACACGACTGGGAAGCGCCATCTCCTCATTCAGAATCACCTTTCCCACCTCTTGGCCCACTCAGACAACCTTCAAAACTAGTTAATGTCTCCTTCTCTAGGGATCCTCCCATGAACCCAGGTCTCCCACCTCTGTCCAAGGCTGTGGAGGTTAGAAGCCCTGATAGTTGGATCCTCCTTGCCCAGTTCACTTCCTAGCTCAGAGAAGGCTGCTTAAAGCAAACTAAACAACAAAGGAAGGAGGACAAGGCCTTCTTAGTGTGGAGCTGCTGAGCTGGAAGTCAAGAATCAAAGGATCTGGCCGGGTGCGGTGGCTCATGCCTGTAATCCCAACTCTTTGGGAGGCCAAGGCTGGCGGATCACTTGAGGTCAGCAGTTCAAGACCAACCTGGCCAACATGACAAAACCCTGTCTCTACTAAAAATACAAAAATTAGCCGAGTGTAGTGGTGCACACCTGTAATCCCAGCTACTCCGGAGGCTGAGGCAGGAGAATCGCTTGAACTCGGGAAGCAGAGGCTGCAGTTAGCCAAGATCACACCACTGTACTCCCACCTGGGCAAAAGAATGAGAATCTATCTCAACAAAGAAAAAAAAGAAAGGAAAAGAAAAGTAAAATGGTTAATTTTATGTTAAATGAATCTTGACTCAATAAAAGAAAAAAAAATTCCAGGATTTCAAATCCATCTCTAATTCCTCCTATGTTTAGACCCCCAAAGTAACATCATTTTCCTGTTTCATAGTTGGGGAAATCAAGACCCAGAGAGGAAACAGAAGTGGCCTCTGCTCTTGGATTTGGAGCTAGAGTCAGGGTCTCCTGACTCCCCATCCAGTACTCTTTCTGTCTCCATGATGCGTCTTGGGCCTCATCCTGCTCCCAGCCAGCTGTGTCCCCGGCCCAAGTTTTCTCTCTTGAACCTGTTTCCTTATACGTAAAATTGGTGGCTTGAGCAAGACATAATACCTTTCCTGTGATTTATAAGAGCATCTGGATGGCCACTAATTTTTACTCTAATAGTTCATTTTACCATGTACTAGAAAGTAAAAACAATTGGTGGGGCACAGTGGCTCACACCTAAACCCAGCACTTTGGGAGGCCAAGGCAGGCAGATCACCTGAGGTCAGGAGTTCGAGACCAGACTGGCCAGCATGGTGAAATCCCATCTCAACTAAAAATACAAAAAAAAAAAATTAGCCAGCTCAGTGGTGTGCACCTGTAATCCCAGCTACTTGGAAGGTTGAAGCAAGAGAATTGCTTGAACCCAGGAGGTGGAGGTTGCAGTGAGCAGAGATCATGCTACTGCACTCCAGCCTGGATGACAAGAGTGAGACTCTGTCCCAAGAAAAAAGAAGAAGAAGGAAGAGAAGGAGAAGGAGAAGCAGAAGCAGAAGGAGAAGGAGAAGGGGAAGAGGAAGACAAGGAGGAGGAGGAAGAAGAAGAGGAAGAGGAAGAGAAGGAGGAAGAAGAAGGAGAAGAAGAGTACAATTAGCAAATCAAACTTTCAGCAATAGAGACTAAAGTGTATGTATCTAAGTGTTTTCTTTTTAAAAAATTTTTTCATGAGCTGGGAGTGGTGGCTCACACCTATAATCCCGACACTCTGGGAGGCCAAGGCAAGTGGATCACTTAGGCCAGAAGTTCAAAACCAGCCTGTCCAACATGGTGAAAACCAGTGTCTACTAAAAAACTACAAAAATTAGCCAGGCATGGTGGTGCACACCTATAATCCCATATACTCAAAAGGCTGAGGTACAAGGATCACTTGAACCCGGCAGGTGGAAGTTGCAGTGAGCCAAGATCGCGCCACAGCACTCCACAGCTCTGGGCAACAGAGCAAGACTCTGTCTCAAAAAAATAATAATCATAAAAAATGAAATGTTCATGAATGCTTGCTTTCCTCTAAAAAATAATTCTTGCATTTGCCCCACAAAAGCTAGAGAGCTTGACTATGTCTGTATCCCTTAGTGGTGAGAAAAACTCATGTGTGCAGGCCTTAAAATAGATGTTTATTTATTTTTTTTAAGTGAGCTGGTTTAGAGGAAAATATGAAGAGAGTAATCCTACAGGTGGTGTAATCATGGAAAAACAGAGCTAAGAAGGAACGTGGCTGACTGAAGTACAGGACTTGCTGGGTGGCAGCTGTGACATTCTACGAGCCCATGACAAGCCTTGGGCTTCCCCTGCCCCCTAGCATGGCTATTTAGGGTTCCAACCTAAAACACACCAGCCGGGATTGGCAAGGAGACAGGTGGGGACTTGTGGGGACCCTCACTCAGGGAAACATATGAAGCTTTGTCTCCCAGCAGTCCCACGCTCCATACAACTGTTGGTCAGGACCCTTGGACTCCATCCCCGGTCTGCCCAGCCCCCTTATTAGCTTACTTCCCCTGGTTCCCCCTTTACCTCCCCAGATATCTACATGGTGACATCACCCTCCAAGCCCAAGCCCTCGGCTAGCCACCCTGCCAAGAAGGGACTTTGAGGGAAGGACGTAGGTATAACCTCTCCAGGGAAAAGTGTCTACACTGAAACCGTGCCCAAAAAAAAGTATTTAAATTGAAGCCCAGGGGCATACCTTTCTGATGGTGGAATTTGAGGCCATGTGACAGGTGGCAGGGGGAGACATTTTTGGACAGTGGGGGACTTGCCAACATCTTTTGAGCACATCCCCTAGGCAGCTGCTGAGTCCTGCATTTGGACAGGCAGGCAGTTCTTTTTCTGGGCAACTTCATTTCAGGGGTGGACAAGTTCGGCCTGGCTGGGCTGGCTGGAGGCTCTCAACTCCTCCAAAAGTTACCTTGCTACACACTTTCTCCCCGGCAAGCTCAACCAAGCATTTGGTGGAGCTGGAAGAATGTAAACGTTCTTGGACAGATCTAAGTTTGAGTTCTGGCTCTTTCTCTGGCCAGCTGTGTGACCATGGGTGTGCCCCTGCACCTCTGGGTCTCAGGCTCCTGCCTCCAACAGGAGGTGAATAATTCCAAACTTTGGGCTTCAATTTGAGACTGATCAAAATGGATGTCCACAGAAGGCGGCACATTGTAGGTGTGGGTACACATTGTATTATTTTAAGAAAAGGTGAATTTTCTTTTAGACATAGCCCATCAGACTATGGCTTGGGGACTAAAAAGAAATGTCACCCAACAAAACATAATCTGTGTATATGTATGTCTGGGGATGAGGGATGAAAATATGAGTAGATTGAGAAAGAGAAGAAAACATTCCTTCAGACCAGGCTCAGTGGCTCATGCCTATAATCCCAATGCTTTGGGAGGCCGAGGCAGGAGGATCACTTGAGGCCAAGAGCTCGAGACCAGCCTGTGGGCAACATAGTGAGACCTCATCTCTTCCAAAAATTTTAAAATGAGCTGGGGGTGGTGGTAAGCTACAGTCCCAGCTACTCAGGAGGCTGAGATGGGAGGATGGCTTGAGCCTGGAAGTTCGAGGCTGCAGGTAGCCATCACTGCACTCTAGCCTGGGGGCAACCAAGCAAAACCTGAAAAAAAAAAAAAAAAGAAGAAGAAAGAAAGAAAGGGAGGGAGGGAGGGAGGAAGGAGGGAAAGAAGGAAGGAAGGAGGGAAAGAAGGAAGGAAGGAAGGAAGGAAGGAAGGAAGGAAGGAAGGAAGGAAGGAAGGAAGGAAGGAACTTTCCTCCAAATACATTCTTATACTTTTGATTATTGAACCAGGCAACCTTATGACCTACTCTGAAGATGAAATTTACAAACATACATCATGAAGGAGAATAGCCTAATGTCCGCATAGTCACCCCCACCTCACCCCCCGCCATGCACACCCCCATCCCCACCCCCGATTGCAAACAAGGGCATTGCTTTGTGTCCCCCCTTAAGGCAGTTTGTAAAGAGCCCAAGTAAGGAGCGAAAATGAGGGCAACCCTCAAACAAGCTGTTGGACTTCACCAAGCAACTGGCCTCCCCATTGCTAATTAAGTTAATCCGGGTGGGTTTTTCTTTTGTTTTCTTGCCTGATTCCCTCCTGCAGAATCAGCAGGAACACCAAAGAGAAATGTTCATGGTAACCCGCCAAGCAGGCCTTCTCTTCAGCTGACAGGATGCATTAACGCCACAGAGAAGGGAAACGTCCCCCCGTACATCACACGAGTAATAAAAAACCTATTTTGTTTTCAGCTGACCACACAGCGCATGTGCCAGGGTAAATAGATCTCCTTTCTGCGGCTTTTCACCCCCTTCTCCTCCACCATCCCCACCCTCTTTCCATGTTTGGGGAGTTTTGATATGTCATAACATTGTGTCTGTTTATCTGAAATATTTCCACTCAAAATGCTTGTTTGCTCAACCAGACTGACATGTTGACATAGCTCCCGACAGCTGAGTGACTCCGATTGAAATAAAATGTAAAGTAAACACATTTGCATACAGTTTATATACAGCCTGGGTCTGAGGAAGCAGAGGAAGTAGGGAGATTGCAATCGGAATTTCTTATCTTCCATCACCCCGGCTTTCGGCCTTCGGGGACCCTCCCTTCTTTTTTCCAGCTCTCCGCTCCCGAAATGCCTCCTGAGTCATGACCTCAGCCTGCCTTTGGGGGTCTGAAAAACGTCCTTTCTAGTTTCTGACTGATCTAGTTTCTTCCCTTCCTCGACGGGTGCGTTTGAAGGCCTGAGTAATTTTCTCATGAGCTCTGAGAGCATGAGCCCAGGCGAATCCAAACAAATGAGCTGCGTGTGTTTGAGCGGATTCCATCCTTCTTTGAGCCTCTTTTTGTGAAATGAGGGAGTCGCAGTCAAGTTGATCTCTTGGAGATTTCCATTGTTGATCTTCCGTGTATCCTTTCTCAGATACTCAGGAACACCACACTTTTAATTGTTGAGCTGTCTTGTCCTGGCACACAGAGACTAATTTGCATTTTTTTATTTTTTATTTTTTTAGAGATAGGGTTTTACCCTGTCGCCCAGGCTGGAGTGCAGTGGTGTGGTCCCAGCTCACTGCAGCCTCCAACTTTTTGCCTTCAGGCCATTCTCCCACCTCAGCCTCCCAAGTAGCTGAGGTTATAGCCACAAGTCAGCACACGCATTGAAACTAGTTTTCTCTTTCTTCCTTTTTTCCCTCCCTTCCTTCCTTCCTTCCTACCTTCCTTCCTTCCTTCCTTCCTTCTTTCCTTCCTTCCTTCCTTCCTTCCTTCCTTCCTTCCTTCCTCTCTCTCTCTTTCCCTCCCTCCCTTCCCTTTTCTTTTCTTTCCTCTTCTTTTCTTTTCTTTTTTCTGAGACAGTCTTGCTCTGTAGCCCAGGCTAGAGTGCAGTGGCGTGATCTCGATTCACTGCAACCCCCACCTCCTGGGTTCAAGCAGTTATCCTGCCTCAGCCTCTCAAGTAGCTAGGATTACAGGCGGCCACCGCTACATTTGGCTAATTTTTGTATTCTTAGTAGAGACGGGGTTTCACCATGTTGGCCAGGCTGGTCTCAAGCTCTTGACCTCGTGATCTTCCTGCCTTGGCCTCCCAAAGTGTTGGGATTACAGGCGTGAGCCACCGCGCCCAGTCCCTTCCTTCCTTTTCGTTTTTGAGACAGGCTCTCGCTTTGTTGACCAGGCTAGAGTGCAGTGACATGGCCAAAGCTCACTGTAACCTCAAACGCCTAGACTCAAGAGATCCTCCCGTCTCAGCCTCCTGAGTAGCTGGGACTACAGATGTACACCACCAGTCTAGCTAATTTTTTTAATTTTTTCAGTCTCCCACTACACCCAGGCAAGGCTAATTTCTTTTTCTTTTCTTTTCTTTTCTTTTTTTTTTTTTTTTTTGAGACAGAGTCTTGCTCTGTCGCCCAGGTTGGAGTGCAGTGGCGCAATCTCGGCTCACTGCAAGCTCCACCTCCCAGGTTCATGCCATTCCCCTGCCTCAACCTTCCTAGTAGCTGGTACTACAGGCGCCTGCCAGCACGCCTGGCTAATTTTTTTGTATTTTTAGTAGAGACAGTGTTTCACCCTGTTAGCCAGAATGGTCTCAATCTTCTGACCTCGTGATCCACCAGCCTCGGCCTCCCAAAGTGCTGGGATTACAGGCGTGAGCCACCACACCTGACCGGCAAAGCTAATTTCTTTTTTTTTTATTATTATACTTTAAGTTCTAGTGTACATGTGCACAACATTCATGTTTGTTAAATATGTATACATGTGCCATGTTGGTGTGCTGCACCCATTAATTCGTCATTAACATTAGGTATATCTCCTAATGCTATCCTTCCCCCCTCCCACTACCCCAGGCCCTGGTGTGTGATGTTCCCCTCCCTGTGTCCAAGTGTTCTCATTGTTCAGTTCCCACCTATGAGTGAAAACATGTGGTGTTTGGTTTTCTGTCCTTACAACAGTTTGCTCAGAATGATGGTTTCCAGCTTCATCCATGTCCCTACAAAGGACATGAACTCATCCTTTTTTACGGCTGCATAGTATTCCGTGGTGTATATGTGCCATATTTTCTTAATCTAGTCTATCATTGATGGACGTTTGGGTTGGTTCCAGGTCTTTGCTATTGTGAATAGTGCCACAATAAACATACACGTTCATGTGTCTTTATAGCAGCATGATTTATAATCCTTTGGGTATATACCCAGTAATGGGATGGCTGGGTCAAATGGTATTTCTAGTTCTAGATCCTTGAGGAATCACCACACTGTCTTCCACAATGGTTGAACTAGTTTACAGTCCCACCAACAGTGTAAAAGTGTTCCTATTTCTCCACATCCTCTCCAGCACCTGTTGTTTCCTGATTTTTTAATGATCGCCACTCTAACTGGTATGAGATGGTATCTCATTGTGGTTTTGATTTGCATTTCTCTGATGGCCAGTGATGATGAGCATTTTTTCGTGTGTCTGTTGGCTGCAGAAATGTCTTCTTTTGAGAAGTGTCTGTTCACATCCTTCACCCACTTTTTGATGGGATTGTTTGATTTTTTTCTTGTAAATTTGATTAAGTTCTTTGTAGATTCTGGATATTAGCCCTTTGTTAGATGGGTAGATCATAAAAATTTTCTGTAGGCTGCCTGTTCACTCTGATGGTAGTTTCCTTTGCTGTGCAGAAGCTCTTTAGTTTAATTAGATCCCATTTGTCAATTTTGGCTTTTGTTGCCATTGCTTTTGGTGTTTTAGTCATGAAGTCCTCCGCAAGCCTAATTTCTTAACTCACCCCGTCCTTAGGAAATGGAACTCCACCAATTCCTCGCTCCTTCTCTCCAGTTTCATAAAGGACTCCTAAGACAGCACTCAGAAAATCCAGGGAAAGCAATGCCTTGTCTAAGTCTCCATATTATACCAGTTGCACACAGGACTAAAAAAGTGCAGCACTTTTTTTCTCTAAGCATCACACAACCTCAGAATCCTACTCAACACAGTGGTCCGAGTAGCTAACACACAGACTAGAGTTGGCTTTCAAGATGCAGCCCATTTCTCACCTCTTGCCTAATCCAGTGGTTCTTAGAGTGGAGTCCCTGGAGTAAGAGCAGTGACACTCAAGAGGTCTTTGGTGGGATCCAAGACTCCACATTTCTAACAAGCTCCTGAGTGGCCATTGCTGCTAAGCTGAGGACCACACTGTGAGTAGCCAGCCTGTGACCCCCTGTAACCTACCCCTCCAAATGCTGCCAGCCTCTCAGATGCCCATTTGCAGATTCACTTTTGTTCCTCATCCTTGTCAGACAGTCCCAAGACTACAGCAAACTGGACCTGACCACCGCATGGGTACATTTCAAAACGGATATTGACACACACTGCAAAGAAAAGGAATATCAAAGCACAGCATTTGCCTAGAGAAACCCAAACGCTGTGAAAGGGCTGAAAGATAAATTCATGCAAATATGTTTGCATACAGTTGACAGGCTTTTTCCCAGACCCAAACTGCTCTCCAGGTGAGCAAAGCCACCGTTACAACATGCCTGGGGCCTGGCAGAGCTTGGCAGGAGGCAGTAGGCCACCCTACGATTACAGAGCCTGTGCAACTGACCCTCCTTCCTGCCTCTGACACCCTCCCCTCATTGATGGGGCTGGACCTCAGTAAATCATTCTCACACTCTTGCCTGTTCCCCAAGCAGAATGGGTAGCCAACAGTGGGGTTACTCATAGCACCACGGGTTGCAAGCCTCTACCCTAGGGAAGGTGCATGAAGGCAGCCTCAGACTCTGTAAGCGTCACCGGATAAAGAGGCAAGAGAAGGGGTCAGGTGTGGTGGCTCACACTTATAATCCCAGAGCTTTAGGAGGCTGAGGCGGTAGGATCCCTTAAGCCCAGGAGTTCGAGGCTGCAGTAAGCTATGATCATACCACTGCATTCCAGCCTGGGGGATAGTGAGATGCCAACTCAAAAAAAAAAAAAAAAAAAAAAAAAAGTGGCAGAGAAGGGAGGACTACAAAGGAATCCTAATTTATTTAATCGTGGAATATGCGATGCCTCAAAGTGGGCTGTGCCTGGTCATACTTCTGGCCTTTTCCTACCTGTCCCGTGCTAAACTCAAAATGCATTCCCTACTCTTCTCTACTTGTTCATTTCCAATGTCAAACTCACAGTCCTCCTTTTCATCACACCTAACATGAAGCAAGCGCCTAAAATGTGCCACAGACTGGGCTAATAATTTCACCAAAATTAGCTTACTGTAATGCCACCACGTATCCCTTTATGAAAGATCAGGCCAGGAGAGGGGCCTCACACTTGAAATCGCAGCACTCTGGGAGGCCGAGGTGGGTGGATCACTTGAGGCCAGGAGTTTGAGATCAGCCTGGCCAACATGACAAAACACTGGCTCCACTAAAAATACAAAAATTACCCAGGCATGGTGGTGTATGCCTGTAATCCCAGCTGCTCAGGGGGCTGAGGCGGGAGAATCGCTTGAACCCAGGAGGCAGAGGTGGCAGTGAGCCGAGATTGCACCACTGCACTCCAGCCTGGGTAACAGAGCGAGACTCCATCTAAAAAAAAAAAAAAAGAATTCAGAAAGCAGACACTTGGAGAAGAAAGGTGGCTTGCCCAAGGCCACATCACTTACAAGTGGCAGAGCCAGGGCTTGAATCCTGGTCAATTGGGTTGAAGAGCCAGTGCTTTTGAAGGCTCAGAGCAAGCATTCGCTCCTCCAGGAGGTCTTCCACAATTACCCACTCTCATGCAGGCCCTCCTGTGTGTCCCCGGAGTACCCTCTATGTGACCTCTATTGTAGCACTTGCTGCGCCATCTTGCTTTGCACCTCAGGGCCTTTACACTTGCCATTCTTACCACCTGAACTGCCCTTCCCCAGCAAGTCTCCAGTCTTTACCTCATCTGGGTCTGTATTCCTTTTCTATGGCTGTTGTAACAAGGGATACAAATGTAATGGCTTAAAACCACACACATTTATGATCTTCCAGTTCTGGAGGTGGACAGTTTAAAATGTGCTGGCCAGGCTGTGTTTCTTCTGCAGGCTCTAGGAGACAATGTATTTCCTTGCCTTTGCCAGCTTCTCGGGGCAGCCACATTCCTTGGCTCATGGCCCCACGTCCACTCCTTCCACCATCACATCTTCTCTGACTCCGACTTGGAACCACCCACCTCCCTCTAATCAGGACCCTGTGATGATCTAGGGGCCATGTGGAAAATGCAGAATAATCCTTTCAACTCAAGAGCCTTCATGCATTCACCTCTGAAAAGTCCCTTTTGCCGTATCAGGCAACATACAGGTTCCAGGGATTAGGACATGAACATTTGTTTGGGACCATCATCCTGCCCACCAGAGGATTTCTGTGTCAGATCTAAACCAGCATCTTCCTTCACTTTCTGCCATCCTTCCCTGATTTCTTCCCTAGAGCATTTGCCACCATCTGATATATCCTGAAGTTCTTCGCCTATCTGTTACCTGTCATTCTCCCACAAAAGAAGAGAACGTCTCTGGTGCACTGCTGACTCCCTTGAACAACGCAGACACAGAGTAGGTGCTCAATAAAGGCTTTTGAATAACCAATGATTTTTTTGTTTATTTATTTATTTGTTTATTTATTTGAGACTAAGTCTCACTCTGTCGCCCAGGTTGGAGTGCAGTGGCGTGATCTCAGCTCACTGCAACCTCTGCCTCCCGGGTTCAAGCGATTCTCCTGCCTCAGTCTCCCAAGTGGCTGGGATTACAGGCATGCACCATCATGCTCAGCTAATTTTTGTATTTTTAGTAGAGATGGGGTTTCACTGTGTTGGCCAGGCTGGTGTCAAACTCCTGACCTCAAGTGATCTGCTCGCCTCGGCCTCCCAAAGTGCTGGAACTACAAGCATGGCCTTGAATGAACAATGATTGATGTAGTGGTGGATTGTCCAGATTTCTTTTGTCATTGGGAACCCAAGGGCAGACGCCCTGTCTGATGGCTTCATCTTCTCAAACATGAGCTGGATGAACCTACTTTCTCGGCCCCACTTTTTTGCACCCACCAGCCCCAGGGAAAACAGAAGAAATCCTGAACTCCTCACCCTAGAATTCACACAGTTGAAGAGCGTCCCAACACCCCCAGGGGCTCCTAATGGGGAAATTATACACAGGCGGAGGAAAATGGGTTGTTGGTAATGTCACCCCCATCCTGAGTAAGCCTGCCTAGACCAGGCTGTTCTGTCCTGGCCCCAAGTTCTTTCCCAGCCTTGTCAAACAGTCGAGTGATTTAGCAGGAAAGCAGGTTCTTGCCACATTTATCCATACGTGGGTAAGGGCCACATCCTGCCTATGTGTACATTTCTAAGTACAAGAGGAGAAATGAAACCTTTCCAAGAGTGGTCATATGATTTTTTTTTTTTTTTTTTTTTTTTTTTCTGAGACTGAATCTTGCTCTGTCATCCAGTGGCACGATCTCGGCTCACTACAACTTTTGCCTCCCAGGTTCAAGCAATTCTCGTGCCTCAGCCTACCAAGTAGCTGGAACCACAGGTGCATGTCACCATGCCCAGCTAATTTTTTGTATTTTTGGTAAAGATGGGATTTTGGCATACTGCCCAGGCTGGTCTTGAACTCCTAAGCTCAAGCAATCTGCTTGTCTCAGCCTCCCAAAGTGCTGGGATTACAGGTGTGAACCACTGTGCGTGGCCATGATTTCTTTTCATCTGTTCCCAACTTTCTACCAACCTTATCCCACCTTCCCCTCATCCCAGAGTTAGTGTTTGAAAATGCTGTGGGAGAAATGAGAATGAAAAACAAGAAATAAAATCTGACTATTTTGCTTCTGTGCTTAAAACCATCCTGTGATGGGCGTGGTGGCCCATGCCTATAATCTCAGCACTTTGGGAGGCCTAGGCAGGAGTATCACTTGAGCTTAGGAGTTAGAGACCAGCCTGAGCAACACAGTGAGACCCCACCTCTACAAAATTAGCTGGGCATAGTGGCACATGCCTGAATTTCCAGCTATTTAGGAAGCTGAGGTGAGAGGATCTCTTGAGCCTGGGAGGTCAAGGTTGCAGTGGGCTATGATCGCACCACTGTACTCCAGCCTAAGCAACAGAGTGAGACACTGACTCAGAAAGAAGAAAGAAAAGAAAGAAAGAAAGAAAGAAAGAAAGAAAGAAAGAAAGAAAGAAAGAAAGAAAGAAAGAAAGAAAGAGAAAAAAAGAAAGAAAGAAAAGAAAAAAACCTGGAGTATCATTTTCCTGGCTTCATCTCTTACTAGCTGTGTAGCTTTGGGCAAGTTGCTAAACTTCTCTGTAGCTCAGCTTCCTTAACTAGGATATGAGGAGAATAAAAGTGTCTTAGTCTGTTTTGTGCTGCTATAACAGAATATCATAGACTGGGCAATTTATAAAGAACAGAAATTTATTTCTCATAGTTCTGGAGGCTGGGAAGTCCAAGATCCTGGTGCCAGCAGGTTTTGATGTCTGATGAGAACCCAGCCCTACTTTGAAGAAGTCATCTTAAATATCTCATCCTACGCTAGAACTTGTTATGTGGCCTCAGTCAACTGTAAGGGGTGTCGGGGGCCAAATGGAGTATTTGGGGAGCACTCTTGTGTCCCAAACTTCTAGTGGGAGGAACACTACTGCTCACATGGCCAAAGAGCAGAAGAGAATAAACCCACTCGCAAGCCTTTTCATAGCAGCATTAATTCATTCATGAAAGCAGAGCCCTCAGCACCTAAAATACCTCCCATTAGGCCCCACCTCCCAAAACTGCCGCATAGGGGATTAAGTTTCCAACACACGGATTTGGAGGAGACAACAACATTCAAACCACAGCAAATAGTAACCGACCTCTGTCCTCAAGGACAGAGTGACTCGACTTGATATATATAAAGCGCTCAGCACAATGCCTGGCACACAGCAAGTGCTCAAAAACTGTGGGATATATTTTGACAGTTCCCCAAAAAGTCCAACGTCAATCTATCATATGACCCAGCAAGTCCACCCTGAGGTAAATACCCAAAAGAAATGAAAAAATATGTCCACACATCCACACATTGTACATATTCACAGCAGCATGCTACATAATAGTCAAATGTTGAAAATACCCCAAATATCAGGCCGGGCGAGGTGGCTCATGCCTGTAATCCCAGCACTTTGGGAGGCCAAGGCAGATAGATCACGAGGTCATGAGTTTGAGATCAGCCTAGCCAATATGGTGAAACCCCATTTCTACTAAAAATACAAAAATTGGCTGGGCATGGTGGTGAGCGCCTGTAGTCCCAGCTACTCAGGAGGCTGAGGCAGAAGAATCGATCACTTGAACCCAGGAGGCAGAGTGAGACTCCATTAAAACAAAAACAAAAACAAAAACAAAAACAAACCAAATGTCTATCAATGGATAAATAGATAAACAAATTGTGGTGTGTTCCTAAAATGGATTAATTTTCAGCCATAAAAAGTAATGAGGTACTGGCACATCCTACAACGTACAGGAAAGTGAAGACGTGATGCTGTCAAAGAAGCCAAATAGAAAAGGCCACATATTGGATGATTCCATTCATATGAAATGTCTAGAATAGGCAAATCCATAGAGACAGACAGTAGACTAGTGCTTCCCCAGGGCGGGAGGGAAGAGGGAATGGGAGTGATTATTTCATGGGAATGAGGCATTCTTCTGGGATAACAAAAAAGTCTTGAAACTGGAGAGAGGTGGTGGCTGCCCAACACTGTGAATGCACTCTATGCCACTGAACTGCACACTTTAAAATGGTTAACTGTATGTTCTGTGACTTTCACTTCCATTTTTTTTTATTTTATTTATTTATTTATTTATTTTTGAGACAGAATCTCACTCTGTCGCCCAGGCTGGCGTGCAGTGGTACGATCTCAGCTCACTGCAACTTCCACCTCCTGGGTTCAAGCAATTCTCCTGCTTCAGCCTCCTGAGTAGCTGGGATTACAGGTGCCCGTCATCACGCCCGGCTAATTTTTGTATTTTTAGTAGAGACAGGGTTTCACTATGGTGGCCAGGCTGGTTTCAAACCCTTGACCTCAGGTGATCCACCCACCTCGGCCTCCCAAGGTGCTGGAATTACAGGCGTGAGCCACCATACCCAGCCCAATTTTTTTTGTTTGTTTTTTTGAGTTAGCTCACACACATAGTATTCAAGAAGTGCCCCCATCCCTGGTCCAAGCTCTGACGTTTGCCACCCTCTCCAATCATATTTACCACAACTGTCCCCTGACTGTGCTTCAGCCTCTCCAAGCTACAAATGTAAATGAGCCTAATATTAGGTTGGTGCAAAATTGCAGGTTGTGCCATTAAAAGAATAGTCGCCACCATTACTGAGAGCTTCTAGCGTCAGACTATATGCTAAGTGGATTCTACTCTTCTTCTCAGTAACTGAATCAGAGAGGTTAAGCCACTTGTCAGAGGTCATGAAGCTAGTAAAGCAGAAGATGCTAGATTTGAACCCAGAACTGACAGATTGCAGAATCCAAATTTCTAACTACGGTGCTATATTGCTTCTCCCCAGTGATCCTGTCTTTCACAATTGTCCCATTGTTCAAGATGTTCCTTTGACCCAAGGTTCCTCAACTTTTTTTTTTTTTTTTTTTGAGACGGAGTCTCGCTTTGTCGCCCAGGCTGGAGTGCAGTGGCGCAATCTCGGCTCACTGCAAGCTCCGCCTCCCGGGTTCACGCCATTCTCCTGCCTCAGCCTCCCGAGTAGCTGGGACTACAGGCGCCCGCCACCTCGCCCGGCTAGGTTTTTGTATTTTTTAGTAGAGACGGGGTTTCACTGTGTTAGCCAGGATGGTCTTGATCTCCTGACCTCGTGATCCGCCCATCTCGGCCTCCCAAAGTGCTGGGATTACAGGCTTGAGCCACCGCGCCCGGCGGTTCCTCAACTTTGACATTATTGAACACTCTGAGCTGGGTTATTCTTCGGGAGAGTCTGTCCTGCGCATTGTAGGATGTTTAAAAGCATCCCTGGCCTCCACCCACTAGATGTCGGTAATAGCCCCATTGTGACAATCGAAGTGTCTTCAGACATTGCCAAATGTTGTCTGGGGGACAGAATCAACCCCCGGTTGAGAACCACTGCCTCGACCAAAAACGATCTCACTGCTAACCTACTGTGACAGACACAAGTGCTCCCCAAATACTTCATTTGCTCCCCTATGTCCCTTACAGTTGATTGAGGACATATGACAAGTATTAGCCAGTTAACTGTGGGTAAAACATATGTGTCAGCTCTAGGTTGAGGCAATGAAAAGCCCATATGAGATTCTCTCATCTCTCCCTTCTCCTTGGCCATGATGACCAAGGAAGTCAAATATTCCATATGGCAAGTCTACAAAATGGTGGCATTTCCATCAGGCTGAGTCCCCAAGTTAACTATGTGGAGTAGAGTCCCCATTGGCCTGACATGCCTGATAGGCATGTAGGATTAGCAAAATCTAACCTTTGTGGGGTTAAGCTGCTAAAATCTGGAGGTCTGTTCATTACATCATAATTTAACCTATCCTGATTAAGACACTTACTTTGCAAAAATTCTTCTTCTTTACCCTTAATCCTCAAGAAAAAGTTACTGTCTTCTCCTTCTGTGTTCTATGTCTTATAGATACTTCTATTGTTACTTTTATAACAAGTTGTGTACATCTCTCAGGAGTCCTAATCTGTCCACACCCTCATCACTGACAACCTTGCTGAAGTGGTGTGATTCTGTCACTTAGTAAATAGTCTGTAATCCCACCCCACCTGCCCATAGCTATTCAGAATAGGAATAGATCTTTGATCCTAGGGGGTCAACTCATTCTTTCTCGCAGAAACCAGAGATTTCTCCCAAGAATGGAATGGATAAACAAAATGTGGTACTTCCATACAACAGAATATTATTCAGTCCTAAAAAGCAAAAATTTTGGCCAGGTATGGAGGCTCTTGCTTGTAATCCTAGCACTGTGGGAGGCTGAAGCCAGAGGATTGCTTGACTCCTGGGGTTTAAAACCAGCCTAGGCAACAGAGCAAGTCCCTTTCTCTACAAAAATAAAAATAAAAATAAAAATAAAAAATAAGAAGAAGAAAAGGAAATTCTGACACCTGCTGCAACATGGGTGAAACATGAGACCATCATGTTATGTAAAACAAACCAGACACAAAAGGATGAATATTATATGATTCCACTTACACACATACTTAGAGTAATCAAATTCATAGAAACAAAGAGTAGAATGGTGGTTGCCGGGGAGTTGGGGGATGCCGAATGGGGAGTCCGTGTTTAGTGGGCATGGAGTTTTGGTTTTGCGAGATGAAAAAGGTTTGGAGATGGGGGTTGTGAGAGCTGCACATCTATATGATACCACTTAATGCCACTGAACTGTACACTTAAACATGCTAAAAACAGGTCAGATGTGGTGGGTCACACCTGGAATCCCAGCACCGTGGGAGGCTGAGGCACATGGATCACTTGAGGCCAGGAGTTTGAGACCAGCCTGGCCAACATAGCGAAACCTTGTCTGTTAAAAATACAAAAATTAGCAAGGCGTGGTGGTTTGCAACTGTCATCCCAGCTATTCAGGAGGCTGAAGCAGGAGACCACCTGTGCTCATAAGGCGGAGGTTGCAGTGAGCCTAGATCGTGCCACTGCACTCCAGCCTGGGAGACAGAGCAAGACTCTGCCTCAAAGTAATAAAAAATGCTATAAATTGTACATTTTATATTATGTATAGTTTACCACAATTTTAAAAAAGTAAAAAGAAAAAAAATTACCTCTGTGCTCCTCCGAATTTTTCTTTTTATTTTATTTTATTTTATTTTATTTTATTTTATTTTTTGTTTGAGACAGGGCCTGACTGTCGCCCAGGCTGGAGAGCAGTGGTTCGATCTTGGCTCACTGCAACCTCCGCCACCCAGGCTCAAGTGATTCTCATGCCTCAGCCTCCAAAGTAGCTGGGACTACAGGTATGTGCCACCACACCCAGCTAATTTTTGTATTTTAAGTAGAGACAAGGTTTCACCATATTGGCCAGGCTGGCCTCGAACTCCTGGCCTCAAGTGATCCTCCAGCCTCAACCTCCCAAAGTGCTGGGATTACAGGCCTGAGCCATGGTGCCTGGACTCTTAGGCCTCTTTTCATTTCTTTTATTTATTTATTTATTTATTTATTTATTTATTTATTTATTGAGATGGAGTTTCACTCTTGTTACCCAGGCTGGAGTGTGGTGGTATGATCTCGGCTCACTGCAACCTTTGCCCCCCGGGTTCAAGCAATTCTCCTTCCTCAGCCTCCCAAGTAGCTGGGATTACAGGTGTAAGCCACCATGCCTGGCTAATTTTTGTATTTTTAGTAGACACAGGGTTTCACCATGTTGGCCAGGCTGGTCTTGAACTCCTGACCTCAGGTGATCCACCCGCCTCAGCCTCCCAAAGTGCTGGGATTACAGGCATGAGCCACCATGACCGGCAGTCCTCTTTTCTAAGGGCACTAATCCCATTCATGAGTGCTCCATCCTCATGACCTCATCACCTTCCTATGGCCCCAACTCTTAATACCATCACACTGGAGGTTAGGTTTCAACATATGAATTTGGGGCTGACACAAACATTAGATACAGCAGGAGGGGAAAAGGAAAAGAAGGCCCTCCTCTTCAGTTGGCCCAACAAACCCAGGTCTTCCAAGAGCATGCCGGGTTCAGCCTAGGCCCAAACACCCTTAGCCCGCAGCACTGCATCCCGGCTGTAATGAAATTACATGTGTGTGCCTACACGGAAAGGCAGCCAGTATGGTTTTGATTTATTTATACTCAGCAACTCGGATGCAGTAGGGTAGTTGCTGTTTGATGTCAGAAACTTTCTGCAAGGACTTTGCAGGAGCCTCATTTCTCTTTGGTAACCAGAAACCAAGGTTAGCTCTGACTAAATTGTCTTGAAAGTCCGAGCAGGGAAGTTGCTCCAAGAAGTAACTTTCTAAAGGAACGCATTCCCTCATTCAAGTAGGTATGAAATAAAGATCCAATTCCCAGGACCCAAGGGCTTCCCCCAAAATTCAGGAACTCAAACTTAGTCCCCAACATCTTAGGAGCCTTCTAGCAAGGGGTAATTTCAGAAGAAAGAATAGAGATAAAAGACCTTTGCCAAAGACTTGCTATGACACCAGGGACTTTACAGATATCCTCTCAATCAAACTCTATTTTTCTGATAAGGAAACTAGGCTGGGAGAAGTAAATAGGATGGATTAAGATGTTGAGGAACTGGGCTTGAACCCACAGAGGGCTGATGTATCTAAATTATTTCAGTTTAACCCCTTGTTGCAGTTACTATTGCTGTGTAACAAATTGTCCCAATGCTTGTGATATAAAACAGCCCATTTTATTATGTTCACAAACTCTCTGAGTCAGGAATTTAAAAAAGGCATAGTGGGTGTTATGCATTGAATTTCATCCTTTGAAAAAAAATAGATTGAAGTCCTAACCCCCAGTGCTCCAAATATGACCTGATTTGGAAATACTGTCTTTATAGAGGAAATCGAGTGAAAATGAGGTCTTTAAGGTAGGCCCCAATCCAGTATGACTCGTGTCCTTATGAAAAGGAAAAATTGGGGCCAGGTGTGGTAGCTTATGCCTATAATCCCAACACTTTAGGAGGCTGAGTTCAGAGGATTACTTGAGGCCAGGAGTTTGAGACCAGCCTGGGCAACACAGTGAGATCCCAAACTCTATATAAAATATATATATATAATTAGGCCAGGTGCAGTGGCTCAGGCCTTTAATCCCAGCACTTTGGGTGGCTGAGGCGGGTCAATCACCTAAGGTCAGGCGTTCAAAACCAGCTTGGCCAACCTGGTGAAGCTCTGTCTGTACTAAAAATACAAAAATAGCCGGGCGTGGTGGCACATGCCTGTAATCCCAGCTACTCAGGAGGCTGAGGCCTCTGACCTTCTCAGAATCGCTTGAACCCGGGAGGCAGGGGTTGCAGTGAGCTGAGATTGCACCAGTGCACTCTGGCCTGGGCAACAGAGCAAGACTTCATCTTAAAATAAAATTAAAATTAAAAAAAGAATGAACTGGCTGTGATGGCACACACCTGTCGTCCCAGCTACTGGGGAGGCTGAGGCAGAAAGATTGCTTGAGCCTTAGAGGTCAAGGCTGCAGTGAGCCATCATCACACCACTGCACTCCAGCCTGGGTGAAAGAGTAAGACCTTGTCTCAAAGGAAAGGAAATCAACACATGGACTGAACAGAGTGTTAGGGTATCAGGTCTTCATATTCCCTTCAACCAGCCCCCCGCTTCTTCAATCTGTTCTACACATTGGATTTCTGCACATGAGTTTGCTTGAAGAGAGGTTTCCAGAGTTATAAAAGCACTTTGATTTTACAAGATGGGAGATGAAAACTGAGTTCCAAAGAGAAGTAAGATTTGCCCAAGGACATCCAATGACTCAACAGAGGTCGTAAGAGAAGAAAGGAAGTTTTAAGACATAGAAGTGGCCAGGCACAGTGGTTCATGCCTGTAGTCCCAGCATTTTTGGAGGCGGAGGCAGGTGGATCACCTGAGGTCAGGAGTTCGAGACCAGCCTGACCAACATGGAGAAACCCCATCTCTACTAAAAATACAAAATTAGCCAAGCGTGGTGGTGCATGCCTGTATTCCCAGCTACTTGGGAGGCTGAGGCAGGAGAATCGCTTGAACCCAGGAGGCGGAAGTTGAGGGGAGCCAAGATCGCACCACTGCACTCCACCCTGGGCGACAAGAGTGAAACTCTGTCTCAAAAGAAAAAAAAAAAATACAAGCAGTCAAGAAACATGAAAAAAGATGTTCCGTGTCACTAATCATCAGAGAAATGCAAATCAAAAGGACAATGAGATACCATCTCACACTAGTCAGAATGGCCATTACTAAAAAGTCAAAAAACAACAAATGCTGGTGAGGCTGCCGAGAAAAGGGAACGCTTATGCACTGTTGGTGGGAATGTAAACTTAGTTCAGCCACTGTGGAAAGCTGTCTGTAGATTTCTCAAAGAACCTAAAACAGGGCCAGATGCATTGGCTCACACCAGCAATCCCAGCATTTTGGGAGACCGAGGTGAGAAGATCACTTGAGCTCAGGAGTTTGAGATTATTCTGGGCAACACAGTGAGACCCCATCTCTAGAAAAGAAAAAGAAATCCCCACAAGTGCACATCTGTGGTCCCAGCTACTCTGGAGGCTGAGGTGGGAGGATCACTTGGCCCAGAGAGGCCAACGTTTATAAGAACTTAAAACAGAACTACATTCAACTCAGCAATTCTGCTACTGAGTATATCTCCAAAAGAAAACACATCGTTCTACCAAAAAGACATCTGCACTGATATGTTCATTGCAGCACTATTCACAACAGCAAAGACATGGAATCAACCTAAGTCCTTATCCTTGGATAAGGAAAATGTGGTACATATACACCATGGAATACTGCACAGCCATAAAAAAGAATAAAATCATGTCCTTTGCAGCAACATGGATGCAACTGGAGGCCATTATCCCAAGTGAATTAACACAGGAACAGAATAGGAACTACTGCATGTTCTCACTTATAGGTGGGAGCTAAACATTGGGTACTTATGAGCATAAAGATAGGAAAAGATGCTGGGACTACAAGTGGGAGGAGGAAGAGAGGGGGACAGGGGTTGAAAAACTAACTGTTGGGGCTGGGCGCAGTGACTCACACCTGTAATCCCAGCACTTTGGGAGGCCAAAGTGGGTGGATCACCTGAGGTTGGGAGTTCAAGACCAGCCTAACCAACATGGAGAAACCCCACCTCTACTAAAAATACAAAATTAGCTGGGCATGGTGGCACATGCTTGTAATCCCAGCTACTCAGGAGGCTGAGGCAGGAGAATTGCTCGAACCCGGGAGGTGGAGGTTGTGGTGAGCCAAGATTGTACTACTGCATTTCAGCCTGGGCAACAAGAACGAAACTCTGTCTAAAAAAAACTGTTGAGTACTATGCTCAGTACCTGGGTGATAGGATCAGTCATACCCCCAAGCCTCAGCATCATGACATCTGCACAGGTAACAAACCTGCACATATACCCCCTGAATCCAAAATAAAAGTTGCAGGGAAGGCCAGGCATGGTGGCTCATGCCTGTCATCCCAGCTCTTAGGGAGGCAGAGGTGGGAGGATAGCTTGAGCCCAGGAGTTTGAGACCTGCCTGGGCAATATAGTGAGACCCTGTTCTCCACGAAAAGGAAAAAAGATTTTTTTAAAAGTGTAAAAGTTGGGAAAAAGGAAAGGAAAAAAACTTCCTGGTTGCCCATCCTGTTTTCTTCCTTTCACTACTCATCCTTCGGGGTGAAGGTCCAGACAGCATGAGGACATAAACATATGACATTCCAGAAATGGCTGGTGGCACTATTTCGTGTGACTACACTTCAAAATCTTGTTTTCCCCAGCTGGGCCCCTGTTAATCACTGTTCTGAGAATAAAAGATGGTGCCTTCATTGTATCAAGTACCCAGGCTCCAAGGCCAACCAGGCACGCGGGCTGGGCCTCCCTCCCAACAGTGGTGGCCTTACTGAATGCCCTTTCAGCAGAGGGGAGCGTGGGCGGGGCTGGCAAAGCAGGCCCAGGGCACAGGGTTAGCCCTGATAACCTGAGATCAAAGCAGCCTGTCAGCAGTGTCAGCTGAGAGGCAGCCAAGACAAGCGATGCGGGCAGCTTCATCTCCCCGCTGGCCCTAGAGCAGGGGCGGGGAAAGCACCACAGTTCCCGGAAACTATTTCTGAACAGGCTGGAGGGAGCTCCTGGTGCCACTGCTCATTCCAGGCTGGCTCTGAGTCGGTCTCCAGCTCTCTCCTGCACCACGCATGGTTTCCTCTCCCAGTTCCACTTCAGTTTTTTCCCGCTCTTTCATCTACGATTTTCAATTTTATCTATTTATTTTATTTATTTATTGAGACAAGGTCATACTATGTCGCCCAGGCTGGTCTTGAACTCCTAGCCTCAAGCAATCTTCTAGCCTCAGCTTCTCAAAGTGCTGGGATTACAAGCATGAGCCACTGCACCGGGCTTTCCATTTTCATATAGACACATGCATACACACATAATTAAGATTTGTCTTCTCAGATCAGACGTGGTGGCTCATGCCTATAATCCCAGCACTTTGGGAGGATGGATCACCTGAGGTCAGGAGTTCAAGACCAGCCTGGACAACATGGCGAAAGCCTGTCTCTACTAAAAATACAAAAATTAGCCAAGCGTGGTGGCATGCACCTATAATCCCAGCTACTCAGGAGACTGAGGCAAGAGAATCGCTTGAATTCGGAAGTCAGAGGTTGCAGTGAGCTGAGTTCGCACCACGCACTCCAGCCTGGGACGACAAAGTAAGACTCTGTCTCAAATAACATAAAATAAAATAAAAATAGATTTATCTTCTCTTCCCTGTGACATTTTCCACTTTCAAAGTCTCTTAGTCTCTTTCTCTCTCACAGGTCCCACATGCAGGAGATGCCTACTGTCCTCTCTACCTCCCTGGCTAATACACACACAGCAGTCTCTCCTCCCAGTCTTCCCATTCTCACATTCACAGATACAGTTTTCTTCAGCTTCCCTTACACACACGTGCACACGCACACGCACACACACACACACACACCTGCCCGGGTTACACTCTCCGAACTCTCTTTTAAAAAAAGAATCCAGAGACAGCTGCCAATTAAAACAATAAAATCTCCTTGCCTTCCTTTCTGTTATTATGAACTCTGGGACCATTTCCACCAGCTGATGTCTGGATTTTTTTTTTTTTTCCTACAAGGTGTTGACCCTTTCATTTGCAGCTGGAGTCAGCAGCCACTGTTCCTCTCCAGCTGTGGCCCCTTTGTCAGCTGGGCAGCTCACAGCTGGCTGCTTTTCATAGCCTAGCTACCTCAGCACTTTCGCAAAGAAAATGCAGGGGAAAGACCAGGTGCAGTGGCTCATGCCTGTAATCCCAGCACTTTGGGAGGCTGAGACAGGCAGATCACTTGAGGTCAGGAGTTCGAGGCCAGCCTGGCCAACATAGTGAAACCCCATCTCTACTGAAAATATAAAACTTAGCTGGGCATAGTGGCACACGCCTGTAGTCTCAGCTACTCGGGAGGCTAAGGTGGGAGAATTGCTTGAACCTGGGAGGCAGAGGTTGCAGTGACCCGAGATCATGCCACTGCACTCTTACCTGGGTGACTGAATGAAACTCCATTTCAAAAAAAGAAAAAAATAAGAAGAAGAAGAAAAAGAAAATGGGAGGAAAGTTTGAAAATTTACCCTTCCAGTATATCATCTGAGAGATTCTAGAATCTTCTCCACACCCAAAGTTTCAATTATTTTCTCTCCTTACCCATGAACTCACACATGATCTCTTCACTGTGTGTCCAGATAGGTTGCAGGAAGAGAGAGAGAGGAGCATCCACATATCACTACTTTCTGCCTTAGGCATCTGTGGGCTTCAGGATTTCATCTGTCAAGCTGGAGAGATGGTGGATGGGCAGAAGGGGGAGAAGATGGCTCAGGGAGCCATGCCATTGCAGAGAGGCAAAGAGAAGAAAAGAAGCATTTTGGCCAGGCGTGGTGGCTCAGTCCTGTAATCTCAGCACTTTGGGAGGCCGAGGCAGGTGGATCACTTGAAGTCAGGAGTTCGAGACCATCCTGGACAACATGGTGAAACCCTGTCTCTACTAAAAATACAAAAATTAGCTGGGCATGGTGGTAGGCGCCTGTAATCCCAGCTACTTGGGAGGTTAAGGCACAGAATCACTTGAACCCCGGAGGCAGAGTTTGCAGGGAGCCAAGATGGTACCACTGTACTCTAGCCTGGGCGACAGACTAAGACTCTGTATCAAAAAAGAAAAAGGAAAGAAAAGAAAAGAAAAAGAGCATTTGGCTGGGCACAGTGGCTCACACCTATAATCCTAGCAGTTTGGGAGGCCGAGGCAGGCAGATCACTTGAGGTCAGGAGTTCAAGACCAGCCTGGCCAACATGGTGAAACCCCATCTCTACTAAAAAGACAAAAATTAGCTGGGTGTGGTGGCGTGTTACTGTAGTCCCAGCTACTCAGGAGCCTGAGAAGGGAGAATTGCTTGAACCAGGGAGGAAGAGGTTGCAATGAGCCGAGATAGTGCCACTGCACTCAAGCCTGGGAGACCGATTGAGACTGTGTCTCAAAAAAAAAAAAAAAAAAGAAGAAGAAGAAGAAAAGGAGCATTTATTGAGCCCCTGCTCTGTGCTGCATGCTGTGTGGACCTACCTTCTAAGTGCACTGGAAGCTATCATTGAGAGGTAGTGGGCATGTGTATACAGATCTCAGCTCACTGCAATCTCCGCCTCCTGGGTTCAGGTGACTCTCCTGACTCAGCCTCCTGAGTAGCTGGGATTACAGGCACGTGCCACCATGCCCAGTTAATTTTTTCATATTTTTAATAGAGATGGTGTTTCACCATGTTGGCAAGGCTGGTCTCGAACTCCTGACCTCAGGTGATCCATGCATCTCAGCCTCCCAAAGTGCTGAGATTACAGGTGTGAGTAACCACACTGGGCTGAGTTCCTTCTTTCTTTCATCCTCTACATTGCTTGATAACTCTGGACTTCATTCTCCATATCATTTTTTTTTTTTTTAATAGAAATGAGATCTTGAACTCCTGGGCTCAAGAGACCCTCCCACCTCAGCTTCCCAAAATGCTGGGATTACAGGCATGAGCCACCACCACACCAGGCCTCATTTTCCACATCTGAAAAAAAGGGGGATATTAAGTCAAACACTATGAAATGACAAGTTTTATAGGTCAAAAAATAGTCAGCTCTATTGGCAATGTCATGTGGTGCAGCCAATTAGGACCAACATCACACAGGAGACTCAACTGGAAACAATGTATATGCAAGATACACATGCTAACTGGCAGATTATAAGCACTCAGTACCTATTACATATATTTATGACTACAAAAGCAATATGCAACAAAGACTGATAAGGTGAGATGTTGTTGGACATACACCAAAGGCCTGTCCTTAAACATTGTAGTGGGGGAGATATGGCTTTGTTAGAGGAAACCAAAAAATGCCAGTTTGGAAGGGACCCTGACAAGGCATAGAACTTAGCTAGGGAGTTCCTTGGTTAAAAAAAAAAAAAAAGAAAGAAAAAAGAAAGAAAAAGGAAAAAATTTTCTTGGTCTCGACATTGAAAATTCTGATTCAGTATGTCTGAGATGGGGGTCCAAGAATATGCATTTTTTACTCTCTCCCAACCCAGAATTCTCTAGGATAAATGAACCAATTTCCAAAACAAGTTAACTGGGAGAAATAAATAAACAAAGAGGAAGGGAAAACATAAGAATAAAGAGAGAGTATATAGAAAATATAGAAATGTGGCCAGGCATGGTGGCTTATGCCTGTAATCTTAGCACTTTGGGAGGCCAAGGCCGGTGAATTGCTTGAGCCCAGGAGTTCGAGAACAGCCTGGGGAACATGGCGAAACCTCATCTCTATATTAATTAATTAATTAAAGAAAACACAGAAATATAAA
Organism: Chlorocebus sabaeus; assembly: GCF_047675955.1. Lineage (NCBI taxonomy): Eukaryota > Metazoa > Chordata > Mammalia > Primates > Cercopithecidae > Chlorocebus > Chlorocebus sabaeus. The sequence continues at coordinate 111,945,481 of NC_132914.1, read as the reverse complement.
GAGTAAAGGCAATTTAAGAGACCCAACCAAAAGCAATGTGTGAAACGTATGTGGATCCTGATTTAAACAAAATAACTGTAAATATATATATAACTGTATATATATATATATCTGTATATATATAACTGTATATATATATAACTGTAAATATATATATCAGGGAAAATTTGGACAACTATGAGATATTTGATATTTGATGATCTTATTATTAATTTCAACTATAATAATGGGCCACGCATGGTAGCTCGCACTTGTAATCCCAGTACTTTGGGAGGCCAAGGTAGGCGGATCACTTGAGGTCAGGAGTTTGAGACCAGCCCGGCCAACATGGTGAAACCCCGTCTCTGCTAAAAATACAAAAAATTAGTTGGGCGTGGTGGCACACATCTGTAATTCCGGCTACTCGGGTGGCTGAGACACAAGTATCGCTTAAACCAAGGAGGCGGAACTTGCAGTGAGTCGAGATCGTGCCACTGCACTCCATTCAGCTTGGGCGATAGAGCAAGGTTCTGTCTCAAAAATATAATAAATAAATAAATAAATAAATAAATAAATAAATAAATAAAGGTAATGTAATTTTGTTTTTAAAAAACTATATTTAAATCCACATACTGAATTACTTGTGGATTAACTGATGCAATGCCTGGATTTTGCTTCAGAAGAATCTAGCAGAGGGAGAAAATTCAAGTTGGCGGAGGTATGAATATAACAAAAATTGGCTCTGGGTGATGACTATTGAACTGGATATTGGCATATGGTGGTTCATCCCACTATTCTCTTTGCTTTTGCATATGCTTGAAAATTTCTGTAGCAAAAAAGTTAACACATATATCTCACCTGTAATCAGTTTTGGAGATCATTAAAGTAATCAACCCTCTTTGTACTAATGGGAGTACTGAGACCCAGAGAGGAGAAATGAATTGCCCAATACATTAAGGGCATAACTGGGACCAGACTCAGGATGTCTCTGCATTTACCCATTGACAAGCATTTCTGTTTTCTTTTCTTTTTTGCAGAGGAGACAGAGTCTCGCTCTGTCACCCAAGCTGGAGTGCAGTGGCGCTATCTTGGCTCACTGCAACCTCTGCCTTCCAGGTTCAAGTGATTCTTCTGTCTCGGCCTCCTGATTAGCTGAGATTACAGGTACACGGCACCACACCGCCTAATTTTTGTATTTTTTGTAGAGAGGGGGTTTCACCACGTTGGCTAGGCTGGTCTCGAATCCCTGACCTCAAGTGATCCACCTGCCTTGGCCTCCCAAAGTGTTGGGATTACAGGTGTGAGCCACCATGCCCGGCCTCACTTCTGAGCCCTTACTCTGTGCCAGGCACTCTGGTGGCACCAGATAACATGAGGATAACATGGTTATCCTCAAGTGGAGAACTCAGCCATTTGGATCAATAACTATAGAATAACAAGGACAGTGATTCCTTGAGGAATCACTGATCCCCTCAGCGAGAGACAGGGAATCTCCCTATCTCTCAGCTCCATGTCTCACATAGTTGACTTCACCCCATGCAAGCTCTCCTTTCATTGTTCTCAAAGACAATCCCAGAAGCTCCAGGCTAACATCCTACCAATTTAGCAACCTCAGTCAAAACCGTGCTCTAATTAATTACTTAGAGTTCAGGAATGAGTTGCGTTGTCCTGGCTTAGATCACATGGTCATCCATGAACCAATCACCTTGGCCAGGAGTCAGAATGCTCTGATTGACTAGATGGTCATGTGCCTACCTCCGGGCCTTGGAAATGGGGGTCAGCCTCCTGCCAATTTTATACACATAGCAGAGAGGAAGAGCATTTTTCAAAGGAGAAATTGGGGTAAGTCACACAAAAGGCGAATGCTGAGCAGGAAAAATTGTAGGTACCCACTATGTATGTCCTGCTGGTTCACGGAGGCATAGCACCACAGTTTAATGCACAGATCTGGGCCCTGTATCCCTGGGTTTGAAGCTGCCCTCACCGCTTTTCCAGACCTTAAGCAAATGAGAATCTCACTGAACAACAGTTTTCTCATCTGTAAAGTGTATAGGAAACTAGGGTCAGCTCAGAGATTCACAAACATCAGAAAGAGTGCCAACAGCATAAAGCATCTATCACATAGAAGGTAGTAAGGATAGTAGATATTATTACTTTTAAAAATCTTAGTTCTCAGCCAGGTGAGGTGGCTCCTGCCCTGTAAGCCCAGCACTTTGGGAGGCCAAGGCAGGGAGATCACCTGAGGTCAGGAGTTAGAGACCAACCTGGCCAAAATGATTAGTAGAGATGGCCCATTTCTACTAAAAATACAAAAATTAGCCAGGCATAGTGGCCCATGACTAATTCCAGCTACTCAGGAGGCTGAGGCAGGAGAATTGCTTGAGCCAGGGAGGCAGAACTTGCAGTGGGCAGGGATCTCACCACTGCAGTCCAGCCTGGGCAACACAGCAAGACTCCGCCTCAAAAAAAAAAAAAAATTTTAGTTCTCAATGCCTATAAATATCCTAACTCCTATTTACCAAAGGGGCTTCTCGTATCTTTCTCTGCCCTCTTCCTCATTTATTTGTTCCACTATCTTTTTTCTTGCTTAAAGAAGCACACACACAGAGTCAACCTAATAATGGCACTCATAAAACAGAAGAGGGGACAAAGATCTGTGTTCATCTATATTTAACTGTGAGCAATCAGAGGCTAGTGTAGTGGAAAACATGCAAAGGGCTTGCAGGAGGAAAGAGAATATTAAAATTGCAATTTTCCCAATCACATTGAGACGTCTCTTTGACAGAATGCATAGCACTTCTGTCAAAAACTGTGCTACATCTCCAAGCAAAAAGCAAATCCATTGAATTTGTGTTCAGTGACAGTGTGGGCTGTCAGCTTTGTTCCCATTTTTTTCTTTATTTTTTTCTCTTCATGGCATTCTTTTGTAGCTGTCTTTGTGGAATTTGTTCCTGGTTTCCCCCAAAACCACCCCCGCCTTTTTTTTTTTTTTTTAGACAGAGTCTTGCTCTGTCGCCCAGGTTAGAGTGCAGTGGTGCAATCTCGGCTCACTGCAACCTCCACCTCCTGGGTTCAAGCCATTCTCCTGCTTCAGTCTCCTGAGTAGCTGAGATTACAGGCACATGCCACCATACCTTGTTATTTTTCGTTTGGTTTTGTTTTTTTGTATTTTCAGTACAGACTCATGACCTCAAGTGGCCCACTCACCTCAGCCTCCCCAAGTGCTGGGATTACAGGCATGAGCCACCTGTAATGGCTCGTTTCCCTCTTTATTCTTCCTCCTTCCACAAAGGCTGGATCAGACCTCAGCCTGCATGTGCCATAAGGCTGCACTTTAAAGCTGCCAGTGGCCCCACGTAGGCTCCAGGATACAGCATAAAATCTATTCATCAGTTTCCAGCCTGGATGCTGATTTCTCCAGCAGAGCCCATTTCTACTCCCTTTTCAGATGGCCAGTGCTGGAGGCCAAGACTGGTTAGACAGGCCAGGCACGGTGGCTCGCACCTGTAATCCCAGCACTTTGGGAGGCCGAGGCAGGCAGATCACTTCAGATCAGGAGTTCAAGACCAGCCTAGCCAACATAGTGAAACTCTGTCTCTATGAAAATACAAAAACTAGCCAGGCGTGGTGGCGCATACCTGTAGTTCCAACTACTTGGGAGGTTGAGGCAGGAGAATCGCTTGAACCCAGGAGGTGGAGGTTGCAGTGAGCAAAGATCATGCCACTGCACTCCAGCCTGGGCAACAGAGAGATACTCCATCTCAAAAAAGAAAAAAGAAGATTGGTTAGGCAAAGGAAGGCCATCGTTTGGTGTTCTAAGCATTATGTGGATGAACTGACATTGGTCAGGAGTTGGCAAAGGACTGATGTGATCTATGGCCAATGGGTGAGAGGATGGCACAATCTCAGGGGTATATTTGAACACTTCCTTGTACCTCAAAAGCCCCAGTGGTTTGGAAGCCCCAGTCCATGATGACGTTTAGTTGTGAGCTGGTTCCTGAAACTCCCACTGATATCAAAGGAGCCCCACTAATAAAAGATCAGCATCCTTAGAGGGTTCTTGGCTGCATTTATTGGGGAAACTCCTCCATCATGATGCCCAGGTCACCTTACCTCATTCCTCAAGGCATGGCTCTCCTTCCTACCTTCCAGGGCACTGCTAGGTCACCAGCCTTAGAGAAGCAAGAGACAGCAAAGGCTGAAGACATAGCATACCTAAATCTTACTCCTTAACAGGCACTGAGGTCTGGGCAAAGCCCTAAGCAATATGCCCAGAAGGGATGGGGCATTCAAGTGGGGTTTCAATCTGTAACCAATTCGGAGGAATTTGGATCAATTACACTCAAAGAAGACATAGCTGAGGAACTCTCTCAAATGCCTTCCAGGCCAGGCACGTTGGCTCATGCCTGTAATCCTAGAACTTTGGGAGGCAGAGACAGGAGGATCACCTGAAGTCAGCAGTTTGAGACCAGCATGGCCAACATGGTGAAATCCCATCTCTACTAAAAATACAAAAATCAGCTAGGCGTGGTGGTGCTTCCCTGTAGTCCCAGCAACTTGGGAGGCTGAGCATGAGAATTGCTTGAATCTGGGAGGCAGAGGCAGCAGTGAGCTGAGATCGCGTCACTGCATTCCAGCGTGGGTGACAGAGTGAGACTCGGTCTCAAAAAAAAAAAGAGTGGAAATAGCTGACCAGTTAGGAAGTTCTTGTGAGAATCAAGGAGTAAGAGAAAGAGGTGGCCTGAGCCCAGACAGTGGGTAAAGAATGAAGACAAGCCAACAGCTCCAAGAAATATTCAAGAAATAGGATTAAAGAGAGTTTTAGGCAAAGAAAACAGGGTTGAGCACCTAAAGCAAGACTTCATCTTAGGGGAACCAGTCTAAAATATTCCCCGTACTGTTAGTTTATGTAGCACAAGGGCCCACTGGAATCCTTTTTTCTTAGTAATTGCACTCATGGACCTATTATATCTCTACACATCCTTGTGTCTTGTGCATAGTGCTTAATCTGATTGGCTCTGAAGTCAGCCTGCCTGGCTGTGGTTCCATTATTTACGGTCTTCATTAGAAGCAGACAGAGTCTAGATGCACCCTTTTTTTTTTTTTTTTTTTTTTTTTTGAGATGGAATCCAGCTCTGTCACCCAGGCTGGAGTGCGGTGGCATGATCTCGGTTCACTTCAACCTCCACTCCTTGGGTTCAAACGATTCTTCTGCCTCAGCCTCCCCAGTAGCTGGGACTACAGGCGCCCATCCCCACACTTGGCTATTTCTTTGTATTTTTAGTAGAGAGAGGGTTTCACCATGTTGGCCAGGCTGGTCTAGAACCACTGACCTCAAGTGATCCACCTGCCTTGGCCTCTCAAAGTGCTGGTATTATAGGCATGAGCCACTGCGCCCAGCCTGAGACTAGATACTTCTATTGGTTCTCTTTGATGCTCTATTTAGTAGGTGAGAAGAATTAAGACAATGAGATGTTGAAGGCTCCAGAACCTTCAATACCAGAAAGTCAGTGCCCCGGTCCAAACAAAAAGGCACATGACCTTATATGAGACCCATGGCGGTGGAGTCAGGAGAGCAAGCTGGCTTCCAGGAGATGTTATTCTGTGTACAGGAGAGAACAAATGCTTTCACGGTCCCAAAGCTTACAGCTAATATGGAAGAACTACTGAATAATCTCCTGCCCCTCTTGAAGAAGGCACATTTATTTGTCAACATGTCCTCAAATGCCAGTTGATTGACGGTACAAGTTGCTAAGTTTGTTCCTTCAGTGGATTGTATCCAAACAGATTGTCCTAAGGCCGAGAAGAGCAGGAACCAAAGGAGAATGCTTCGTGGATAAATTCATGACCCTGGGATCAATTCCCATCCCTCAATCCAGACCACAAATGGGAGAATTCGACATGGACACTGATGTTCTTTCATGAGTAGAGTGATTTAACCATCCCAGTTTGCTTGGATATTCAGTGTGCTCAAATAGGGAAAGTCGGCCAGTCACAATGTAGCCTGTCTGTAATCCCAGCACTTTGAGAGGCGTAGGCGGACCTATCGCTTGAGCTCCAGGAGTTCCAGACCAGCCTGGGCAACATGATGAAACTCCATCTCTATTAAAAATACAAAATACTTAGCTGGGTGTGGGAGTGTCTGTCTGTAATCCTCTACTCTGGAGGCTGAGAGGGGAAGATTACCTGAGCTTGGGAAGAGGCTGTAAGGAGTCATGATTGTGCCACTGTACCCCAGCCTGGATGACAGAGGGAGATCCTGTTTCAAAGCAAAAAAAGTAAAATTAAAACAAGGAAAGTCTCATGCAAACCAGAACAAGCTCATCACGCTATCCATGAGCCTTACTTTGACCTCATGTTGCCATTTTGAATGATGTCCTTTTCACTTTATTTTATTTTATTGTATTATTTTTTGAGACAGGGTCTCGCTCTCTTGCCTAGACTGGAGTGCAGTGGCATGATCTTGGCTCACTGCAAGCTCTCCACCTCCCAGATTCAAGCAATTCCCTCACCTCAGCCTCCCAAGTAGCTGGGACTACAGGCACGCACCACCATGCCTGCCCTAATTTTTGTGTAATTTTTTTTTTTTTTTGAGACGGAGTTTCACTCTTGTTGCCCAGGCTGGAGTGCAATGGCATGATCTCAGCTCACAACCTCCACCTTCCAAGTTCAAGCGATTCTCCTACCTCAGCCTCCCGAGTAGCTGGGATTACAGGCATGCACCACCACACCTGGCTAATTTTGTATTTTTAGTAGAGACACGGTTTCACCATGTTGGTCAGGCTGCTCTCCAACTCCCTACCTCAGGTGATCCGCCCACCTCAGTCTCCCAAAGTGCTGGGATTACAGGCATCAGCCACCATGCTTGGCCCAAATGATGTCCTTTTGGGAATTTCAGAAAACGAATTAGCGATTTTGGGTCAACATTGTTGGGAGGAAAAGAAAATCAATTTGCTGCATTACAACTATTCCATTCATCTTTTGCAATGGAAAAGGAATTGGTTATAGCTATAGTAGTTAAGATTACAGCCTCTGAAGCCAGAGGCAATGAATTTAAATCTTTGCTGTCCCAGGAATCTGAGACTGCAACGAACCATGATCACGCCACAGCACTCCAGCCTGGTTGACAGGATTTTTTGCATTTGAAAAGAATCCTTCTGACTGCGGGTTAGAGAATAGACTCCTGGTCTCTAAGAGGCCAGGCACAATAGCTCATGCCTATAATCCCAGCACTTTGACAAGTTGAGGCAGGAGGTTCACCCAGGAGTTTGAGACCAGCCTGGCTAATTCAGGAAGACTCCATCTCTGAAAAAAGAAAAAAAAAAAACAAACTGGGCGTGGTGGCACCTATGGTCCCAGATACTTGAGAGACTGAGATTGGAAGCATGGCTTGAGTCTTATCTTTCTCAGGCAAGCGATAACGTGGTGGTAGCCTTGTTTTGACCATAGCTTAACCTCTTTATGTACATTATCTCAGTAAATAACATCTTCAAGGCTTAGAAAACTCCCTTCCCTTGGAGATAACCCATTCCTTCTTAAGGAACGACCTGACTGTCATGCTTTCCTCTTATATTCAACACGTTCAGTAAATTTGGTCCAATCTCCTCAGCTACGCATTTGCAAAGAGCCACCTTGTAAATGAACTGTATCAGCTAAGGTATCCTCTAGGGAGAAGAATAACAGAAATTCCTCAAGGAGCTGCCTCCAATGGGAAATTCCAATTGAGAGATTAAAAGCTCTAGGGAGCTTGTGATCCAGAGGATGGAGTCTAGGGTGGGGTTTGATGAAAAGTTCTAATAATAACAGCTGATGGTTTTGAATGCTTCAGACAAGCCAGATACCATGTTCAGCATTTTCAACGCATTTTCTTATATGCAAAGAATGAATTACAATCATTCTGATTTTACAGAAAAGATCAAAGGTTTTTTGTTTGTTTGTTTGTTTTTTAGAGAGACAGCATCTTGCTCTGTCACCCAGGCTGGAATGCAGTGGCACAATCATAGCTTAATGCAGCCTCCATCTCCTGGACTGAAGTGATCCTCCCACCTCAGCCTCCCAAGTAGCTGTGACTACAGGTGTGAGCCATCATACCCGGATAATATTTTTAGGTCTCATTATGTTGCCCAGACAGGTCTGGAGCTCCTGGCCTCAAGTGATCCACCCGCCTTGGCCTCACAAAGCACTGGGATTGCAAGCCTGAGCTTCACACCTGGTCTGTTTCTATCTTTTCAACCAAGAGTCTATTCTCTAACCTGCTGCTAGAGAATTTTTTTTCAAAGGTAAGGTGGTGATTTTGATCATTCCATATGTATACATGTATGGAAACATCACACGGTGCCTCATAAATATATAAAATTATTACTTGTTAATCAAAAAAAAGTTTAAGGCAGACAAAAACTAGAAACCACCTGGTGCTCATCAACAGGAAAAGAGTTAAACAAACCGGTGTATTCATATAAAGAAATGCCACTCCACAATAAAAAAGAAACTATTGATACAAGTTATAGCACAGGTGAATCTCAAATTATGCTGAACGAGAGAAAACTTTAGACACAAGCCTATGTACTGTATAATTCCACTCATCTAAAGTATTGGAAGAAATGAAACCAACAAGGCAGAAAAAATCAATAGTGGCTGCTTCAAGAAGGGAAGGAGGAGTGATGACAGTATTATCTGTCTTGATAAGGGTTTGGGATGCAGAAGCGTGTGCATTTGCAAATATTTAGAGAATGATACCCTTAAGATTTGTGCGTTTCACTGTGTGTAAATTTTCTCTTAAAAATTTGAACAGATATTGAATTCCAGTTAACGATATGCAGACTAAAGTATCTGAGGATAAAGTAACTGATATCGGTAACTTACTATTTTTGATTTTGCTTGTGCTTCTGCTTTAGAGACTGTGCATGCGGCTAAACCTGTAACTTACTTTGTAATGCAACAAAACAAAAGACAAATTGATGGGCCGGGTGCAGTCACTCACACCTGTTCCCAGCACTTTGGGAGGCCGAGGTGGGTGGATCACCTGAGGTCAGGAGTTCGAGACCAGCCTGACCAACATGGGGAAACCCCATCTCTACTTTAAAAAAATAAATTATTAGCTGGGTCTAGTGGTGCATGCCTGTAATTCCAGCTACTTGGGAGGCTGAGGCAGGAGAATCGCTTGAACCTGGGAAGTGGAGGTTACGGTAAGCAAAGATTGCACCACTGCACTCCAGCCTGGGCAACAGGAGTGAAACTCCGTCTCAAAAATAATATATAAATAAATAAATTGATGAATAAATGGGTAGATGTGTGATAAAGCAAATATAACACAATGTTAAGGGTAGAATCCATACATACGTCATATAATTTTTCAACTCTTCTATATACTTGTAACTTTTTGTAATAAAATCTGAGGGGTATTAAGGGGATAACTTCTTGTTTAAAATAACAAGAAGTAACATTATTCAGATGCAAAACCAAAGCTCTTAACAGTCCTCAAATTCTGCAGGATCTGGGCCTTCCCCCATCACCGACTCTCTGGCCTGGTATCATGCCACCATTTGAATGTGTCGTTTTCAATAGCGATTGAACCCTCAAAGCCTCTCAACCCTCTTTTTTTTTTTTTTTTTTTTTTTGAGACGGGGTCTTGCTCTATTGCCCAGGCTGGAGTGCAGTAGTACCATCACAGGTCACTGCAGCCTCAATCTTCCAGGCTCAAATGATCCTCCCACCTCAGCCCTCCAAGTAGCTGGGATCATACCTGGCTTTTTCTTTTTTTTTTTTTTTTTTTTTTTTTTTTAATTTTTTGTAGAGATGTGGCCTATCTTGCCCAGGCTGGTCTCAAACTTCTGGGCTCAAGTGATTTGCCCACTTTGGCTTCCGGGTGCCAGGAAGTGCCAGGATTACAGGCATGGACCACTACACCTGAACCTCTCAACCACTTTATTTCCAGCTGTAGCAACCTCCTGGCTTTTCTTCAAACACACCAAGCACATTCCAGCCTCAGGGCCCTTGCACTTGCTGTGTCTTCTACCTGGAACACTGTCCCCCAGAGCCTGATTCCTTAACTTCTTCGGGTCTCTGCTCCAGTATCATCTCCTCACTATGTACAACAGCATTTCCTTTCTCCCATCACTTTATTCCTTTGCCTGCTTTTAGTGTCGTGTTTTTTTTTTTTTTTTTTTTTTTTTTTATTTATTTATTTATTTTTGAGACAGAGTCTCACTCTGTTGCCCATGCTGGAGGGCAATGGTGCAATCTCGGTTCACTACAACCTCCCCTCCTGGGTTCAAGTGATTCTCCTGCCTCAGCCTCCCAAGTAGCTAGGATTACAGGCGCGCATGACCACGCCCAGCTAATTTTTGTATTTTTAGTAGAGATGGGGTTTCACCATGTTGGCCAGGCTGGTCTTGAACTCCTGACCTCAGGTAGTCTGCCCACCTCAGCTTCCCAAATTGCTGGGATTACAGGTGCGAGCCACAGTGCCCAGTCAAGTGTCATGTTTGATCACCGGCTGACACAATATTCATTTTGTTTGTTTTGTTTTGTTTTGTTTTGTTTTGTTTTGTTTTGTTTTGTTTTGTTTTTTTTGAGATGGAGTGTCACGCCGTCACCCAGGCTAGAGTGCAGTGGCTTGATCTTGGCTCACTGCAACCTCCGTCCTCCAGGTTCAAGCAATTCTCTAGTCTCAGTCTCCTGAGTAGCTGGGACTACAGGCACCAGCCACCATGCCGGGCTAATTTTTGTATTTTTAGTAGAGATGGGGCTTCACCTTGTTGGTCAGGCTGGTCTCGAACTCCTAACCTCAGGTAATCCACCAACCTTGGCCTCCTAAAGTGCTGGTATTACAGGCGTGAGCCACCACGCCCAGCCAACAGTCATTTGTTTATTGTCTGTCTCCTCTCACTGCAATGCAGGGATTTCACTTTGTTCCCTGCAGAATGCCAGCACTTAGAATGGCCCCTGGAAGACAGTACACTCAATAAATACATGTTTCATAAATACAGTGATGAATGAGTATGATGCTGACACTACCAAAAGTGAAAGCTAATCTCAACTGAGAACTTGGTAAGTGCCTGGCACTGTGCTAAGCTATTTACTTCCATTATCTCATTGAATCCTCCAACAGACCCATTACTATTTTTACAACTAAAAGATTTAGAAAACTTCTACAATTTAGGAAGATTAAGTGATTTATCCCTAAATAAGTGTCAAAGCTGGGAGAGTCCAACCCAGTTTTGTTTTGGGCCATCCCAGAATCTTTCCGCCTTGCTGCAGGGCAGGGAAGATTTCCTTCTTCGAGAAGGAGACAAATGTCTCAGCTTGTCACCAACAGGCCCTAACTGCCAACATAAAGACCCAGATGCCTGTAGATTTGGGGGCATCAGACTCTCAATCATCAAACTTCCTATGATACTTTGTGTCCCCTGTCCCCCAGACTGCAAGGGTTAAATGGGCTGACCAGCATTAATGGGCTATCAACTTCTTGATCAGCTCTTCTACTTCGAGGAGGGTAAGACAGGATTGCTTGAGACCAGGAGTTCAAGACCAGCCTGGGCAACATAGGAAAATCTCATTTCTACAAAAACTTTAAAAAATTAGCTGGGCGTGGCCGGGCGTGGTGGCTCACGCCTGTGATCCCAGCACTTTGGGAGGCCAAGGCGCGTGGATCACAAGGTCAGGAGATCGAGAACACCTTGGCTAATATGGTGAAACTCCGTCTCTACTAAAAATACAAAAAAAAAAAAAAAAAGCCAGACATGGTGGCAGGCGCCTGTAGTCCCAGTTACTCGGGAGGCTGAGGCAGAAGAATGTCATGAACCCAGGAGACGGAGCTTGCAGTGAGCTGAGATAGCGCCACTGCACTCCAGTCTGGGTGACAGAGTGAGACTCCGTCTCAAAAAAAGAAAAAAGAAAAATTAGCTGGGCGTGGTGATATGCACCTCTACTCCCAGCTACTCGAGAGGCTGAGGTGGAAGGATGGCTTAAGCCAGGGAGTTGGAGGTTGCAGTGAGCCATGATCATGCCACTGCACTCCAGCCTGGGCAATAGAGCAACAGAGCAAGACCCCATCTATTAATAAAAAAGAAGCAAACAGAATTAATAAATTAATAAAACAGAAGCAAATCCTAGTATTGTGAGGAACACAGTAGACCATGTATGTAAAAGGGTCTAACACAGTGAACAGGACCCAATAGTCCAGGGGGAAAATGGTAGTTCCATGTCCACTTCCCCAGCTTGTTTTCACAGTAAAATCTTCGAGTGGCGGGGGAGAGGGTGGGAAGGGATACATGTCGCTTCTTGTTCAAAATAACTCGCCCTTTTATTCAGATGCAAAACCAAAGCTCTTGGGTTGGGTGCTCGCATTTGTCATCCCAGCACTTTGGGAGCCTGAGGCGGGAGGATTGCTTGAGCCCAGAAGGATTTTGTTGTTATTGTTTCTTGAGTCAAGGTCTGGCTCTATTGCCCAGGCTGGAGTGCAGTGGTGTGATCTCGGCTCACTTCACCCTCCACATCCCTGGCTCAGCCTCCTGAGTAGATGGGATTATGGGCAAGTGCCACCATGCCCAGCTAATTTTGGTATTTTTTTTAGTAGAGACAGGGTAGAAACCCAGCCATGTTGCCCAGGCTCGTCTCAAACCCCTGGCCTCAAGCAATCCTCCCACCGAGGCCTCCCAAAGTGCTGGGATTACAGGCATGAGCCACCACACCCGGCCAAGCCCAGGAGTTCAAGACCAGTCTGAACAACATATGAGACCCCATCTCTATAAAAACAAAACCAAAGCTCTTAACAGCCCAGTTCAGTTCAACAGTTCTGCAGGATCTGTGTCTTTCCCCATCCCCAACTCTATGGCCTCCTCATCTCATACCATTATCTGAACGTGTCCTTTTCAAGGGCAATTGAATCCTTTCAATCACTCTACCTCCATCCCTTGTGGCCTCCTTGCTCTTCTTCAAACATACCAAGCACGTTCTGGCCTTCAAGGGCACCTTGTCTACTTCAAGGACACCCTGAGACACACTCAGGGTAATTCTGACTTTTAGGCAATGTCAATCTAAATAACAAACAGAGTGAAGATCTCTAAAAAGAAAAGATGTTAATTTGGGAGTAGAGCACTGCAATGGGAATGTGCATGCCATAGTAAACTATGTGTGCATTCAGAGAGGTAAAGGAAGACAAAGGTTTTTAAAGGACAAAAATGTGGAGGATTACATAATTGTTTTGAAATAATCATCCTTGGCTACAAAGATCAATAACAAGGGTGATGCCGGTCCGAAGTTGGACAGGCAGTTGCTGGGCAGATGTCCTTGCAAAAGTAACTTTTTTGTGCTAAGGTTGCAGTGGCCTTTGCACAAGGCTGTGGTATTTGCAGTCTTTTGTGATGTTTTTGTTATCAGTCATCCAAGCTTGAGAACACTCTGCATGTCCTTCCCCAGCTCTATTTGTCAGGGTTTTCTTAATTATGAATGACTCCATTTCGGGTTCTGACAATTTTCGCAGCAAACTGGGCTAAGTGCTCTGCGTTAGAAACTGATCACAGGCTATGCATTTCTCTCTTTGTCTACACATTACAGATAGGACAGCTAAAGTTGAGAGAAAATAAGCAACTTGTCCAAGATTACAGTTTTTAAGTTGTAGGCACGGTCTGGTTCTTGTCTTGTTCCTCTCAAGGTACAGAGAGAGAAATTCCAACTGAGGAAATCTAGAAAGGCTCCTTGGAGGAGGTGATGATTTCCAGAGTCTATCATTGTGGCTTAAATATCTGTTTTCTGTAATACCACACTGGACATCCCCGTAGGAGGCTGCAGTCTGAATTCTTTTATTTTTATTTTTTATATTTTTAATACGTTTTTAAGATAAAAGAGACAGGGTCTCCCTATGTTGCACAGGTTGGTCTGAAACTCCTGGGCTCAAGTGATCCTCCCACCTCAGCCTCCCAAAGTGCTGGGATTACAGGCATGAGCCACTGCGCCCAACCAGCAGGCTGAATTCTGTAACCCAGAGCTTTGCCACTTCCTTCTGGCTTTGACTTGAGCAAAAGTAGGCATCAGCAGGAGTCTTCTCTTCTGAGCACAAATTAAGCCCTCAGTTTCACAAGGACCTCTGCCCAATAGCACCTACCCAAATTTTCCTAATGTTCGTCTCCCCTAATGTTCTCACATCTAAAGAGATTTGAAAAAGACCCTGTTCAAAGACTCTGAAAACTCCCTTCCACTGATTGGTTATATCAGACCTACTTTTTGTCACCTGGTTAAAAAACAGCGGGGACTGCGAGGGATCACAAATACAAAGATATCCTTAGGATGGATGAACCACCATGCTGCCCTTTAAAATATGTATGTTCTGTGGATTTACAATTATTTGTTCTGGAGGGATTTCTTCTCTTCCTTCCACATCTCCTAGCTGTGTATACAATAAAAAGGATGGGGCTGGACGTGTATGATTTTTTTTTTTTTTCCCTCTGCTGTGTTTATCCACCCAAGCAAGTATTTTAAGTACTTTGTTTCCATTATGCTATTCTGAGCCCATTACTTGGTAGGGTGATTAAAGATTGCTTTTGGCAAGAGAAGAGAAGACAATATGTTTGTTACTTCCATGACTGTTAGCCTTTCCCAGGCAGTCTTCAAAGGGAAAAACATGAACACATGGCATACAAAATACATACTGGCTTCGTAGTGGGAGCCCTGGAGAACGTCTGGCCCTTCACCTTTGCCTGAAATCCAAGCAGCCAGGACAGGAGGCGTGACAAGGGTTCTTTCTAGGGCATCTTGGAGACCGCCTACCTCTCTAGGCTCTTCTGTCTCCCTCCTTGCTTGTGTGCTCATGAACTCTTTCCCTCGACTGGGGTCTTCACGGGAACTTCCCTACTTTTCCACCAGTGTTTGAATGCAGTCATGGACAAGACAGATGAGCTCTCCACTTTCTTTTATTATTATTACTGTTTTGCAAAAAAATTAGGACAGGGGTCTCACTATGTAGCCCAGGCTGGTCTCGAACTCCTGGGCTCTAGCAATCTACCACCTCAGCCTCCCAAAGTGCTCAGATTACAGGCATGAGCCACCATGTCTGGCCAAGCTCTCTACTTTCATGGAGGTTACAGTCGAGTGCAGTGCAGAGACATTAATAAAAGAATCACATGGCCAGGCATAGTGGCTCACACCTGTAATCCCAGCACTTTGGCAGGCCAAGGCAGGCAGATCGCTTGAAGTCAGGAGTTCCAGACCCGCCTGGCCAACATGGTAAAATCCCATCTCTACTAAAAATACAAACATCAGCTGGGCATGGTGGCACGTGTCTGTAGTGCCAGCTTGGTAGGCTGAGGCAGGAGAATCACTTGAACCTAGGAAGTGGAGGTTGCAGTGAGCCAAGATAGTGCCACTGTACTCCAGCCTGGGTGACAGGGAGGCTCCGTCTCCAAAAGAAAAATCAAACAAGGAAAAGGGAGTGGGGAGAGGAGAGATTATTCAAAGGGAAAGAAGGTAGGGTAACGTAGACCCACAGAACAAGGACCAGAGTAGCAGGAGATGTAAGCAGGGGTCAGAGAGGTCAAGGGAGCCCATAGTATACACACATCATAGGTGATAAATATTATTTAGTTAAAATAGGAGTGGAAGGAGGAATCTATTCCTTGTGGAATAGAAGCCGGTCCCTGCTTTCTTAATAGCTGGGTGGCTGTTAAGACATTTGTCTTTGGCAAGACATTTAAATTGTCTTTGGCAAGACTTAAAAATGTCTTTGGGCAAGACATTTAACAGTTCTTAACCTCCATTTCCTCATCTGTCAAATGGGAATTCATAAGTCCTACCTTACAGGACTTGTGGTGCATAGTGGGAGCACATTAAGTGTTAGCTTCCTTCTTCGTTCCCAATTGTCTTTGATGAGTTTGACTTTTGTCTTTCTTTTTTTTTTGTTTTTGAGATGGAGTTTTTCTCTTGTCTCTTGACGGAGCTCTTGAGACGGAGCGATCTCGGCTCACCGCGACCTCCACCTCCCCAGCTCAAGCGATTATCCTGCTTCAGCCTCCCAGGTAGCTGGGATTACAGGCACCCACCACTATGCCTGGCTAATTTTTTTGCATTTTTAATAGAGACAGTTTCCCATGTTAGTCAGGCTGGTCTTGAACTCCTGACCTCAGGTGATCCGCCTGACTCAGCCTCCCAAAGTGCTGGGATTACAGGCGTGAGCCACCATAACTGCCCTGAGTTTGACTTTTCTTGCTTCATTTAGCATCTTGGGAGACTCACAGGAAACCAAAAATAAACAAATAGATGAAACCCATCACTGTATTTGTGTACATGCTTGCTTGCTTATTTGAATAAATGCCCAAGACCTGTGTCTCCGGCCTGGGGGCCTAATTCCTTGCAAGGTTGTTGTAATTCCTCATCCTCCATCCCTCAAATTGGATGGAGTCTCCTTGAAGTCAAGCAACTGATCTCTCCCCAGGGTCTTGGGAACAGTAGCATCTCCCCAGCCTATCTTCCAGACCATTGTGACAAGCAGATGAGATAAACAGTGTGTAATGCTCACAAGCCAAAGATTCCTGTTCCCCTCCCTGGGCTGGGAAAAACATCTGCACTGATCTAGACAGAGTTACAAGTTGCACGAATGCATTTTCCTTGAATGCTCTCCTTTCAGTCAAGGGCCCCTTGGATTCAAAATGGCATCTGCAAGTTCAGGCATGTCCAGACTGCTTAAAATGTCTGGGAGTCTTTCTCTTCTGGAGCCAAGTGGGCAACTTCAGAAACTCCACCCGCTTATGTGGAGTGCAGGCAGTGGCTGTTGCAGCCCACGTGCTTCCTTTGCACCGAGTTCTCTTGACCGTGGAGCCATGCTTGGTTCTTTTATATACCTCTCTTTGTTTCATTGTTTCCACAATACTGTGAGAGAGGGAATGGCCTTCCCATTTTTACAGAGATCAAATGAGGGATTCAGTAACCAGCCCGAGGTCTCCATCTTGACATGGAAGAACAGAATTCCTGTCACTCTTCACAACAGTGGCTTGATGACCAGTTAGCGCTCCCGCTTCCTTCCCCAAAATTAGATTACCTGGGTCCCAGGGAAGCACTCTGGAAATTCTCAGGTCAGATGGGGGCCTCAAGGTGGGATTTCCTGTTCCAAATGCTGGATTTGGATTTCTGGAGACCCCAGGCTAGTTAACTAACATTTCCCTTCACTCCAGCCCTCTTTCCACCACTCTATTAACCCCACTTTAGCTCTAGAAGGTGTAATGACAATAATAATCATAATTGGCACAATTTATTAAGTACCTGCCATAGAACTAAGAAACATGTATTTGCTCATTTAAAGAAGTTAGGAATCCTACAAAATGACTATTAATGTTATCATCCCCATTCTACAGATGAGAAAACTGAGGCTCAGAGAGGAAGTCTTCACTCAAGGTTTCAAATAAGTAAATGGCAGAGCCAAATCTAAAATTTGGTCTGGCTGACCCCAGGCTCTCAACTACCTGCTCACTGCCTGTTTTTCTGGTTCCACACTTTTACAAAGGTCTCTACTCAAAAAGATTGCACCAACCCAAGCGCAGTAGTGTGTACCTGTGGTCCCAGCTACTCAGAAGGCTAAGGTGGGAGGAATGCTTGAGCCCAGGAGATCAAGGCTGAAGTGAGCTATGATCGTGTCACTATATTCCAGCATGGGAGACAGAAAGAGACCTTATCCCTTAAAAAAAAAAAAAAAAAAAAAGGAGGAAAAAGTAAGAGAGGAAGAATGAAGAAAGCAAGCAAGCAAGCAGGCAAGCAAGAAAGAAAGAAGGGAGGGAAGGAGGGAAGGAAGGGAGAAAAACTACACCAAAGTCCAGTAAAATCTTGCCCTTCCAAACTCTTGAGGACTAGCGCAGGCTTCTGTGGTTCTTCCACCTCCACCTCAGGGCCTCAGTTTCCCCACTTGTGGAATAGGGAACGGGACTAGATGAGCTCCGAGGTCCAGCTCAAACTCTGACAACTGTACCCCAACACGAAACAGCCCCCGGTCCTCAGCCCTGTCCCTGACCTGTATCCCTCCTAGGATCTTTCTCTCCTCATATGGAACATGGGTGAGAGCTTCAACAATTCACTGTTCCACTCCCTAACTTCAAAGAGGGAGACGAAAGTGTTGAAAGTCACAGCTGAGCTGCTTTTGTCCTCACACTACTGCAGTCTGCGCTTCCCCTTCAGGCTACTCTCATTCTGGGAGCCTAACTTGGTGGGTTCCCTCTGGAATTCTCCCTCATTTGACTAGCAGGGGAGTCTAGTTCCCTAAGGTTGGAATCAAGGTCATGCCTTGCAGGCATTTAGCCCCACCTTGACGGTGAGCTTCAAGAACTATGTCTTTTTTCTAAATCATCACAATTCTATCATTATCAAAGTTGTCCTTTAAACAAGGATTCCAAATTCTTTCCCCAGAGGGCGTCTTGGTTTGTGAAGGAATAATTCAGCACAGGTCTTCAGGCCCACATTCACAGTTCCCACAGCCCAGAACTCTGGAAAGCGGCTGTTATTTCCATAATGAATTTATTGGCAAAACCTGACCTCCTTTGAACTTACTTTTTAATTAAAAAATAAAAATTGGCCAGGCGCAGTGGCTCACACCTGTAATCCTAACACTTTGGGAGGTTCAAGGCAGGTGGATCACTTGAGGTCAGGAGTTTGAGGCCAGCCTGGGCAACATGGTGAAACCCTGTCTCTACTAAAAATACAAAAGTTAGCCAGGTGTGGTGGCGTGCACCTGTAATCCCAGCTACTCAGGAGGCTGAGGCAGGAGAATCGCTTCAACCTGGGAAGTGCAGGTTCCAGTGAGCTGAGACTGTGCCACTGCACTCCAGCCTGGGTGACGGAGTGAGACCCTGTCTCAAAAATAAATAAATAAATAAAAATGCATATATGTATGACGTACAACCAGATGTTTTAGAAAAGTCTTTTCGTTTTTGTTTGTTTTGGGGGTTTTGTTGTTGTTTTGAGACAGGGTCTTGCTCTGTTGCTCAGGCTGGAGCACAGTGGCACCCTCATGGCTCACTGCTGCCTCGACCTCCCAGGCTTAAGTGATCCTCCCACTTCAGCCTCCCAAGTAGCTGGGACTACAGGCACCTACCACCACATCCAGCAATTTTTTTTTTTTTTTTTTAAGAGATGGTATCGGGCTATATTGCCCAGGCTGGTCTCAAACTACTGGTCTAGAGTAATCCTCCCCCTCGGCCTCCCAAAGTGCTGAGATGACAGGCATGAGCCATTGTGCCCAGCCGGAACTATGTCTTTAAAGCCAGAGAGAGCTAGGTTTGAATCCCAGTTCTGCCATCAACTGTCTGCATTTTCTTTGTCCCTGTGGAAGACACTTATGGATTCAACACTTATGAAGGTCCTACTATGTGCTGGGAACTGCGTTATGAGGCACAGTGCTAAACAGAAACAGTGTTACCGCCCTCTTGGAGCTTCCTTCCTCATTGGAAGAGGTGGGAGAGTGGAGGCGGATGGCAGGCAAATTCATAGGACATTTTCAGAGGCAAGTAAGACACAGTAAAGGAAATGGTGAGGGACAGGAACACCTTCTTTGTACATCCTCAGAGAGGACATCTGAGGAGAGACTTGGTCATGGAGTCCACCCTAGGAAGGACTCAGGAAAGACCACCAGGCAG
Organism: Chlorocebus sabaeus; assembly: GCF_047675955.1. Taxonomy (NCBI): domain Eukaryota; kingdom Metazoa; phylum Chordata; class Mammalia; order Primates; family Cercopithecidae; genus Chlorocebus; species Chlorocebus sabaeus. Next base: position 111,925,892 of record NC_132914.1, on the reverse strand, counting down.
AGGGAAGAGCAAAGGTGCCTTCTCCACTTAAAGATCAGAACCAGGTGCAGTGTGGCCGCGGGGGCGTGAACTAGAGGCTTGGTAGGACACTGATCAAAGTTGGGATTTATAATTAAAATTTTAGAAAAAATTAAAAATAAAAATAAGAAAACAAAGTTTGGATTTTATTTGAATGCCACGTGAAGTCACTGGAGGATTTTTAAAGCTGTTTTCATTGTTTTAATTACGAAAGCAAACTGTTGGAAGAAACGGACAAACTCTCCACCACTGGCGATCGAATTTGGCATTCCCACCAGCGGAATCAGAACACTCCGGTTGCTTCCCATTTTCCTCAACACTTGGAATGAGCGGTCTTTAATTTCAGCCATCGCTGTGGTATCACACTATGAGTGGTGCCACATTGTGGTTTTAATTTTTGTTTTCCTGATGGTTAATGATGTCGTTTGTTTGTTTGTTTTTGTTTTTTTAAGGTGCTTTTTGACTATTCACATAGCTCCTTTTGTGAAGTGTCTTGAAAATCCCTTTGCCTATTTATTTATTTATTTATTTTTAAGACAGAGTCTCGCTCTGTCACCAGGCTGGAGTGCAGTGGCGCAATTTCGGCTCACTGCAACCTCTGCCTCCCGGGTTCAAGCAATTATCCTGCCCCAGCCTCTGGAGTAGCTGGGACTACAGGCACCTGCCACCACACCCAGGTAATTTTTCTAGTTTTAGTAAAGACAGAGTTTCACCACGTTGACCAGGATGGTCTCGATCTCGACCTCGTGATCCACCCACCTCAGCCTCCCAAAGTGCTGGGATTACAGTCGTGAGTCACTGTGCCTGGCCTAGTTTAGTAGTTAGTTTAGTTTAGTTTAGTTTAGTTTAGTTTAGTTTAGTTTAGTTTAGTTTTTGAGACAGGGTCTCGCTCTGTACCCAGGCTGGAATGCAGTGGTGTGATCTCGGCTCACTGCATCCTTGACCACCTAGACTCAAGTGATCTCCCCACTTCAGCTTCCTGTGTAGCTGGGATCTCAGTTGCACACCACCACACTCATCTAATTTTTCAGTTTTGTAAAGACAGGGTTTTATCATATTGCCCAGGCTGGTCTCAAAGTCCTGGGCTCAAGCAGTCCTCCCAAGTGAACCACCAGATGTGGTGGCTCACACCTGGAATCCCAGACTTGGCCTCCAAAAGTGCTGGATTACAGGCATGAGCCACCACACCTGGCCACCTACTCCTTTTTTTTTTTTTTGAGACAGTCTTGCTCTGTTGCCCAGGCTGGAGTGCAGTGGCATGGGTTCAAGTGATTCTTCTACCTGAGCCTCACAAGTAGCTGGGATGACAGGCATAGGCCATCACGCTCAGCCAATTTTTGTATTTTTAGTAGAGATGGGGTTTTGCCATGATGGCCAGGCTGGTCTCGAACTCCTGGCCTCAAGCGATCCACTCACCTGGGTCTCCCAAAGTCCTGGGATTACAGGCATGAGCCACCGCACCCAGCCCCCCCCCCATGTTTTAATCTGGTCATTAATCTTCTGATTAGTGACTTACAAATGTTCTGTTAATATTCTGATACATATCCTCTATCGAACATGATTTACAAATAATGTCTCCTGGACTATGACTTGCCTTTTCCTTTTCTTAACAGAGTCTCCCAAAAAACAAATTTTACATCCTGATAAAGTCACCTATTTTTATTTTGCAGTTTATGCTTTTCTTGTACTAAGAAATCTTCTCCAGTCCAAGGTCACAAAGATTTTCTAGTGTATTTTCTTCTACAAGTTATATTGTTTTAGCTCTTAAATTGCTTATATTGGGGTAAAGGTTAAACATACACTTACCATACATCTCGGTCATTTCACTGTTACATATCTACCCAGGAAAAAAAAATCATATGTCCACAAAAAGGCTTACAGTTTTTGTTTTTGTTTTTGTTTTAATTAGAGACAGGATTTCACTCTGCAGTGAGCTATGATTGCACCACTTCACTCCACACTGCATTGCCCAATGTGCACTGGCATAATCATAGCTCACAGTAGCCTCGAACTTCTAAGCTCAGGTGATCCTCCCACCTCAGCCTCCCAAGTAGCTGGGACTACCAGCACACACCAAAAATGAAGTTTTTCCATTTTATGGTAGAGACAAGATCTCGCTATGTTGTCCAGGCTGGCCTCAAGTGATTCGTCTGCCTTGGCCTCCCAAAGTGCTGGGATTATAGGCATGGTCACCAAGACTGGTCAGGACTTAAACTCGTATGCTCCTACCAGCATTATTCACAAGAGGAAAGAAGTGGAAATAAGTGTCCATCCAATGACTATGCTGTAGTACTCTCCTATAATGGAGTGCTATGCATCGATAAAAAGAAACCACTGATCCCTGCAACAACATGAAAGCTGAGCTCAAAAACATGATGCTGAACAACACAAAAAATGCCAAATAAAAAGAAGTTTATACTGGGCAATTTCATTTCTATGAAAGGATAGAAATGATTGCACTCATCTATAGCGAAGAAAGGCAGATCAGTGGTCACCAGAAGCCTGAGGGAATGGGTGGGGGTGGGCAGGTGGCTGGGGAGTGTGGAGGGGGAATTTTAGGGAGTGAAGAAGAATGTTCTACATCTTGATTGTGTTGGTGGTTACACAACACTATGTTTTGATAAACATTTTATCATTGGGTAGGATTTGATAAGCCTTTTATCAAAATTTATTGAACTGTACACTCAAAATTGGTGTGTTTTATTTTGTGTAAGTTACATTTCTCCCTAAAGTGGAATTTAAAAATAATAAAACAGATGTTGGGGAAGAATGGGTGCAGGGTGAGGACAGAGAGGAGAGTTAGGCCTCGGGATCATCTGGGCGGAGGAGGAGGGGAGGTTAGTCCAGGGAAACAACAGGGAATGGTAATTACTGTTGTTGTTTTTCTGCCTTGTCCTCCCCTTGAGCCAGGAACAGGCTCTCATTTGTAGCTGCGCTGACCATTTCCCCCACCCCACAGCCTGCCTTCTTCTCTACTGAGTCATCCCTCAAGGTTATCGTAGGGAACACGGGCTTTGACTTACGCTGGACATCTCCAAGGGCTGACGCACATGCTCAGGAAACCATGTCACCGGCCAAGGTGACGCGGAGAAATCCTGTGATGCCACCCCCAGGCTCCCAAGCCTTCTGTTCTCTCACCCAGCTGCCGTCTCTCCTTTCCAAACCATCTCCTAGAACCTAGGTCCAGCGCAGTGAGGATGGCTGATAAAATGAGAGTGAGACACCTTCTTAGCGACTGTGTTTGTTTCCCATGGTTGCCATAACAAAGTGCAGCCAATTCACAAATCGGGTGACTTAAAACAAGAGAAATGTGTTCTCATGTGGTTCTGGAGTTCAGAAGTCAGAAATCAAGGTGTTCACTGAGTTGGTTTGTTTTTTGAGGATCTGAGGGAGACTCTGTTCCTTGCTCCCCTCTTGGGTTCTGGTGATTACTGGCAATGCTTGAAATTCTTCAGCTTTGTAGATGAGAATGACTCCAGTCTCTCCCTCCGTCCTCACATGGTGTTCTCTCTGTGTACCTCTGTGTCCATTTCTCTTTTCTTATAAGAATGCTGGTGCGGGGCGCTGTGGCTCACACCTGTAATTCCAACATTCTGGGAGGCTGAGGTGGGCGGATCACTTGAGGTCAGGAGTTGGAGACCAGCCTGGCCAACATGGCGAAACCTGGTCTCTAATACAAACACAAAAATTACCCAGGTGTGGGCAGGGTGCGGTGGCTCACGCCTGTAATCCCAGCACTTTGGGAGGTCGAGGCGGGCAGATCATGAGGTCAGGGGTTCGAGACCAGCCTGACCAACATGGTGAAACCCCATCTCTACTAAAAATACAAAAATTAGTTGGGCGAGGTGAGGGGTGCCTGTAGTCCCAGCTACTCAGGAGATTGAGGCAGGAGAATTGCTTGAACCCGGGAGGTGGAGGATGCAGTGAGCCAAGATCACGCCACTGCATTCCAGCCTGGGCGACAGAGTGAGACTCCATCTCAAAAAAAAAAAAAAATTAGCCATGTGTGGTGGCACACACCTGTAATTCCAGCTACTCGGGAGGCAGAGGCAGGAGAATCACTTGAACCTGGGAGGCAGATGTTGCAGTGGGCTGAGATCGTGCCACTGCACTCCAGTCTGATAACAGAATGAGACTCCTGCTCAAAAAAAAAAAAAAAAAGAAAGAAAAAGAAAGAAAGAGAGAGAGAGAAGGAAGGAAGGAAGGAAGGAAGGAAGGAAGGAAGGAAGGAAGGAAGGAAGGAAGGAGAGAGAAAGAAAGAAAGAAAAGATAAAAGAAAAGAGAAAAGAAAAGAAAAGAAAAGAAAAGAAAAGAAAAGAAAAGAAAAGAAAAGAAAGCAAGCCAGTCATTAGATTAGGAGCTACCCTAATCCAATATGACCTCCTATTGAGCACCTACAGTGTACCAGGAACCATGCTGAGACTTGTTCACACATCATCTCATTTAAACCTCACAATGTCTTCAAACAAATAAGAAAACTAAGGTTCAGAGACCTAAGAAACGGGTGCCCCCACATCCATTCAATCCCCTGAACATCTCCCAATGGTCTGCCTTGATTATATCTGCAAAGACCTTACTTCCAAATAAGATCACATTCACACGTATACAGATTAGGACTTGAACTTTCTTTTCTTTTCTAAGGGACAGGGTCTTACTCTGTTGCCCAGGCTGGAGTGCAGTGGTGCCTTCAAAGCTCACTGCAGCCTCTACCTCCTCAGCTCAAGTGATCCTCCCACCTCAGCATCCAGAGTAGCTGGGACAACAGGTGCATGCCACCCTGCTTGGCTAATTTAAAAAAAAAAAAAATGTAGAGGCAGGATCTCACTATGTTGCCCAGGCTGATCTTGAACTCCTGGCATCATGCCCTCCTCCCACCTGGGCCTCCCAAAGCGCTGGGATTACAGGTGTGAGCCACCATGCCTGGCCTTGAACATTTTTTTTTCTTTTTGAGACAAAGTCTCACTCTGTCGCCCAGGCTAGACTGAAGTGGTGCTGTCTCGGCTCACTGCAACCTCCATCTCTCGGGTTCAAGAGGTTCTCCTGCCTCAGCCTCCCAAGCAGCTGGGATTACAGGCACCCCTCACCTCGCCCAGCTAGTTTTTGTATTTTTAGTAGAGACGGGATTTTATCATGTTGGTCAAGCTAGTCTCAAACTCCTGACTTCGTGATCTGCCCACCGCAGCCTCCCAAAGTGCTGGGATTATAGGCATGAGCCACCATGCCCAGTCTGAACGTATTTTTTTTTTGAGAGATACAACTGAACACAGTACAGAGACCTTATTTTCCTCTGACCAAAAGGAAGCACCCAGGGGTCCAGTTGGCTGGAGAATAGGAAGGGAGGAGAGAACACTGACCTCGAAATCACAAAGGTGCAGAGTTCAAATCTTGATTCTGCCACTAATTTGCGTTTGGTGCTGGTCATTTCACTGCCCCTCTCTGGACCTCAGTTTTACCATTTGCTAAATAAATCTTTTATGGCTGGGTGCAGTGTCTCACGCCTATAATCCCAGCACTTTGGGAGGCCGAGTCAGGTGGATCACTGGAGGTCAGGAGTTCGAGACCATCCTGGCCAACATGGTGAAACCCCACCTCTACTAAAAATACAAAAATTAGCTGGGCATGGTGGCGCATGTCTATAATCCCAGCTACTCAGGAGGCTGAGGCAGGAGAATCACTTGAACCTACGAGGTGGAAGTTGCAGTGAGCTGAGATCATACCACTGCACTCCAGCCTGGGAGACAGAGCGAGACTCCGTCCCAAAAAAGTAAATTATAAAAATAAAAAAAAAAAGATAAAATAAAATAAATAAATCTTTTATTCCCTGGATGGAATTGCTGCACTTAAAATTAACAATGGAGAAGAAGAAGAACGAGAAGGAGAAGGAGAAGAAGGAGGAGGAGGAGGAGGAGAAGAAGGAGGAGGAGAAGGAGAAGCACAGTAGCTCACGCCTGTAATCCTAACACTTTCAGAGGCTGACGCAAGGGGGATTGCTTGAAGCCAAGACTTTGAGTCCAGACTGGGCAATATAATGAGACTCTGTCTCTATTTAAAAAAAAAAAAAAAAGAAAGAAAGAAAGAAAGAAAAAAAGGAAAATGAAATTACTGAACTTTTGAGATATAATGGATGTGGTTAGCATTTATTGAGCACCTACAGTGTACCAGGAACCATGCTGAGACTTTACACACATCATCTCATTTGAACCTCACAATAACTTCAAACAAATGAGGAAATTGAGGCTCAGAGACCTAAGTAACAGGTGCCCCCACATCCATTCAATCCCCTGAACATCTCTCAGTGATCTGCCTCTCTGTGCTCCATTGTATAGTGTAAGTGTCATCATTTCTTGCTTGGATTCTAAAAAGGGCTTCCTTAGTTTTTCCCCTACCCAAATCTATCTCTTAAGCCAGAATGACTTTTTGCTAATAAAACTTTCTTTCATAAAGTTCCTCAGTGGCTCCCCATGACTCTCAACATTAAGCTGAAATTCACAAGAAGGCTCTTCAGGACCTACATGATCTAAACCCAGCCAGACTTCATCCTCATCTCACCCTGCTCCCTTCTCCAGGTTAATAATACTTAACTCATCCTTCAGAATTTAGCTTAGATGGCCAGGTGCAGTGGCTCATGCTTGTAATCCCAGCACTTTGGGAGGCCGAGGTGGGAGGATCACTTGAGGCCAGGAGTTTGAGATTAGCCTGGCCAACATGGTAAAACCCCGTCTCTACTAAAAATACAAAAATTAGCCAGATGTGGTGGCAGGTGTCTGTAATCCCAGCTACTTGGGAGGCTGAGGCAGGAGAATCGCTTGAACTCAGATGGTGGAGACTGCAGTAATCCAAGATTGCACCACTGCATTCCAGCCTGGGCGACAGAGTGAGACTGTCGCCAAAAAAAAAAAAAAAAAAAAAAAAATCAGCTAAGATACCACTTCCACCAGGAAGTCTTCCTTGCCTGCCTCTCAGGTGTAAGTCAGGTCCCCCTACTCGGTACTCCAAGAACACTCTGTTATCATAGCACTCAGCACAGTGTGGTTTTGTTGCCTGTTAAGTTGTCTATCTCCCCCAGATGGCAGTGGGTATGCACAGAGCTTCACACATTGCGTTTCATATCTACCAAATGCCCTGAGCCATTTATCATAAGTACATGGAGAAAGCCAGGACTGAAAGTCATTGCTGGCTGACTCCAGGGACTGTGTTCTGTCTACTGTTCCATACGGATGTTGCTGGAGACACAATAATCTGTCTAGACTAGCAGGCCCCAGAGGGGCTAGGCCCAAGTGTACAAGGGCTTGGAATGGAAAACACATGCTTCCACTTTCCAAACCAACATCCGTGGCAGACATTACTAATGGATCACCACATTTCTTCTCACTGATCCCCGGCTTACCACAGGGCCCCAGCCAGTCTCCATCAGTTGATTCAAACTTACACCTAAGGAGCCAGGCAGGGTGGTACATACTTATAATCCCAGCTAGCTACTTGGGAGGCTGAGGCAGGATGATCACTTGAGCCCAGGAGTTTGAGACCAGCCTGGGCAACATAGTGAGACTCCGTCACTACAAAATTAAAATTTTTAAAAATTTAGCCAGGCAAATTGTTGTTGTTTTTACATTTCAGACAGGGCCTCAGCTTGCACCTGACATGATGTCTGTTTACCATTGTTATCTATTGCCCAATGACCCTGTTTTGTGGACCAGAAAAAATGAAGCTCTGGCTTTCCCAATATCACGTGCAAGTTCATGTGAAACCAGAGACAGGCCCTCTCCACTCCCAGTTTGGTGTAATTTCACCACCCCTGCTGGCATCTGGAGACAAGCTTCTCATGCTATGTGGTCAGCCTACCCTCAGGACAAATAGAGAAAGAAGCTTTCTTGTGAAACTGGGCCAGTAGACTCACAGAAGACTCTAAGGACAAGAACACCTTCTAGAATGACCCAGGGGACTTCCTTAAGTTTCCTGGAGGCAAGCCAGGCATGGAGGCTCACGCCTGCAATCCCCAAACTTTGAGAGGCTGAGGTGGGGGGATCATTTGAGCTTAGGAGGTTGAGACCAGCCTGGGCAACAAAGCAAGACCCCATCTCTACACAAAATAAAAAATTAATCAAAAGTGGTGGGTGACCCTGTAGTTCCGAATACTCAAGAGGCTGGGATAGGAAGGTCATTGAGCCCGGGAGGTAGAGAGACCCTGACTCTAAAAATAAATAAATGAACAAACAAATACAATTTTAAAATTAAAATTGGCCAGGTGTGGTGGCTCACTCCTATAATCCCAGCACTTTGGGAGGCTGAGGTGGGAGGGTACCTGAGGTCAGGAGTTCGAGACCAGTCTGGCCAACATGGTGAAACCCTGTCTGTACTAAAAATATAAAAATTAGCTGGGTATGGTGGCCCGTGCCTGTGAGCCCAGCTACTCAGGAGGCTGAGGAAGGAGAATCACTTAAACCCAGGAGGCGGAGGTTACAATGAGCCAAAATCACACCACTGCACTCCAGCCTGGGCAACAGAGTGAGACCCTGTTTCAAAAAAAAAAAAAAGACAAAGTCTTTTAAACTAAGAAACCAACATTGGTTCATTACTCTTAACTAAACTCTAGATCTTCTTCAGATTTCATCCATTTTTCTGGCCCAGGATCCCGTCCGGAGTACCACGTTGCCTTGAGCACATTCTCTTTTTGATAAATACAGTTCCTGGATTACTGCCTTTCTCCTGGCATGTAATTCCTTCTCTCACTCAGAAATGAATTTGTCTGTTGTTTTGCTTTGGTCTGGCTCATCCCCTCTCCCCCATTTTACAAATTATAGTTTAGGGAAAAGTTTCACCTGATTCTATCTAATATTGTCAGCAGCCCTTGTCCACCACATTCATTTTTCCTCTTTCTGTTTTAAAGTCTAGTTCACATCATCAAAATGGCCACTAGCACTTCCTGAAAAACTTGGCAACACATTTTTCTGTATTTCAAAAAAAAAAAAAGTTCTTTTTTTCCCCCGTCCCCCCACCCCAAACTTCGTTTGTTCTTTTATGACTAAGGATATTTATCTCCTGCTTGCTTTAGAAGTTTATGAGCTGCTTTTCCTTTGAATTCCAGGCCAAGGTCAGTCCTCCTTTTGTCATGATGTCACGGCTTGTTACCGTGGTTACCCCTGTGACATCATCAGACCAATCTGGGGGCTCGCTGGGGCAGGGGTGAGAGAGGCTTTGAAACCGTTCCTTTCATCTGTCGTTTGTGAGGGCAGCGTTGCTGCTTTTTGTAAAAGTTTTTGAGAATGGCGAGGCAGTAAAGGGAAGAGTTAACAAGAAGATTTACTACACCCCAAAATGCTGCAGACCCCTAAAAGTCAGCCCACAATCAAAGGCTGCAGACTTCTGAAGGGAAAAGAGCTAAAGGAATAAACGCATTTCCAAAAACCAGAACCCTGTATCTGTAAAAAGACCACCAGTATGCCACAGGAGAAACACGCACGCACGCACGCACGCACGCACACACACATACAATTGGCCCTCTCAACCAAATTGCCTCTAGATGGAATGTATTTCACGAGGTGTCCCTTGGTCTTTAATCTAATCTAATCTGTCTCTCCCTCAGCATAAAAGCAAAAGTAGAGAAAAGAATTACAAACCAGGAATGCTTGGTTTGAAAGGCTTTTTAATAAAAGGAGAAAAGAAAAAGAACAAAAGCCAACTGAACACTCAACAGACAGTTTTCATGTCACTAAAACAGCATCTTGAAAAATGTTAATCTTTTTTTTTTTTTCTTTTCCTTAGGGTCAGGGGAAGGGGAAAAAATGTGTTTTTATTGTGAACATGTGTGAAGACGACTCCGTCCCATAAACTCGGTACTCACAATAAGTAGATTTGTGTAGTAATTAATGTGAGATCAGAGACACAAGTTTTGCCAAAAGGCCGTTGTCAGTATGGGGTACATTATTTGGGTCAAGAATCCAGTTTTCCAAATGTGGTATACATTGCGCTCGCTGTAATTAAGCGTTTTGTCATCTAACGACAAAGCGAGCAAGAGTGACTCCCAGACGGATTATACCTAAAACACAGTTTCCAAATGTTTTTTCTTGGCAAATCTTTTAAGGAAACTCTATGCAGAAGGAATGTCAAGACATCTGTAATTAGATCTCGAAGAAAAGGGTGGAAGGAAGATTACTGGGCTATTTTTTTTATTTTGTCTCTCAAAGAGACCCCCTGTAATTCCACGACCTGGCTGTCAAGAGCCTTATCCATCACCGGTTCCTGGGTCATCTGTCTTTACATTCACTTTCTTGCCGAGGTCTCCAGTAACACCCTTGCAATGCCAATTCTCCTCCAAGAAGTTTTCTGCAAGCCACTGTGAAGACAGAAAGGACGGCGTCCAAAGCGTCTTGGGCCAGGCCCATTCTTCAAACTTGGTAGATTTTGTTTCTGAAGGTTTCTGCTTTGTCATGCGCCTGGAGGTCTTATTAAGAAAGCAGAGGCCAGGTATGGTGGCTCACACTTGTAATCCCAGTACTTTGGGAGGTCAAGATGGGCAGATCACGAGGTCAGGAGATCTAGACCATCCTGGCCAACATGGTGAAACCCCATCTCTACTAAAAATACACAAATTAGCTAGGCATGGTGGTGCGTGCCTGTAACCCCAACTATTTGGCAGGAGAATGGATTGAATCAGGGAGTCGGAGGTTGCAGTGAGCCGAGATCACACCACTGCACTCCAGCCTGGTGATACAGGGAGACTCTGTCTCAAAATAAAAAATTTAAAAAAAAAAAAAAAGGAAGAAAAGAAAGCAGAATGGAGTGCAGTTTGTAGGGTCCCAGGGCTGCAATTTGGAAGACATTTGTAATGCAAGGGAAATTGAAGAGGGAGCTGAAAGGATCCTTCCAGCCCTGTGCATTTGAACTTTTTGGAGGGGCCACAGCAGTAGCGGGGTGCATACTGGGGTGCATAGCCCCATCTGGGTCTGATATTGGATGCTGGTTTGCATCTGTTTCTAGTTTTGTATGTTGGTATGGGCCTGCTTGTGCTTGAACATGCTCCTGTACGCCTGCGGGTCTTTTGCATGTGTTTGCAAGCATGTGATGCCTCGCTGTGCATGGGTCCAGGGGTGCTGTCTCTGAGCATATTGCTGTGTGTGTTTCAAAGGCCCCTATGTGCTTGCCACACACGCAGGGGCATTTATAACTTTATGTATGTGCAAGAAAGAGCAACTGGGAAATATACTGCATTCATTATACTTTATACTCCCTTTTCTAACCAACAGGCTATCCGCAAACCTCTCAGCTCCTCATCACCCAAATACGATCTTAGGGTGTTCACAAAACGAAACAGGTCATAAATCTCAAGACTGGCTAGAACCTGGGGAGTTTTAGAAAGAGAGAGGAGAGGGGAAGGGCGGCAGGAGGGAAGTGGGTAAGAAGGGGTATTTTGATGAGGAATCTCTGCCCCTTCGTGCAGCACTTCTCCGTGACACCAACTTAGAGGCAATTTGCTCTTAGTACTAGGTGGGATCAGTCCTAGCGTTTGGGGATTTCTGCTCTCACTCGACCCCCTCCTCTTCTCTGTGCTAACAGTCAAGAACAGATGTGCCCCACTTTAATAATGCTGACCAGCTGGGGAGGTTGCAGCAAATGTCCAGTTTTTTCCCCAAATGCTGATGTCTAAGGAGGCCTCTGGGATGAAGACAGGGGTCTCTCAGGCACATTTTGGGACCCTCTTGCTTCCAGAACCTTCCTCAGGTTTCCCTGAAAGAGGACACTAAAGAGAATATGGAATGCCTATGGTCTGTGCTTTTGGCATCCATGTGGCTGCATTGGTGTCCATTGTGACCTAAGATGCCAGCAGTGTAATATTCTGGGGTCCCCTGGACTGAGATGGGACCAGCGTGGGTGATAGGATTCAGGACAGAGCTGTGAGGCTACACTTTCCATTTATTTGCTTGTTTGTTTGTTTGTTTTTAAAGGTAGGATCTCGCTCTGTTGCCCAGGTTGGAGTGCAATGGCACGATCATAGCTCACTGCAGCCTTGAACTCCTGGGCTCAAGCGATTCTCCCACCTCAGCTTCCTCAGTAGCTAGGACTACAGATGCACTCCACCATGCTTGGCTAATTTTTTTTTTTTTTTTTTTTTTTTTTTAGGTAGAGACGGAGGTCTCACTATGTTGCACAGGCTGGTCTCAAACTACTAGGCTCAAGCCATCTTTCTTCCTCTGCCTCTCAGTGCTGGGATTACATACATGAGCTACTGAACTGGCCCACTTTCCCTTTATTTTTATTTATTTATTTTTTTATAGAGAGACAGGGTCTCATCTCACTATGTTGCCCAAGCTGGTCTCGAACTTCTGAGCCGGAGTTCTCCCACCTCAGCCTCCCAAAATGCTAGGATTACAGGCATGAACCACCGCACCCAGCCCCATTTTGCCTTTAAATGGCTGAAAAGAGGCAAGCTCTGATTGTCGCCCACGTAGATTATTTTTTCCCCTCCAGAAGATGAAAAGGGCCATTTGTTTGTAGAAGTCTCAACCCAGCACATTGGTCCATTTCATGTGTCAGTTTGCAGTTTTCTCCCCTCTCTAGGGCTGCTTGGGGAACACAAAGGCAGGAAATTCGATTCTACACAGACCCCGTGACATCTCTGTTTGAGGGTGTGTGTGTGAGTGAGTGAGTGTGTGTTTGTATGGCGGCTGACAACGTGTTCTCTTCAATCAGATCATTGCTTCATGGTCTTATTGTTCCTGCAGCTTTAGAAACAGCTGGGGGGATTCTGTAAGAATCATTTGAATAAAACTTCGAATAAACTGTCCACTACAGGGTTTGGGAAGACAAACCGGTACCATTTGGATTTTTTTTTTTTAAAGACAGTCTTCTCTGATTTTCCAAATGTATTTCTTTAATATATATGCTCCTCTCAGCACATATATTCCTCTTTTTTTTTTTTTTTTTTTTTTTTTTGACAGAGTCTTGCTCTGTCACCCAGGCTGGAGTGCAGTGGTGAGAACTTGACTCACTGCAACACTTGCCTCCCGAGTTCAAACAATTCTCCTGCCTCAGCTTCCTAAGTAGTTGGGATTACAGGCATGCACCACCACACCTGGCTAATTTCTTTTGTATTTTTAGTAGAGAGGGGGTTTTGCCATGTTGGCCAGGCTGGTCTCAAACTCCTAACCTGAAGAGATCTGCCCGCCTCGGCCTGCAAAAGTGCTAGGATTACAGGTGTGAGCTACCACGCTAGCCTCAGCACACATACACTTCTAATTCAGGTGCAACATACTCAGAAAACTACACATATAACATATGCATATCCAGCATCCCCAGAAGTCCCCACAGTGTCTCCTTCCAGTCAGTGTGCACTAGGATAAAGCAATCACTCTCCTGACATCTAACAGAATCGATTAGCTCTGCCTATTTTTGTACTTTTCATCAACAGAACCACACAACATCACACTTGAGTATCTGGCTTCTTTCCTTCAAAATTAAGTGTGTGAGGCCCAGCACGATGGCTCACACCTGTAATCCCAGCATTCTGGGAGGCCGAGGCAGGCGGATCACCTGAGGTCAGGAGTTCAAGACCAGCCTGGCCAACATGGTGAAACCCCATCTCGACTAAAAATATAAAAATTAGCCAGGTGTGGTGGCGGGCACCTGTAATCCCAGCTACTCAGGAGGCTGAGGCAGAAGAATTGCTTGAACCCAGGAGGCAGAGGTTGCTGTGAGCCAAGATTACCCCACTGTACTCCAACCTAGGTGACAGAGCTAGACTGCCTCAAAAAAAAAAAAAAAAAAAAGTAAAAAATGGGCTGATTCAGTAGTATCTCGTTATTACCAAAAGTATATCATCAATACTGACAAACAAAATTAAGTGCGTGAGATTCACCACATTGCTCTATGTATTTGTAGATCGATGACTTTTCAACTGGGGTTCACTGTGTGCCTCAGGGGATGTTAGACAATGTCTGGAGACATTTTTAGTTGTCACAACTGGGGGTGCATCTAGTGGGTGCATACCAAAAATGCTGCGCAACATCTTACAAGGCCCAGGACAGCCTCCCTCCCCGCTGCCCCCGCCACACACAAATTACCCAGCCCCAAATTTTAATAAAGCAGAGATAAAAATTTCCAATTTGGATCCAGCATTGTCCTGGCTGTGCTTTGATCCCTCTGAAACACAATTTTTAATACTTCCTGGATGCCTAGGCAGGCACAGTGGAACTAGCCTAAACTTCAAGTTCAAATCTTCAGCTCAGAGGCAAGTTTACTGGCCTCCAGTTTTATCCCCGAGGTGGGGGCAGGAAGAGTGGAAGGGGAATGGGATTGGATGGGAAGATGGAAGGGAGCAAAAGAGGGTCTTTCCCTAATGATTTCTTAATCTTCGTCTGGTGATCAATTTGACCTTAGAAGGACGTTGCAGGCCACATCTGCCTCTTTGGCAAGCAGGGGAAGGAAATGACAGAAAAGTTCTTACAGAGCCACACCGATGTACACAGACATAAACAGACAACCGCACAAGTCCAAACATACACCCCCCAGAGCTCTGAACACACACATACACACGCACGCACATACATACTCACCAGCCAACGCCCGGCCACAACAGCAGGCCCCAGAGACACACACTAGAGGGGAAAAGAAAGACCAACACTGTCCTTAAAGGGGCCTCTCTCCACATCCAGCTATTTAAAGAAACAGTTAAGACAGCCAAGTTCAAGGAAACCCAGCCAAGGCAATGACCACTATCTGTCTTGTACACCACCATATAACGCTTGGGCCAAAACCCAGGGTTTCTCCACCTCAGCACTCTTGATATTTCTAACTGGGTAATTCTTTGTTATAGGAGCTGGCCTGTGCATTGCAACACATTTAACAGCATCTTTGGCCTCTACAAACTAGATGCACCCCAAGTTGCGCCAACCAAAATTGTCTCTAGTTATTCACAATGTCACCTGGGGACATCACCCCTAGTTGAGAACTACTGACCTAGCCATGCAGTGGGCTTATAGAAGCAGCCTCCAAATGAATTTTTTTTTTTTTTTTTTTTTTTTTTTTTTCTGACAGAGTCTTGCTCTGTTACCCAGGCTGGAGTGGAGTGGCATGATCATGGCTCACTGCAGTCTTGACCTCCCAGGCTCAAGCAATCCTCCCACATCAGCCTCCCTAGTGGTTAGGACCACAGGCCTGTGACACCATGCCTGGCTAATTTTTTTAAATTTTTGTAGAATTGGGGTCTCACTATGTTGCCCAAGCTGGTCTTGAAATCCTGGGCCTAAGCAATTCTCCCTCCTCAGCCTCCCAAAGTGCTGGAATTACAAGTGTGAGCCACCATCCATAATCCCAGCCCCAAATGAAATATTTCTTGATTCAATCAATAAGCCACTCTCATTCCTTCTTGAAAATAAATGGGGGCCAGGCATAGTGGCTCATGCCTTTGGGAGGCTGAGGCAGGTGGATCACCTGAGCCCAGGAGTTCGAGAACAGCCTGGCAAACATGGTAAAACTCTGTCTCTACTAAAATACAAAAATTAGCCAGGCATGGGGGCGGGCACCTGGAATCCCAGCTACTCAGGAGACTGAGGCAGGAGAATCGCTTGAACCCAGGAGGTAGAGGTTGCAGTGAGCCAAGATTGTGCCACTGCACTCCAGCCTGGGCGACAGAGCCAGACCCCATCTCAAAAAAAAAAAAAGAAAAGAAAAAGAAAAGAAATGGGCTCCCAAGAAGAGTCAGCTGATCTCTCCTCTTCAGCATCCACATATATCAAGAGTTAAAAACAAAACAAAGTCGGGCACGGTGGCTCACACCTGTAATTCTAACACTTTGGGAGGCAGAGGCTGGCAGATCACCTGAAATCAGGAGTTCAAGGCCAGACTGGCCAAAATGGTAAAACCCCATCTCTACTAAAAATACAAAAAAGTTAGCCGGGCATAGTGGCACATGCCTGTAGTCCCAGCTACTCAGGAGGCTGAGGTAGAAAAACTGCTTGAACTCAGGAGTCAGACGGTGCAGAGAGCCAAGATCATGCCATTACACTCCAGCCTGGGCAGCAAGAGTGAAACTCCATCTCAAACAAACAAACAAACAACAACCACCACAAAAAAAAAACAAAAACAAGGCCAGACGCAGTGGCTCACAGCTGTAATCCCAGCACTTTGGGAGTCTGAGGCGGGGAGATCACCTGAGGTCAGGAGTTCGAGACCAGCCTGACCAACATGGAGAAACCCCGTCTCTACTAAAAACACAAAAGAAATAGCCGAGCACAGTAGCGGGCACTTGTAATCCCAGCTACTCGAGAGGCTGAGGCAGAAGAATCGCTTGAATCCGGGAGGTGGAGGTTGCGGTGAGCTGAGATCGTGCCATTGCACTCAGCCTGGGCAACAAGAGTGATACTGCGTCTCAAAAAAAAAAAAAAAGTGGAGCTAGGTCCTAGGTTTCTTCCAGATACTGGAATGGAATCCCAGCCTCTGAGACTAAGGCCTATGCTGGATTCTGCCTGGGTGGAGGCCGTCTCTGCCATCAATGACAACCCTTGAAGAAGCAGCCCCCAGAGAGATGCCTACACCACATGTGCTCTGTCATTTGATTGAAGGACATTAATGCACTTTTCCGGATGCTGATTGGGTTTTAATTGTGTTTGGAACATTGTGCTCCCCACACACCAGCTGAATTTGCTTCTGCATTCAGAAATGTTTTCACCTTCTCTTTTCTCTGGTGTGTCTGCAATGCTGCAGTTGGTGGCAGTGACATGGGCGATTGGGACCAGACAGTGCACCTATGGAATTTTCCACACATTAGCCAAACCGGATCTGGAGCTTTCTTTATGTTTTAACCCCCTCAAGGACACATGAGTCTGGAAACAGGCTGGGAAGTGGGACTTCCGGCAGACTTAGCTGTAGGCTTAGGCGTCTACTGTCTGCATGTGGGAAGTAGGTCAGCCTTCTACCATCATCTCCAGCAACTGAAGGTCATACAGTCATTCAGCAAACATCCTCCAAATGTTAGAGCAATCAGGCACTGAGGTTACAGAGATAATATACCTGTTTCTGGCTTTCAAGTAGCAAGAGAAAGACTACAACAGCTCATCCAAGCATTTATTGTCAGGTAGTCTTCCTTGTGTACTTTATAAATATTCACTCAATGAATCCTAAAAATAACCCCTATAAAATAGTTTGTTGTTGTTGTTGTTGTTGTTGTTGTTGTTGAGACAGAGTCTCACTCTGTCACCCACACTGGAGTACGGTGGTGTAATCTCAGCACACTGCAACCTCCACCTTGTGGGTTCCAGTGATTCTCCTGCCTCAGCCTTCCAAGTAGCTGGGACTACAGGCGAGTGCCACAACGCCCAGCCAATTTTTGTATTTTTTGTAGAGACAGGATCTTACCACGTTGGCCAGGCTGGCCTCAAACTCCTGATCTCAAGTGATCCGCCCGCCTTGCTCTCCCAAAGTGCTAGATTTACAGGCGTGAGCGACCACACCCAGCCGGGAGTGTTTTTTAATACCTTTATTGAGGCATAGATACACAAAGAATAGGATATATTTATTTATTTTATTATTATTATTTTAAATAGAGGTAAGGTCTCACTATGTTGCCCAGGCTGGTCTTGAATTCCTGAGCTCAAATGATCCTCCTGTCTCGGCCTCCTAAAATGCTAGGATTACAGGCATGAGCTACTGCGCCTGGCTAGAACTGGATATTGGATATATTTAATGTGTGTAAGTTTGATGAGTTCGAATGTGTGTGGATACCCGTGCTACCATCACCACAGTCAAAGTAATAGACATATCCAACACCTTCCTAAGTGTCCTGTGTGCTTTTGTTTTTGTTATTGTTTTTTGTTTGTTTTTCCTGTGATAAGAACATTTAACATGAGATCTACCTTCCTATTACATTTTGAAGTGCACAATACCATATTTACTATAGCACAATGTTGTACATAAGAGCTCTGGAATTTTATATCCATTGAACAATTCTCCATTTTCCCCACCCCCAGCTCCTGGTAGCCGCTTTGCTTGTTTGTTTGTTTGTTTTTGAGAGATACAGGATCTCACTTTGTTGCCCAGGCTGAAGTGCAGTGGTGCAAACATGACTCACTGCAGCCCCAACCTCCTGGGTTCAAGCGATTCTCCCACCTAAGCCTCCCAAGTAGCTGGGACCAACAGTTAAATTGTTTTATTTTTCCTTTTTTGTGGAGATGGGCTCTCCCTATGTTGCCCAGGCTGGTCTCAAGCTCCTGGGCTTAAGCAATCCTCCTGCCTTGGCCTCTCCAAGTGCTGGGATTACAGCTGTGAGCCACCATGCCTAGCCAAAAAGTTCATTCTTTTTCTTCACCTTTTTATATTTTTTTCTGTAGGACCAATGTTACTTTTTTTCCAGTTTTATTTGACATACACTGGGAGAATAGGTTTCTCTGTTTCCATCCTATCTAGACCATGAACTCATTTTGGTAAATCATGAAATCATCATCATGAATCTAGATCTGGCTCTAAGCTGCAGGTTCACAGCACACCCAGCAACAGACTCTCTCCACACAGCTTTAGACCTCCCTAGAGCATGGACTTCGTGGCTGTAAGGCAGAGAAAACTCTCCTAAGACAAAACTGGAGCACGGGCCAGGCACAGTGGCTCACGCCTGTAAATCCAGCACTTTGGGAGGCTGAGGCGGGAGGATCGCTTGAGGTTAGGAGTTCAAGACCAGCCTCACCAACGTGGTGAAACCCCATCTCTACTTAAAACAAAAACAAAAACAAAAACAAAACAAAACGAAAAAAAACAAAATTAACCGGGTGTGGTGGCACATGCCTGTAATCCCAGCTACTTTGTAGGCTGAAGCAGAAGAATTGTTTGAATCCGGGCGGTGGAGGTTGTAGTGAGTTGAGATCACACCATTGCACTCCAGACTGGGCAACAAGAGGGAAACTCTGTCTTAAAAAAAATAAAATAAAATAACTGGAGCATGGTTCAACTCAAAAGCATCCCATGATTCTAGTTACAAAGCAGAGTTCTCAAGGGTGCAAGTTCTAATGCTACAGAATGTTTCTTCTTGGTAAACATTTCTGGAATCAAGGTTTAACCATTTTTGGGTTAAATGGACATAAATTGTGAAAGCCTCTCTGCTGGAGACTGAGAATTCACAGAAGGAATTCCTAGTCCCTGCACTGTGGAGCTCAGCACTGACTCCATTTGCAAATAAACAAGTCCTTCCAATTTTCCAGCACTTTACAAAGTAGGAAGCATCTGCCAGACAGAGGCAAGAGTTGAACAAGAAGCCAAGTCTAGCATGAAGGAGTCCAAATGTATCTCCTAAAGCAAGAGGCCAGACCACACAATAAGAAACGTCAGGGGCCGGGGGCAATGGCTCATGCCTATCATTCCAGCACTTTGGGAGGCTGAGGCTGGTGGATCACCTGAGGTCAGGAGTTCAAGACCAGCCTGGCCAACATGGTGAAACCCCGTCTCTACTAAAAGTACAAAAATTATCCAGGTGTGTGTGGTGTCACACACCTGTAATCACAGCTACTCAGGAGGCTGAGGCATGAGAATCACTTGAACCTAGGAGGTGGAGGTTGCAGTGAGCTGAGATTGCACCATTGCACTCCAGGCTGGGCGACACAGTGAGACTCCAACTCAAAAAAACATAAAAAAAGAAGAAGAGTTAGGAGCAGGGATTGGAGACATAAGAGACCGGTGAGACAAGGGAAGTTAGAGTCATAAGTGAAGGCAATGCCCAGAATAGGCCTAGCTGTAAAGAGAATGTTTTAGATGTTCTGTCTAAACCATTGCTTAGCTGATGCAGCACCCAATCCCAGCATTCCTCTCCCTTCCTGCTGCCTACCATGAGGCTGAAAAATGAAAGATTCACGTTCCTGGCCTCTTGGCAGCTACAGCTGACCATGCTGTTTGAGCTAATAAAGTCTTGCTCCATTGCCCAGGCTGGAGTGCAGTGGTGTGATCTCAGCTCACTGCAACCTCCACCTCCCACATTCAAGCGACCCTCCCATCTCAGCCTCCTGAGTAGCTGGGATTACAGGCACGCGCCACCATATCCGGCTAATTTTTTTTTTTTTTCCCCCCATAAAGACGGGGTTTTGCTATGTTGACCAGACTGGTCTTGAACTTCTGACCTCAAGTGATCCGCCCTCCTCGGCCTCCCAAAGTGCTGGCATTACAGACATGAGCCACTGCACCTGGCCAAGTTTTGGTTTCTTATAAAGGAGAAATGCTCAAGAGGAAAGCCTTCCTTCCAGTGCCACTCTTTTGTCTTAATGGCAGAGATGTGATGCCTGGAGCTGAGGCAGCCATCATCGAACAAGAGGCAAGCACGAGAATAACAAGAGAAAATACTGAAGATGGTGGAAGTGAAATAGAGAAAAGTGGGGTGCTGGTGACCTCATAGGGCAGCAGCCCACCTCTGGACTATCCATCATGTGAGAAAGATAGGCCCCTCATCATTTAAATGACTCAGTTGGCTTTTCTGCTACTGAAAACCTTCTGAGAGTAGCCGGGCGCGGTGGCTCACACCTGTAATCCCAGCACTTTGGGAGGCTGAGGCAGGAGGATCGCTTGAGGTCAGGAGTTTGAGACCAGCCTCGCCAACATAGTGAAATCCTGTCTCTACTAAAAACACAAAACTTAGCTGGGCGTGGTGGCCCGTGCCTGTAATCCCAGCTACTTGGGAGGCTGAGGCATGAGAATTACTTGAACTCAGGAGGTGGAGGTTGCAGTGAGCAGAGATTGCGCCACTGCACTCCAGCCTGGGTGACAGAGCGAGACTCTGTCTCAAAAAAATAATAATAATAACAAAAACAAAAACCTTCTGAGCATATTTGAATTTCCATCTTGCTAAATAGAGTTGTGGGTGGGGTGGAGAACCTCCGTCAGATAGGCTGCGGGTGGGAAGCAAATTTCATCTGATACAGTATTGGCAAATAAGCTGGGAGAAAAGGTGTTTGTGAACAACTGGAAATCAGCTACCTACACAACTGCAGCTCGGGGGTATTAGCTAAAGCCTGGTACGTCATAAAATTTTACTCCAATTTAATTGTATTTTTTTGAGACAGGGTCTCACTTTATGCCTAGGCTGCATGCAGTGCAGTGGCATGATCATGGCTCACTGCAGCCTTAACCTCCTAGGCTCCAGGGATCTTCCTGCCTCAGCCTCCCAAGTAGCTGGAACTACAGGAGCACACCACCACACCCAGCTAACTTTTATATTCTTTACAGAGATAAAGTTTGATCATGTTGCCCAGGCTGGTCTTGAATCCCTGGGCTCAGGTGATTTATCCACTTTGGCCTCCCAAATTAATTGCTGGACCTACAGGCATGAGCCACTGAGCCTGGCCCATGATGCATCCTGACAGTGAAACACAACTGAACTCCTGGTGTAGAGACAGATTTACTGGCATGGAGAAGCCCATTCTATATTGCTAAGGTTTGTAAAAGCAGGTTAGCAAATAATCTGAAAAGAGAGATCTGGAAAGGTGTTCACTGGGAGGTAAAGAGTGGGTACAATTTGGTTTTTATTGTTCTTATGTCTGTATTATTTAAATATATCATAGGCTGGGCATGGTGGCCCATGCCTATAATCCCAGCACTTTGGGAGGCCAAGGCAGGTAGATCACTTGAGGTCAGGAGTTCGAGGTCAGTCTGGCCAACATGGCGAAAACCCGTCTCTACCAAAATACAAAAATTAATGGGGTGTGGTGGCATGCACCTGTAGTCCCAGCTACTCGGGAGGCTGATGCAGAAGAATCACTTGAACCTGGGAGGCAGACGTTGCAGTGAGCTGAGATAACACCACTGCACTCCAGCCTGGGCAACAGAGCGAGACTCCATCTCAAAAATATATATATAAATAGATAAATAAATATACTATGTGTAGAATATATTACAATATAATATTATATATGTGTATGTATATGATTTACCTGATGAATAGAACCATTGACAGTATATGTGATATGTACCTGGTACAGTGGTTCACACTTGTAATCCCAGCACTTTGAGAGGTTGAGGTGGGAGGTCCTCTTGGGCCCAAGAGTTCAAGACCAGCCTGGGCAACATGAGCAAGACCCCATCTCTACCAAAAAAAAAGAAAAAATTAATTAGCCAGCCATGGTGATGCATACCTGTAGTCCCACAGTGGTGCACACCTGTAGTCAGGAGGCCAAGGTGGGAAGATCACTTGAGCCCAGGAGCTCAAGGTTACAGTGAGGTATGATCACACCACTGCACTCTAGCCTGAGCGACAGAGGAACGCCCATCTAAAAGAACAAGAAAGCAAGCTGGACTTCGTGGCTCACACCTGTAATCCCAACACTTTGGGAGGCCAAAGTGGGTGGATCACTTGAGCCCAGGATTTCGAGACCAGCCTGGGCAACATAGTAAGCTCTTGTCTCTATAATAAATAAATAAGTAAATAAATACAAAAAAGTATATGTGATATAATCTTATTTTCATTTTCAAACGTATATACCATACACAGAAGAAGACTGGAAAGATATATGGTAAACTATGAATGGTTAGCCCTATGTAATGGGATTACAGGTGATTTTCATTTTCTTCTTTTTCCTTATCTGCCTTTTCTACTTCTCCTATAATGAATATATATTACTCGTTTAATTTTTCAAGTGTTGTTGTTTAAGAGCTACTCCTCTTATTGTGTTTGCCAAAGCCTCAGAGCCTCCGTTGGGAAATACGTTAATCCAATCAAGATCTTCTTGTCCTGGAAACAAACTCCAGGGCTGGTCTACTATGATTTTAAGTATCTAGCAGGATATGAAATTAGGGGAGGGTGGAAGTCCCCCATTTTCTGGTCATTGTCAACTTTATAAAGATGGCAGCCTAAGGAACTCCCTAAACTACTCGATCCAGCCAGTTGGTGTTGCCTTTAAACTCCAAAGCCAAAGAGGGGGTGATAAGTGGGAAATCCCACTTTCTGATACCAGCGATAAGAGATTCTCCTGCTCTTCTCCTTCGAGATAAATAACGCTGACCCTCCATGCAGCCCCTCTTGGAAGAAGAGCCATAAAAATATGGCAGGCAAAAGCATCTGTAAAAGGATGACAGGATGACATAATGCCAGGAAAATTTACGATTTATTTAGCAGACAGAGGTGGCTGTCAGTTTGGGGGCCCTCCAGAGTTCAAGCATGCCCATAAAAGAACTCAACAACCCAAAGACTCTACTGGGAGAAAGAGATCTCCCTGCAAATCCACCTGTCACTGGTGAGCAGAAATTCCCTGAGGGAGTGGGAATTGGTGTATCTGTCTGTGTCTGGAACAGTCAAGGATGGAAAGAGGAAGACCCTTGGAGTGGACAAAGGAGACTTCTCCAGTGATTTAGGGCCCTGGATCTCCCCCCAGCAAAAGTCTTTCTGGTGCCCTAGGGGTCTTGAAAAAGTCAGCCCACAGAGGGACAACCATGGAAAACGAAACTCAAGGGGCTTGGGGTGGGAGGGAGTGTCGAGGCCCAGTTGCTGCTGTCTGGTAGAGCTAACACACAGGCCCCAAACATGCGTGACCTCTGGTTCACATCAGCACTGCTGATCAAAAGCAAGCAGCTCACTCTGCCCGGCCCAGGCCTCCCCATCCAGGGAGGATTCAAAGCTACTGGCTTCATGGCCGGTGTGGCTTCCATTAACCCAGAGGTTGGTGTTGCGGACTTCGAGAAAAGTTGAACATCAAACGTAATGAATCACGAGAAACCAATAGCTCGGGCCAGCCCAGTGACCTTTTAAAGAAAGATAATATTACTTAAAACGAACATAGTTGTGGAACCATTAAGATAAACAGTATTGGTTCAAACTCACTTCAATTTCGACTGCAGACAGCAGTCTGGGAAGACAGGTAAGTGCCGTTCTCCTCACCATGGTTTGTTTAGCCCCTGTCTTGCTAAGTCGAGCACATGTCTTTCACTGGCCCCTAGATAAACAGCAAGGAAGATGCCATGCTGGGGATCAGGAGCACTGCAGTTGCTGAAGAGAGCATTTTCCATCATGAGATCTTTGTATGTCCCAAGAATTTCCAGCATCAAAACCAATGAAATGCTTATCTTGCTTTCCTGCCCATTGTTAGGTACACAGATAAGTATCAATAGCCCTTCCCCAGCATCCACCGCGGTTCTAAAATATCGTAGACAACCCAAAGGCTAGTGTGTGTGTGTGAGTGTGTGTGTGAATGTGTGTGTATATGTGTATGTGAATGTGTGTGTATGTGAGTGTGTGTGCGTGTGTCTGCATGCACATGCTCACATGCCATCCTTTTATTTATTTTTATATATATATATATATATTTTCCTGCATTGTCCAAACATTTGCATGCAAATAGACATGGGATATTTTGAGATCCAGACAGAATCCTCACTTCAAGAAATCAGATCAGTTTCAGGCAATTCCTGGGTTCAGCGAGAGGCCAGTCTACCCAGAAACGTAAACCAGTTCCAGCCAGGGTTAGGTGAATACTCACTAGACAGACGTATTGGCCCCACATAGGTTCAGCTCAAACGCACACACTGAAGTACACGCGCACACACACACATGCACGCATGCATGCACACGCTA
Source organism: Chlorocebus sabaeus (assembly GCF_047675955.1). Taxonomy (NCBI): domain Eukaryota; kingdom Metazoa; phylum Chordata; class Mammalia; order Primates; family Cercopithecidae; genus Chlorocebus; species Chlorocebus sabaeus. Next base: position 111,901,348 of record NC_132914.1, on the reverse strand, counting down.
ATTTTGTGCTTAGCTGTCATAAAACTTAAGACACTTATATGAGGGTGAAAGGTCAGGAGGGGGAAGCATTATTTTCTGTTATTAATTACACCTTATCCATTCTACATGTGCTGCACTCGTCTTAGATAAAGTTACGGTTCTGTTTTATTAGGAAGCCTCCAGGATCATGTAAAGGGGGATTTTGGATTGAGACAAAGGAAATCGCAGGATAGGGAAGGGGGGGTCGGGGGTTCATTTGTTCTCCTGCTCAGAAGCCAAGCCAGGCTTCTCCTCTGCCATTTCCGAGACTGAATCTGCACATTCTTGAAATAGCTCATCCTGCAAATGCTAAATGAACCTGGTCCCTAACCATCTCAATCCTGAGCAGATTTTGGGAGAAGAGAAGGAAAGGAGAAGGCAGTGAAGGAGAATGAGTGGGGTAAACCACCGGCCAGGTTGCTGCTGGGTTCAAAGACAAAAGTGAGGCCAGCCAAGGGGAAGACTTGAAAGTTCAAGTTCAAATCTGTGTCACCCCTGCCTGCCTTGCAAGGGGTAGCTGCCTGCAGGGATTCTTACTGAACTTGGAGCTCCCATGAGGGGGAATAGGCCTGGGGATGGAGTGCTGGTTGGTTATAGACAGAGGGAGGCCCTGGTGGTCAGATGGAAGGGGCCCTTGAGCCCCATCACCCCTGGCTAACAAGGAAAAAAAAAAACTGTCCATTGTGGGAAAGAGGGACCAAGACTCCCCAGACCAAAGAGGTTACAAAATGGCAGAGTGGAAAGGGGATTATAAGAGAGTAGAATGCAGCCAGAATAAAACTCCAAGACTAAAAAAACCTAGATTTGAATGCTAGCACCAACCTTTTCCTTGGTTAAGTCGCTAGCTCCCTCTGAGCCTCAGTTTCCCCAGTTTGGGAACAAGGAGAAATAACATCCATAATAGCGCGGATAACACTACGGTCACTAACAGCAACAATTACACTAAAACCACTGCAGCACACAGTAATGAGGATAATAAGCCCTTCCTATGGTACTGTAAGGTAGCATAATGAGAAGCACATCAGGCCCCATAAATCATAGTGCAGATATAATTTATCGTTATTAATATGATCTGCCCTGTCCTTCCCCAGCCCCTCGGGCTGCCAGGAAAGTCTGTGCTCTGTCATCATGCACTTGAAGACAGGTTGTTTTGTCCCTTCTCTCTTCTTGTTTCTAATCACAATGTTCTAATTCTCCGGCTGAGGTTGAATTCAATTCTCAGTCGGAGCTCGATGCCATATATTACCCCCTGTCCAGGACAGCGATCTGGCTTCTGTCTTCTAAGCACTCCAGAGCCGCCAAGTGCTGAGCGCTTACTATGTGCCAGGCGCGGGTTCCACTTTCAGCATTAGCAATCACATGTACGGCTCCCAGCAACGCAGTCAGAGAGATATTTGTATAACATCACCCCCATGTCACACAGGAGGAGACTAAGGTTCAAGAAATTGATCTCCTCCCAAGAATGTCTCACTGCAAACGAGCACGTTCTTCTGCCACCAGTGCACTAACACCAGGCCATCGGGTCTTTGGACAACTTGGTAAGGCAGACTCCAGCTTAAGCCAATGGTCATGGTCTACACAAGGAAACAAACTCAAGCAGGACCCTGCTATCTGTTGAGTTCAATTAAGCATTCATCAACCCTCAACTGTGATTTCAAGGAACATGGAAGACTAGGAGGGAGGGAGGGAGGGAGGGAGGAGGCAGCCTGCATGAAGTTGGAACATCTCTCTCTGCACATCAGAATGTTTCCTGGGGGTTCCGCCAGGAATTGAGGCCTGTGGGCCCACTGGGAGTCCTGCCAGTGAATCCAAGGCCCCAGCTCCCTTTGATCCTTTCCGCAGTTTATCCCTCCCCTGATGGAACCCCACCTTGCAGCCCTGATGTCTAACTTGTGATATCCTAGTAGTGTCCCTAAGAGCACCAGGCTTGCCAGGGACTTTGAAGTCTGGTGACACTGAGAGGGACTCAGTGTTTTGGGAGAGAAACGACAGCAAGCTTCCTAGGCATAGAGCACCTCCATGTACCAGATATTACCTTGCAAGTCCCCTCGCTGCTCACTCACTTGTTCCCTGTATTTTTTTCTTTTTCTCTTTGAAACAGGGTCTCACTCTGTCGCCCAGACTGGAGTGCAGTGGTGCGATCATGGCTCACTACAGCCTTGATCTCCCGCGTGCTCAAGTGATTCTCCCACCTCAGCTTCCCAGTAGCTAGAACTATAGGCATATGCCACCATGCCCGGCTAAGTTTTTGTAGAGATGGGATCTCACTATGCTGTCCAGGCTGATCTCGAGCTCCTGGACTCAAGTGATCTGCCTACCTCAGCCTCCTAAAGTGCTGGGATTCCCAGCATAAACCACGGCCTCTATTTCTCCTTATGTAGCTGAGTTGTCATGTTTCTGTTTTGCATGTGTTATCTGTATTTCTGACCCTATCCTTGGCTCTGTAGAAAGAGAATTTCTACAGAAATTCTCTTCTGTAGAAGAGAGAATTTGTGGGTAATTCTCTCTGTCTCGCTCCCTTTCCTTTTTTCTTCTGCTGCTGCTTTCATGCTCTCAGACTTTTAGACTTTTAACCTCTATCTCTTCCCTCTCCTCTCTGTCTCTCTCTCTCTCTTTTTCTCTCTCTCTGCCTGACTCTTTCTTTGTCTCTCTATTTCTCCTCTGTCTGTCTCTGTCTCTCCTTACATGGCCTCTACCGCATCTCTTCCTCTTCCCCCATATGTGGCCTGCCTGTCCATCCTCTGATTCCCAGAGCACCAGAAAAGTCCAGTCGTTCCACAGAACAATTAGCAGCAGCCACCAGGGAAACATGGCTCATGGTGATGAGATTCACCCCAGTCCAAAGTCCATCCAGGGCACGCAGGGTTTGGACAACCCTGTCCAATACCTTACTCACCTTCTGTCCATCACTGAAAACAAGCCTGTGTTCACAGAGGACCAGGGTCATTTCAAATAACTGAACATGCTATTAGGAGACAAAACACTGCTGACAAGGATTCCTGGGAGGTTTTTGTTATGTGGGGGGTCAACAGCCTTCATTCTCCCTGACAGGCTTCCAGACATGCTCATCAATTTCCAATTTACTTTTTAGTCCAACATTGCTGGGGGCTTCCAGGCCCACACTAGGAGGCCGGCTCTACATTTTCATGTTTTCCAGCCAAAAACGTCCCTTTGGCTAAACCTTGGAGCTCATCTATATTTTGAAACATTGTGAACCAAACCAATCCACACGTATGAAGGACCAGGGTCTCCTTGGTACAGCGCCACCCCTCACCCCAACATACACACACTTATTAGGTCAGTGTCTGCCAAGAACCCAGCATCTGCTAAGCCATTTGACTAAAGTTCCTCTTTTTTTAATATTATTTGTAGAGACGGGGTCTACCTATGTTGCCCAGGCTAGGCTCTAACTCCTGGGTCTAAGTGATCCTCTCACCTCAGCCTCTCGAAGTGCTGGGATTAAAATTCCTTCTTTTAGTTTTAACTTCTCAATGGAAGTGAATAGTATTAATTTTCTTATTGTAAACAGAAGGCTGAGATTCAGGTTAAACACAGTGACTTTTCCAAGGTCACTCACCCAGTGTGATATAGCAACCCTGCTGAACCTCTCTCTTTCACAGGCGAGAGATAGAGAGGAGTAAGAAATGAGCCTGGGCCAGGCACAGTGGTGCACACCTGTAATCTCAGCACTTTGGGAGGCCTGGCCCAGGGGATCACTTGATCCCAGGAGTTGGAGACCAGCCTGGGCAACACAATGAAACCCCGTCTCTATAAAAGATGAAAAATTAGCTGGGCATGGTGGTGCACACCTGTAGTCCCAGCTACTCAGGAGGCTGAGATGGGAGGATCACTTGAGCCCAGGAGGCTGAGGCTATAGTGAGCTGTGACTGTACCACAGCAATCCAGCCTGGGTGACAGGGCATGACCCTGTCTCAAAAAAAAAAAAAAAAAAAAAAAAAGCCAGGCATGGTGGCTCATGCCTGTAATTCTAGGACTTTGGGAGGCTGAGGTGGATTGATCATCTGAGGTCAGGAGTTCGAGAAGAGCCTGGTCAACATGGTGAAACCCCATCTCTACTAAAAATACAAAAATAAGCCGGGCATGGTGGTACTCACCTGTAGTCCCAGCTACTTGGGAGGTTGAGGCAGAAGAATCGCTTGAACCCGGGAGGCAGAGGTTGCAGTGACCAAGATCACGCCATTGCACTCCAGACTGGGCAACAGAATGAGATTCTGTCTCAAAAACAAAACAAAAACAAAAGTGAAAAAAGAAATGAGCCTGAGCTTTGATTATTGTTTTCTGCTGATCCTCGTCTCACTGATTTTCTTTCTTCTCTCACCGATTTGCATTAGAACCGGGTTTTGTTTCTGCATTTTTGTCACTAAGCTTCCAGCACCCATCCCCGTGCAGAAACAGAATTTCTCCTCTCTAGAAAACAGCTTTTTTGGCTGGAGAAATGCTGTTTTCTCCTCCATGTAGGAGCACGAGGCATTCTGAATAGTTAGCTTTTGGAAAGCAAATTTGGCATCCGGGATTGTTTTCTGCCTTATTAAACTTTTCAGAAACTGTATCTCTTTTAAACAGCCTGTGGGGGCTCTCCCCCCACCCAGTTCCCCCTCCAAAGGACCCTCTCTATCAGCCCACACGTTCCCTCATCCCATCTGTCAGAGGCTGGAGCCAAAACATGTCCCAGGAAAGCCGGAGGAAGGGGCGAGGCAGGGAGAGAGATGCTAATTATCATCACAGAACCTTTGAAAAGTATCTTGAGCAAATCGAGTTTGTCTAAAACGCATCCAGCGTTTAACATTTAATAGGAGCTGATCAACTTAATGCACCATATGCGATGGGTAAACGGATCCTTCCCCTTTAAGGGCCTGTTGACGTGAGGTGAAGGAGAAAAACAGTTGTTATGATTCAGAAACTCAGGATGAACCCAATTAATCAATGCTGGGATGATTTGAATCATGTGGCCAGTGCTTGGTCACCTCTCTGATATCCTATCCTCAGCCCTCGGAAGATGCAGACGTGATTAATGTCACCTGTGACCACCACGTCTCCAGGCAAGACCCCCCCAAACCTGGCAGACAGAGAAACAAATTAGATCCAAAGGTACGGGATCAGTTTCAGAGGGGACAGGCCCCTGGCTGGGGAGGGGGATGGTCTCTGGGGGTGCCTGGCCTGGCCCGTCTGTCACAGGCGGGCAGAAGATAGAGGCCAGACCATGTGGGGGCTGGGAGAGAAGGAAGGCTTGGAGATGGGGTGCTGGTGGTAAGGGCATACGACAGGCTCAAACCTCAAAGCTCAAAGTGCTTGGCTGGGGCCCTAAGCACGCCTGCATCTTTGAGGTTTTTTTTTTTTTTTCTTTTTTTGGTATAAAAATAATTGCTCAAGCTTTTCCTCCCTCTTAGGGTTACAGTCAGTTGTGTCTGCCCTGGGCCTTGCCTGGGAGGAAATGAGTTTGAGAGAGAGAGGGTGAGTGTTAATCAGAGTTACTTTGATTGCTTTGAAAGTCTCTGCCTGTTACACACACACACACACACACACACACACACACACACGTTTTTATCCCTACTCCAAATAGCTTCTCAAGTTCATGAATTACACGATGGGGACTCCTTCTCTTTTTTAAATCTCCTGATTCATTCTTTTTTGTTCCTTCCTCTTTTTTGTATCTTTTATCTCCCCCTGCTCTCCTACCATCCTTCTTTCATTCATTCAACCAACATTTCTAGGAGTGCTGGAGGCACCTGGGGGACTTCCTGGGAAAGGAAGATAAGATTCTGGGAAAGATAAGCAGCCTAAGATAGCAAAGATTCCCATTTCCTCATTTTTCTCACTGACTTCCCAAGTCTGTGATGCTGCTAAAGTCTAAATGCCTCAAATCCTGTTTTGCAGTTCCTTCCCCCCACCCCCCTCAAAGCCTTTGCTAGCCCCACCTCCACCTGAAGCATCAACCCCTTATCCTTGGGGATAATGGCCTTTTCCATCAAGACTAGCCCCAGATGCTTCCCCATGACGTCATCCTGGACCATCCAGCGATCATTAAGCTCTACCTCCTCTCAAGTCACTGGAAGTACACACCAAGACTTCCAGAGCCGTATTTACATTGTCAGTGCTGTGTCCCCAGCGCCCAGCCCCTAGCATGCATGGTGCCTGGCAAATATTATGTGCTATAAGTATCTGTTGAATAACTGAATGAAGAGTGCTATAGAAAATTTCAGCTTGACATCACCCTATTGACTTTTTTGTATTTTCTTTTTTTTTTCTTTTCTTTTTTTTTTCTTTTCTTTTTTTTTTTTTTTTTTTTTGAGACAGAGTCTCACTCTGTCATCTAGGCTGGAGTACGGTGACGTGATCTCAGTTCACTGTAACCTCCACCTCCTAGGCTCAAGTGATTCTCATGCCTCAGCCTCCCTAGTAGCTGGAATTACCAGCGCCCACCACCACGCCTGGCTAACTTTTGAATTTTTAGTAGAGACGGGTTTTTACCATGTTGGCCAGGTTGGTCTCAAACTCCTGACCTCAAGTGATCCACCTGCCTCAGCCTCCCAAAATGCTGGAATTATAGGCATGAGCTACCATGCCTGACCCCACCCTATTGACTTTACAAATGTGCTAATTAAAAAATAATAAATACACCTTGTCTTCTTCCAGAAAGATTTTAAGATTTATTTGCAATGCAGATTCCTAGACCAGAAGAAGCTGGATTCTATAGGTCAGGAGTGTGGCCCTGGAATCTGGGCCAGGGGGCTCTGATGCATTTACTCTTCAGAAAACTGAGGAACTCTACTGGGAACAATAGAGAGCCACTGAATGTTTGAGAGTGCGAGCATGACTCTTTCAGTATGTGCTTAAAGAAGGGCATGCTGGCTGCAGTCTAGGAGCTTCAGTAGAGGAACCAGGGGTGGGTGGGAAAGAAGGGTTAGGAGACCACATGAGGAATAAGGATAGAAGTTCCAGAACTTTCTTGTGAGCTCAGAGGCAGAATCTTATTAAAAGAGGGTTTAGGAGACTTAGCATGGTTTACTTGGGGTATTTTAGGAGAACCAATGGGAACTTGAGAGAGGCTAAAACCATCCCTTCCTAGGCTTTACCTCTACATGGAAGCAAGTGCCATTAAAATGGAGAAACTGGCAAATCACAAAGTTGAACTACGCGTGGGGAAGGAGTAAGTGAAAGAGAGAAAGGAAAGTTATGTCCCTTCTCTACTTCTATTTCTTCCTTTCTCCATTTCTGAAAGCCCCTCGGCAACCCCCAAAGTTCCAATTCCAGCGGCACCCGCACCCCCAAACCTGCAGGGTCTGCAGAGACCAGACTCATAGCTTCTCCCCTCCCTGGGTGCTCACAAGAACATCTGGCCACGGACCCTGAGCTCTGGCCGCGGCATCTGTTTGCAATGTTTGACTCGGTAGTTTTATTTCTGCTTGGCGGTATAATATAAACTATCTTGTTACACGGCAGGCAGGCTGGGCGCAGAGCCGGGCCGCTCTGCAACTCTGCTGCAGAACCAAAAGCGAAGCGTAAATGAGCTGGTGGGCTTGGACAAGGCCCCCTTTGCAGTCAGAGGAAACGGCGGCTCTCCTTGAAAGTTCTCCCCGGCTTGGGCCTCTGCTGTTTCAATCCCAGTGTAGCCTCTGGCCGACCCCTGGAATCTATACCACCTACAACCCCCATGAATATGCACACACACAAATAAACACACACACCCCACCACATCTTGTCCATTTCTGGGGCCTACAGAGCTAGACCAGAACTCCCGGCTACAAGGGCGAATGTTAGCTAAAAGCTTGACTTCTGAAGTGAGCCCGTCTGCCTGTGAATTGTTGCCATGTGAGCTTGGGCAAATGCCCTCCTCTCCCTGGGTCTCAGTTTCTTCATCTGTAAAATGGGGTTCATGATCATTACTCCCATGTTACAAAGCTGTTCTGAGCCTTTTATGAGGCAGTAGTTGCAAAGTGCTAAGAGTAGCGCCCTGTGTGTGGTGTGCGTTCCATAAATGTTGGCCGTTACTACAAACATTAGGATGTTTGAAACAAAATTCAAGAAAGACCAGCTCGCGCTGGGAGCAGCAACTGGGTGTTACCATTACACTCACCCCAGAGTGAAGGAAATTAACATCCTCTCAGGATGCTGGGGCAAGAACAAAAGGAAATTTCCCCTTTTCTCACAGGATCCCCTTTGGGGTGGGGGGCCAGTCCTCTACTTGGAAGTAGGAGACGGGCAGGCTCCCATGCCTGACTCCCCAAAGAAACAGATATTGGAGGGGAGTTCTGAGATTTTTTTTGTTTTTTGCAGAGATGGAATCTCATTATGTGGCCTAGGCTGGTCTCTAACTCCTGCGCTCAAGCAATCCACCTTCCTCTGCCTCCCAGGTAGCTGGGATTATAGGCATGAGCCACCACACCCAGCCAGTTCTGAGAGCTGATGGAGGGGCAGGAATCCCCTCCCCAGCTTCCTGATTTCTCATGTCAGCGGAGGAAGTTGAGGTGAAGAAACGACGGAATCTATACTCTGGGAGGCCCTGAACTTATCCCAAGCTCAGCTGCCCATGGGTGGATGTTCTTGTCCCTGACTGTGGTGGGAGGACAGACTTCTGCCCTACCACAGACCCTGTCTTTGGGCATTCCCAATGACAAAGGGGCAGTCCTAGATCCAGAGGGACAGTCCCTGTGCCCAGCACCCCAGCAGCCTCCCTCTAGGAGACTGAGAGACAGCCTTCCCTTTTCTGTGTTTTTCTCTGCCTTTAATGCTCAGCCTAGAACTTGGAATACGCTAGGCGCTCAACAAAAGTGGAATGTGTGTGTGCTCACAGGAGCATGCTGCAGCAATTAAAGCTTGTGTGTATGTGTTGGACCTTCATGAGTGTGTGCGCACATATTTGATGAGGACGCTTGTATCTTGGGGAGGTCCTGTGACCCTGTGATACACGTGTGTGCATACACTCATGTCCCTACCGCTGAACATGGACTCTCTGTGTGCCCAATGAGTGTCTGCTTGAGGCCCTGCCTGGCCACAGACAGCCTTGGGAAGTCCATGCTCAGATGGCCACTCCAGGCCTGACAAGATGAAAATTTTAAACTGGAGATGGGGTATGCTGGGGTGGAAGTAGGGTTATTGAAAACCATTTAGGCTGGGTGCAGTGGCTCAAGCCACCTCGGATCTGTAAACTCAGCACATTGGGAGGACTCAATGGAAGTTCAAGGAGTTCGAGGCATTCAAGGTCAGACTGGACAACATAGCAAGACTCTATCTCTACAAACAATAAAAATAAATTATTTTATTTATAAAAATGAAGAAAGTAGTGGCCCTCACTAGTCAAGAGGCTGAGGCGGGAGGCTTGTTTGAGCTCAGGAGTTGGAGACTGCAGTGAACCATGATCACACCACTGCACTACAGCCTGGGTGACAGAGCAAGACCCTGTCTCTAAAACAAAACAAAATGAAATCAATTTACATTGATTTGGTTTTCTGTCCACCACTGGCCACAAATCACAATGACTAGTTCTCGTTTCACTCTCTCTCTGCTCTCTGTACATGTGTGTGTGCGCACGTACATGCACGCATGCCTGAGTACCCTGTCTCTATCTTTCTGCCTCCGAACCTGCCTCCATCTCTCTTTTCTGTGTTTCTCTGGATCCCGCTCTCTTTTCTGCATGAGTCTGACTCTGAGTCTCCTTGCTCTCCTCCCCGCCCCATCTGTGTGGGTCCAGCAGCCCGCCCCTCCCTGCTGGCCTGTGAATCATCACTCAGCGGCCCTGCCTGATCCAATGCGGGCCCCTTTGTTCACAGCCTACCCCCACAAGCACTCCTCCACCCCTGCATCACCCTCCAGACCCTGCTCTCCTTTGCTCCTTTCCAAGTGGCCACCTCTCCAGCCCGTAACGTGAACAAAATGCATGCCTGCCCTAACCAGGACAGCACTCAGGCATACAGAGGTGGGAGACAAGGGTCAGAGCTTGGCCACCCGCCATGTGACCCCTGGGGCCATTAAGGAGACACCCCATCACCATTCCCTCTGCCCCACAATTCCTCCCCGCTGCAGCTCCAAGCACCCCTGGGCAGCCTGCAGCACCTGGCAAGGGCAAGTTCGCGTTGAGGTTGGAGGCCAAATGCCTTCCCTGACTCTGGGTGGCCTTGACCAAGTCAGCGTCCCTCTCTGAGTCTGAAACATAATGCCCAAGGCCAACCTGCCTCTAACTGGAGGGACACCGCAGAGCCCCCCATGCCTCCCCGTGCTTGGTGGCATCCTTTACCCCTCCCATTTCCTGGAGCAGATGCAGAAAGCCTAAGATTTCCATAGTGAAAAGGTCAGCTCCCCCACAGAGTCTCAAGGAACAGGAATCTCAGGGTAAATCCACCCCAAAGCATCCATCAGCACACTTCTGAAGATACTGTTCACAGCCTAAATGATACCAATAATTGCAGAAACAATGGACTTCCTGGGACTCTGGCTTCGGGTGTCTGTGGTCACGTCAAGGACAGTCTAGCTTAATGCCCAATTTAGGGCAGGGAGGAAAGGGAGATGGGAGTTTGGGGGGGGGGCAGTTTGTTTGTTTTGGTTCGTTTTTTTGAGACGAGTCTTGCTCTGTCGCCCAAGGTGAAGTGCAATGGGGCAATCTTGGCTCATTGCAACCTCTGCCTCTGGGTTCAAGAGATTCTCCTGCCTCAGCCTCCCAAGTAGCTGGGATTACAGGCATGTGCCACCACACCTGGCTAATTTGTGTGTGTGTGTGTGTGTGTGTGTGTGTGTGTGTATTTTTAGTAGAGATGGGGTTTCACCATGTTGGCCAGGCTGGTCTTGAACTCCTGACCTCCAATGATCCACCCACCTAGGCCTCCCAAAGTGCTGGGATTACAGGCATGAGCCACCCCACCCACCCAGGAGTTTTCTTCTCTCTGTCACATTGCCTCTGCACGTCCCCTTCCTTTCCCCTCTGCCCAGCTAAAATCATCTGTAAAAGTCTTTCCCTGTCTTGGGGTCACTTACTAGCTGTGCGTCTTAGGCAAGTGTCTTCACCTCTCTGAATCTCTGATGTTATACTGTTAATTATAATACAGCTGGCTCACATTAGGGGCTAGACAAAGAACAGTCCTTAAATAATAGCAGTAATAATAATGAGGTGGAGGAAGGTGGGCTGGGTGAGGGTCTGCCGTGGACTATGTCTATGTGGGCCTCAAATCAGTTTGTATGCACATAAGCTGCTGTGGCTGCGTATATATGCAGGCATTGGCATGCAAAGCTTTTGGGCTTGGAGACCCTGAGCCAACACCCACCGGGAGTTCCACAGCCCCAAGAAAAAGGAGGCCCCACACAAATCCCGGTGATGGGGAGACAATCTACTTCTCTTGTGGAAGCACATGTAGCCTATCCCTGGGCTGGGATCAAGAGGCCCTTTGGGTGCCTGAGAAGGAAAGAGTGCTTCTTCAAAGACACAATGAATCTCCAACTGCCACCACCCTCCAGAGGCCTGGGAGCCTCGATTTCATAGAACGTCAGGATTTGGGGACTGGTTGTGCTTGACTCTGCTTCCTGGCTGTGGCCTCATGAGCTTCTCAGAACATTATCACCACCAAGTGCCTGAGCAATTAAATCATCTGTACCGCCATGATTTTGCATGATTTGCATGTTCCCTGTACCACCGTGATTTTGCAGAAACTGAGGCCCAGGGAGATTGAATGACTTGCATAAAGTCATCGGAAGTTGAAGACAGAAGGGAAACACAGTTCTGTCTCAGGCTCTCTTAGGCCATACCCTTTCTTCTTCACTCAGAGCTGAGGGAAGTACTCTGGCCTGGGGTGGGGGCATGCGCAGTTATTCTCAGACCATTTGGATACCCTCTTTTTTTTTTTTTTTTTTTTTTTGAGATGGAGTCTCGCCCTATTGCCCAGGCTGGAGTGCAATGCCGTGATCTCAGCTCACCGCAACCTCTGCCTCCCAGGTTCAAGTCATTCTCCTGCCTCAGCCTCCCAAGTAGCTGGGATTACAGGCATGTGCTACCACACCCAGCTATTTTTTTTTTTTTTTTTTTTTTTGGATCTTTAGTAGAAATAAGGCTTTACCATGTTGGCCAGGCTGGTCCAAACTCCTGACCTCTTGACCCGCCCACCTCGGCCTCCCAAAGTGTTGGGATTACAGACAGGCGTGAGCCACCTCACTGGCCTTTGTTTTTTTCTTTTTTTTTCTTTTTTTGAGACGGAGTCTCGCCCTATTGCCCAGGCTGGAGTGCAATGCCGCGATCTCAGCTCACCGCAACCTCTGCCTCCCAGGTTCAAGCGATTCTCCTGCCTCAGCCTCCTGAGTAGCTGGGACTACAGGCGTGCACCAGCATACCCAGCTAATTTTAGTATAGATGAGGTTTCACCATGTTGACCAGGCTGGTCTCGAACTCCTGACCTCAAGAGATCTGCCTGCCTTGGTCTCCCAAAGTGCTGGGATTACACTGGATTCCCTCTTGACTTAATGTAAGACCTTAGGTCATACTCCACACCTCACCAGGTCTCAGTTTCCCCATCCAGAGGGTAGCTGGACTTACCATTCTGAGATCCTCTCATTCTGTTTTGCAGCTTGCATCACAGAAAGTGAGAACCCACTTCCACCAGAATGTGTCAAATTCACATGAAGTCAGTGCCTGCTGTGGGCCTCCTTCCTACGAGGGCAGGCAGCCCAGCTGTGCAGCTGAACTAATGGCTTAACCTTTCTGAGCCCCTTAAAGGAAATGATTGAAAGTCCTTACCTATAGAGCTGTTAACATAAGAGCTTAGCATCATGCCTAGTGTATAGTAAGTGCTCAATAAATGCTGCTGTTTTTAAAAGAGAGTCTCACTCTGCTGCCCAGGCTGGAGTGCAGTGGTACAATCTTGGCTCATTGCAACTTCTACCTCCTGGGTTCAAGCAATTCTTGTGCCTCAACCTCTCAAGTACCTGGAATTTCAGGCATGTGCCACCATGCCCAGCTAATTTTTGTATTTTTAGTGGAGACGGGGTTTCGCCATGTTGGCCAGGCTGGTCTCCAACTCCTGGCCTCAAGCAATCTGCCCACCTCGGCTTCCCAAAGTGTTGGGATTACAGGCGTGAGCCACTGAGCCTGGTGTTATTATTTTTATTCTTATTTGCATCACCTGATTTCTGCCACTGCCCAGCTTTGATTACAAGATCTGCCTCCTCGCTCCCCCTAGTCCAGCCTTCATCTCCTCCACTGCCCGTTCTGCCCTTGGACTAAGAGGAGATGGGGTAGGAGATAGAGGGTGGACAGCACTCAGCTTGCCGGCTGGTGCCCCTGGCTAACTGCCCAAAGCCAAGGCTATCCACCCCGGAGAGGCCACTTTGAAGTGACCGCCTTATGTAACTGCCCCACGCCCCCTCCCATCTTCCTGTTTGTCCCTAGAGTGGCCTTGGGGAGGAAAACTGCAGCCCAGGACCAGTAAGTCTGGGGTTTCTTTCATGTGACTCAGGAGACAGCTGGGAAGGGCGGAGGGATGCATATGGGTGGTTACGGGTGCCTCTATCTGAGTTTAGGTCCTGCAGTCAGCTCTTTCTAGCTGTGTGATCTTGGGCAGGTTACTCAGCTTCTCTGTGCCTCAGTTTTCCTGTCTGTCATGTGGAAAGTACCTAATGCATAAAGACATTGTGAGAAATATGTAAGTAGACAGTTTACAGCAGTGCCTGGCACATAATTACATGCTTAATAAAGGACCGTTGTGGCTGGGCACAGTGACTCATGCCTGTAATCCCAGCACTTTGGGAGGCCCAGGTAGGAGGATCACTTGAGGCCAGGAGTTCAACACTAGCCTGGCCAATACAGCGAGACCTCATCTCTATTTTTTTTTTTATAAAAATTACACTATAAATATATATTTAAAAGGGCAGTTGTTATAGGTACTTAATTTTTGTTTTCATGTTTCTTGTCAATATGTTTTCTCTGACAGGATGCAATGACAAGCACCCAGCTTCTCTGTTTTGTTTTAAGACAAGGTCTCTCTCTGTTGCCCACGCTGGAGTACTGCGGCACCATCACAGCTCACTGAAGCTTTGACCTCCTGAGTTCAAGTGATCCTCCTGTTCCAGCCTCCTGAGTAGCTGGGACTACAGGTACAAACCACCACGCTTGGCTAATTTTTAAAAATTTTTATAGAGGGCTGGGTGCAGTGGCTCATGCCTGTAATCCCAGCACTTTGGGAGGTCGAGGTGGGCAGATCACTGGAGGTCAGGAGTTCAAGACCAACATGACCAACATAGTGAAACCCCATCTCTACTAAAAGTACAAAAAATTAGCAGTCATGGTGGCAGATACCTGTGATCCCAGCTACTGGGGAGGCTGAGGCAGGAGAATCGCTTGAACCTGGGAGGTGGAGGTTACAATAAGCTGAGATGGTGCTACTGCACTCCAGCCTGAATGACAGAGCAAGACACCGTCTCAAAGAAAAAAAAAAAAATTAGAGACAGGATCTCACTATGTTGCCCAGGCTGGTCTCTAACTCCTGGCCTCAAGCGATTCACCTACCTCTGCCTCCCGAAGCTCTGGGATTATAGGCAAGAGCCACTGCACCTGGCCTCTGAGTTTTAAAAGGCTATTTCCTTTGCCCCACTTGAACAACCAATAAAGACATAAGCCCCAATGGTAAAGTGAAAGGGGAGTGGTATTTAATAATTGTATATTAAGCTGTAAGATAATTATTGTTATTCAGAGTACTTGCTCAAAAGTGGATTTAGATTTTAGTAAGGTGGCTGAGAAACTAACCCCAACAGTCAGCCTCAATTTCTCCCATCTGTAAAATGGGTGTTAACACCTAGCCACAAAACTGGCTGAAAATTGAAGGAGGCAATCTGTGGAAAGAACAGAGCTGGACACTTACTGAGTGCTGAAGTTTACTTCAGTTTAATCATTCCTTGTGTGTCTCCACTGTCTTCCTTCCCCAGGCTTCTTTTTTTTCTTTTCTTTTTTTTTTTTTGAGACCTAGTCTGGTTCCATCACCCAGGCAGGAGTGCAGGGGCCATCTCGGCTCACTGCAAGACTACAGGCACATGCCACCACACCCTGCTAATTTTTTTATTTTTAGTGCACAGGGGATTTTACAATGTTGTCCAGGCTGGTCTCGAACTCCTGACCTCAAGTGATCCTCCCACCTCTGCCTCCCAAAGTGCTGGGATTACAGACCTGAGCCACCGCCCCAGCCCCTTTCCCAAGACTTCTAATATGGGTTATGGAATGTGTACACACACACACACACACACACGCCCACCATAACCCTTTAGAAGCACGGTGGTCGTAGGGGCATTTATTCTAGTGTTTCACCTCCCCTAACGTTTTTCGTCCTCCTAAACAGTCTGAAGGCGGCTGCTGAAAGGCTCCAATCCACCGGAACTCTCGGAGTAACCGCCTCCGCCTCCGCCTCCCCTCGCGGGTGTAGACCGAGACTCGCGCGAACGGGAGGGAGTAAGAATGTTTGCGCAGCCTTCAAACGACTTGGCAGGCAACAAGAGGGAAAAGGCCGCTCCAGGGAGAGTTCAAATTGAAATTACACGGAGGGAAGAACGTGCAGATCAGCGCTGAAGCTCATTAAAAAAAAAAAAAAAAAAAAAAAAAAAAAAGCGAGGTGACTGAGAAGAACAAACACGCCTCCAAAAGGAAAATGGAAAAGTTCGTAAAATGCGCTCTTCAAAGCCTAGCAAGGGGGCGCGGGGGAGGAGGCGGGCAGTAGCAGCCAGGCAAGGCCGCTGCCCCCTGGGCCGTTCCGCCTCGGAGTCTGGAAGGGCGAAATTGGCCCAACTTGCATTTCCTCTAACCCGGGAGGTCGAGCGCCTCTCGCCCTCTCCTCCGAAGCGCTTCTCCTGCTGGAAACCAGAGAGAGTGGGGAAAGTGGCCTGGAGTTCGAACCTAAGCAGAGCCAGTGGTGACGGGGAGGACGTTCCCAATGGGAAGTCGCGGGCAGGGACAAAGCTAAGTCCTGAAAAGTAGGCCAAGGCTAGATCATTTGTTCGTTGGACATCGGGCATCGTCTGGGTTTTATTCAAACCGTTGGAAAACCTTAAAGTTTTAGGCAGGGGAATAGCACGACGTGATTGGGTCCTCCAGAGTAGAATCTAGACAGTCCCCCTCCAACCCTCTCCCAACTCCCCACAATTCTCCCAGCATCTCCACCTCCTCCCCCTTGGGAGAAGGAAGAGATCCACGAAGTTCACGCGGTGCGCTCTGTAGGCCTCGGCTGGGAAAGTCCAGCGCACCCCTAGGCGCACGGGGAAGCGTCCACCAGAACCGCCTCTGGCTCCCCGGGTCAAAGTCCCCACCCTCAGTCTCCTTGTACAATTCATTAACTTTGCAGACACCCGTTTGATTCGCCGGATCATTCCCGGACGCTTTAGAGAAAAGCCTGGGCATTAACCTCAGGGCTCGTGCGCACTGCCCGACGTCACCACAAGTGCAGGATTCTCGGAAAAGATCAACCGCTCCAGCTCTCGAATCCCGGCAGCCCCTTGCCCGGGGAGATCTCTCTCTCTCTCTCTCTCTCTCTCTCTCTCTCTCTCTCTCTCTCTCTCTCTCTCTCTCTCTCCCCCCCCCCCCTTTCTCTCTCTCTCCTCTCCTTTTCTCTCTCTCTCTCCCCTCTCTCTCTCTCTTTCTCTCTCTCTCCTCTCCTCTTCTCTCTCTCTCTCTCTCTCTCTCTCTCTCTCTCTCTCTCTCTCTCTCTCGCTTCGTGGACCTGAGAAAGAAATTTATTTTCTATAAACCACTGAACTGGGGCAGTGCCGGAAATTCTCCTCACCCGGTACTCTGCAGCTTCCAAGGTGCTTCCAACCCCATTCGCGCCGCAAGGATCCCACAAGATCGGGGAAACCGAGGCTTGGGAAGGGTCGGGTGCCCCCCAAGGCAGGCTGCTTGGAAGAAATGGAGCCGGCCTGAACCCCGCGTTTGCAGGTTTCAAATAACGGCGCGTTTTAAGAGGCCTTTCTGACCTCTCAGAATTATTAGTTCGAGCCCCTGGTCCATCCTGCTCGGAAATTCGGCCTCTGATCGAGGAAGCCCTGTGGGGAAGAGGGCTGGTGATTTATTCCCTTGTCTTCCTCCTCACCGTCACTACTCCACTCTCTTTCCCCTTCTCCTCGTCTGAGTTTGCTACCATTTCTTGGTCAAAGCCCCACAGCATAGATGCAGGGAGATGAAAACTCACAATTTCTCACTCCAGAGCCTGCGTCTGCATTCACTGCACCAGGGTTCTGGAACCTTAAGGAGCTCACAATCACCTGCGGGCTTTGTTAAAACCGGAATTCTGCGTCCCGCCCCCGGATACCTCATTCAATTGGTCTCAGCTGGGCCTGAGAATGCGCGTTTCTAACCGGTTCCCGGGGTACGTTTTGGGAAGGACTGCTCTGTGTGTTGCGTGGAAGCCCTCTAGGTTCCTTTGTTCATAACAAAAACCCTCTTTAGAGGAAAGGGCGTCGTTCTTCTCTGTGTCCCCAGCGTTTACACAAGGCTTGCACACCAGTGCCTAATAAATATTTGGGCTTCATCATGAACGCTTAGAGCTGTCACCGTGGTTTACAGATGTTTAGCGTGTGCCTGGCATTTTTCTGGGCACATTAGGAGTATCTGTTTAATGCTAGTGACAATGGTGGGAGTTAAGACCCTTATTTTGACATGGATGGTTCAGAATGGGGATGCTAGGAACCGGGAGAGGAGAGCCGGGGAAATCATGCCTGTACCCAGATGCATGGAAGCCAAAGTCTGCCCAAGGGACAGCTGAGTCCCGCTCCACCAACCTGGGACAAACCAGCTTAAAGGCACTGTTCAGGAAGACCCACCTCTCTTGGCTGGTAATGGCTGGGAAAGGGCGGAATCACCTTCGTAGAAGACCTGCACCTCCAGAGTCCCTGTGCCATGGAATGTGTGCCCTCATACCCTTAAACGTTCACCTTGCAGTGCTTTTCCTTGCCGGTCCTTGGCGGGCAAACGGAGAGACCCAGCACTAAGCTTTCTATGTGGGAATCACCCCTCAACCTTTCTGAAGGATCCAGAACCTCCCTCCTGGGCTGGGGGGCCTCGGATTCTGGAGAATTCCACAACTTAGAGTCAAGAGGGATGGCCTATCCAAACAGTGGAGGTGACGTGGAGGATCTTAGCATTCCATGCACAATCCTAGCCTCACCTGGGAGAACTGCCACTCAGGTGAGGGTCTTGGGCCTGGTGCTCCAGGAGAAGGGAAGAGGGTGCCCCTGGAGAGACTGGTGCTCCCATTTTACACCCTCCAAATAAGTCTGGGACCACGCTCCTGTGTTCCAACTCCATTGAGTCCTGCGTGCAGCTTGGTGTTCCCTGGCCACATCATAAAAAGATTTACAAGACTATGTTAAACTGGCAGTAAAAACAATTAACTTTAATGGCACCTTGGGTGGGTGGCTGGGTGGGTCGGAAGGAGGGAAGGAGGGCGGGTGCTTCCTCCTCTTTGGACTGGGAATCCAGGTGAGGGAGGGGACCCGCTTTCAGGTCCCTTTTGGGTTTCTTCTATTTGCTCCTCCAGGGATCCTCCACGGGGCTCTGGAGTTCAGAGGTTCAAGGTTAAAGTGAAAAGAAAGCTGAGCATGGAGACTAAAGGAGACTTCAAGTCCCACTTGACAGTTCCTGGCTAAGTGATCCTAAACAAGCCTCTTAACCTCTCTGAGACTCAGTTTGCTCATCTATGCAATGGGAATTTGTAAAAATAAAAATAAAATAAAAAAGCCTCCTCTGTCAGGGTTGTGAAGATTGCAAGTGACAGCAATTTGGAAGTACCTCCCACCATGCCTGGCGTGTATGTCTGTGTGTTTGTGTGTATGGATATACATAAAGCATTGTGTGTGTGTGTGTGTGTGTGTGTATAAGCATTTATTAAGATTGTATGTGTCTGTGTGTGTATGTTTAATAAATGTTAGTTTCTGGAGTGCTCAGGCTTTCCAGGTGTAAAATGAGGTGAAAAGACCAGGCTTTTGCAAAGGTCAGAGCCACCTTTCAGAACCCTGACTTAGCCAGCACCACTTAAATGTTGGTTTCCTGCTAAAATTGACCTGCTTGTCCAGCCAGTGACCCCGGAAGTGACCCCATGCTTGGGTAGACAGCAGCCCCAAGCTTTGAAAGTGACCTGGATTTCTGGAGCGCTGGCAAGGAAATGAGAGTGGCTGGGGGTAGGGGCAAGGTCTCTGCCTCCTGGGTCTCCTGGTCCAGTCCCGGAAAGCCCTAATTCTGCAGGTCTCCCTGGCCTGGAGACAATTAACCATCAATTGCAGAGAGACCTCTGTCTGTCTGTGTCTGTGTGTGGCCCTCTCAGCCAACCAGGACAAGGGAGGGATCCCCCACCAACCCTATGACTGCCCACGTAAGGGCACTTGCCTATTGGCCTGTTGTTCTGCTTTGGGCAATGGGTGGGGACACAGAAGAGGGAGGAAGTCATCATTTCCCCATCCTCCTCTCCCAGAGGCCAGTTCTGTATGCTGCAGAAGAGGTCGATCCTGCCTTAACCTGCACCTCTCCCTAGAACCCAGTCAGGCCCCATCCATGAGGCCCCTGGCTCTGCCCCTCTCTGGTCCAACCACCTAGGAGCCCATGGCTAGATGCACTTAAGCCTGGAATGAAGCTGCTGTCATCAGACTCAAAGAATCCATTAAACACCAGATCCTGCATCCTGCCTTCTTCCTCCATGGGTTCCCAGCAGCAACTCAGTATCAATTCCGTTCATTCTGTACCTCTCTCTCCCGGCAGATACTTTCCCCTGTCTATTTCAGTTTAAAATTAAACAAATTTTAAAAGTTGAGATAATGATGGGAGGTAAGGTGAACAGGATAAAAATGTTGGGAAGCCAGGCACAGTGGCTCACGCCTGTAATCCCAGCACTTTGGGAGGCCGAGGCAGGGGTATCACGAGGTCAGGAGTTCAAGACCATCCTGGCTAACACAGTGAAACCCCATCTCTACTAAAAATACAAAAAAGTAGCTGGGCGTGGTGGTGGGTGCCTATAATCCCAGCTACTCAGGAGGCTGAGGCAGAGAATTGCTTGAACCCGGGAGGTGGAGGTTGCAGTGAGCCGAGATCACACCACTGTACTCCAGCCTGGGTGACAGAGCAAGACTCCATCTCAAAAAAAAAAAAAAGTTGAGAAAAGCCCAGTGATATGAACTTGGGTATAAATCCTGATTCTGCCACTTAACCTCCTGGGACCTTGGACTTACCACGTAGGCTTTCTGAGCTTAGCCAATACATCTATCTGTAAGAGGTGACTGTTGGGGCCAGCCCTATGCTCAGCCACATTGGATTCCCTTTCTGCTCAAAGGGGTGTGTGTTTGGTTTTTTGCTCTCTCTTTTTCCTATATCCCATCTCAAATGAGAGAAGTGTAGCACAGTGCTTTCAAGCAAGGGCACGGCAGACAGACTGCCTTGGTTTGAATCTGATTCTGCCACTTACTAGCCAAGCCACTTTGGACGGGTTACTTCTCTCTTTCCTCTTCTTTTTAAAAAATTATTATTATTACTATTTTGAGACAGAGTCTCACTCTGCCACCCAGGCCGGAATGCAATGGCGTGATCTTGGCTCAATGCAACCTCCACCTCCCAGGTTCAAGTGATTCTCCTGCCTCAGCCTCCTGAGTAGCTGGGACTGCAGGTGTGTGCCACCACGCCCAGCTAATTTTTGTATTTTTAGGAGAGACAGGGTTTCGCCATGTTGCCCAAGCTGGTCTCAAACTCCTGACCGCAGGTGATCCACCTGCCTCAGCCTCCCAAAGTGCTGGGATTACAGGTGTGAGCCACTGTGCCCGGCTCTTGATGACTTTTTGTACCATCAAATTAACTAGCTTTCCTTACTTCTCGAGTTCTAGTTATGAAAAAAACAATTTTTTTTTTTTTAGCTGAGGCTGGAGTGCAGTAGCGCCATCTTGGCTCACTGCAACCTCTGCCTCCCACCTTCAAGTGATTCTCCTACCTCAGCTTCCCAAGTAGCAGGGATTACAGGCTCATGCCACCACAGCCAGCTAAATTTGTTTTTCTTCTTTGAGACAAGGTCTCACTCTGTCGCCCAGGGTAGAGTGCAGTGGCACAATCTCAGCTCACTGAAACCTCCATCTCCCGGCTTCAATCAAGTCTCCTGCCTCAGCCTTCTGAGTAGCTGGGACTATAGGCACACGCCACCACGCCCAGCTAATTTTTGTATTTTTAGTAGAGACGGAGTTTTGCTATGCTGGCCAGGCTGGTCTCGAACTCCTGGCCTCAAGTGATCCACCTGCCTCGGCCTCCCAAAGTGCTGGGATTACAATAAAAAGTCTTTATTATTTAAGGCCAAAGTTGATATTTTCCTTGCAGAAAATGTATATATATGTAACTAATATACCTTTTTTACTGAGTGACCTTGATTGGAAACCCATGGTGTGGCCTCTTCAATAAGCATCTTCCGGCAGGGTTGGGGAGTAAGGCACTTTTCTCCAGACGTGCTTTTGCTCTCTGTCTCCACTGGATTCTCTGGTCAGATTTTAGGCCTGCATTCTACTCTAGCAGGAGATGCTGCCTGACTCTAAGGCCAGGTCAGAAAAGACCATTCAGCTTCCACTTGGTTCTCACAGAACACATGTTCTCTGGTGCTCAATCTCAAGAACTTCTTTCTCAGAATTTGGTCACCATGACATGAAGAATCCCAAGATGCAAGAAGAGGCCATGTGGAGGTCCTCCAATCAACTGTCCCAGCTGAGCCCCGCCTTTGAGTCATCCAGCCCCAGTTCCAGACATATGAGTAAAAGAGGCTTCAGATGGCTCAGGCTCTCAGCTATTCAAAACACGCCCAGTCATTCAAGTCTTCCCACCTGAGGCCCAGACATCGCAGAGCAGCAAGAAGCTATTCCCACTGTTTCATTCCTAAATGCCTGACCCTCAGAATTTGTGAGCATCATAAAACAGTTGTTCCTAGGCCACTAAGTTAGGGGTGGTTTGTTATAGTGCAGTAGATACCTGGTACAATGACATGCATCCATCTGAGCCTCAATTTTCCCATCTGCAAAATGTGGATATAAGGGTCTTCCAGAGGAGATCCAGGAAGTGAGTGTGCCCATATAAACACCAGATGACTGCAGCCTAAGGCCCACTGGATTCGAGAGATTATAATACAATATGCCACTCAAATAAAGTGAGGAGCACGGACTAGGCACCCTGAGATTCCCAACACCCAAATTCCCTCCTCCCTCCAGCCACTCCCAGAGAAACTCAGACCAACACTTCATCCAGATCTTATGTCCAAAAGGAATTCCCACACCCCACACCCCGCCACCACCAACTTTCCTTTCCATTCCAATCAGAGAATTAATTTCCAGAAAGCAAGACTGCCAACAGCAGAAATAAATCACAACAGAGCAGGAGATGAACATTATCTAAAGTGAAACAATTTAGCAAAAATCTCTCCCCCTCCCTCACTCCGCTCCAAACCAATAACAATTCAATTATTTGGCCGTCACTCTAAATGAGGGGGCAGCTACGTGGCATCCCTGGCATGGGAAGGGGAACACTTTGGAAAAGGAGATGAAAACCAGCCAGGGGAACACACTGATTAGACAAACAGGAGGCAAAGCAGGGAGGTGCCCAGCCCTGGGATCAGGGAAAGGAAGAACAGCCAGCACCCTCATGTTCACTGGCCTAACACTTTGTTAGACATGATGCTATTACATCCATTACTATGCTTGACCTTCTGAGAAGGCCTGAGATGTTGACTGAGATAATGTAATCCATCCCTATTCAAAAGACACAGGAAGTGGTGTTCAGAAAAACATTTTTAAAATTTCATTTGAGATGGAGTCTCTGTCTCCCAGGCCAGAGTGCAGTGGCACAATCTTGGCTCACTGCAACCTCCACCTCCCAGATTCAAGTGATTCTCCTGCCTCCACCTCCCACATAGCTGGGATTACAGGCATGCACCACCATGCCAGGCTAATTTTGTATTTTTAGTACAGGTGGGATTTCACCATGTTGGCCAGACTGGTCTCGAACTCATCACCTCAAGTGATCCGTCCACCCCGGCCTCCCAAAGTACTGGGATTACAGATGTGAGCCACCACACCTGGTCCAGAAAACTTTTAGGTGTGATAAAAGGAGCTCTCAATTTGGAGCAGGAAGAAGTTGATGTGTTCATTTAACCCACGACTGTTTTGTCTTTCGTTTAGTTTTGGGGTGGGGTTTTGGTTTTGGTTTTAATTGAGACAGGGTCTTGCTGTGTCATCCAGGCTGGAGTGGCAGTGGTGTGATTACAACTCACCTCAGCCTCGACCTCCTGGGCTCCAGCGATCCTCCCACCTCAGCCTCCTGAGTAGCTGGGACTACAGGTGCGCACCACCATGCTCAGCCTAATTTTTAAATTTTAAGTAGAGGTGAGGTCTCTCTATGTTGCCTAGGCTAGTCTCAAACTCCTGGGCTCAAGCAGTTCTCCCACCTCAGTCTTCAGAAGTGCTGGGATCACAGGTATGAGCCACCATGCCCAGTCCCATGACTATTTTGAAAACCTACAAAAATGGCCATGCCTAAATACCCCGACTTGATCATTACATGTGTATGCATGTATTGAAATATCACATGTGACCCATAAATGTTTGTACACATTTGTACAAATATTATGTATCAATTAAAATGTTTAAATAAAGATACTTTTTAAACACCAGTGTGGAGCTTACATTTTACTATAAAGAGAAATATAATCAAGCACAAGCATCATAAGTAAGGGAATTCCATAGCTTGTTAAAAGGCAAAATGTAGCCGGGCACAGTGGCTCACGTCTATAATCCCAGCACTTTGGGAGGCCGAGGCAGGTAGATCACTTGAGGCCTGGAGTTTGAGACCAGCCTAGCCAACATGCTGAAACCCTGTCTCCCCTAAAAATACAAAAATTAGCCAGGCATGGTGGTGCAAACTTGTAATCCCAGCTACTCAGGAGGCTGAGGCATAAGAATTGCTTGAACCCAGGAAGCAGAGGTTGCAGTGAGCTGAGATCATGCCACTGCACTCCAGCCTGGGCGACACAGTGAGACTCTGTCCCCCTACAAAAAATAAAAATAAATAAAAGGCAAGATGTGCTATCAGAATAGAACAAACAAGAGCAAGGTAGTTTGGAGGGGGAAGGAGAGGTTTGTACTTTTGGATGGGGTGGACAGCAGAGGCCTCAATGAGAAGGATCATATGAGCAGACTTGAAAGACATGGAGGGGCCAGGTGCAATGGCTCATGCCTGTAATCCCAGCACTTTGGGAGGATGAGACAGGCAGATCACCTAAGGTTAGGAGTTCAAGACCAGCCTGGCCAACATGGCAAAACCCTGTCTCTACTAAAAATACAAAAATTAGCCGGGCATGGTGGTAGGCACCTGCAGTCCCAGCCACTCGGGAGGCCGAGGCAGGAGAATCACTTAAACCTGGAAGGCAGAGGCTGCAGTGATCTGAGATCACACCACTGCACTCCAGCCTGGGTGGCAGAGCAAGACTCTGTCAGAAAAGAAAAGAAAAAAAAGAAAAGAAAAGAGGAAGGGAGGAAGGGAGAGAGACAGAGAGAGAGAGAAAGAGAGAAAGAGAAAGAAAGAGAGAGAGAGAAAGGAAGGAAGGAAGGAAGGAAGGAAGGAAGGAAGGAAGGAAGGAAGGAAGGAAGGAAGGAAGGAAGGAAGGGAAGGAAGGAAGGAAGGAAGGAAGGAAGGAAGGAAGGAAGGAAGGAAGGAAGGAAGGAAGGGAAGGAAGGAAGGAAGGAAAGAAGGAAGGAAGGAAGGAAGGAAGGAAGGAAGGAAGGAAGGAAGGAAGGAAGGAAGGAAGGAAGGAAGGAAAGAAAAGAAAAAAGAGTAGGCTGGGCACAGTGCTTTATGCCTGTAATCCCGGCACTTTGAGAGACCCAGGAGCGAGGACTGCTTGAGCCCAGGAATTCAAGACTAGCCTGGGCAACAGAGCAAGACCCTTTCTCTACAAAAAAATTTTAAAATTAGCTGAACTTGGTGGCATGCGTCTGTAGTCCCAGCTACTTGGGAAGCTGGGGTGGGAGGACCACTTGAGCCTGGCTGGTCAAGGCTGCAGTGAGCCACGATTGTGCCACTGCATTCCAGCCTGGCCAACAGAGTAAGACCACATCTCAAAAAAATAAATAAATAAATAAAAATTAAAAAAAGAAAGAAAAAGAAAAAGAAATGAATAGCAGAGAGGGAGGAACTAGTCCCACATCAAAGAAATCTTTAAGCAAAAGAAATGATCAGAAGCCCAATTCTACCACTTACTAGCTAAGCGACCTTGAGCAAGTCCATCTCTGATCCTCAGCCTCTTCATCTGTAAAAGGGGTGTCCTGTTCCCTGAGTTGTTTGCAAAGATTGTGAGATGATATATGTCAGTGCCTCCCAGGGTACCCAGCTTATAGTAAGTTCTCTGGTCTCAATTTTTATAGTCAGTGCTCTGCAAATCTTAATTTGCAGAGCATTTTCCTTCTCATCTGCAAAAACAAGTTCCATCAAGTATCCTCCCACCATAGAATTAGTATTCTAGTCCTAAGAATTAACAGACTACAGGACAATCCACAAGGCCAACCATCTCCTCCACACCGGGTGCCTTCTAAGTGCCCGGCACCCTGCCAGCCTCTTTCCATGTGCTTATCTCAGTCACCCTCCCCGTCATGCTTTGAGGCCAGTAATTACTATCACCATGCCAGCCTCAAAGCCTGTGCTCTCAAATTCCCATGATGTCACATCACTAAGCAAGTCTCAGCTGTCACTTCTAGTCCCCTAGAAGAGGCCACAGATACGCAGGTTGCTCAAGAGATGGAAAGAATTGGAGGAAATTCTGGCCTTGGTTATAGAATTCTGTCCCTTGAGTGGACACTGGGAAGAAAGAATTCTGTTACTATCCCCAAAGACCCCACTGAGATGGAGTGCCACTGTGTCCTCACTCTGATATCACTATCTGGACTCAGTGGTCTTGAAAAAGGTGGTATAGCATAAAGCTTAAAAGCCACTAGCTTTTAACATCTAGCCAGTTACGGTGGAATGCACCTATAGTCCCAGCTACTCAGGAGGCTGAGGCGGGAGGATTCCTTGAGCCCAGGCGGTTGAGGCTGAAGTAAGCTATGATCTTGCCACTATACTTGAGCCTGAGTGACAGCAGAGGTCTTGTCTTTAAAGAATAAATTTAAAATAAATACATACATACACGCATACACACCCCTTTGTCCTGGGTTCAACATCCAGCCTTACCACTTAGAAGCAAATATGACTCAAGGGAAGTTATGTAATCTCTCAATGCCTCATTTTGTTCATCTGTAAAATGGAGATAATGAGGAGTTGAGTCCACCCTCTCTCTTCCCCTTGGCAAGACCCCATTGCAATGGTCCCTATAGGCCAGGTGCAGAGATTCATACCTGTAATCCCAGCACTTTGGGAGGCCGAGGCAGGAGGATCACTTGAGCTCAGGAGTTTGCGACCAGCCTGGGCAACATGGTCAAACACCCTCTCTATAAAAATTACAAAACTTAGCTGAGTGTGGTGGTGCACACCTGTCGTCGCAGCTATTCAAGAGGCTAAGGTAGGAGAATCACTTGGGTCCACGGGGTCCATACTGCAACAAGCCAAGTTCGTTCCACTGCACTCCAGCCTAGGCAACAAAGAGAGACCCTGGCTGGAAAGTAAATATAAAATAAGTAAATAATAAATACATACAATACAATTTTAAATGGGAATAATGATGTCACCTCCTTTCTAGGGTTTTAGATGATGCTCTGCAAATAAGCTTGTCAGGCGCGCTGGCTCACGCCTATAATCCCAGCACTTTGGGAGGCCAAGATGGTGGATCACTAAGTCAAGAGATCGAGACCAACCTGGCCAACATGGTGAAAGCTCATCTCTACTGAAAATTCAAAAATTAGCCAGGTGTGGTGGCACACCCCTGTAACGCCAGCTACTCAGGAGGCTTAGGCAGGAGAATTGCTTGAGCCTGGGAGATGGAGGTTTCAGTGAGCTGAGATCACTCCACTGCACTCCAGTCAGGGTGACAGAGCGAGAGACTCCATCTGAAAAAAATAAAAAAATAAATAATAATAATAATAATAATTCCAAAGGCATTTGTTATGCACTGAATTTCATCCCCCCAAAATTCATAATTTGAAACCCTAATTCCTGGTACTTCAAAATGTGGCTGTATTTGGAGACAGAACATTGAAAAAGATAATTAAGTAAATCAGGTCTTTAGGATAGACCCTATTCCACCATAACCAATGTCCTTAGAAGAAGAGAAGATAAGGGCTGGGCGCAGTGGCTCATGCCTATAATCCCAGCACTTTGGGAGGCTGAGGCAGGAGGATCATTTGAGACCAGGAGTTTGAGACCAGCCTGGCCAATATGGTGAAACCTTGTCTCTACTAAAAAATAAAAAGTAGATTAACTGGGCAGGGTGGCAGATGCCTGTATTCCTAGCTACTTGGGAGATTGAGGCAGGAGAATCGCTTGAACCGGGGAGGTGGAGATTGCAGTGAGCCGAGATTGTGCACTGCACTGCAGCCTGGGTGACAGAGCGAGACTGTTTCCAAAAAAAAAGAAGAAGAAGAAGAAGAAGAGGAAGAGGAAGAAGAGGAAGAAGAAGAAGAGATTAGGACACATGGAGAGACACCCGGGGCACACATGGACAGAGGAATGACCATGCAGAGAGACAGCAAGAGGGCAGTTGAGGAAAGAGGCCACACCAGAAAACAGCTCTGCAGGTACCTTGATCTTAGATTTCCAGCCTTCAGAACTGTGAGAGGATACATTTCTGTTGTTTAAGCCACCCAGTCTGTGGTATATCCTTATGGCAGCCCTAGCTGATTAATACAATGTTTGGTTGTTGTTTTTGTTGTTTTTGTGTTTGTGTTTGAGGGTCAATCGATCCTCCCACTTCAGCCCCCCAAAGTGCTGGGATTACAGGTGTGAGCCACCACACCCAGCCTGTTTTGTTTTTAAGGTAAATTATTCTAGGCTAGTTGTGATGGCTCACACCTGTAATCTCAGCACTTTGGGAGGCCAATGCGGGAGGATCACTTGAGACTAGGAGTTAGAGACCAGCCTGGCCAACAAAATAAAAACAAACAATTCTAAAAGAAGACTACATGGCCAGGCGCGGTGGCTCACGCCTGTAATCCCAGCCCTTTGGGAGGCCAAGGCGGGTGGATTGCCCGAGCTCAGGAGTTCAAGACCAGCCTGGGCAACATGGTGAAACCCCGTCTCTACTAAATACAAAAAACTAGCCGAGCATGGCGGTCTGCTCCTGTAGTCCCAGCTACTTGGGAAGCTGAGGAAGGAGAATTGCTTGAACCGGGGAGGTGGAGGTTGCAGTGAGCCAAGATCATGCCACTGCACTCCAGCCTGGGCGACAGAGCAAGACTCCATCTCCAAAAAAAATTTAATTAATTAAATAAATAAATAAAAGAAGACTACAGACTACAGGTCCAAAGAGAAAGTCAAAGAACCACATCCTCTCCACTACACTCCCAGGCAGGCTCACTCAAGTACTCACTCCAGACTGCTCCAGTTCTCTGTGGTTGTTCTTGCCCTGTGGTTTCTCCACCACTCAAAGCAGTGATACCTAAAGAGCAGAGTGGGTCAGGTGTAGTGGCTCACACCAATAATCCTAGCACTTTGAGAGACCAAGGAGGGAGAACTGCTTGAGGCCAGGAGTTCAAGACCAGCCTGGGCAACATAGCAAGACCCCCATCTCTACAAAAAATAAAAAATTAGCCAGGCATGGTGGTACACACCTATATTCCCAGATACTCGGGAGGCTGAGGTGGGAGGCTTGTTTGAGTCCAAGAGTTCAAGGCTACAACGAGCTGTGACTGTGACACTGCACTGTAGCTTGGGTGACAGAGCAAGACTCCACAGTATAAAAAATAAAAATAAAGAGCAGAGTCCCAACCAATCTCTCTTGTCCTTGTACTCCTTGTATCTTAGCCCTTCCATTTCCTAGGTGGCTGACCTTGGGTAAGTTAAAATCTCTAAGCCTGGGCCCCCTGTGGTGGCTCATGCCTGTAATCCCAGCACTTTGGGATGCTGAGGCAGAAGGATCACTTGAGGTCAGGTGTTCAAGACCAGCCTGGCCAACATGGAAAAATCCCATCTCTACTAAAAATACAAAAAATTAGCCAGGTGTGGTGGTACATACCTGTAGTCCCAGCTACTTGGGAGGCTGAGGCAGGAGAATCACTTGAACTCAGGAGGTGGAGTTTGCAGTGAGAGAGATCACGCTACTGTACTCCAGCCTGAGCACCAGAGTGAGACCCTGTGAAAGGAGAAAGAGAGAGAGAGGGAAGGAAGGAAGGAAGGAAGGAAGGAAGGAAGGAAGGAAGGAAGGAAGGAAGGGAGGGAGGGAGGGAGGGAGGGAGGGAAGGAAGGAAGGGGAGAGAGAGAGAGAAAGAAAGAAATTCCCAGTGCTACTGCAACCATTAGCAACCAAATACACCAAGGGCCTATCATAGCACATGGCACATAGAAAGTATGTAACAAATTAGGTGGGGCGCAGTGGCTCATACCTGTAATCCTAGCACTTTGGGAGGCTGAGGCAGGAGGATCATTTGAGGTCAGGAGTTCGAGACCAGCCTGGCCAACATGGCGAAACCTTGTCTCTACTGAAAATACGAAAATTAGCCAGGTGTGGTGGTGTGCACCTGTAATCCCAGCTACTTGGGAGGCTGAGGCAGAAGAATCACTTGAACCTGGGAGGCAGAGGTTGCAGTGGGCCAAGACCATACCATTGCACTCCAGCCTGGGTGACAGAGTGAGACCCTGTCTCAAAAAAAAAAAAAAAGGAAGGAAGGAATTATGAATTATATTATTTTTTCTTGTGCTGATACACAGGGTCCATACTCCATGACAGAAGGAGAAGAAGGAAGAAAAGGACAAGATAAAAGAGGAAAAAAGAACTATCAAATCCTGTGCACTTAACTGGTGTCTGGCACTGTCTGAGTGCTATATACATGGACATTCCTGTTTTTTTGACTTAGTGCCTGACATCAAATACTTGGCCATGCTTAGTTCTCATCATAACCTTCCATTTTGCAGACAAGAAAACCGAGACCTAGAGAGGTTGCTTTACATCCTCAAGGTCACACAGTTGATAATAAAAGCAACTGATTAAGCTAATAAACACATCCTTTCAAATAAGACTCCCACTAAAAAAGGGCTGGAGGGTGGCTGGGAGACACACGCTCCAAATTCTTCTCCAAGTGCGACAGGGACTCACTTGAGCCTATGGAGTGCTGACAGGTGGAGAGGGTGTTTGTGCAGGGCTTGGGGACCACGCCACGGTTCCAGGAAAACCCCCATGCACCTACTGAAACACATCCAAGAGTCATCTTTCCTTGAGTAAAACACTCCCAAGGTCACTGAGTGTGTTCCCAATCAGAGGATCAAAAAGGATGACGGGACAGGCCAGCTCTGTCTGAGATGCTTATCCCCCACCCCACCCCCACACAGGGATCCATGCTCTACCAGGGCTGGGGCACCACCCCGCACCCCTACAGATGCATCCCTAGCCCCATGGCCTCCGCTTCTGATTGGGCTCAGTTTATGGGAGGCATGGGCAGGAGATAGGAGGAAGTTCCAGTTGGGGTGTCTCTTCCCTGTCCTCTCCCTGGAAGTGGCTGTGAGGTTCCATGACCACAGCTCATGCAGGACAGTCCCGTCCCCACAGTTCCAGCCCTTGCTGGGCTCCATTCACCCTAGTCCCGGCCCCTGCCCCCTCCATTGCTGGCCCCAGAGTGCTTTAGTCTCCCTTGTTGGTTTCTTCAGCCACGTCCACCTTTCTGTAAATAGTCCTGTATTAAACACTCCCTGATTGAACAGAGTTGAATGAATTCTGTTTTTCCAGGACCCTGATCACAATAAAGTTAGTGTGAAATTGGAAAAAAAGATCCTAGTTTCTAATCGCCTTTCCAAAACCCAGTTTCAGACAAAGGTAAAGTCGAAGTCCAAAGGTCTTAGATGACTTTCTGAATCTAAAATAAAAGTTGAATTTTTAAAATATTATTACTACTATTTTTGAGAAGAGTCTCACTCTGTTGCCCAGACTGGAGAGCAGCGGCATGATCTCAGCTCACTGCAACCTCCAACTCCCAGGTTCAAGTGATCCTCCTGCCTCAGTCTCCCAAGTAGCTGGGACTACAGGCATATACCACCATGCTTGGCTAATTTTTGTATTTTTAGTAGAGACTGAGTTTCGCCATGTTGGTCAGGCTGGTCTCAAACTCCTGACCTCAAATGATCCACCCACCTCAACCTCCCAAAGTGCTGGGATTACAAGCATGAGCCACCGCGCCCAGCCGAAATTATTTATTATTTTTTAAACTTTTAAATGG
This sequence comes from Chlorocebus sabaeus, assembly GCF_047675955.1. NCBI lineage: Eukaryota > Metazoa > Chordata > Mammalia > Primates > Cercopithecidae > Chlorocebus > Chlorocebus sabaeus. Next base: position 111,870,004 of record NC_132914.1, on the reverse strand, counting down.
CCTCAGATATCAGCTCTGTCCAACTCTCTTCATACGAGTTCAGACCACTGTGAAGAATGAACTCAGTCTGGTGACTATATACAGACAGACATCAGTTCAAATCTTGATTCTGCAAAGGCTATGAAGTTTTGGCCATGCCACCTACATTTCCTGAGCCTCAGTTTGCTCATCTGAACAATGGGAAGAATGCACATTTTATAGGATTGTTGAGTGGAGGCCACAGTGAATGGAAAGTGAATCACTCAGCACCTAGCCCCATAGGAAGTGCTCAGTAAATTATTGTTCTCTTTCTCATCTTTCTTCCTTTTCCCTTCTCCTTCTCGAACTTCCCCCTTCCTTTTCCTGAATTCCTATCCTTAACCCAAAAAGGAAAGAGGTGAGAAAAAAAACCCATCAACACATCAGGATTGCTTCATGGTTCACAAAGAACTTTCATAGCTGTTACTTCATTCCTCGAAGCAAATTGAAACTCTTACAGGTGAAAGGCCATAGCTTCCAAGTGTCTCCAGCCAACCAGATCAGGAGCAGAAGACATCAGCCTTTAGAACAAAAAGTGAGAAAAATCAGAGTTTCTTGAAACCTTAATTATCCTTCAGTTATTACTTGCTCTGAAACAAACCACCCCAAATGTAATGGCTTCAAGCAACCATGATGTATCATTTCTGATGGGTGGGCTTGTGCTGGACAGTTTTTGGAGTGAGGACCCCTAAGATAGCCTCCCTATATGTCAGGGCTTTGTAAGTTAAATGCTGGAGCCCGCCGGGTCTTGACGTGAGCTCTCGTCACTCAGGGATCTAGTTGAAGCTTTCGTTGCATGGTACCAGAAGATGTCACAAAGCATCATTATCCCCATATCTTGGTTAGTTTTTTTTTTTCTTTGGAGACAGAGTCTTGCTCTGTCACCCAGGTTGGAGTGCAGTGGCATGATCTCGGCTCACTGCAACCTCCACCTCCCAGGTTCAAGCAATTGTCCTGCCTCAGCCTCCTGAGTAGCTGGGACTACAGGCACATGCCACCATACCCGGCTAATTTTTGTATTTTTAGTGGAGACGGAGTTTTGCTATGCTGGCCAGGCTGGTCTTGAACTCCTGGCCTCAAGTGATCCACCTGCCTCGGCTTTCCAAAGTGATGGGATTACAGGTGTTAGCCCCCACGCAGGGCCCAGACTCCACCTCTTGATAGCAGGAGGGGCAAAGGCCTAATACAAAGGAGCATGGAAGGAATTTTTGCAGCCATCCTTGAAATCCCCCAGTTCAGCTCCCTGACCCCTGACAAGTAATTTGCTGTATGGCATAAAGCTGGTATCCTAACTTTGCTATTCCTTATTTATACCTTTAGATCTCTGGAGAGTCTAGTCCTTGACTTATCCACCACTGAAGGTCATGAGGAATTTATCACAATGTGACCAAGTTCATCCTACAGTCTAACCGAAACCCACCCTCATCATCACACAACAAACTTGGCATTTCTCCTTAATTCAAAGGGAGGTTAAATTCCCAAACAAACAGGCTCATGAATCAGGAATGATACAGTCCATTGCACCCAGCTCTTTGTATTTGTAGATCAAACTGAAGCCCAGAGCTGTTGAGTGACTTTTCTCAGATTACACAGAAAGCATGAGTAGAAGGGAAATTGAACGCAGGTGCTGGTGCCTAATCTCTTTCTCACCTCCCTTTAAACACTTAACGCTAGGGAAATTATAGTTCTCTGTTCTTCTGATCAATTTCCCCCAGTTGGCTGGCGTAAACAGAAAAGTGCCTCAGTTTCCCCTATCAGGCTGTTGAAATTGGCCATCACCCCTTGACCTTTCTCCCAGGTGTGCTGTGAACACTAATGAGTTAACATGTCTACAAGTCTAAAGAACCTTGCTTGAGATATAATTACAGAGAATTACCATCCACAGCCTTCTGGGAAGGATCTTGTCAGAGTAGGTAAATAAATTACATCTTGTGGTTCTCCCTGCCCCATGGGCTGATTAACTCTTCTGGAGAATGTTCCCCAGTGATTGAGGTGATGGAACCCTTTTTACCAGCCCATCCTTCTGCCATCTGGGGCTCCGGTCTGTCTCCAAAGACTCCCCAGGCTCCCAGCCTAGAGACACATAGCTTCTAGGGCCTGATTCTTCTGAGAACAGGCTCAAACCTCTTGTTGGGAGCCTGAGTAGGATGCCTACCAGCCTCAGCCGCAGACCCAGGTGAGCAGGGTTCTAAGAGTTAAACGTCCTCTGCAAAATTCCTGGGTAAATACCATCCAGGCTGCCAGATTTATTGCCTTTTAATGCCTCCCTTGTCATTCCATTAGCCTTTCCTTCTGATACCTCTATCTTTTCCATCTGACTTCTCCCCACCCCAAATGTCATAACCCCGAGTTAGGTTTTTTCCCATTAGCTCCTGCACTGAGGTCTGGCCAGAAAAATATCACTGGGCTCCCCCACCCCGCTGAAATATTTACTTAGATCTTCCTTATCAGTTCCCCAGCATCTCGCTGCTTTCCTCATTTTCTCCCATAGGCTGCCAATCTCCTCTTCCTGCTTCTGAGAACTTCTCTATAGAACTGTTGGCTGCTTGTTAAATTGACCTCCAACTCAGTCCACTCATTACCCCTAGAGTCTTCTCTTTGTTTCAATTTAGCCAATGCATGCCTTGAACTACTGTCCCAAACCTGGCTCCCACAAATTCCACAGCTGGCCACACGTCCCCTGTTCAAAAACCTTCCATGATTTGCCATAGCTCAAGAACTATGTGCTGACTTCGTGTGGTGGCTCACGCCTGGAATCACGGCACTTTGGGAGGATGAGGCGGGTGGATCACTTGAGCCCAGGAGTTTGAGGAGGTCTCACTATGCCTGGGTAACATAGTGAGACCCCCATCTCTACTAAAAATACGAAAAGTTAGCTGGGTGTGGTGGTGAGCACTTGTGGTCCCAGCTACCTGGAAGGCTAAGGTGGGAGGATCACCTGAGCCCAGAAGGGAGGCTGTAGTGAGCCTCCCTGTGATTGTGCCACTGCACTCCAGCCTGGATAACAGAGGGAGAACCTATCTTAAAAAAAAAAAAAGAAAGCAATGAAGAACAATGTCCTGACTGTGGGCCCAGCACACCACAAGCCCCTGGCAGTGTTGTCTAATGGCTGAGACACATGATCTGGATCCAGGTTGACTGAATTCAAATCCTGACCCGGTCACTTCATCTATCTATGACCTTGGGTATGTTACTTGACTTCTCTGTGTTTTAGTTTCTTGATCTGTTAAAAGGAGGGACAAGATTATCAACATCCTCAGTGGTGGAGGTGGGTAAGGTTAGGATGAGACTCCATAGGTGTTAACTGTTTCACATAGTGCTGGCACAGGGTAAGTGATCAAGAAATATTAACCCTTGGCAGGACGTGGTAGCTCACGCCTGTAATTCCAGCACTTGGGGAGGCCGAGGCGGGCAGATCACCTTAGGTCAGGAGTTCGAGACCAGCCTGCCCAACATGGTGAAGCCCATCTCTACTAAAAATGCAAAAAATTAGCCGGGTGTGGTGGCGGGTGCCTGCAATCCCAGCTACTCAGGAGGCTGAGGCAGGAGGCTGAGGCTGTAATCCCAGCACCTCTCAAGAGGTGGAGGTTGCAGTGAGCTGAGATCGCGCCCCTACACTCCAGCCTGGGCAACAAGAGTGAAACTCTGTCTAGAAAAAATAAATAAATAAATAAATATTAACCCTTATTACTTGTCACCCCAATCACCAGTACATTCTTATACCTTCAGCTTACCCTGGTTCACTCCACCAAATGATCTGCCATTCTCAGAACACTTTCTGCCCCTATTCATCTCTGTGTGCTGCTTCCTCTGTCTTGAAAATTTCTTCTCCTCCAATACCACCTGGTAAACTTGGCTCATGTATGTGGTGCATCCTAAAAGCCCCCTCCTCCAGGAAGCATTCCTTGATGCCTCCCTCACGTCTCCACAGCACTGAGCAGCAATAGTCACAGTTGTAACCAGCTACTGCCCTTGTCACATCCTGACTTCAGAACCTCCAAGGCTCAACCCAAGGATCGTCCATGTTAGAAGTCTTTCCGGGCATCATGCAGCAGACTCTAAAGGCCTGGCATGTTCTTTTTTTATTTTAATTTTATTTATTTATTTATTTTGGAGACAGATCATTTTATTTTATTTATTTATTTATTTTAGCAGAGTCTCGCTCTGTTGCCCAGGCTGGAGTACAGTGGTGTGATCTTGGCTTGCTGCAACCTCTGCCTCCTGGGTTCAAGCGTTCTCGTGCCTCAGCCTCACGAGTAGCTGGGATTACAGGTGTGTACCACAATGTCCAGCTAATTTTTGGTTTTTGGTAGAGACAGAGTTTTGCCATGTTGGCCAGGGTGGTCTTGAACTCCTCTTGCCTTGGCCTCCCTAAGTGCTGGGATTACAGGCATGAGCCACCACATCCAGCCCCTACATGTTCTTGATGAGTGAACAAATGGATGAATGAATGAATGATAGATGCAACCAACCCAACTTAATTTTCTTCTCTATAATACATCCCCCTCAATCTGGACCCATTCTTCTTTGTTGATTTGCTGCTGTGTATAGAATTTTCTTTGTTTCATATCTTTATTCTCTCTCTCTCTCTCTTTTTTTTTTTTTTTTTTTTTTGATACAGGGTCTTGCTCTGTCACCTAGGCTGGAGTGCAGTGGCATGATCACAGCTCACTGCAGCCTCAACCTCCTGGGATCAAGCAAATTTCCCACTTTAGCCTCCCAAGTAGCTGGGACTATAGGCAAGCACAACCGTTACCGGGTAGCTTTTGTGTTTTTTGCAGAGAAGGGTTTCACCATTTTGCCTGGGCTGATCTCGAACTCTTGGGTTCAAGAGGTCCTACTCGGCCTCCCAAAGTGTTAGGATGACAGGCATGAGCCATGGTGCATGGCCTTATTCTCTGTTTCTATGCTGATTTTTTGGGCCAGATAAATTGTTCATTTTCTTTTTCTTTTCTTTTCTTTTTTTTTTTTTGAGACACAATCTCACTCTGTCACCCAGGCGGCAGTGCAGGGGCACAAGTTTGGCTTGCTGCAACCTCCACCTCCCAGGCCCAAGCAATTCTCATGCCTCAGCCTCCTGAGTAGCTGGCATTACAGGCGTGTGTCGCCACACCTAGCTAAAATTTGTATTTTTAGTAGAGACAGGGTTTTGCCATGTTGGGGAGGCTGGTCTCAAACTCCTGACCTCAAGAGATCCACCCACCTCAGCCTCCCAAAGTGCTAGGATTATAGGCATGAGCCACTGTGCCTGGCCTCATTTTCAATTTACCATATTTTAACCTGGAGAAATGATGCTCAGCTCCTTCATTCATTGATTCATTTCAGCAAAATGTACTGAACCTCTACTGCGTGCCTGGGAAGGTGCTGTGCTGTGTTCTAGGAATGCAAATGTGACCCAGAGTGAAGGTTCCTAACCTCATAAAGCATTAGGGAGGAAGACAGACAGCAACTGAAGGATCATATAAAGGCACAATTCTGATAAGTGCCATGAAGGAGAGGTATGGGGCTAGAGAGGGTGTGTGAGAAATGATTTACCCCTCACCTGAGGGGTTAGTTAGGAAAGGATTCTCAAGAGCAATGAACTTTGAGCTGAGACCTGAAGGATGAATAGAAATCTCTCAGTGATAAGAAGGCAGTATTGGCCAGGTGTGGTGGCTCATGCCTGTAATCCTAGCACTTTGGGAGGCCAATGCAGGTGGATCATGAGGTCAGGAGTTCAAGATCAGCCTGGCCAAGGTGGTGAAACCCTGTCTCTACTAAAAATACAAAAAAAATTAGCCAGGCGTGGTGGCAGGTGCCTGTAATCCCAGCTACTCAGGAGGCTAAGGCAGGAGAATCACTTGAACCCAGGCAGCAAAAGTTGCAGTGAGCTGAGATTGCACCATTGTGCCCCGTCCGGGTGGCAGAGTGAGGCTCTGTCTCAAAAAAAAGGAAGGCACCATCCTGGGTCCTGTTGCAGAGAAATCATGGCAAGGATGGGTGATGAAAAGAAAATCAGAGTTGGGCATGGTGACTCATGCTTGTAATCCCAGCACATTTAAGAGGCCAAGGTGGGAGTGTCTCTTGAGGCCAGGAGTTTGAAACCAGCCTGGGCAACATAGCAAGACCCAATCTCTTTTAAAAGAAAAAGAAATAGCCAGACATGATGGTGTGCACATGTCCCAGCTACTCAGCAGGCTGAGGTGGGAGGATTGCTTGGGCCCAGAAGGTTGAGGCTGAAGTGAGCTGTGCTCATGCCACTCCAGCCTGGGCAACAGATCAAGATCCTGTCTCTAAAGAAAAGATAAGAAAAGAAAACCAGGGGGTCTTGTATCAGTCAGCTATTGCCACAAAACAACCAACCACAAAACCTCAGAGACAGGAAGCACTGGTTTCTCCTGTGTTTGCAAGTTGGCTGATCTTGGTGGACCTCAGCCAGGTCGCCCTGCTTCAAGCTGCAGGTCTGACAGTTTAGCTCCAGATGCAAGGTGGGCTCCAGTCTGCCCCCAAGTGTGTCCATTCTGGGTGGGCCCCAGGCCAAAGGAACACCAGCTCTCCTCACAGCAGTAACAGAGGCATGAGAGGTCAAGTAGAAACAAGCAATGCCTCCAAAAGCCTGGCGTCAGAACTGGCCCACAGTCATTTCTGCTCACTCTTGATTGGCCAAAGCAGATCACATGACCAAGCTTTTTAAAGTCAAAGATTAGAGGGAAACTGCCTAATCTCAGGCATAGGGTATGGATATAAGAAATGTTGTTTTGATTTTTTTTTTTTTTTTTTTTTTTTTTTTTTTGGGACAGATGAGATCTCGCTACATTACTCAGACTGGTCAATTCCTGGTCTCGATCTTCCTGCCTTGGCCTCCCAAACAAAGTGCTGGAATTATAGGCATGAGCCACCACACCAGCCTGGCATGAAGTTTTGGTGTCAATAATTCGATTTATTACAGGGCGAGAGCAGAAAAAATGACTGAGAACATGAGGCTAATGGAGCTGGAGAAGAGAGAGCAGGAGCTAGATCCTGCGGGGCCTTCCAGACCTATTAAATGTCGGTCCTTCCCTTAAGAGCAATGGGAAGCTATTGAAGATATATAATGTGGCAATAAAGAATGATTTGATTTGATTTGCATTCTAAAATGATCCTCTGGGCCAGGCAGGGTGACTCAGGCCTGTAATCCCAGCACTTTGGGAGGCCTAGACAGGCAGATCACTTGAGGTCGGGAGTTCGAGACCAGCCTGGCCAACATGGAGAAACCCCATCTCTACTAAAAATACAAAAAAAGAAAAAAAATTAACTGAGAGTGGTGGCATACACCCGTAGTCCCGGCTACTTGGGATGCTGAGGCAGGAGAATCGCTGGAACCCAGGAGGCAGAGGTTACAGTAAGCTGAGATTACCCCGCTGCACTCCAGCCTGGGAGACAGAGCAAGACTCTGCTAAAAATAAATAAAATAAAATGATCCTCTGGCTACTGCTATAGGGAACAGATTAGAAAGGGCAAAAATAACCAAAATTCCACATGCCCTATACCTTCCAGTTCTACGTGTGTTTGAATGTGTGTGAGTGTATGTTTATGCTTCTACAGGAACACGCCCAGATCTTCCTCAGAGAATGTGGCAGCCTAGGATTTCTCTTTTCACACATCTGAAGAGCAGCTAATCTGTACATCACCTGGAACAATATCAATTCCATTGCTTCAACTTGCAAACTCTCCACAATGCACACCTTCCCAGCACAGGGTGCAGGAAATTTCCATTTGTTTTATAAATATCAACTAATTTCACCCCCAAAAGGTGTTTCCCTTTTGTCATAATTACCATAATAGCAACAACCATCTCCAAATATTCTGCACTGCAAAATTTGGCAAGGATTTTATCCAAAGGCCCTAGGAGATAGAGCAGGACGCTCCAGCCCCTATTTGATAGACATATCATAGGTTGGAGGGTTGGAGAGGTTGTCTGGCTGGACTTGCTCAGCGTATCTGGGATAGAAGAGTCTGAAGCCAGATATTTTTCACTCAAAACCCATAGCTCACTTTTCTGCCAGTTTGCTTGTCTGACTTGATCACGACATTTCAAACAATAAGCCGGGCTGATGCTGTTTTTCTAGAACCTTTTGACCAGTAGGAGCCATGACTAACCTGAGAGATAGGTTCAGATATGAGTCTACAACTAAGTCCCTCACTTCTTAGTCTCAGGCTCTGAGAACACCACCAACCCTCCTTCACTTGCAAACATTCCTGACAGTCTCTGGCTTCCCTCAGTCAAGGGAAACATCCATCTTAAGAGTAACCAGCCAGAAAAACCTGTTTGCCAGCAAAAGTGCACCATTTTTCACAAAGACACAGAAGGACAGAGGCTGTGTGATCTGAACAGCCACCAGCCTAAGAACCATGGAATACAATCTGACCTTTCTTCTACCACCATGAAACCACACCTCGGACTCCAGTTTTGCACCTGACCATCATGGGATAGAAACATTGCAGAGGGAGGGTGGGGATTGTGTATTGAAAAACAAGGCGGCACAGCAGGACTGCAAGTTTGCAAGATTGGAGTGAAAACTCAAGCTGCTTCCCTCTTGTCAGCCTTTTTGAATGAAAGGAGATTTACTGCGAGCATCAGCTGACAGTCTTTTACAGCCATTGCAAATGGATTTGAGCCAGCCGGGTAGCAGATGAACTGACCACGGAGGGACTCTAGAAGGCTCATTTTAAAATATATCCAACATCATAGGTGCCATAAAGTGGAACTCCTTGCCAGAGAAGAGGAAGAAGGATTTAGTTGGAACCTTCGGAGGCCAACACTGTTAAACATGTGGCCAAATTGCTGAGGGTTTCATGATGTAAATAATTTTCAGTATCACTTGCTCAGCCTGCCACTTTCAGTCCATTTAGTAAGATCTGCCTGCAGTGTAGGCAAAAGTCTTGAGGTCCAGTTGATGGGGTATTGCATTTATTATTGATAAAGGTGGAGGGGAAAATGACTTGTGTCTGAGTAACACCTGGACGTTGTTGCCATTTATCTAGCAGATAGTTGTGATTTATCCATAGCTGCTATGTACAACCCTTTCCTGGTGGACTGCTCATTTTGTCTTCGTCTCTTTTTCTTTTTTACAGGGTCTCACTCTGTCACCCAGGCTGGAGTACAGTGGAGCGTTCATGGCTCACTGCAGCCTAGACCTCCTGGGCTCAAGCAATCCTCCTACCTCAGCCTCCCAAGTAGCTGGGACTATAGTTACACGCCACCATGCCTGGCAAATTTTTAAATTTTTTTGTAGAGACGAGGCCATGCCACATTGCCCACACTGGTCTCAAACTTCTAGTCTCAAGCAAGCCTCTCAACTTGGCCTCGCAAAGTGCTGGGAATGCAAGTGTGAGCCACTGCACTGACTTTTTTTTTTTTTTTTTTGAATAAAGGTGTTTCTTTAAGTACAGAATTAAATATGAACTATTAATATTAAAAGATATCCCAAGTAAATAAATTCAGAATAAAAAAAGAAATCCTTTTTTAAAAAGAATACATTCTCTGGCATAAAAATATATTTCTTCCTCACTTCTTTTTAAAATTATTTTAAAGACAGGGTCTTGCTATGTCATCCAGCTTAGTCTTGAACTCCTGGGCTTGAGTGATCCTCTCTCTTTGGCCTCCCAGAGTGCTGGGATTACAGGTGTGAGCCACTGCACTTGGACAAAAATATACGTTTCAAACAATAAAAAAAAGTGGTGCATTTCCTCTGGTTGTTCCCCACCTCCTAAGGGTTTTCCCCTAGCCCACATTCCCCTGGAGGCCTGGACAAAGGCAAGCTGATCCCAGTGGAATTGGGGAGAGGAGAGATTTGCCTCGCAGGGAACCCAAGAAAGAGCAGCCGCACCAGCTTCCTCCGTGGTATGTGCGTGTTTCTTCTTTCTCTGCTCTATAAAGCAGTGATTAATGCTTTGCAAAGAGGCACAGACACACCTCCCCCGCAGCAAGAAAGCCCCTGCCAGATTCCCCAGACTTAATTCTGCTGTTAACACCCCTCAGGCGGAGGGGAGAAAAGTAAATCCCCTCCTTCACCAAGCCGGCCTGCGGGCAATGTGGTTTGTTTAAAGTCTCTTGGCTGAGCCACTGACCTGCCTCCCGTGTGCTCTGAGGGAGCGAGCACTTTAAAACCAAAAATGAAAAAAACATCACCCCCTTCCCTGAAGCAGTTTCCGGTTTGTATATATCATTGCCCAGGTCCCCTTAAATTGATGAAGGCTTTGGCAGGAGAGCCTTCCTTTACTTCTCTCAGAATCGGTGAATAGTGGGAAGACAGAGAGACGAACACTTTCCACGGAGTTTCGTGGGCTCCCCTTTCCTTTGGTTTGCAAGCAGAGTTCTGACTCGTCTCAAGATCTAGAAAACGCCTGATGAGGTTGTTCCCTCCACACCCAGATTGTTCATGAATAGACCACTGGGTGCAAGAACAACTCCTATGCACATTTGTTTTTAAATATTATCCTTTGGAATTTCCATCTTAGTGAAGTTTAATTCATATGTCAACTTCACAGAAGACATATATAACTTAGAAATGCAGATATATACAGATATTGAATAGCATCTACTCAAACCTTAGTTATGAATCATGTGATGTCCTTTTAAGAAATTTGGGGCTAGGGTGAGTCTCAATCTGTTGCCCAGGCTGGAGTGCAGTGTCATGACCTTGGCTCACTGCAACCTCGACCTTCCTGCTTCAAGCAATGTGGTTTGTTTAAATTATCTTGGCTGAGCCACTGAACTGCCTCCCGAGTAGTTGGGATTACAGGCGTATGCCACCACCCCTGGCTACTTTTGTGTATTTTTAGTAGAAACAGGCTTTCGCTGTGTTGCCCAGGCTGGTCTTGAGCTCCTGGGCTCAAGAGATCTGCTCACCTTGGTCTCCCAAAGTGCTGGGATTACAGGCATGAACCACCACACCTGGCCAATTTTTTGAAAAGAAAGAAAATAGTGGATATAATCAGGGATGGTTGAGGATTACACAGAGAGTTTGTAATCATGTAATCATTGCCTTTTGAGGTGTGTTCAATAACACTATTGTGGTCGTGTTGTTAAAAAAAAAAGAAATCATTCTCAGGCTGGGCACTGGTGGCTCATGCCTGTAATCTCAGCACTTTCAGATCACCTGAGGTCAGAAGTTCGAGACCAGCCTGGCCAATATGGTGAAACCCCATCTCTACTAAAAATACAAAAATTAGCCTGGGCATGGTGGCTCACATCTGTAATCTCAGCACTTTGGGAGGCCAAAGTGGGTAGATTACGAGGTCAAGAGATCAAGCCCATCCTGGCTAACACAGTGAAACCCCGTCTCTACTAAAAATACAAAAAAAATTAGCTGGGAGTGGTGGTGGACATCTGCAGTCCCAGCTACTCAGGAGGCTGAGGCAGGAGCATCACCTGAACCTGGGAGGTGGAGGTTGCAGTGAGCCAAGATCATGGCACTGCACTGCAGCCTGGCAACAGAGTGAGACTCCATCAAAGAAAGAAAAGAAAAGAAAAGAAAAGAAAAGAGAAAAGAAAAGAAGAAGAGAAAAGAGAGAGAAAGAGATTTGATTAGCGCCATTTATTTAATCTTTTTTTTTTTTTTTTTTTTTTTTTTTTGGAGACAGGTCTTATTCTGTTTCCCAGGCTGGACTACAGTAGCAATATCATAGCTCACTACAGCCTCAACTACTTGGGCTCAAGTGATCCTCCTGCCTCAGTTTCCTGAGTAGCTAAGACTACAGGTATACGTCACCACATCCAACTAATTTTGTTTTTGTTTTCAAAGATGAGGTCCCACGATGTGGCCCAGGCTGGTCTTAAACTCCTGTGGTTAGACCCATTTTATAGAGAAGCAAACTGAGACCTGGAAGGCCACAGTCACTTGCCATATGGTACCAAGACGAGGAAAGGCAGTGTGGGGCAACCTCTGAGCTAAGACCCTTAGCCATTATGATTGTTTTTTCTCTGTGACCTTAGACAATTACTTTTCCTGTCTGCTCCTCAGTTTCTCCAGGTGTAAAACCTAGCTAAAAGGCTTATTTTCCTCTTAGCTCTTCTTCTCCTCCATTACCTTTCTGACTTTTATTTATTTATTTATTTATTTATTTGCTCTCCATTGCCTTTCCTTTTTTTTTTCACTTTTCCCAGAAACATGTCAGAGGCAGCCTGGTGCGGAAAAAAAGAGTTGAGTCCCAAGTTCTAATTCTAGTTCTGCCTTGTGCTATTTGAGTGACTTCAAGCAAGTCACCTAACCTCTCTGAGCCTCACCTTCCCCAATGGTAGAATGTGAAAGAAAATCATGAGTAGGCCAGGCACCTGTAATCCCAGCACTTTGGGAGGCCCAGGCAGGTGGATCGCTTGAGTCCAGAAGTTCAAGACTAGCCTGGGCAACATGGCGAAAACCTATCTCTACAAAAATACAAAAAATTAGTTGAGCATGGTGGCGCACACCTGTAATCCCAGCTACTCAGGAGGCTGAGGCATGAGAATCACTTGAATCCAGGAGGCAGAGGTTGCGGTGAGCCAAGATCGTGCCACTGCACTCCAGCCTGGGCAACAGAGCAAGACTCCATCTCAAAAAAAAAAAAAAAAAAAAAAAGACAATGGCTACAAAGAGCCTAATTCAGAGTCTAGTATAGAGGAAATGTTCAAGTAAAGGTGGGTCTCTTGTACCTTTCCCCTCTCATGCTCCCCCTACAACCCCCAGTGTTCCTCACCTCCCTCAGCTCTTGGCTGAAAGGTCACCTTCTCAGTGAGACTGTTTCTGACCACCCTTTACAATTCAGCCCTGCCATCCCCATGCCTGAACTGCCTGAACTGCTTTATTTTTCCAATGTTACTTATTACAATCAAACATGTATTTTATCTGTTTTTGTTTATGATCATTCTCTCCCCAGTTATAATGTCTTTGGGGATAATAGTTTTTTGTTTGGTTTGGTTTCTCTGTGTTTTTTGTTTGTTTGTTTTTCTGAGTCAGGGTCTCACACTGTCACCTACATTGGATTGCAGTGATGTGATCTCGGCTCACTACAACCTCCACCTCCCAGGCTCAAGCAATCCTTCCATCACAGCCTCCAGAGTAGCTGGGACCATAGGTATGTGCCACCATGCCCGGCTAATTTTTTGTCTTTTGGGTAGAGACAGGGTTTTGCTATCTTGCCCAGGCTAGTTTTGAACTCCTGAGCTCCAAGTGATCCGCCCTCCTCAGCCTCCCCAAGTGCTGGGATTATAGGCTGAGTCACCACACTCAGCCAGTCTAATAGTTTTTAATGTGGTTAATTCACTGCTACATCCTGAACCCCAGACACATGATAGGCCCTTGGTAAACATTGGCGGAATGAATGAGTGAATGAAAGAATGAATGAGTATCAGACCTAGTATTGGTACCTTTAGATAAAGCAAGCAAAGAGCATGGCATGGGTCTTGCATAGTGTAGCTGATTCACAAATGCTTTTGTTCTCATTTTGCTGGGACCCCAGAATTCACTGAGATCATCCTTTTCAACTCTAAGCCACGTTTGATTAACTTATGAGTGTTCCGAGTTTTCAGCTTTCTTATTTCTGTCTGTCACTTAAATCAGTCTCCAAATGCCTGTCCTAGTGGCACAGAATTCTTGAAGCTGTATTTCACCAAGGACAGTGAGTGCTGCTGTCCTGGGGCCATTTGCAACTTCCTTTCCATGAGCAGAGGTGTTTCACTAAGTGTTCTGCTTAAAGGCAAAAAATGCTTCAGTTCCTGACTTATCTTTGTGAAGGGATTACTTGGTGCTAAGGTAGGACTTGTCTACAGATCCTGTGGGGCAAAAAAAGCTGCAAAGGTGTTTACAGGGTGATGTTGGGGGAAAGGGGGAGGGACGGATTCTTTTTCTAGGTGGAAAACTGAGGTTTCAGAGGGGCCGGAGCTGCACAGAACTTCACCCCAGAGGTGGAGTGTGCATGTATTAGGGTAGAGGTATTGATAGACACTTTTAGGAGAAACTTCCCTCCCCAAGCCCTGTCTTTGAGCCAAAATCAGCCTAAGCCAGACCTTGCTCTCTCCTGGCCTTCTGGGAAATATTCCTTGAAAAGCTGTTTAGAGAATGGCTTTTCTATTCTACAAAAACCGTCTCTTTGCCTTGGCTCTTGGTACAAGCACATTGCCCCAGCTTTCAAAACTGTGCCTATTTCTCATGAGAATCCTCCTCTGTCCCCATAGGGACCAAGAGACCAATTAGTTCCTTAATAAGTCAGGGGTTCATACCCTGCTATCTTCCAATAGACTTTTATGGGGGTATAGGAGTCCATGGACAGAATTCATGAATCTGTGAACTTGGATGGAAAAAAAAAAAATTCACACTTTCATTATCACTAAACTTGCAGTGAAATTAGTATTTCCTTCTATTATGAATATAGACAACAAACCACCACGGGAATTAGCAGTGGCTGTGACTTGGTCACCAACAGAAATCTCAGGTGTTAGGTCAGGCGCAGTGGCTCACACCTGTAATCCCTGCACTTTGGGAGGCTGAGGCAGGCAGATTACCTGAGGTCGGGAGTTCAAGACCAGCCTGGCCAACATGATGGAACTCCATCTCTACTAAAAATACAAAAATTAGCTGAGTGTGGTGGCGCATGCCTGTGGTCCCAGCTACTCAGGAGGCTGAGGCAAGAGAATCGCCTGAACCCAGAAGATGGAGGTTGTAGTAAACCGAGATTGCACCACTGCACTCCAGCCTGGGTGACAGAGCGAGACTCCATCTCAAAAAAAGAAAAAAAAGAAATCTCAGGTGTTTGTATATTGCATTACAGATGTGACTGTGATCCTGAAATGTTTTCTGCTCATTCCAACTTCAAAAGTACACTATTAGGGCATTGCGCCATGGCTCACGTCTGTAATCCCAGCACTTTGGGAGGCTGGGGCAGGATGATCGCTTGAGCTCAGGAGCTTGAGACCACCCTGGGCAACATAGTGAGATCCCCATCTCAAAAAAACAGTAATAAGGCCAGGCATGGTGACTCATGCCTGTAATCCCAGCACTTTGAGAGGCTGAGGCAGGCAGATTGTCTGAGGTTAGGAGTTTTAGACCAGCCTGGCCAATATAGCAAAACCCTGTCTCTAGTAATAATACAAAAATCAGCTGGGCGTGGTGGTGTGTGCCTGTAATCCCAGCTACTTAGGAGGCTGAAGCAGAGAGAATTGCTTGAACCCGGGAGGTAGAGGTTGCAGTGAGCCGAGATCGCGCCACTGCACTACAGCCTGGGCAACAGAGCGAGACTCTGTCTGAAAATAATAGTAAAATAAAATGTCAGTGTAGTATATATTACAGTTCCTGCCCCCACCCCTTGCCCTGTTCTACCAGTAAGGCAATGGGGACCCAGATACTTTCCCAGTGCCTGTTAATTCCCAGGGAAAGTGCCAGGCCTTTCCTTGTGGCTTCTCTGGTAGCTGGTGGCCTGCAATCTGCCCCTCTCAGTCCTCCTAAACCTCTGTAGGGCCTGGGCTAGAAAGTCAGGGACTCCACGTTCCTGGCGTGGGTGTCAAACATCCCTTCTGAGTGCCCTGGCTCCAGGGTCCCCCGGCCTGAAGGGCCCAGCTGAGTGGGGCTTTCATCAGCCTCTGAGAGGTGGCAACAAGTTTCAGGGCAGGGTGCCTGCTCCCCACTGCCCCCACTTTTGCAGACCAGGCAGAGTGCTGGGAGGACTGGAAGCAAGATTCCAGAGGCATCTGGAAGTTATCAGTAACTCAGCTCTCTGGCCAGTGGGGTGGGGTGAGGCCAGTGGCAGAGGGCAGAAACTGGCTGGAGGGTAGAGCGAGGAATCCCACACAGATTCCTGGGGCCAGACCCAGCTCCTAGGGGGAAAGGGTGGTGATGAACTGGCTGCAAACCTCACACCCTGCCCAGCCCTTTTTGGGCGGCAGCACCAAAGACAGCTGAAAGTCAATGATGATATTTGTCTGAGAGGAAACAGAGAAGGAAGAGCAGGTGGGCAGAGAGGGAGAGAAGCAGCCAGCCTGCTCCACTGGGCAGCACTTGAAGACCACGGCAGGGAAGGCGGGGCTGGGCAAAGCTCACTCTCTGGTCCACTTGAAGATTCCTGTTTCAAAACTAACCCTGATGGCTTCCAGACAAGTCGGCACCAAGGGTCATTTCTGGAGGCTGTAAGTGTCGTCGATAGCAGCTGTGGGGACAGGTGTACATCAGCCTATGCATTCCTCCCCTCGACCCCTCCCAGCTTTCTGCACCTGAAGCAGGTTCCATTTATTACTGCACACCAGCTCGGGAGGTCTAAACACACACACACACACACACACACACACAGACACACAGGTATATGCAGGCATGTGCCCTGTGGGCACTATTTTTTTCTTTCTTTCTTTTTTTTTTTTTAGTGTTCCTTTAAAGCAAATTCTATCAGCTGTTTGTTAAAGCAAAGCAAACAAGACTTCCCAACCAAAAAAAAAAAAAAAAAAAGAAAAGAAAAGAAAAGGAAAAAGGAAAAGAAATCCTTGTATTTGCTACCTTTTAAAATACCTTTCTTGGCAGACTGGGAGGCAAGTAAGGGAGGAGGTAGAGTGAGGGAAGATGAGCTTCGGTTTATTTGAACTAGTTGGAGTGATGAGCTGGGAGCCTGCAGGGGGTAGGGGAGGGGGTGCAAATGCGGACTTCACCTTCACCAGGCTACTCTCAAACTTCCTCCTCATTGTCCACCAGCCTCCTGTGGTTCAACAAAGTTCTGTTTTCCCAAGAGACTGGGAAGGAGGCTGCCCTTCATCGTCCCCTCCCTCTCCGTTGCAAGCAGGAGTGTCTAGGAAATTGGGCAGCCCCTCTTTACTGGGCCAAATGCACTCTGGGAATAGGGAGGACTCTAGGGAATCCCATTTCTCTTCTTGGCCAAGTAGTCCCTACCAAGCAGAACTTCCTAGTGGGTTTGTGTGGCGGGTGCCACTGGAGTGGTGAAGAGGCTTTTCTGCGAAGCCAATGACAAAGAGAGAAACACAATGTCTTTTTCCGCAAGATCCCAGCCACACACTCTCCCCCACCCTCTACCACAAAGGCCCTGCTGGGAGCCCCTGGAAACCCCTAATGAATGAGAATCTCTCTCCTAAGTTGCTAGTATCTGTTGCTTTATACGGTTTTGAAAACCATATTCCCCAAGGGCTGGAGGCTATTCGGGAACTGGTCGGTTTGAGAAGCTCAATCGTGATTTAATGGAGGCATTTATACCGCGTTAATGTCATACGTATGTTAAGTAATACATCCGGAGGGTGGCCCGGCTCTCTGGCTGTCCATTTTCCCATCATCTTTCTTATGTTTCCTTTTGGCCACTCCTTTACCATGTGCTTTCCCTAGTCCCCAGTTTCCCCACTTTCTTTGCCTCCAGGTGCTTCTCCCTTTCTTTGTCTCACCTCTTCTCTCTCTCTCTCTCCCCCCCCCCCTCCTCCCCCCAACCACCTCGCCTCTGCACTTGCTTCTTGCTCTCTGTGTTTCTTAATCTCTGTCCTTTCACCCCACCCCCAGGCTGCCTGATCCATCTCTCTCTGTCATTGTCTCTTCTTCTCTAACCTTCATCTCTTCTTCTCTTCTCCTCTCCATGCCTCTCCCACTGTCAAGGTATATAAGGGTCTCTTTTCATCTCCCATGCCTGTCTGTCTTCCTCCCTTGTTTGTCCTTCTTCCCTCATCTGCAAATACCCTCTCTCACTTTCTCTCACCTTCCTTCCCCAACTCCACTGTCCTCACTCTTTTCCACCTTTCTCATCTCCTTCCCCTCATCTCCTCACCCTCCTGCCAGACGCTCAAGCTGGGGGGCTGGGAACAGCCCCAGCTCTTGCCTCAGTAGATCTGCAATGCCCCAGAGAACTGGGAAGGGGGACAGTGGGCTTCTGCTGCTGGCTTGGAGTTTTGCAATTGTACCCTGGCCCTAGGAGTCGGGACCTCAGCGCCACACAGCTGCTGTGAGAGACAGGGGGTCTCTGGGCATCCCTAGGAGTCAGAAATTCTCTCTGGTCCTGTTCACATGCAACCCCCTCCTCATTTTCAGAGATCATTGCTTCAGGGGCTCCACCAGGGACCCACTAATGTTCCTTTATTCTCTACAAGTTCTTATTTCTCAGTAGGTCTGAGAACTTTTTCTCCTGACCTCAGGAGATGGAGAAGACCTGGGCAGAGTGGAGATGGTGGAAAAGGCAGGGGATTAGATTCAAAGTTAGGACACCAGGGTCTCTGAGCCTAGCTGGGGACTCGAACTCCAGTGCAAGGAGAGGAAGGGAGCACTTTGTCTCTGGGATCCATCACAGTTTTGAGATGCCAGGATTCGGGAAAGCGGCCCACAGGAGCTAACCCTTCAGTGGGAAGCTTAATGGAGGATCTCACTTTAGTATCAACTTGGGGAGAAGACAAGTAATGGGGTTTCAGACTGAGATGGGAACAGCACTGGGCAAGAGAGAGTAAGAGTAACAACAGAGAGAAGGCATAATATATGCCAGGTAGTCTTCTAAGAGTGTACTCTGTGTATATACATATATAATAGATATAAACTCTGTGCTTCAGTAAATATATTATATATATCATTATGCATATATAAAATATGTATATATTTACCATTGTATATATAGATTTATATATTTACACATACACACATATACATATACACACGGAAGCACAGAGTTTAGCAAGTCCAAACAGCTAATGATTCATGAGCACTCGCTGTGTGCCAGGGGCTGGGCTGCGCCATGCATATGCATGATTTCACTTACTCCTTGCAGTGCTCCTCTGTGGGAGAGCCTGAGAGTCTCCTGTTTTTCAGAGGCGGCAAGGGAGGCTTACAGAGGTAAATGGAGGGATACAAAGTTCCAAGGCTCCAATATGCCATCTCCTAAATTCCAAATGCTCAGCAGGAGGTCGGTTAACACTTCGTTGGAAGCCACTGACCCAGTCTACAAATGTCAACAGCTATCACAGTGGACCAAGCAGGCCCACAAGGGACCACCTCTGCACACACCCGAGTGTGCACCTGCTGGCTGGAACCTGGTTTGTCCTCGCCTACACACGCAGCCTGGCACACCTGCGTGGCAGAGTCCACCAAGCTGTGGGTCCCACTTAGGGGAGACTGGGGCCATGGAAATTGGTGTGCTCCTTTCCTAGTGTGGAAAGCAAGACATTCCCAGTGTTTCACCTCCTCCTCTGCGCATGAAGGTGGGTAAACGTCCGCGGAGCGGGACGAGCTGGAAAGCGGGTGGCTCTTGGCGTCAGGCAGGAGTTCTTCCAGTGTTGACCCCCCAACCCCTGTCCATGTACAAGAACTGCAGTCTTGCCACCAACCAACCCATTCGACGACCCTCCCTCGCAGGCATTTCGCCCGTCTCTTCTCTGATCTACAAGGCGCAGGGAAACCGAGGCCCAAAGTAGTTGACTGTAAGCGCGCGCGGGAAGCTCGCCAGGCTCTTGCGTCGCACCAGGCTGGGATGTGGGGAGCGGAAACCACAGTCCCGGGCCTCCTGCGGGCGGCGGAAAGCAAAGCCAAGCGCGGCGCAGGCACCTCCGGACCCTGAACGAAACCACAGTTGGTCAAGCGGGCAAAGGAAGAAGAAAATAAAAACGCGGCTTGGGGCGTTTGGAAAGCAGGGCATTCTCCGAATCATCCGCTGGAGTCGCTACTTGAACCTCAAAGATGTGGTGTGGGAAGAGGCAGTGGGTCTACAGAGCAGGGATGGTGCGGAGTCAGATAGGGTTTGCTTCTGCAGCTGGGATCCTGTTGACGGTAGATAGATGTCTACGCAGATCCAAGCCGCGAGGCGTGGGGCAGCGGAGCGGATAAGTGTAAGAAAGAGAGGAGATTCTGACCTCAACTTTCAATTCCGAATTCCACGTGCATTCGAGGAAAAAGAGACGGAAAGACTGGGGCGGAGGGAGGGAGAAAGAGACAAAAGCAGAGACTGAGATAAAGACAGACGACAGAGAAATACTAGAAGGACCAAGATTCGGGCCTTAGCGCCAAGCTGAAAGAGGCGAAGTGATTCCAGCGACCCTCGTCCTGTCTGTAAACATTTGGTGCCAGGCCAGGCCAGGCGGACATGTGATTCCCTGAGGCCCTCTTGGTGCCAAGCGGCGGGCAACAGGAACCCAATGTCCACCTAGGGGGGGAACCCTCGACCTTGCCTCTCCTTTGCTGTGTGACTCCAGGAAAGTGTCTCTACTTCTCTGAGCACCAAGTTCTGTCCCTTTAGTTCTGGAAGGGCAACCAGCACGTGGAGCAAAAAGGCCTTGAAACAAGGTCGGGCGCAGTGGTTCATCCCTGTAATCCCAGCACTTGGGCAGGCCGAGGCAGGCGGATCACCTGAGGTCAGGAGTTCGAGACCAGTCTGGCTAACATGGTGAAACCCTGACTCTACCAAAAATACAAAAATTAGCAGCCAGGCGTGGTGATGGGTGGCTGTAATCTCAGCTATTCCGGAGGCTGAGGCAGGAGAATTGCTAGAATTTGGGAGGCAGAGGTTGCAGTGGGCAGAGATCACACCACTGCACTCCAGCCTGGGCAACAGAGTGAGACTCAGTCCAAAAAAAAAAAAAAAAAAGCCGTGAAAAAATTGGGTTTAGGATTTGTGACTCCCCTCCATTCCCCCAACAGAGCTGCTTCTGACAAAAACACCCGGATCTTCAGTGCCTTAGTTGACGCGGGGGTGTTTGAGAAGAAATGTAAGATGAGAACACAGCAGGCACTCAATAATTGCTCCTGTGTTGCAGGTCTGCCTTAATTCTAAATCTCCGTGGAGTGAGGACACAGGTCGCCCATTACCAAGCCCTTTCAAAGCCCTGCATGATCTCAGAGGGTTCTAACCGCCTTGGGGAGGGTGAATCCAAGGCGACCCAAGGGTGAAGAATCTATCCAGCAACACCTCAGGCCTCTGGGCTCCAAAGTCAGCGCTCATTTCTATCCATTCCCCCTAAGTCAAGGATTCCCGACATCCCGAAACCACCCAGCCCCAGATCCTGCCAAGCTGAGGTTGGGGCTTTAGAAAGAGCGACCTCAGGGAGGAGAGTTTGGAGAGGGCCGCTGCTGGGGTGAGGGGAGGAGCGCCTGCAGGTGGGAAGCTTGGACTAAGTTCAGGAGAGAACCAGGGAAGGGGAAAGAGGACGGGGATGGTGAGGACTGAGGAAAAAAAAGAGAGAAGTGAGGAGAGAGAGAGGGAGAGGGAGAGAAGTGAGGAGAGGGAGAGATGGATAGGGGAAGGGGGAGAGGGAGAGAGAGAAAAGGAGAGAAAAAGAAAGGGAGGGAGACAGGGTAATAGGGAGAAAGGAAGGGGGAGATAGGGAGGGAGAAGGGGAAAGGGGAAGAGAGACAAAGGGAGAGCTAGAGGGAGAGAGAGGAGGAAAAGGAAGGGGGAAAGGAGAGAGGAGAGGAGAGAGAAAAAAGAAGAAAATAAAAAAGAAAGAAAAAGAGGAAACAAGACGGACGCTAGAGCCCGCGAGAGCGCCTGGGTCTGCTCTGCGCGCAGGGCGCCGGGCTCAGGACGCCTAGGCGTCCAAGCTGTGTTCCCCACTGCGCCCCACCCCGCCCAAGGGGAGAGCCCCACGGACCATTGTGGCTTGCACAAAACCCGCGCCCCAAGAGCCTTTGCCAGGCCGCTGGGACTTGATTCATTTCTTGACTAATTAACTGGAAGCTACGTCGCCCCTTCTTTCAGGGCCCAATTAATTCGCCGCGGGCGGTGGGGCGGGGGCTGTGCCGCGGAGGCGCCCGCCTGGAGCCCCTTTGTGAAGGGCTGTCTGGGCCATATTGATTCTAGACACAAATGCGCGCGCGCACGCACACACACACGCGCGCGCGCGCACTTTCCCCTGGTTCCTTCGTACTGAAAAAAGAGGGGGCGGTAAAGATCTGGATTTCCAGAGTTTAAGAAGGTTTTTGTCAGACTCGCACTCCCCACCCAGCAATTGCATTTGCTTCCAGAAGGAAGGGACCAAAGAATACAGGCAGTTTTCAAATCTGCGCGGGAAAGGGTTAGATGGAATTTCTCTTCCTAAAGGGCAAAGATCAAAGAAAACAGATCGCTACTGTGTACCTACTGTGTGCGTGTGTCGGACTCCTACTGTTTTGCTGTTAAAAGTCGGACTCGAATTAGACAAACCCCAGGGGAAATTCCAGCTCCCCAAAACACTGGCTGTGCGACTTCGGGCAAGCCTCTGTCTTTCTCTGCGTGTCTCTGTTTCCTCGTCTGGAAAGTGGAGATCACTGAGAAGGCTCCCGCCTCATTAGATTATTGTGGTTGATAAGCTGATATGTGGGAGAACTCTTAGAACATTATCATCTTCCTGAGTATTTCACAAATATTCTCGCCAATAAATAGCATTTTATAAGAAACCCATTTCTCAGGTGAGGAACCCGGAGCTAAGAAGAGTGGGCCCCGCTGCGCAATGACCCGGGCGTCTGATTCCAAGGCCAAGAAGTTCAAGAACGAAATCTACTAGGGAGCTCTGATGATTTCACCACTCGGTGGTATGGGTTACACCAACTGGGTGGAAGTTGGGGGGGGGGGCGCTCTCCAGGCCCGGTGTACCCCTAGGCTCACCTGAGTGCGACTTGAGGCTTCTTCCTGCCCACCCACTGCCATCCTCCGTCCAGTTCAGTAATGACAGCGAGGAGGCAGAAACCCTAAATCCTGAAACATTTTTAGTGGAACCCAGTACGCAGGAACCGGTGAGATTTTTCCGTTTCGTCGAGGTCCGCGTCGATTGTATTGACCTCCCTGTGGGCCAGCTTGTCTCCTCCATCGATCAACTGAACGAAGTCTGGGACAGAAATGTAGACCAAAGGAAATCGCAGGCGTCTTTGCAAAGCTGATGGGAAGTAACCCAGAGGCTGCTGGAAAACGAACGGGTGTCCTAAGCCGGTTCCACCCCCTCCCAGGGCGCCGGCAAAACGAGCTTCTCACCCCACTGCCTCTTATTCGATCACTAATTCATTTTTTACTTTGGTTATGTTTTTAAAACAAAAATTAAAGAAAAATAGTTTATTTGGTCAATCAACAAACATTTGATGCACACACTGCATGTGCCAGAGACAGCGTTGAGCATTGGGATACTAACGGTGGGGAGAGGTCTGTACAGAAGCATAAAACCCTGGCGGTGGGGGAGGGGTTATGGAAACCTTTTTACTGTCAATTTTTAACAATGTGAAGGCGCCAGACTCCCTAGTTGTCTATCCCAAAGTTTTCTGTTTGTGCAGAGCGGCAGTATTACCCACTTGTAGGCTAGGCGTGTGCTCTGAGTGCAAGAAACGGACCAGAGAGTTTAGAAGTGAGAGCCTTTGAGCTGGGAGCTGGGGTGAGCAGATCCCGGAAAGTCTTTTGTGGGATAGCGGCTGGGTGTTAAGCTCCAGCTCCCGCGCACGCCTGGCACCCGCGGTGACCTCCGCCAGTCAGGTCAGTAATGCTGTCTCGGTTTCCAAGGCTCCCAAGAGCAAAAAATCACCCAGCCCTACCTCTCCACAGCGCGTAGAAGAGCTAAGGCTGATTGAGTTTGGCCTTTCTTGCCCAGAAATCTTGAAATTAAGCCCTCTCCTGTCCCACTCTTCGTGGGCCTCGATTTTCCTCATCTTCAAAATGGGATTAATAATATACTTTTACCGGAGTGAACAAAACTCAGGACCCATCTTGTATTCACCCCCTTGTCTCCAGCACTTCGAAGACTATCTGGTACCTAGATAGGTACCAGATCTCTCAATCAATATCTGTTCAATAATGGAGTGGAATTTTCTATCCATTATACCAAACCTCTCTTCCCACTACCATCTTAGAGTAAGTCGGCTTTTCACTGTCTTATTTTATATATCAGAATCCGTTTAGGGGAGTAGCTAATAAATTGAATACTGGTTCTTTACAAATGCACTTTAGAAGTGGTTATTTGTTTTACAAAGGCAGAGAAAATGCCCCTCAGTCTCTTTCTCTCCCTTTCTTTCTTGGCTTTCATTCCTGTATTGAACAATTATTTATTGAGCACCCATTAGCTGTGAGCACTGTGATCAGAGCTGGAGAGATAAGGAACCCCATCTCTTACAAAATAGAAAACCTAATTTTAGACACTTCTACACAGACTGTGTAGCCTATTAACTTTATTTGGCTATAGTTGGTAGTCTTTTTTCTTTGCTGCCTAGCTCTTTAACTTTTGACAGGATCATAAAGGTGAGGGCATTGCTTGGTACACAATAGGAACTCACTAAGTGTTGGATGAATTTATTCTTCCTCATATTGTAGCCCACAGCTCCAGTCTCAGCTGAGGTCTTAATCACCTTGACAGAGACCCTTCCAAATGACTACTGAAGCCAGTTATACAATGGACTGAGCAGTCCTCCAAGGGGGTCCTGTGCCCATGAGATTAGATTAGAACCCACTCCTGTATTCCCAATTCCAGATACCATTCAGATTGGTTTCCAGGTAATGTCAGCCACTCCAATTTCTAACGAGTGGACCGGGGCTGGGCAGGCACCAGATTGGCCTTTGCAAAAAGGGGTGTGGGACCCTGAGGTTCCTAAAACCATGTACCCTTTGCAGATCTCCACACTTGTCTGGCTGTGGTCCTTTCCAGACCACTCTCCCACAGCACACACACACACACACACTCACGCACTCACTCAACACCTTTCTCGGTAAACAGCAGTTAATACAGTGCAAGCAGAGCTTTAGAAATGAGATGCTAGTTTGCACTGAGAACTCTCTTCCTCCACTTCCTGGCTTGCACCTAACTTCTCTTGCCCCAGCTCCCACATTTGGCAGATTCCAGGTGGCCCTCTCCTGCCCCAGACTCCAGGAGCAGCTTCAGCCTCCTGGTATATCTGGAACTGCCACCGCAGAGGCTCCAAACTGAGGCCTCAACCCAACCCAACCAGTTGACAAGGCCCTCTGGGGCACACAGAGGACACTGTCCACCAGCCACATCTCCCCCAAGCGCCATCCAGCGGAGACTGCAAGGGCACCTTCCACAGGGGTTCCCGATGAGCCTCTCCAGAAGGGAAGAGCAGAAGTTTCCAAGTGGGAAGCAATCCACTCCTTCTCTACCTCCGCAAATTGGGGCACTCCATCTCCAGCCTGGGTCCTGTACTTCCTTCTCTGCTTCAGACTGATTCAGGTTCACCTAGTGTTCAAGTAGCCCCTTTTATTTATGCGGAACTTGTGCACTGGGCTGGGAAGCTTTTAAAAGAGAGAGAGAAAAAGTGTTTTCACTACTACTGCCTGGAAACTTTCCTGTGGCAGCTGAGGGGTTCATCCTGGGCTGGGTGACGCTTGCAGCTCCGTGGACATGTTAAGTCCTGTCTTACTAATTCTACACCTATGCCCTTATTCAGACTGGAATCAGGCGCCTTGACTCCCTGTCTTTGCATGCAATGCAGGCTGTTAAACTTCTTCCCTGAGGCCCCATGGGTGTCAATCCCCCTGGTAATGGGTCTCCTGAGTAGCAACTTAGTGTGCAACCAATCCTAAATGCAAAGAGAGAAAAATGCCCTCTTCATGCACCCAGAATGTTATCGCTAATTTTTTGGAAAAGTGCCTGTGTACACACATATTATACCTATTACTGAGTGGGTTAGTGGGAGACTAAAAACACCGAACAACAATTGTGGTGTGTGTGTGTATGGGGGGGTATATTCTCCAATTCCCTGGTAATTTGTAACAGACAGACTTTATTGCTCCAAGAGAAAAAGAGTAACTGCGTAGCTGCAAAACAAATTTAGTTCCGTCTATATTGATCAAATAGGAGTCTGCCCATGGGGTGTGATTGCGATGCATTTTTAAAGTCTGAGATTTAATGTTATATTCTGGGCTACTTGGAATGTCCATATACACACTGATACCCACAAAAAACAGTTTAGAAACACCCATGCATATTATTTGACATTTAAATAATGCAATGAGAGATGGGCTTAAGGTTGGACCTATACACGACTCAGTAAGTGCTCTAAACATTAGGAAGATCTAAACTGAAGCGCTAGAAAGATCCGTGACTCTGTTCTTCCTAGCAAGCCAGCCTTACCTCCCCTTCAGATTCCATCTGTAGCAATCTTCTTATACCCCTACCAGAGGGAATTTCCTTTGCATTTGACTCCTGCCTCACCCAATCTCCCCAACTCAAAAACTTCATAATTCAACTGCAATATCCCTGTTTTACAGAAGTCTGTTCCACTCCCTTAAAAAAAAATCATATGTTGAAGTCAAAAGGTCTCACTGACTCCAACAATTCTCAAATTCTAGATGGAGACATGCAATGGAGGAGCCTGTCCTGGTTATATTCGCTGCATTAATACGTGCACATAAAAGTGAATGCAATATCATATTTGAACTTGTCTAATAGAAAAATCCCAACTCTACCATACCGTCCTTCCTCCTCTCCCTGTTCTCAAAAGAATTAGTGTCCCAGGAAGTGGTGAAGGGGTTGGCGGGAGGCGGGGGGTGGGGATGGTGTTGGGCGATGAAGTTACTTGGAAGGGAAGAAAAAAAAATTCGAGACACTATTTACACCTGCAAACTTTGGATGGCTGTATTCGGCCCCAATTGGCTTAATTGTAAATCTTTTCCGCATGGCCCCAACTCCTGGCCCGAGCGTCTGGGTTTAATAATGCGCCTCGGCACCCCAGCAGGGCCAGGTTGAAAGACAGAATCCCCCGCTCCACCCCCATCCAGCGCAGAGGTAATTAGAGCAGCGCTCCCCACTTCCCCATGCATCCATGCTTGAGGTACCAGACTCAGACATGTGGAGAACTCGTATTTCAACGTCTGAAGACAAGAAGAGCCTTTCAAAAGCAAATGTACCCCCAAATCAGAAGTGGAAGGAAGCTTCCCCTCCCTCCCAACTCTGCGCGTTTGGCTTGCAAGGGGCGAATGGGAAAGAAGGGTGTCTGCACTAGAAGCCAGAGACAGGCTCCAACTCCCTGGGCTGGCAGCGTAGGGATGACCTGTTTATAAAACTTGCTGCTAAGAAAACATGTAAAAACACACCCCAGCGGTGGGAGACGAGAACTCTCCCTCCCCTCAACCCTCCCGGCTCCGAACATGAAGATTCCCCCGCTCGGCTTCGTTCTCTCTAAGCCTGTTATTCTCCCGAGAGTTATCTTCTTGCAATCGCTTCTCCACCACTTTGGGAGACAGAGAGTCCTACATTTCTCTTTTATTTTTGGTTACCCCTCCCCGCCCCCCACGGCCCCCCGCAAGATCTTTACCGTCCACTCCCGATTTGTCCTTTGCAAGCGGAGGGAGGGGGGAAGGTAGCAATCAATGCGGCAGAAAAAGACACATCGGACGGAGTGGGGCGGGAGGTGGAGGTAGGTGAGCGGCTTCTAACTGAATCCCTGCAATCTTGATATTAGTTCTCGAAAGGAAAAAGACCTGCGCTTCGCTGCCCTGGGTCCGCCGCGCTTTCTTCACTCCCCACCCTGGGAGCCCGCCGCGCCGCGCCCCGCCCCGGTAGCTGGAGAGGGAAGGCAGGTACCCAGCGCAGGGTTACCTGCAGGCGGTTCGCCGGTTCCCGGACTGTCGGGACCTTGTCGCGACCGAGAGCTGGGGAAGGACAGCCTGTCCGAGACCTCTTTGCTCTCCTGCAGGCCTGTACAGCATTTGGGGCAAGATCCGAGCCCTGTCACCCCCTTCCACCCTTGCGTGAGAGTGCAATCCGAGACCGTGAGCTGCTTCTCCGGTTCCGTGCTCAGCGAGGCCTGGATCCGCACCGAGGCGCGTCTAGCTTACGTATTTGCAACAGGGGTAAGGAGTGGGGTGGGGGATCTAGGTGAAGCCCCCCGGGGCGGAAACATGGCCAAAAGGACCTTATGGGACGCTCTGGGGTGTCGCTCACTCCCAGCTCCTTCCTGGGGCTCGAAGTCGTCCTTTCCCAAGCCAAAGGAGGAAAGGGCGCTGCGAGGGAAGACAGAGGGCGGGTTCCCGACCCGGGAAGGCCGGTCCTCTCCACTCGCCGGGAGGATTTTTAGTAACTGGCTCGGAGATGAAATGAATTGAGGCCTGGGCGCCAGTAAAAGCAACTATTAGGAAAGGCACTTTCACAATTCCAAACATTCTCTCCCTTTCTCTGTGTGTGTGCGTGCGTGCGCGTGCGCCTTCCTCATTCCCCTTCCTCTAAAAATAAATAAAAATTTTTTTGAAAGGAAGGGAAAAAAACGTATCTAGCCCTCATTATTCAGACCCCAATTTAAAGACTTTTAAGGGCTTCTGAGATCTCTAGGGCCACAACCTTCACCTATCCCTTTATAAGGATTGGGAGAGAGAATAGTCTCTCCAGTCGGCACTGATCGGTCCCTGGATATTCTACAAGACTTGGGACATTTTAAAATACGCAGGATTTGTTTGTATTATTTGGAGTCAGAGATGATTGGTTTGGGAGGGACACATCCCAACTCAAACTACAGTCACATTGTTGAGGCCTATAGTTTCTCTTGCTGACATGGGAGGAGGAGGAAGCTAAGCCGAGTGTCATGAAATTAAGACGGACACCCTGCAGCTACTCTTCTGCCCAGTGGTCTGGGTGGCCATGGTACAGAGTCAGTGATCATAGAAGATGGAGGGGGTGGGGAGGCTGGCGCTCAGTTCCAAGTTTGTGTGAAGTGAGTTCGATCAGAGAGTTTGCCTGGTTGCAAGACCACTGCTTAGTGGGCAGGGCAGGCCTGGGGTCAAGATCCTGAATCCGGGACCTACATCCCGACCTTGGCAGCAGATTTTCACGTGTTCCATCTGCCTGGCACCCCCCAGAGAAGCAAGATCACCACCCTGTGTTCTAAGACCAACGTAGGATAACCACACAGAAGATTAGATTTTTTTCCATAGGAGTATGTTACAGCAGGAGGGGTTGCAACTGTTTTCAGTGCAACAGTAAAACCTAGAACCCTTCAAGTGCTCACGCTACCCCAATTCCTGTGCCCACCTCGAGAAGCTAAAACCTTCCCTAAAGCCTGAAGTGCCCCCAGGACAGCTTCATCTCTATGGGGCATCAGTAGGTGTGATGTTATCACTTTCCTTCTCTCCGGACCCTAACTGGATTTTCAAGACATGAAAACATTTGCTTTGGGAACACAGGTGTGCTGGGTGGCTGGCAAGAAGTGGAGGGAAGTTTGCAAGAAGGAAGTGGAAAGAAGAAGGAGGAAAAACACACACGATGACTCGGCGCCCATGGCTCCCTTTCATTTGCATCCTGCTTGGAAATAAATGAACCCCCAAACACCAGTGTACTTTCTACTCTCACCCTCTTTAATTGAAACCCAGTACGGGAAATAGTAATGGATATTGTGCTCAAATTGAGAAAAACGTGTCTGGGGCTATGAGGGGAGAGTTAGTTCAGCAGATTTGGAGGAGCCGATCTTTCTTTGGCCTGTCAACCTTCCTGCCAGTAGCGGTCATTTAATTTGCTATGCCCTCTCACTTACAGATCTTCCTGTGCCCTCTGTCACATTTGCTCCCCCAGGACAAAACCCCACTCTGCCTCACAACCCTGCCACCTAACAACACCACCAATGATAATGGAAAGAACAGCAGCAAACCGCAGAAGTAAGTTCTCCCATTTGAATGTCACCCTCCGTCTGCACGCGAGGACTGTTAAATTTCTCCTCCACCCTCTTAAAGTATTCTGTCACTTAGTCCCTCTACCCCACAAGTAAAATTTTGATAGAAACCTCTGAGAGGCCACTTATACCCTTACCTGTCTCGACTGAAAATCTGGAAAGAGGATGTTGAAGAAAGAAAGGTGCTGGGTGGTCAAAAGTGCCTGGGGCAAAAGTCACCTCTGGCCTGTGTCTTGGTGGTTCTGGGTCAGATAAAATGAGAGAAAAAATTCCTGGCCCCTTCCTTGTGAGTTCATTTCTGCCGGCCTAAGTAATGCCCATTGCATTATCTTTTTTTTTTTTTTAAAGTAATTGGGCAACACACACACACACACACACACACACACACACACAGGGTTGAAAATATAGATTGACTTGAAGTTAGGAAACCACAATTAGTTCCCTTTCCTGAGAGAGGAAAAAACCTTCACAGATGTAGAAAAAGCACTCTCCCCAGACACAAACACATCCTTCAATCTTACCTCTCTCACTTCCCTTCTAACTTATCTAAATCGCTGGCTGTGTACAAATTTGCCATTTTGCAGGGTGATCAGCTTTGAGGAAAGGTAGGTGCTAATAATAATAATATGGAGGGCAAAATGTATTCATTTCGCCTCTGCCAAAAACATATTTACATTAAGGAAGTATGATGAGCATGGATTAAGTGCATAGCGAATAATGCTTTAGAAACGGCATAAACCAACTGGCGCCAAACTGAGCCTCTGTACTGAAAATATTACTTCTCCAAGCTAGACAACTTTCACAATCTTCTCTCTCTGAAACCTGCTACAGATGCTTGCACCAAATTGCCCAGATCAATAATTTAGAGGAATGTCAGAGGATAGGAGAAATGTGCGTTACAAGAAAGCTCCGTGCTGCTGGGGCAAGTAGGAAGCTGGGAGCTGGGGCTATAGAGCTCCACTTGCAGCTCCTCACCCTAGATGTCTGCCCTGGAAAAGATGGGGAGGTGGCTTTAGAGCTTAGGGAGCAAGGATGGGGTTCAACTCTGGAGAAATGGGTGGCTTTGGAAATACCAAGAGGAGAAGGTGAAACTGCCACCCTAGGCAAATGCACACAACGTTTTTCCATCTCTCAAGACACTTTATCTTTCTAGTCAAGGAAGTGAGGGGAAGGTGTTTGCTTCAGCCACAGGAAGAGGGATCTCCATGCTGTCATGGTTACTGGGAAAGATGAGGGAGAGAAAGGTGGCAGAGTACAGAGGCACCAGGTCAGAAAAACAGGAGAGAATTCAGACAGGACCAAGACAGCCAGAGAAAATAGAAAGAAAGGATAAAGAAGATAGAAAAAAAAAAATAAGAAGTTAAAGCCTGGGAAATAGATACAAGACAAGAAAGAGAAATAGAAACCAAGAACAAGATTGATGCAAGGAGGAGAACAAAAAGTAGAAGGAAAAAGAGTAAGATTCCAGACCCACATTCAAATAATCCTAAATGGGGATGAGCAGAAAGACAGGGAGACCAAAAGAAAAGGGTGCGGGGGTGGGCTGGGGAAGAGAAAGAAAGGAAGGGAAAAAGAAACAAAAGGTGAATGTCCTGCACTGTCTGGTCCAACCAAGAAGCTAGTGTCTGCTCTGGAGGGAGGAAAGGTGGCGGAGCCCAGCCTGTCTTCAAGGGACTGACAGGCAGCCTCTGGACCAGAGAGGAACTACGCTGTCAAAGCAAGCTTTGGGGAGGAGGAGGGGGTGGGGATTCATGGTGAGTGGAGACTCCTGGAGGAAGAGCAAGCCTCCATTGGGTTCAGCACTGCCAGGGGGAGAGTCAGGGTTCCGGGTAGCACAGCAGTGCTAATGTATGTACCCCAGAGGGGTAGGGGGTGCTAGGGCAATTTGCAGGAGGAACCACAAACAGTAAACTAGATACTCCCCAGAGAGCTACTTCCTTGGGATCCGTGATAAGAAAATCACTTCCTCAGGTGGGAGAACTGAGCCCGAAAGAGAATGAGAGCCCTAGGGGGGCAGGCACCTGGTCAGTTTCAAAGCTTGTCAATATCAAAAGAGGCTGGGATCCTGAGATCAAATGGGCTGGGGCACTGGGCAGAAACGAGAAGCCATTGCCAAACTGCCAGGATGACCAGAAAGCCCCTCCCCCAGGAAAAGTTCATATATGAACCCACCCCTGTACGAAACTTCTTAATTAGGTCTCCTACCCCCGGAGAATCTTGGATGCCCTTCTGTCAACAGAATTCCCAATTTAGTGACACCTCGGACTGAAAAGAGCTCTGCGGCAAACGGGGGTGAAAGTTTAAGAGGGAATAAGCATGTAATAGGCTCTTGCCAGACCTCACACATGCTGAAGGGAATATTTACAGCAAACTGGCCAAAGTAAACGACCCCGCCTACCCACCATCCTTTTCCCCTCCTCCCCGCCTTTTTTGTAAACTTCAGATAAACACCATTTGATCACAAAAGGGTCGGTTTTTCCCCTTTATAGTTTGAGGCAGGCAGTGCGGCAGGGAAAAGTGGTGCGGGCTAAGCTTCCGTCTCGGGCAAGGCCAGCTTCTTTGCTGGCACCGTGGCCTGGGCTAAGGACAGTTGATTTGGTTTTTTCCCCCCACCCCCACCACCCCGACCCCACCCCCACAAAGGAACATTATTTTCGGGGTCCTCCCCCCACCCACCTTTAACACTCGCCTACATGCACTCACACTACTTTAAATGCTGCAGGCTTTGCAGATAGAGAGGTTTTTCAGTTAATTTACTTTTTTAATTCCAGACCTACAATTAAATGAAAACTCTTTTTGCGAAAAGGTGGAGGAATATTTCAGAGACACCAGAAATTATCTGGGTCTTTTCTGACCCGAAATCTGCCCTCTTTCTCCCTTCTCCTGCCCTTAAGTCACCCTCTTCTTGGACTCTGTTAAAGGGCAGGCTCTTTCAACGTCTCTAGTCTGTCTTTTGTTGAGTGTTAAGACCGAAGGAAAGAGGATCGAGGGGTCTGCAGAGAGAAAAAGACCGCGGAGAGCCGGCAGCTGGCGCCTAATGCCGGGGTCCGGGGCGCGCTGGCCTCGTGGGTTCTCCCGGAGGCCAGGCCCAGCACAAGCCTTCTGAACACGCTGGCCAATGTTTAACCCGAATGCAGCGGCCACCAGGCCGCTTTTGTTTGTTCGCAAATTAATCACCCAGCGCATGGCCGGCGCCAGAGTGGGTTTATCACCCACCGGGAGGGGGACGCGCCGGGCACGCAGAGACAAAGAGGAGTTCGCACCTTCCCGCTTTTGATCCCAGAATTACGGCGGCCTCCCTGCCTAATACGAGCCTCCTGGGGCCGAGTCTGGGAGGTCAGTCATAATTGGCGGAAGTTTGCAGACCATTAGCAAGATGTCGACATTTTCGATTCGAACCCCGCAAACTTTCCTCTCGTTCTCAGCTTCGCGCGCTGGAGGTGGGGGTGGGGGAGGCCGTGGGGGTCAGAAGTAGTGATCTGGGGTGATCCCAGGGTTAAGTTAGAGCTATGGGCAAAAAATAGGCAATTGAGGGAGGAGGACAGTGTGAGGGGCAGAACTCCCTCTCAGTCCACCCGCGGAGCCAAAAACAAGTCGAGACATTTTTTAGTAAAATCCGCAAGCTCCCCTCCCATTTCCAAAGCAGACAGCTGGCCAGTGCGGAGGAATGTCTCCCTGCTGTGCGTGGGACGCTTGGGGGCACCGAGTGGGTGAGGAGGGGGTCGGTCACAGTGTGGTTGTAGAACTACTTTGCTTCCACTCCAAGTGGTGGGGCAGAGACTGGCCTGCGAGGGCAGGCAGGCAAAACCAGATCGCTGGGATTTGGGGCCGCTCTTGAAAGTGCAGCGAAGCGGCCCCAGGCCCCGGAGGCGAGCGGTGTGGGGGAGGGGGATGCACTTTTGTTCCTATCTTTTTCTGGGGGGATCCCCAGAGATTCATGAAACCCTGCAGTGACCTCCGTGTTCTGTATAAGGCGGGAAATGGCCTGGCCTTTCGCACCCTTCAGGGCGGGGCGGAGGGGATGCGGGAGGGGGTGTTATGAGCCAACACTCTAGGGTCCACCACCTCATTTTTTCCCCCTGTCTCTCCTTTCTCTATTTTAACCACTGGCAGAGACAGACAGAGAGGACGCCAAAGAAAGACAGACTGAAAGGGAAAGAAAGGGGCGAGATGGTGAGCCAGACGGAGTTCGCAGAACCACTCTG
Organism: Chlorocebus sabaeus; assembly: GCF_047675955.1. Lineage (NCBI taxonomy): Eukaryota > Metazoa > Chordata > Mammalia > Primates > Cercopithecidae > Chlorocebus > Chlorocebus sabaeus. The sequence continues at coordinate 111,836,271 of NC_132914.1, read as the reverse complement.
TTCTCTCTGGTGACTTCAGGGAATTCTCAACGCTGGCGCCAAACTCTCTTAACCATGTGCGTCAAAAATGCGAGGCTGGAGAAGCTTGTCGCCTCAAAAGGTCCACCCCTATCTCAGCGTGGTTGGCCCACAAGAGCACTTCATTTTCACTCGTCCCTTGCTGCCACGTTGGGGTTTCGGAGTTGCTGGGAGTTGCGGGGGTGCACAAGGCAAAATGCGAGAGAGGCCTGCGCTGGCCTACAGAGACTCATACATCCAAAGTCAGGGGTCTCTGAAACCCCTAAGCCCCCAGATCAGCCCTTTCTCCGTTCCCTTTCCATCGAAGAAGCTTTCATCTCAGGAAAGATAAAAGAACATTGTTTTCAAGATTTCCCTCCATCTAAGCAAGGATGGTCCAAGTCATTGGCCCCCAGAATCAAGAACTGTGGGCTTAGGCGAATCCTCTGACCCCGACCGGGCGCTGCGGTAACAGAGTTAGTAATTCGGCGATTGGTAAGATCCGGTCGTTTCCCTCTTGTCCGCCCGAGGAGGCCCCCACCCTACCCGTACTGAAAACAGTCATCTCGCCTCTGAGGTGGGGGCGTTTCACGGTTTGTTTTACAAACTCAGTCTCCCTCCCCGACTTCTGGCGAGATAAGTCCCCGGGGTGGAGAAAGAACTGAGGAACCGAGAGATAAGTGCGATGCCTAGAGAAGATACCAGGCTGGCGCGCCTCCCCCAACCCACTCGCCCACCCCTTACCCTCTGCTGTGCACCCAGCCGGGCCTCGAGGTGAGGGCAGCGGCTTGGAGGGGACAGGCTCAGAACCCAGTCCCTCGCTGTGCTTGCTTTGTCCAGATCCTCCATTCTCTTCTCTACACCCACACCCACATCCAGGTGGAATATGGGGGCCCGCATGCAAATGAAAGACGAGATCCAAAAGGGCTGGGTAAATCCATTTCGTAAAAATCCTAAGTCCATTTTTCCCCAGGAGCTCAGACAGGGTCAGCCGCGCAGGCTGTGTACGTGTTTGTGTGTACGTGTTTTTCGGTGTGTGTTTCAGTCCCACTGTGTTGGCGCGTGTTCGAGTACAGATGCACTGGGGGTGTTTGGGTCTCCGCACATGGCTGCGGGTGGGGCACAGTGGAGAGGAAGCCGACACATCCGTGTGCTCCCCTAGCCCAGATGCAGGGGAGATCAGCACCGAGACACCCGAGCTCGGGAGCCCTTTAGCGGCGGCCAGGCGGAGCTTGGCTCCACGTGGGGCTGGAGAGCACGCAAGCCTGTAGTCTCGGCGCTCGCCTCTCCGCAGCCGCCGGCTTTTGTAGAACCGAGCGGCCGGATAGCAGCTTGCGGGGAGGCTCGGCCACCCGCCTGGCTCGCCCGGGGCCGGGAGAAGGACAGCTGGAGAGAGTACCGGCTGCGGCGGTCGGAGAGGCAGGGGAGTGCAAGAGAGGCGAGCGCCCCTGCCCGGCGCCCGGGCGCGCTCTCCGCCTTCCCCTCCCGGCTCGCCTGCTCGCTGATTCCCTCCCTCTCTCCCTCCCCCTTCCTCCTTGGCCCTGCCTCCTCCCTGGATCCCCGGCTGGATGACTGAGGCATTTCAGACGTGGGCTGAACCAGAGCGAGCGAGCTCAGGGGCTGCAGCGATCTCTCGATAAGCCACCTAGAGGCGACTCTGTGCGCGCGCTCCCCAGTGGCTCCCGCCCTCCCTCTGATCATGTTGACATATTCACAGGACAGGCAGTAGTACCGATGCGGCGCTGCGACGTTACAGTTTCCGACACCTTCTTTTTATAACTCAGCTCTATCCCCCAGCACTCGACCTGTGAAAACCACGCCTATGCAGCAACACAATTGGTCCGAAAGCGTCAAAGAGCCAATCAAGAGGCCTCCGGCTCCCCGCAGCCCACAGCGCAGCCCGACCTTCTAGAGCCGCCGAGCAGACGCCCGGTGAATTCTAGAGGCGGCGGAGGGTGGCGAGGAGCTCTCGCTTTCTCTCGCTCCCTCCCTCGCTCCCTCCCTCTCCGACTCCGTCTCTCACTCTCTCTCTCTCCCTCCCCCTCTCTCTTTCCCTCCGTTCCGTTTTTTCCCCCTCTAAATCCTCCCTGCCCTGCGCGCCTGGACACAGATTTAGGAAGCGAATTCGCTCACGTTTTAGGACAAGGAAGAGAGAGAGGCACGGGAGAAGAGCCCAGCAAGATTTGGATTGAAACTGAGACACCCTCCGGAGGCTCGGAGCAGAGGAAGGAGGAGGAGGGCGAACGGAAGCCAGTTTGCAGTTCAAGTTTTGATAGCGCTGGTAGAAGAGGGTTTAAATCAGATTTTTTTTTTTTTTTTAAAGGAGAGAGACTTTTTCCGCTCTCTCGCTCCCTGTTAAAGCCGGGTCTAGCACAGCTGCAGACGCCACCAGCGAGAAAGAGGGAAAGGAAGAGAGATAGGGGGCGGGGGAAGAAGAAAAAGAAAGGTAAAAAGTCTTCTAGGAGAACCTTTCACATTTGCAACAAAGGACCTAGGGGCTGGAGAGAGATTCCTGGGACGCAGGGCTGGAGTGTCTATTTCGAGCTCAGCGGCAGGGCTCGGGCGCGAGTCGAGACCCTGCTCGCTTCTCAAACTGACTTTCAGGAGCGGCTTTTTAAAAACGCAAGGCACAAGGACGGTCACCCGCGCGACTATGTTTGCTGATTTTTCGCCTTGCCCTCTTTAAAAGCGGCCTCCCCTTCTCCAAAAGACACTTTCCTTCCTCCCTTTGAAGTGCATTAGTTGTGATTTCTGCCTCCTTTTATTTTTTCTTTCTTTTTTTCTTTTTTGTTTTTCCCCCCTTTTGAACTATGTGCTGCTGTTAACAACAACAACAACAACAAAAACAACAAAACACAGCAGCTGCAGACTTGTCCCCGGCTGGAGCCCAGCGCCCCGCCTGGAGTGGATGAGCCTCTCCATGAGAGATCCGGTCATTCCTGGGACAAGCATGGCCTACCATCCGTTCCTACCTCACCGGGCGCCGGACTTCGCCATGAGCGCGGTGCTGGGTCACCAGCCGCCGTTCTTCCCCGCGCTGACGCTGCCTCCCAACGGCGCGGCGGCGCTCTCGCTGCCGGGCGCTCTGGCCAAGCCGATCATGGATCAATTGGTGGGGGCGGCCGAGACCGGCATCCCGTTCTCCTCCCTGGGGCCCCAGGCGCATCTGAGGCCTTTGAAGACCATGGAGCCCGAAGAAGAGGTGGAGGACGACCCCAAGGTGCACCTGGAGGCTAAAGAACTTTGGGATCAGTTTCACAAGCGGGGCACCGAGATGGTCATTACCAAGTCGGGAAGGTAAGCAGTGGGGGCCTCCTCCCCTAAGCTGTTGGATAGTTTTATGCTCCCTTTATCTCTCTGCTCCCAGAACAGTCGGTTGGTCGGTTATTACGGCTTGGACGAAAAGTTAGTTCCCATAGAAATATGTGCACAGACTTCCAGGCCCTGCCCCAGTGGCAGGAAATTTCAGCTTACCTGGGCATCTGCACGGGTCTTATATTTGGTCTGCATCGTGGGTTCCCTCCCCAACAGACAATTTTTCAATGGAGCGTAGATATCCCTGCAGGGAGCAGGGGGGCGGGGGGGGGGGGGGAAAGGCACTCTACTGCAAGAAATGCACTCTGCAAACCCTCCTGGAACATCCTTATTTCTTTGTTGATGTTGTGTTGTCTGTTTTATTTTGTTCTCCAGAAAGAAAAACTTAAAGCCCTCTCCTTTTGTGTGGGTAGCGGGAGGCCTGACACCAGTCCCTGGCCCTTTCTGCCCTCCAGTCTAGCTTCTGGGTCTAAAGGGGCCTGCTGCTGCCCTGGTCAGAGAGAAATCGAAGGGCATTTTGGTTTGTTTGCCCACACCACTTCACGTGTCTGTAACCCAAGGGCGAGTTCAGCAGGCAATTTTGCATAATTTAAGATTATGTTTGCAGACTGAAGGAGCCAGTGAGGAGACACACACTGCTTTTTTAATGTGTGAATATTATCAACCATATTTTACGTAATTATTTAAAGGTCCTTGCCTGACCAAAACCTGCCTGGAAGAGAAGATCCTGTAACAGTCATTTAAAAACACTGATTTTTTTAAATAGCATTGAAGCCTGTAAAGGCATAAAGTTAAAAAGATAAAAATAAAATCCCCTTCATGATATCTTAAGCATTCTGTCTCCCTCCAAGCTAAATGAGGCCAAAGTTTGGCATAAAATCCTCAAGCCCACAAGACATTTAGTCAGTTTTCCAGCGAAGTGCTTCCTTGCTTCCTTTTAAGTCAAGACTACAGAATGCCAACATTTCTGTGAAATTAACAGCAATGTGGTGGCACAATCTTGCACTTTTGGACTGGCCTAAGGAGTGGGGGAATGTGTTAGCAGCTCCATGGGCAGATAGGTTATCAGGCCAGGGAGTGCACCGAAATCTGCAAAATTCATTCTGCGAACTCACTGACGTCCAGTTTCACTTCGCCCACAGCGGGATTGCTATTCTGCAGCAGGGAGGGGTACAACTTGACGTTCATTTCCTTGATAAGTTTAACATTTTCTCATCAATGGGTGGTGGAAAATTCTAGTCTTAACTGACCGCACTTTACTAAAATCTTACCCCAACCTGTTTAGAACTAGATACCCACAGAAAAAGACATGGGCAAGAATTTGCTATCAGGAGGGCAATCTGTAAAGTCATACAAGGAAAAAAAAATATTGAAGAAATTGTTAGACAATGTAGAGAAATGCAGTGCCACAATGCATTTGTTTTGAACCTTGGGACATCTAACTATGGAGAAACTGAGAATATTTAATACACTAATTGTGGAAGAAAACAATTTTGCAGCCAGTTGCCTCACTCTGAAACATATAATCTTATCAGTCACAATAGAAAGTCTTAAACTTGGTTTCAATATTATATGATACATAGGAAATCAAACCCAAGATTATGGGTGGTTTATCTTTCTTTTTTCTTTTCTATTCTTTCCTTTTATAGGCGAATGTTTCCTCCATTTAAAGTGAGATGTTCTGGGCTGGATAAAAAAGCCAAATATATTTTACTGATGGACATTATAGCTGCTGATGACTGTCGTTATAAATTTCACAATTCTCGGTGGATGGTGGCTGGTAAGGCCGACCCTGAAATGCCAAAGAGGATGTACATTCACCCGGACAGCCCCGCTACTGGGGAACAGTGGATGTCCAAAGTCGTCACTTTCCACAAACTGAAACTCACCAACAACATTTCAGACAAACATGGATTTGTAAGTTTCATTGCTCTCTTCAGTAAAATTTTCTCCTTCTTCACTCAAAGGCAGTGCTTCCCCATTTCATGAGTTTCAGCCCAGACTTCTCCTTTGCTTCTCCCTGAGCATAGCAAACTTGTCCTTGTCCGGAAAAAGGATTCGGGGTGTTTCTCTCCGGATAATGGAAGACCTGGCGTTCTAAAAGAAATGGGGCAAGAAAGCTTACTGGCTTGTGTTCTATAGTAATTCCAGCTCTTTGGTACATGCCTGACCTGAGAGTGAAGTTAAAAACCATTTTTTAAGAGCTAAAATCAATTTCAAGGCTATGTATTCATAAAGGATTTGTTTTGTTTTAAATATCATACTTCTATTTTGAAACCAGCCATATTATTTTCTTGGGAAAGTTTACGTTTTGGAGACTTGACTCTGTTGGTTAAATGGTATGAATACATTTTTAAAAACTCGTTCTTTTACTAAAAAAAGAAGTGGGCTTAGGTGGGAGTCAGGCTTACCCTAAACGAGGCTTAGATCTTCAGAAAAAATGGTTTGTGTGTTAGGAGTGTATATATGGATTCAGTGAGAGTGCTTAGAAACTTAGAAAACTTGGATTGCTTGTAGAAATCAGGCAAAGGACCTTTTGCGCCTTTTCCTACCCCTCCCCAACATTTCAATAAAATAAACAGAGTGATAAGCAAGGAGTAAGCAGAAAGATTAGGCCCAGGAAGACGCGAATGGCGCGGAAATATCTTCAGCGGGCAGGAATTGCATTTGAAGCCCTTGATTTGATTAAGGCATAAATATTCCTCTCTAGAGTTCAGCCTTTCAGGGCTTTAAGTGGATTGGGCTCGTCAATTAGTGGGCGCTTAAAGTACTGAATCATTTTGTAAATTAAAATGCATGTTTTTCTCTATCTTTTAAGACTTTGGCCTTCCCAAGTGATCACGCTACGTGGCAGGGGAATTATAGTTTTGGTACTCAGGTAGGCTAGGGTTCAAGGTACGAATGATCCTTAGATGGTGAGGGTGGGGGGACCCTTTGGCAACTGAGGAGCAATTTGGATTCTCCAGAAGATAACATCTGTGGAGCAAAATGTACCCAGGGGGTACTCCAAGGAGGTGGGCTCGGTACAAGCGTGGTACCCTGCGGTGGGGAAGATTTCAGCCTGGCAGGGGTTCTAAGATCCCGTTTGTTCTGCTAAATCCTTGTTTTATGTATGTCTCCTCTTCCCTGCCCCTGCAGACTATATTGAACTCCATGCACAAATACCAGCCCCGGTTCCACATTGTAAGAGCCAATGACATCTTGAAACTGCCTTATAGTACATTTCGGACATACTTATTCCCCGAAACTGAATTCATCGCTGTGACTGCATACCAGAATGATAAGGTAAACCCAAGGGGCTTTCCTTTTTAATGGTGATATTTTGCCTTCCCCTTAAAAGCTGCTTTAAGTCAGGATGAGAAAGTTACAAGAGAGTGGAGATGAGAGTCTTGAGTTTTCTTTTGTGAAGCATTTGGGTGGAAAGGACAATGACACCTCAAGAAGACAGAAAAACACCTTGACTAGGTAGGAACAATGCTGAGCAAAAAAAATGACATACTAATTTTGCCACAGAGAAGCTCCTGTAACTGCTGTCATTGATGCTACCCACTCCTCCATTCCTTGGGCTTTGTCCTGTTTATTTTAAGGTTCATCTTCTTCCCCTTGAGGAAGAAGGATCAAGAAGTCATATTCAAAAGGAACCAGCTAAAAAATTAAGGCAAAAGCATTTGGGATCCTGGAAGAGGAATCCTGGTAGAGACCAGCTTTTCTGCCCTAGCCAGAAATCCTGAGTAGCTGGTGTGGTTTTTATTACCTTTTATGCTGCTGTGTTTTTTATGATGTGTGTGTGTGTGTGTGTGTGTGCGCGCGCGCGCGCACATGTGTGTGCGCATGTGTGTGCATGTATGCGTGTGGTTGGAAAAACCCACCCTGATCACAGGGTCATACCAATGGAATTGTCTGAGGCTTTTGAGTTGAGGTGGCCAAAGTCACCGCTTCATTTGAATTTGTCCCCCACTGGCCCTGAATCTGGAGATTAGAAGGATCCCCAAAAGGGAAAGGACCTGATATCTAGAGCTATGGTGGCCTGAATGTCATGGGCACAGAAAAAGTGGCCCTTAGTGCCGATTCACCAGTTCCCAGATTGACTGTGAGCAGTTACAGGGGTGGGAGGAGGGACTGAAGAACCCCACTCTGCAATCCTGGACTTCAGAGAGAGTCCATTTTACCTGACAACACACTTCATTTTGAACTCACTGTCATTGTCACTGTCATTGGGTCCTCTGTGGACTTCATGGTGGGGATGTTCCAGCTAAATTTCTTTAGTCTGAATACCAGAACATCATGATCATCTCTCCCTGTGAAACCTGAAGTCTTGGATACAGCAATTTATTCCAAGAACATGAATCCAACCAAGGGTCCCCGTTTCCACCACTGAGTAACTCTGTGTATATAACTTCTCCCTACCAAGGGGAAGGGATTTGAAAGATTACACACTATGGCATTTTTCTCAAAGTGCAAAATGCACGTGCCCTCTAGACCCAGAATCCTGTGAAATGAAGTTGTTAATGTAATAATAAAATGTAACATTTTTGATCAGACAAAAAGGCCATGGGCCTTCTCCACCTAATGGCCATGGCAGAGAATATAAATGAAAACAAATGTTTCCAGTGGTCATTCAGTACTATAATTGTCAATATTGTAATTTCCTCAAACCACCCCCCAAGCAAAAAAAAAAAAAATCAAACTCACTCCTGCACTCACTCCCGCACAAGGGTAGTGAAACCCCATAAATCATTTATTGGATTCATGGAAAAGGGGTGTGTGTGTGTGTGTGTGTGTGTGTGTGTGTCAAGGGAGTATGCTATAATTTATGATTGATTGCACTGTATAAAAATCAAAATGAAAGCATAATTTTAAGATCTACAGGTTTTCCCTCTTGATGACTTTGACAACACTTCCATGTCTAAACTCAAACTGTTGGCTGCCCAAAGAAAAGAATTTCTTTGAATAATTTCATCCTCAAATCCCTGGTTTGGCCTCATATAGGAGATACAAGCCCTGCTACAGTTTCCTTTGATTTTTCTCTTAGTTCTCTCCAAACTTCTGCCATTATCTCCTTTTCCTGGCATATCTATATGACTTCTGTTGGCAATCACATCTCTAGACTTGTTGAGTTGGGAAAAACACCCTCAAAACATTCTAGAAAATGAGGCCAATGTCTGTCTTGCTTGTGTCTCTTCCAATAGATAACTCAGTTAAAAATAGACAACAACCCTTTTGCAAAAGGTTTCCGGGACACTGGAAATGGCCGAAGAGAAAAAAGGTGAGTTGAAACAATTATTTATTAGATAGTTTAGAAAAATCACTTTTTTTTAGGATCCAACTCTGAAGTATTAGAAGTGAGATGTAGGCACTTGTCCTGAGAAAAGCGGGTGGAAATCATTCACTTTCCCCACTGCTACATGCTTGCTGCTGTCAGTATACCCAGGACAAGTACTTTTCCTGCCTCCTTACCTTTAAGGAAATTAACTAGGCTACACCTTACATACTTATCTCTGGAAGAGAAGCATCAGGGATAATAGATTATACAGGGATGCCTATTAATTCCTAATTAATTTAAGTTCATCCTAGGCAGGTCCCAGAAAGAACCATGCCATTGACAACATGCTTGGGAATTTTTGCAATCCTGTCTTTCAAATACCATCAGACAGAGCTGGGGCCTTTGGAAAGATGTATGGCTCCCTCCCTCCTTCGTGGGGATATGTATCATTTTGCATTAAGTAGACAGCTGGAGAGTATATGAAAGAGGGTCTCCCCTCCCCCACCCCCTTTCAAAGAATTTCTAAAATCCAGAAAATCACCCCCAAATTTTTAATAATTCATGGAATTATTAAATGCCCTTGGGATGGGCATTAAAAAATAATTGGTAACAGCTAAATATATTTTTATTCCAATTAATTTATTAGTAAAACGATTACAGTAAAGTGCAGCATAAAATAACCACTTCCTCCCAAATCTTAGCAACCATCCAAAATTTGGGTATGCTGGGGACAGACAGCATTGTGTTTGTAGGATTGGACACCCAGTTCTCCCTATATACGAGTAGCATTCCAGCTGTCTCTGACTAGATCCAGCCTCTCCTCTTGCTTTTAAATAAAATTTCACAGCCCAAGCAAATGCTTTTTCCTAATGAAACCCCCATCTTGAATAAATGCAACTGAAGCCTCCTTGCTTTCTCCCTAACCCTGTGCCACACTCTTCAGCCCAGTCACAGGGTCAAGAACAATGCTTGGGTCTATGTTGCTGCCCTGGGGCAAGCATATTTCAGCGAATTAGTGTTGTCCCTGGGCCACAGGCAGGGCGTGAGGCATGTGTGTGCCGCTTTGGAAAGGGTAAGGGAAACAAAGAGGGGAAATGTATGTTACATTCTGTAACGTGGGTGTGGGCTTCTGCCACAGAAAACAGCTCACCCTGCAGTCCATGAGGGTGTTTGATGAAAGACACAAAAAGGAGAACGGGACCTCTGACGAGTCCTCCAGCGAACAAGCAGCTTTCAACTGCTTCGCCCAGGCTTCTTCTCCAGCCGTCTCCACTGTAGGGACATCGAACCTCAAAGGTAAGCCATGCCACCTTTGTGATCACTGGACTCCAGTTCCTTGGGACCTGGAAGAGTTGAAGGGGGATGGGGCACCAACCAGGGCACTTGCCCTTTAAAAGCTAGAACCTTTCTAAACATCCTTAAACAGAAGCCAGAGTTCAAAAAGAGCTATCAGGTGTGTCTTCCCTTCCCCCCTAAGGCAGTAGAAGGAGAGCACCGAGGCTTTTCCCCTAGATCCTTATTTGGCTGGTGGGGAGGGGAGGTGGGTGTCTGTTTGCATACTACCTCTTGGCAAGCAGCTTTGAAAACCTGCTTGAAGCGCTTCTCTCTTTTCTCTCTGTCTCTGTTTCTTTCTCCTCCCATTCTCTCTAACCAAGAGAGGCTCCAACTGCTGACTTTTCACTGTCTTTGAACTCTAGGTTACCATGTGTTGGACTGGGTGGGGGGGAAGCAAGGGATTCTCTGCCACCTGGAACCGGGAAGGTGGCCTAGAAAACATCCAGCTAGAGAGCAACAATTGACCTGGGAGAGGAGGTAGAGCACTGGGGATCTGCGGTGGAGGTAGAGCTAGGGGAGGGGGTAAGGAGTGGACGAGATGCCTCAAATCCCCCCTCAGTTTCCTGTGTTTAAAGAGCAAGCACTATTTATTTGGAAAGACACACATACACACACACACACACACACACACACACACACACACTCTCTCTCTCTCGACGGGAAGAAACCTGTTTTTTAGTGAAATAAAATGCAAGTCCTTTATGTCTTCAATCCATTTAAGCTTTAAACATAAAATAGGATCCCTTTTTCTTTTCTTCTGGTGGAACACCCACAGAGGGTGTGGTGAAAGCAAAAAAGAATCTATGATTGTCCCCGGGCAGTGAGCTGGCTGCCCGACACTCATCTCTGTCTGCAGGGACGGGGGCAAATACAGAAGGTTCAACCGAGTGCTGGTGTTGAGGGACAGGTGTCCCTTCTGCCATTATCAATTCAGATGTCAGGGTTCCTGCCGAACAAATCCTTCCAGAGTAATTCACAAATCTGTGGAAGGTGCTGCTCTCTGTCATTCACTGACGAAAAACTCTTATAGTAATTAGAATATGTTCCAGCTGTGAGTTTTAATGTTAGTTTTTACTTTTAAAAAGTTAATTTGCAGTTGAATGGGGAAATGTATGTGAAATCTTGCACCGCAGGAACTCAAAAAAAGAAGTAAAATTCATTATAATAAGAAGGGCTACTGATTTGGGGGTTTGTCCATCTAAGGGAAAGTTTAAACTCTGGGTAAATACTTTAAATTCATTAATCGCTTATTGAATTTTCCAGCAAGGTTGTCGGGCACGATTATCCCCATCTTGCAGATGAGAACACTGAGGTGCAGAGAGGCTAGGGGGCTTTCCCCAGGGTTACACAGCAGCTAAGCCACGAGCTGGGATTCCAACTTGGGAACTGGAGTTCTATTGGCTCAGACTGGAGCTAACACCCTTCTGCCTTGTTTTTTTTCTTCTCCTATGGTAGATTTATGTCCCAGCGAGGGTGAGAGCGACGCCGAGGCCGAGAGCAAAGAGGAGCACGGCCCCGAGGCCTGCGACGCGGCCAAGATTTCCACCACCACGTCGGAGGAGCCCTGCCGTGACAAGGGCAGCCCCGCTGTCAAGGCGCACCTTTTCGCCGCCGAGCGGCCCCGGGACAGCGGGCGGCTGGACAAAGCGTCGCCCGACTCGCGCCATAGCCCCGCCACCATCTCGTCCAGCACTCGCGGCCTGGGCGCCGAGGAGCGCAGGAGTCCGGGTCGCGAGGGCGCAGCACCTGCCAAGGTGGAGGAGGCGCGCGCGCTCCCGGGCAAAGAGGCCTTCGCGCCGCTCACAGTGCAGTCCGACGCGGCCGCCGCGCACCTGGCCCAGGGTCCCCTGCCCGGCCTCGGCTTCGCTCCGGGCCTGGCGGGCCAACAGTTCTTCAACGGGCACCCGCTCTTCCTGCACCCCAGCCAGTTTGCCATGGGGGGCGCCTTCTCCAGCATGGCAGCCGCCGGCATGGGGCCCCTCCTGGCCACCGTGTCTGGGGCCTCCACCGGCGTCTCGGGCCTGGATTCCACGGCCATGGCCTCTGCCGCCGCGGCGCAGGGACTGTCCGGGGCGTCCGCAGCCACCCTGCCCTTCCACCTCCAGCAGCACGTCCTGGCCTCTCAGGTATGGATCCTTCTTCCTGCCTCCTCCAGTCTTTCCACCTTTCCTCCACTTTCCCTGTCCTTTGCCAGCAGACCCGCACTGACCCCTTTGGCCTAGTAGCTGTAATAATTTTTACTGAGCCGTTACCAGGTTCAAGGCTTAGCTCATTGAGTTATCATGACTTCATTCTCCCCATTCACCCCAGAAAAACTTTAAATTTTTTCCTAAGTTAAAGGCCGTTTCCAGCAGATAGGTAGTAATAAAGATAACAGCTAGACACAGCACTTACTTTCAGGCATTCTTCTAAGTGCTTGCACTGTATTGACTCATTTGACCTAACCCTTCGGGGGTACTATTATCACCTCCATTTTACAGATGAAGGGGAAGACGCCCAGAGATGCTGAGTCACTTGTCCAAGGTCACACAGCTGGTACATGGTGGAGCTGAGACTCAACCCCAGGCTGTCTGACTCCAGGGCCTCTTTGAGGGTTTCTGATTTTAGCTTCAGAGCTGACATGTCTCTTAAGTGTCTCATAGTCAACCCTCCCCCAGGAATGGGACTCTAGGCCTGGGGAGGGGAAGTGACTGCTTCCTGAGTAGGAGTTCAGTCTTGATTCCTCCAGCCTTTCCTCCCATTCCAAGCTCTTCTCCCCACCCCCAAACCCAAGCAGGCCAGCCTATTCCTCAAAGGGTTAATGGTTGTGCACACGTGGGAAATGTCAGAGGACAGGGATAAGCAGGGACTGGGGCAGGCCTAGAGGCCTGTGTGTGGCTCAGACAGCTGTGCTGGGGGGAAGTCTCAGGCGGCTGGAAACACCCTGAACTCGATGAAAAGGTTCTATGAGGTTTTGCATGCTGTTGCCTTTTGTTTTGTCTGAGCACATTCGTCTCCCTTCCCTGAGCCAAGAAGCCAGATTGGCCTCCTCCTCGAGGGAGGAGGGAGCTGAGAAAAGGCTTGGCTTCTGGCGTTTCTCAATTCCTCCCATTTCCTCTGCTGGCTTCTCCTGGAGACCCTGTCCTAGGTGGGCAGGTGGTGGGTAGACCAGGGGCTGCCTGGACAGACAAAACCTTAAGGACACCTCAAGGCATGGTGCAGAGAACTAGCCCAGGCCAGGGTCCCTGCATCTTAAATGCTGCTTCTACCAATTCCTAGCTTAGTGCACTCCTGAACTCCTGGGGCCTACCTCGGCTTCTCACCTGGAACACCAGTAAATCATGCTGGACAATTTCTTTGTCTCTGTTTATAGCAAATGCCCTTTTATTTCCCTCCCCCATTTTCCTTTTGCTTAAGATCTTCACTGTCTTTTTTTTTTGGAGAAACTTCTAGGATTGGGGTGGGAGGATGGGGGTTGGGGAAGAAGAAAGATTTTAAAAATTATTCTTAATAATGCTTACCTTTGTGGGGTAAACTGAATCTGTATCCCCATTTAACAGGTGCAAGGAGTAACCCTTAAGGGGAGATTTCCTGGGAGCCGCACAGCATATGGCAGGCTTTCACTCATTTAATGTCTACAAAGTCCTCAATAAGCATATGAATTACTTATGATTTCCCTGTTTTTTCTTCCTATAAGGAAGCTGAGACACAAGAAGTGAATCAAAGTCTCTTGGCCTAGGGTGACACAGCTAAGATTTGTACCTAGAGATTTCCGAGTGCTGACTTATCTCCTGCCCCCACCCATTTCTCCCCCGAAAGAAACACAACAACAAAACATATCAGGGACTCATGACTTGCCCAATGTTGGAGGGAGAGAAGAGAGGAGATGGATGAGGTAGGCTCCTCCCACCTGGCTGACTCGCTGTGTGTCTCTTTTCTCACCCCAGGGCCTGGCCATGTCCCCTTTCGGAAGCCTGTTCCCTTACCCCTACACGTACATGGCCGCAGCGGCGGCCGCCTCCTCTGCGGCAGCCTCCAGCTCGGTGCACCGCCACCCCTTCCTCAATCTGAACACCATGCGCCCACGGCTGCGCTACAGCCCCTACTCCATCCCGGTGCCGGTCCCGGACGGCAGCAGCCTGCTCACCACCGCCCTGCCCTCCATGGCGGCGGCTGCGGGGCCCCTGGACGGCAAAGTCGCTGCCCTGGCCGCCAGCCCGGCCTCGGTGGCGGTGGACTCGGGCTCTGAACTCAACAGCCGCTCCTCCACGCTCTCCTCCAGCTCCGTGTCCTTGTCGCCCAAACTCTGCGGGGAGAAAGAGGCGGCCACCAGCGAACTGCAGAGCATCCAGCGGTTGGTCAGCGGCTTGGAAGCCAAGCCGGACAGGTCCCGCAGCACGTCCCCGTAGACCCCTCCCAGACACGTCTCTTCATTCCAGTCCAGTCCAGGCTGCCGTGCACTTTGTCGGATGTAAAATAAACCACGGGCCCGCCATGGCGTTAGCCCTTCCTTTTGCAGTTGCGTCTGGGAAGGGGCCCCGGACTCCCTCGAGAGAATGTGCTAGAGACAGCCCCTGTCTTCTTGGCGTGGTTTATATATCCGGGATCTGGATCAGATTCTGGGGGCTCAGAAGCGTCGGTTGCATTGAGCTGTTGGGGATGGGAGTTCCAACATTTATGTCCAGAGCAACTTCCAGCAAGGCTGGTCTGGGTCTCTGCCCACCAGGCGGGGAGGTGTTCAAAGACATCTCCTCAGTGCGGATTTATATATTTTTTCCTTCACTGTGTCAAGTGGAAACAAAAATAAAATATTTCCAAAAAAAAAATCGGGACAAGTGAATACATTAACATGATTCTGTTTGTGCAGATTAAAAACTTTATAGGGACTTGCATTATCGGTTCTCAATAAATTACTGAGCAGCTTTGTTTGGGGAGGGAAGTCCGTACCATCCTTGTTTAGTCTATATTAAGAAAATCTGTGTCTTTTTAATATTCTTGTGATGTTTTCAGAGCCGCTATAGGTCTCTTCTTGCATGTCCACAGTAATGTATTTGTGGTTTTTATTTTGAACGCTTGCTTTTAGAGAGAAAACAATATATCCCCTACCCTTTTCCCAATCCTTTGCCCTCAGATCAGTGACCCAAGGGAGGGGGGGATTTAAAGGGAAGGAGTGGGCAAAACACATAAAATGAATTTATTTTATCTAAGCTCTGTAGCAGGATTCATGTTCTTTGACAGTTCTTTCTCTTTCCTGTATATGCAATAACAAGGTTTTAAAAAAATAATAAAGAAGAAGTGAGACTATTAGACAAAGTATTTATGTAATTATTTGATAACTCTTGTAAATAGGTGGAATATGAATGCTTGGAAAATTAAACTTTAATTTATTGACATTGTACATAGCTCTGTGTAAATAGAATTGCAACTGTCAGGTTTTGTGTTCTTGTTTTTCTTTAGTTAGGTTTATTTCCAGGTCACAGAATTGCTGTTAACACTAGAAAACACACTTCCTGCACCAACACCAATACCCTTTCAAAAGAGTTGTCTGCAACATTTTTGTTTTCTTTTTTAATGTCCGAAAGTGGGGGAAAGTGCTATTTCCTATTTTAGCCAAAATTGGGGAAGGAGTGCTACTTTCCAGCTCCACTTCAAATTCCTTAAAATATAACTGAGATTGCTGTGGGGAGGGAGGAGGGCAGAGGCTGTGGTTTGACTTGCTAATTTTTCTTTTGTTATTTGTATGTGCTAGTCTCTGATTTCCTCACAACGAAGTGGAATTTACTACTGTTGCCAATATCGATGGTGTTTTGAATGGTGCCTATAGAGATATATTCACAGTTCAAAAGTCAGGTGCTGAGAGATGGTTTAAAGACAAATTCATGAAGGTATATTTTGTGTTATAGTTGTTGATGAGTTCTTTGGTTTTCTGTATTTTTTTCCCCCTCTCTTTAAAACATCACTGAAATTTCAATAAATTTTTATTGAAATGTCTTTAGGCCTTGTGTTAAATGCTTTTCTTTGGGAACCTTTCCTGAAGGTGGACAGTCAGGGGAGACTTTACTCTCTTCTTGTTCTGAGTTTACCCCCTTCCCTTCGCCTTTAAATAATTAAGACCGCCCCCAGCGAACCAAAATGAGATGTCACTCAAGTTACAAAGCTAAAAACAAAAGTCCCTTGCTTGAGCGAAGGGAGCCACTTCAATCTGAAATTACTTTTCCTTTAAATTAGGGAGCAAAGCGGGGAGACGGAAAGGGGCCTGATGAGAATACAGAAAAAAGAGTGATTTCAGATACTTTCAAATTTTAATGGAAAAAGACTGACGTGCTCCCTAAGTTAGGTTTTCCCACCCAAATCCTACCAGAAATAAGCTCGGCAGTACGAATGTTTTTCGTTTTAAGCTCGCCCTCCCTTTTGACATCAATCTGGCGAATCCAAGTCAAAAATATCTTCTTGCACCAGTGTGTTTGGCTCGGGGAAAAGGCCAGCAGAATCCCCCAGCAGTCCGAGCGGGCTTGGCTAGGCAGCAACCCTCCAGGTTGTAGAAGTGGACAAGACGCAACGCCTTTCCACTCCGCAACCCCCCACACGCCCTGCAGTCCCTGGTGCCTCAAATTGAACCCGGCTGGCCCAAGGCGCCCCTACGAGGCCCCATCCATCCCGAGTTGTGCGTGCGAAGCGCGGCCAGCTCCGCGAAACCTTAGCTGTGTCACGCGAGGGAGGAGGGAAATTATTCCTGAAAGGGGAAAGGTAATTCCAGGGTGCACATTTCACCCCCTCCAAGGCAAAAGTCACCCAGGAGGCTGACATCCTCCCCTAGTCTCCCCTTCAAACCAGTCTCCAGGCTGTTCGGGGAGTTGCCTTTTGAAGTTCAATTTATCTTTGAAACATTCAATAAAAAATGATGAGGCACTGTCAGTCTTTTGGTCTCCCGACCCCCAGCCTCGCCTCCGAGGTGTGTGTCTGTTGGCGGGCGGGGGCGGCACGGGAAGGTTCGAGGGTTAGTCCATAGCCCTTTTCTTGCCCTGGGGGCCATGACGTGAAGACCCAGCTGGAGCCTGCCTGGCGGCTGCCTCCCTCCCCACCCCCCAACCCCCACCCCCTGGAGCCCGCCAGCCCGGCCCCAAGTCCCTGTCACCTTCAGGCCTCTTGAATGACCGGAGAGGAGGACACCCCCTCCCTTTCCTCATCCTGTACTTGGAAGGGATCGAGGTCGAGACCTTTTGGAGAGCGGGGCAAAGCCCCTTCCATCTCTGGCCAGGCACGTGGGGACCCCTACGGCCTCCTCTGCGATATCTCCCGGGGGTGGGAGGGAAGACAGACAACCAGAGTATGTTGGTGCGGAGTTGGGGGGCGGGGGGGTGCGCTGCGGGGGTGGCAAGGCCAGAGCCGAGACGGGGCCTGGGGACCTTCGAGGCGGGGGCTCCCCCGAGGACTGGGAGATGTTCAGGGCGCGCACCTTCCGCGCAGCTGCTACAACCTAAAGGGGCCAGCTCTGGATCCAGCCACAAGGCGCGGTATCCGCGCCTCTGAGAAGGTGGTGGTTGGCTGGTGGCGCCCAGCGGCGCTCTCCCGAATTGGGGAAAAAAGAACTCAGCCTCAAAGAGGGAAGAAATGCTTTTCTTTTCTCTTCTTTCTCAGTCCAAATTTGCTTACCTCCTCCCCTCTCCCCCCGCCCCCGATTTGGGGACCCTGCTCAGACGTGTGTCCAGTCTCTCTTACTGGCGTTCTTTTTTTTTTTTTTTTTAAATCTCCTGTGTATCTCATTTGTATATTGTGATGTTAATGAGTAACTCCTGTGGCGCTGATGGACAGGGGTGGAGGGGATGAACGGCTCGCAGTCTCTCTGGATTTTGCTGCCTATTACTCACCTGGCGCCGGTCGCAATCTCGCCGCAGGCTTTATGGTGGCTGCGGCCGCACCAGAGGCCACTCAGGGCAGGCGCCTTCGCCTTTTTTCTAGGCTTCGAGTGCCACCTATCTGTCTCGTCTACGAATGCGTCCAGGTCGCCGCAGCTGGCTTGGCACCCCAGCGCCTCTCGGGTTCGGGAACTTGGGCACATCGCCTTTGCTCCTTCTCATCCCCCCCAACTCCTAGCCCCACTCCCCTCCTCCTCCGTCCCCAGCCCCATTTTCAGCCTCGGAAGAAGCCGCCTTCCCCTCTTTCCTGGATATCACTTTCACTCCTGTTTGTGCCTCAGATGAGAAAAACAGTCCTGCCCTCCTCTGGGTTTCCAAAGAATGTTAGAAAATTCAGTGCGGGAACCCTGGCTCATAATTCTCTAGACAAATTCCTTGCTGCTTCTTGTAGAAATCTCTAGACCCTTGTTCTGGACCCCGCCTGGCAGGAGATAACCTGAATTCGCGATGGGTGGATAGAGAAAGGATACCTCCTTCCCCAACATACTCACCTCAAATTCTGCCCTGGGGACAACTTCCTTGGACCAGGGCTCTCTTTTTTACTCTACAACTTTGGAAGTTTTTGTGTTTTAGCCTGGCCGAGTCTACAAGGACAAAGGCCATGACTCGCGGGAGCAGCAGTCCCTACGAGGGTCAGCCTGCAGGGCCCAGCGCCTTCGTGATTTGTAGATTTAAGGTGACAAATGCGGGTGCCGGTCAGAGGCCTCCAACCCCTGCCTGTCGCGAAGGTCGGCTCCAGTCGGGGCTGCGCCCTGGCGTCTGAGACCGGCGGAGGGGAGGGGATGGGGTCGCCTTTTGCTGTGCTTTGAGCCGCGGGTGAAGGCGTCCGGGTTCCTGCTGACCTCCCGGCGCTAATTGCAGGGGCCGAAGGGCGCGCTCGGGCAGAGGCAGGGGTCACGACCTTGAGGCTCCCTCCTCCCGAGGTCCCGGCAACCCGAAGGAGCCGGGTGTGTGCAAGAGGGAGTGTGTGTGTGTGCGCGCGCGCGCGCGCGCTCGCGCGATTAGGGCCTCTGTCTGTATCTGCGCTGTTCTGGGACCCACCCTTTCTTTGCGGGGACAGTTCCCGACGTGTAGGTCCTTAAAAAAAAAATTCCATCCAAGAAGGAAAACCCAGGTTCTGACCTTTCCCCTAAGCCAGCAGACAGATAGCCGCCTTCAGGCTGCTATGAGAGGCTTGCAACGCTTCACGACAGCGCGCTTTCTGCCTCGCTGGTTTCCAATGTGACCTCACGGCAACCAGCCAAGAGAGTGGCTGTCGGGGTGCAGCTGCGAGGCCACCAGCGGCGACCTGGGCTCTTCTGTAGGTAGCCCAGTATGGACTCCTATCTATGGGTAGCTCCTGGGTGTCTGTGTTCTGGGACCAGGAACTGCAGGTGTTAGAAGGATATGTGTGTGTTTGCGTGTAGCTGTGCGTGCTCCATCTGTAGCTGTCTCTTTCAATTTGGGTTTAGAAGTTCATGCGCAAGACAGTTCCGGATGTAGATGCATTTGGTTGTTTTATAATCAAGATGCGTATAATCAAGAAGTATATGTTGCAGATGTCGGCGTTCAAAGTACACGAAACAAGAATAATATAAATACTTGGCATACGAGGGGCACGTGCACAAGCCAGGCACTCAGTGAAGCACCCCATAAAAGTGACCCCCGTTAGACTTCACAGTTAACCCTATAAAGTATATATGATCTTTATCTCTGTTTTACAAGAGAGGAAACTAAGGCATAGACCGTTAAATCACTTACCCAAGATCCACTGGGGAAATTATGGAGCCAAGATTCAAACCGAAGTGGGCTCCAGGATCCACTGTAATTCCCTTTCCTAATTCAGGTGGAGGTGTAAGTACCTGCGGTGCATATGTCCCGGATTTACAGAAATCTGAGGGGATGTTCTGGATTTTGGAGTGCGTCGCAAGCTTTTTTTTAATTATTTTTTTATTTTTTAACACGAGAACGTTTAAATTTCTTTGTACATCTGTCGCGCAATGTACACGGACAGCTTTTATTTCAGCGTCCCACTCCCCGGCCAACCCTCTTCTGTGTCTCGGGACACCCGTCCCAGCTAAGACCGCGGTTTTGGGGCCTTTGTTCCCAGGTAGAGGAAGAGAGAGGTTGAATGGGGAACGCAATACTCTATTTAAAAATGCCTGCGGCGGGGCACTGAAGCTGAACGCGTTCTGGTCGCGATCTGAGCCGCGAGGGAAACCGCGGGGGAGAGGAAATTACAACAGAGCTGGCGTGCGCCGGGGCCGCAGGGCGACCACCACGCTGACGCCGGGGTTTCCCTCTCCTTCGGGGTCTGGAAGCAAGATTCGGGCTTTGGGTGTCTGAGGCTTTCTCTACTCGCTTCAGATCCTCTCCCGCGTCCCTAGCATTTGCTGTGTTCTGTCTACCCAGGAGCGAAGGCCGAGCGCAGTCCGGGGACTGCAGGTGGAGACGCCGCAGGCACAGAGATCTTCGCTCTTTCTGTGTTCAACCCTGCCCAGCTTCCAGTAACCTACAAAATTTTAGTTTTTTCTGCCCTCTCACTACCAACGTTTTGGTCCCAGCTAGAAGCCCAGGGGTTCAGCTGGTGGAAAGAAGGATTCTACCGAGAAGCCGGCGAAGGGGTGCCAAGGGTGCAGCCCTGCGAAGGAAAAGCGCCGCCTGGTTACCGGGCGGTGCGGCCCAGGTTCCCGCAGCCTGGACAACTGCAGGCCCCACGGCCCTAGACAGCCAGAGCTTGGGTCTGGCCGCACATTGGGTAAGGGTGGAAATAAGTGGCTTGAGTAGGGAATAGCGCCTGCCCCCAAAACGTAAGGCGCTTCTGTGCCGCGGCTGGGGTCAATTCTGACTGCCTTTGGGTCCTAGGTCTCCCCAAAGCGGGGAATGAGACTCAGGCGCAGTCTCTGGAATGGGAGGCAAAAGAGAGGAAGGTTTTAGTGCGGGTGGAACCCAACCAGTTGGAATCTGGACGGGTACTGTCCGGGCGGTCCGGCTCTTCCCCTCACTACCCCCACTCCCACCATGGCCCCCCGATTCCAGCGCTCCCAGTCAGCCTGTCTCTTTGAGCTTTTGAAATGCGATCCCCGCGCCACTTCGGTTTCCCGCTAATGACCCAGGCTCTGGTTTCGGGTTGGGGAATTGCACCCGGAGGACAGACTGGCTTCCCCAGGCCCGCACAGTCAACTCTAGCCTAGGTGCTCTTCGCGCCCGTGCGGCGGGCCCAGGAAGGTCCACCCCTTGTCTCCCAAAGGTCCCCAAAGCGTCAGGAACACCGCAGGCACGGAACTGACAGTGGGGCGCGAACTTTTTTCCTAACACTTTTGCGCATTGTCCACCCCAGTCCCCACCGCGGGCATCTTTGACAAAACTTTTTTTTTTCTTTCTTTCTATACCGGGACCAGGCGCCCCTCACTCGCGCAGAAGCGCCAGCTGTCTCCGGTCGTTACCTTAGTCACCCTCAACCTCCGACCCTCCCGACCCAGGCATACAGCCGCAGTGGGAGCCTGTTAGAAGCACCAGCGCTGAATATGTATCCGCCAAATGGCGCACCCACCACCCCAACCGACACCCGGCTTTCCCCCCACCCTGCCCCCCGGGCACCCACTCCTCCAGAGCCAGCACCCTTGAGCTAATTGAGGATGAGTCCCAGGGCTAGGACTTCGACTAGGAAGAGAGTGCTCAGGACTTCCCGTGAATCCCCTGAAATCATACGCAGGTTTGTCATTGTGCAGAGGTGCACATTTCTCGACGGGATCCTACAATTTATCTCAGATTCTCAGAAGTGTGTGAGCCCAAACAAATTAAGACGCCCCCATCACTGCTCCGGGAACAACACGAAATGGGAGGATTGGGGAACATTTAAAGTGGTCCCTAACGATTCTAGTCTTGGCTAAGCAGAATTTAACTTTAGAAGTTTTCTCTTTGTGTTTCTCAGGGAAGGACGCTCTTTCCTTGCTTATCTTAAATAGTCTCCAGACCCCAAGGCCTCGGGCATTGTATAATTTGTTGAGTAATTAATGATATTAACTTATCAACTCAATGGTTATGAACAATCATTATCGCCCTCCAAAGAATTCTATGTTAATTTCCTGTTGCTAGGGCCACCCCCACTGGGCTATCACAGGTAATAAAAGGAAATCACTTTTCATAAAACAACGTTGCTTTTTAGTAGGTGCCTCCCACCTCAAGATCAAGGGTAAAACGAGCTACAGGGAGTCCACTTCATGGAGAGACTATTGGGGTCCAGGTTGAGGGTTCCCTGGCCCCTGCACCCCCACACCTTCCACCTCCACATACTTCAGGATGACATTTGCTATGGACAGGTTTCACCCATGTTTGGGTCTTCAGAAAGGCTTAGTTCTTTCCATACTTGGGGGGTGTGTGTGTGTGTGTGTGTGTGTGTGTGTGTGTGTGTGTGTTTTACCCTTATTCTTGTGATTACTTGGAGAGGGGCTTGAATTTTGGAAAATCAGAGTGGATAGTTTGGAAGGGGGTAGTTTGGGGCCTGAGAATCACCTGAATCTTTTCCTTGGGGCAAAAATGAACAAGGGGGAGGCTTGGACCTCTTTCAATGCAGGTAATTCCCTTTCTCTTCATTGCTCAGCAAAGCCTAGAACAAAGTAGGCACCTGCCTGAAACATGTGTGTGGGTCAAGTTTAAATGTGCCCAGGGATTCCACTAGTTTGGAAGTCAGAGGTTATAGTGGTTCCAGTGGATGTATTTTCTCTCTGTCATTGTCTCCTTCTTGTGTCTCTTTCACTTTTTATTCAGGCAAACATACCAACCACACATGAAAATTCACAGACATAAAGGAATAGTGTAGACACTGCAGAATGTTCAAGGGAAAAGATAGTTATTCCTCTTTCCTCCCCTCTGTTAAAATAGGATCACAGGGAAGTCCCTTGTCACTCTTAGGCCCTGACTAAACAAATGTCTCTTGGCGGTGCTTGGCCACTTAGGGATGGATTTCTTCCTGGCGTCAAGGAAATCAAGACAATTTTCAAACAAAATGATGTAAACCAAGGCTACCCACTCCTCTCCACTGCCACCATCCCACCCCCAACACTTCTGTTTCAGTTGTTGCAACAAGAAATTCCCCTGCCCACCTCTATTCTACTCCAAACTTCCCTTCAAGGCAAATCACAAAAGTATGGATGATGAGGCCATTGTTGGGTGACAGCCTGTGTCTGCCTCGTCAGCAGCTGGGGACACAATACCTTTTCTCTATTTGTCAATAAAAAGGTCATTTCTTCACTGGTTTTCCTTGCCATTAAAGTTCTTCTGATGTTATTTCTTCCATTTCTTGAAACATCCTTGTCTCTGAGGTGGGGCAAAGACGTAAAAACAGAAAGGGAGGACTGCAGTCTGTGAGCACTACCTCTTGGTTCCTCCGGAATGGGGAGGGGGTAGAGGTGGAGTATAGGGGAAATGCAAACTACCTGTTTTGCAAAGATCAAGGAAGAGAGGATACATAAATAAAAGAAACGCCAAGTGTTTGCCTCTGCCTTTGCTAAGATGCTGTTTTGCCGCCATCTGCTGGTGTCATGGGAAAGTGCATGAGGCTTTTCTAATACTTCTGGGCGGCTGTCACATACTCATTTATCTATCATTCATTTATTCAGCAATTAATCATCACCGGGACATGCTCTCTGTTCTCATGGAACTTGCATTCCAGTGAAGCAAGCCCTGCGGCCATTCCCTGAAAACTAAGAGATAGAATGTGTGCCCTTTGGCCAGGTGGCTTAACTTTTCTGGGTCTGAATTCCTTATAAAATAAAAGTGGAATAATGATACCCACATCCTTACAGGCAGATGTGCTGTAAAGAGCAAGGGACAAATATCCTTGCAAAGCACCTGCTCCGTCAGTAGTTTCTACTTCTTTCCCCTTTCGGGAATTCCAACAAAGGCAGAATTTATTTAGGTAGCTTTGTGTGTGTGTGTGAGGCAGGGTCTCAATCTGTCATCCAGGCTGGAGTGCAGAGGCACAATCTCAGCTCACTACTTCTACCTCCTGGGCTCAAGCAATTCTCCCACCTCAGCCTCCCAAGTAGCTGGGACTGTAGGCTTGTGCCACCTTGCTCGGCTAATTTTTTTGTATTTCTGGTAGAGACAGGGTTTTGCCATGTTGCCCAGGCTTGTCTTAAACTTCTCAGTTCAAGCAATCCACCCGCCTCAGCCTCCCAAAATCCTGGGATTACAGGCGTGAGCCACCATGTACAGACTTACTTAGCACTTTTTCCCTCTTGAGCGTTCTAGAAAATTGCTTCATCTCCTATGCCAATTTCCAATTTCACCAATCTCCATCTATTTAATTCAACTGATATTTATTTATTTATTTATTTATTTGCTGAGACTGAGTCTTGCTGTGTCGTCCAGGTTGGAGTACAGTGGCATGATCTCATCTCACTGCAACCTCCACCTCCTGGGTACAAGTGATTCTGTCTCAGCCTCCTGAGTAGCTGGGATTACAGGCATGTGCCACCACACCTAGCTTATTTTTGTATTTTCAGTAGAGATGGGGTCTCAGCATGTTGGCCAGGCTGGTCTCGAACTCCTGACCTCAAGTGATCCGTCTGCCTAGGACTCCTAAAGTGCTGGAATTACAGGCGTGAGCCACTGGGCCTGGCCTCGATATTAATTGAGTCAAGATTCAGTGTCTGGGTTTAAAATACTCCAAGATGAGTAAAATGAGGTTGGTCTTCCAGTTAGCTGTCTTTTTTTATGAGGCCTCCTGGTACCGCACTTACTGAGAGAGGTCTGGGATGATTGTGCCAATTCTAGCTGCTGCTAGCAGCCTTTCCCACCAGTGGTAATCCTGGCATTATGGGGTTCTCCAAATCCACTCCTGACTGCCTCCCCTCAAACCCATTGGTCATATCACACAGGACCGACCCCAGGGCCCTCATCAGCTTCCTGTTTCAGTGACTTCTGTGGCATCAAGTCAAACCTTCCCTGCCTCCTACGGCATGCCTGATCTGGCCCCCACTTCTCTCTCCAGACTCACTTTGCTCTCTATTCTTATTTTATTTTATTTTATATTTTATTTTATTTTATCTTATCTTATTGTATTGTATTTTTTGAGATGGAGTCTCGCTGTGTCACCCAGGCTGGAGTGCAGTGGCATGATCTCATCTCACTGCAACCTCTGCCTCCCCTGCCTCAGCCTCCCAAGTAGCTGGGATTAGAGGCATGCACTACCACGCCGAGCTACTTTTCCCTTTTTTTTTTTTTTTTTTTTTTGAGATGGAGTCTGGCTCTGTCACCTAGGCTGGAGTGCAGTGGCAGGATTTCGGCTCACTGCAATTTCTGCCTCCCAGGTTCAAGCAATTCTCCTGCCTCAGCCTCCTGTGTAGCTGGGATTGCAGGCACCTGGCACCATGCCTGGCTAATTTTTGTATTTTTAGTAGATGTGGTTTCACCATGTTGGTCAGGCTGGTCTCAAACTCCTGGTCTCATGATCTGCCCGCTTCAGCCTCCGAAAGTGCTGGGATTACAGGTGTGAGCCACCGCGCCTGGCCGCTACTTTTTGTGATTTTAGTAGAGACCAGTTTCGCCATATTGGCCAGGTTGGTCTCAAGCTCTTGGCCTCAGGTAATCCTCCAGCCTCGACCTCCCAAAGTACTGAGATTATAGGCATGAACCATCACACCCAGCCTATTTTATTTTTTGAGACAGAGTCTTGCTCTGTCGCCCAGGTTGGAGTACAGTGTCATGATCTCTGCTCACGGCAACCTCCACCTCCCAGGTTCAAGCAATTCTCATGTTTCAGCCTCCCAAGCAGCTGGGTTTACAGGCGCCTGCCACCACAACAGGCTGATTTTTTGTATTTTTAGTAGAGATGGGGTTTTGCCATGTTGGCCAGGCCAGTCTCAAACTCCTTGTCTCAAGTGACCCACCTGCCTCGGCCTCCCAAAGTGCTGGGATTACAGGCGTGAACCACAGTGCCTGGCTTCTTTAAAAATCAAACTATGTTGTCCAAGTCATCATACTTCTTTTCTCCTACTCAACATCTTTGCACATGCTGTTCTCTTAGCCCAAGGTTTTTTAGCCTTGGCACTCTTGACATTTCGAACAGGATGATTCTCTGTTGTGAGGGGCTGTCCTATGCACTGTAGGATGTTTAGCAGCAGCAGTGGCCTCTACCCACCAGCTGCTAGTAGCATCCTCTTCCCTAGTTGCGACAATAGAAAATGTCTCCAGGCATTGACAAGTGTCCTGGGTCGGGGGAGAAGAGGCAAATCACCCCTGGTTGAGAATCACTGCTGTAGCCTGAATTCCTTCCCCACCTTTTTTTTTTTTTTTTTTTTTTCTTTCTTTTTTTAAAATTATTATTTTCTTTTGAGACAGGGTCTTACTCCGTCACTCAGGCACTGGAGTGCAGTGACACCATCACGGCTCACTGCAGCCTTGACCTCCTGGGCTCAAGTGATCCTCTTACCTCAACCTTCCAAGCAGCTGAGACCACAGGTACACACCATCACACCCAACTAATGTTTTGGTTTTTATAGAGACCGGGTCTTACTGTGTTGCCCAGGCTGGTCTCGAATTCCTGGGCTCAAGTGATCCGCCCACCTCAGCCTCCCAGAGTGTTGGGATTACAGGCGTGAGCCACCCAGCCTGGCCCCCACCTTCCCTTCAGGTTCATTTCAGCACATGCAGCACTTTGTCCAGAAAATCTTTCCTAGCCTCCCACACTGCTTTGGGTCTCCCTGTTACAGGTTTTCAGGGCCTCTAACTCCTCTTCTACTTAGCAGATAATAATTATAATTAGATAACAAATTCCATAATGAGATATTTAGTATATGTACCCCCTAGGGGAGCATAAACAACCCATGGCAAGGACCTGGTGGGCGTCATTCACTGACCTGCTATCAGGAGACCAGGCAAATAATGGGCAATTAGTGAGGGCTTCTTACAAGATCACCAGCAACTGATCAAAGCTGACCTCAAAGTCTGTTTAACTGCATTTCCTCTACTTGAAATATTTGGGTCATTTGGGACTTTTCCACTTGTCACTCCAGCCTTTCTCCACTGTCCTTTCAACAGCATCAATGATTTTCACTTTTTAATATTGATTTATTTATTTGATTATCTCTTACATGGAGATGGGGTCTCACTTTGTTGCCCAGGCTGGTCTCCAACTCCTGGCCTCAAGTGATCCTCCTGCTTCTGCCTCCCAAAGTGCTGGGATCACAGACACGAGCCACTGCACTCAGCCATACTTTTTTAGATGGTAAAAGCAAAAAAGAACAATACTTGATGACATGTGAAAATTACATGATATGCAAATTTCAGTGATCATAAATAAAGTTTTATTGGAACTCAGCCATGCCCATTCATTTACATATTGTCTTGTTTCAGCAGGGACTGTATGACCCTCCAAGTTGGACATGTTTATTATCTTCTTTTGCAGAAAAAGCTTGGCAACTCCTGGTCTAAAGGAAGTGGTGGCTACTACATCCATTTGTCAAAATAGAAAACTGTGTTACAAACCATGTAAAAAAAGCCCTGGGCCAGTTCGTTGCAATGAGACAGAACCAAAAAAAGAAAAACAAAAATGTGTAGACCAGGGGCCCAGTCTCTTGAAGGCTAGGCTCCCAAGGTGCTAATGAGGTTAATAATAAGAATTTAAAAGTTACTTTGAAACGAAAATGAGCTATAGCCCATGAAGACATCCAGCATTTAGTAGGTCCTCAATCAAATAGCCTGTTCATTCACAAAATGTCCCCTCCTCAGGGCAGGGTCTTGGAGAGAACACGCTGGTTGCAGGATGTCTTATCTTAAAATGAGTCAGTCAAAGGTTAAAAATAACAGATTGTGGGAATCAAAGGAAGCTGAATGGTGGTGGGTACTGTAGGCTCAAGGTGAAATCAGCTTTGTTTTAGATTCCACTTCCAGTGAACTAAAACCAGAATGCCTAAAGCCGAAAGACAAAAGCTGAGGTTCCTCTGAAAGGAGGGTTTTGTGATTCGCTTTCCTTTAGGCTGAATGGGGAGACATAAGGTCATGTTTACTCCTTTCTAATGCTTGTAGCAATTCAGTGCACACAAAGGAGACTACAATAATTTTCTTTTCTCTTTCCTTTCTCTCTTCGTCCATCCTTTCCTAGTGCAGATAACAGCTTTGGCTGGTCAGAAGGTAGTGAGTTATCTCAATTGATTGTTCACAGTCAGTTACAGATTGAACTCTTTATTCTATTCCTTCTCCTTTTCTCACTACTGTATTTGACGAGTCTTTCTGAAAAATAAAATAATAAATTAAGAAAGAGTGGGTGCGGTGGCTCCTGGCTGTCCTCTCAGCACTTTGGGAGGCTGAAGCGGGTGGATTGCTAGAGCACAGGAGATGAAGACCAGTCTGGGCAACATAGCCAGAACCCGTCTGTACAAAAATAAAAAAATAAAAAAATAAATAAATAAATAAATAAATCCAGTGTGGTGACACGTGCCTGTAGTACCAGCTACTCAGGAGACTGAGACAAGAAGATCGCTTGAGCCGAGGAGGTCGAGGTTGCAGTGAGTTGTGATGGCACCGCTGCACTCCAGCCTGGGTGACAGAGCAAGATCTTGTCTCAAAAACAAACACACAAAACCCAGCTTTCACTGTAGGTTGAGCTGGGGAAACTGAGGCTCAGAGACTCTAAGTGATTTGCCCCAGGTTCCCCTTCCAATGCGTGACTTCATCACAGAACACGGGGCCTCCCCCTCTGCGTCCCCTTCCATCACAATCGCCCCAGTGCCCTGGTCCTCTCAGCTTCTGCCTAAATGAGAATCTCCTTATTAATCATCTTGAAGCCCCAGGACTTACAGAAGCCAAATCCAAGCTGAAGATGGAGGCAATTACCCAGATAATTTAGGTAAACGTGGGGGTTGTGTTGTGAGTGTTTTAACATCCACATCTGAATTATTGAGTAATTGTTTCCCCTCCTGCTCCCCATTGTGTTGTTGAAGAGGCCAATTCTCCACAGACAGCCCCTGTTTGTTTTGTCCCCGGTTGAACAAGGCCTGGTAGCTAAGGAGAAAGGGCAGGAACAAAACCACAGGGAGAGAGAGGGAGACTGGGTGGACTCTGGAGGGCCAAGCCAATTTGTGTTTGAGGTCAATCACCTTTGTGCTGCCACAAAAACCCCATCCAGGAGGCACACTCAACGCCCTAGCAATTCTGCTCTGTGAAAACACTCCCAACATATGTAATATCAAAGCAGATACGGTGTGCGTGTGTGCGCACGCTCGAAAATAAAATTGAGCAAATACAGCAGAGTTTTGGAAAAGAAACTAAAAACAAGTCTTCTACAATTTCTTACAAAAAAAAAGAGTGAATTTTAGAGTCAGATATATCTGTCCCCCTCCCCTCTCATGCCTCCCGTTTGCTTAGGAACTGTGTGACCTTGGAAAGGGCTGAAGCTTCTTGGAGACTTCACTTCCCTCCTCTTAAAACAGGGCTGATAATAATCCTTGCTTTATGGGGTTGCTGGGAGATAATGCAGATCCCGCACAGAACCCCCCAGGGACTCCAACAGTAAGTTTGATGCACGCCTGCTATGATGATTATTTGTGGGGTCTGAGATCCCATCTGCTAAAGTGAACACAATCACATGCATATCCAGAAACAAGGCAGACCTCCCAGCCGGCCGGCTTCTTTCCTGGTCGGCACACCACGGTGAAACAGGAAGGCTGGTGCCCCACGGACACCCGAACAATGGGAAATCCATGCATTAAAATTTTATAGACTGCGGCAGCCCAGTTCAAAAGAAACAGGCTTTAAAGAAAAGCAAACTGGTGTCCAATGACATCAAATAGAACCAGGAGCTCCAAAGTACATAAGCTTCTTGTCTCTGTTCTTATTTATTTATTGCCGTTGCTCACGCCAGTCAGGGCAGCAGGGGGTTGGCAGGCTTACTCATGG
Source organism: Chlorocebus sabaeus (assembly GCF_047675955.1). Lineage (NCBI taxonomy): Eukaryota > Metazoa > Chordata > Mammalia > Primates > Cercopithecidae > Chlorocebus > Chlorocebus sabaeus. The sequence goes on along the minus strand of NC_132914.1, from coordinate 111,806,586 downwards.
GCCCAGATAAGGAAGTGGAGGCGTAGAAGGGTTAAGTCCTGATGTCAGGACTCAAAGCCATTTCAAGGCCAGAGAACTCCACGTTCCATAAACACAAGGGCAACCCAGCAAGCCAAAAGGAGCACAAAAATGTTGAGTGTGAATCAAAACATATGTAGTGATGCTAAAAATCAAACAGGTGTGCTCTCGCCAATCATTGCACGTCCATAGCAACCTTCCATTGGGAACAGCCATTCCCAACCCAATTGCACATTAAATTCACCTGGGGAGCCTTAACGGTTCCCAGTGCCTGAGCTCCACACCAGACTGGTTGAATTAAAGTTTGGGGGATAGGCCCTCTCTGGCTTTCTTTTTTCTTTTCTTTTCTTTTTTCTTTTCTTTTCTTTTCTCTTCCCTTATCTTCTCTTCTCTACTCTTCTCTTCTCTCTTCTCTCCTCTTCTCTTCTCTTTCTTTTTCTTTTTCTTTTCCTTTTATTTTTTTTTTTGAGACAGGATCTCACTGTGTTGCCCAGGCTGGAGTACAGTGGTGCAATCAGGGCTCCCTGCAGCCTCGAACTCCTGGGCTCAAACAATCCTCCAGCCTCAGCCTCTCAGGAAGCTGGGACTACAGGCATGTACCATCATGGCTAGCTAATTTTTATTTTTTTATTTTTTACTTTTTGGTAGAGACAAGGTTTCACCATGTTGCCCAAGCTGGTGTCAAACTCCTGGGCTCAAGTGATCTGCCCACCTCAGCCTCCCAGGATGCTGAGATTACAGGTGTAAGCCACAGTTTCTGGTCCAGTATTTTTAAAAGGTTTCCCAAGTGATTACAAAGAACATCTACACCATTTTGAGATGTTGGCATTTCCTACAAGCTACTCACAATCTCATTAGTTGTTCTTAGGGGTGAAAAAAGAAAACAAGTATTTTCTACTTTTTGAGTTAAAAAAGACTTTGAAAAGAGTGAGGAAGGCCAGGGGTGGTGGCTCATGCCTGTACTCTCAGTACTTTGTGAGACTGAGGCAGGCGGATCGCTTGAGCTCAGGAGATCAAGACCAGCCTGAGTAACATGGCAGAACTCCGTCTCTCCGAAAAATAGCCAGGATAGTGGCATGCACTGTTGTCCCAGCTACTCAGAAGGCTGAAGCAGGAGGATCGCCTGAGTCTGGAAGACAGACGTTGCAGCGAGCTGAGATCGCGCCATGGCACTCCAGCCTGAGTGACAGAGCCAAACCCTGTATATATATATTAAAAAAAGCAAGATAGAAGAAATTTCACTCCCAGCCCCTAAAATTTGGCTGGTTGTTTCCTATCTGGGCTCCAGCTTCAGTGGGTCCACAATCCTCTGAAATGTTAGTTTTCTGATGCTGTATAGATGTGCATTTTTCTGGGTAGATGATTCATAGTTTTCTTCAACTTGTCAAAGTATGTGGATAACTATGCCCCTCTCCTGAAAAGGTAAAAAGTCACTGCTGCAAGATTAAATCAAGTCTATTCCAGGAAGGAGATTGTGGAGGGCTAGAGATAAACCTCGCTGTACTCCATCCTCTGCCGTTGTACGCCACACTCTGTTGAAACTGTTCACATGGCCTTATCTTCCGTGATTCTCTTGGCCTCCATCAACTCTGTGGACCATGTGTCCTTGAAACTGCTTTGTTTCTTCAGCTCTCATGACCCCATGGTCCTCTAATTCTAATTATCTCCCTACATCTCTGGCCATCTTAGTACCCAGTGCACACGTGAAAGGTCTCCCCTCTTCTCCCCTCCCCTCCGCTTCCCTTCCCTGTTTCCTGGAGCCTTGCTCTGTCACACAGGCTGGAATGCAATGACATGATCTCTGCTCACTGCAACTTCTGCCTCTTGGGTTCAAGTAATTCTTGTGCCTCAACCTTCCAAGTAGCTGGGACTACGGGTGCACACCACCATGCCCAACTGATTCTTGTATTTTTAGTAGAGATGGGATTTCACCATGTTGGCCAGGTGGGTGTTGAATTCCTGACCTCAAGTGATCCTTCTGCCTCAGTCTCCCAAAGTGCTGGGATTACAGGCATGAGCTACTGCACCTTGCCAACAGGTTCCTTCTTTTTGCCTATTCTTTAATTCATGCTTTAATTCTGGATTTGCATCTTCAATTCCTCTCTCTTCTTGGTCTCCTGATTTCATGGTTCCCTAATAATGCATTGGCTTCAAAATCAGTCCCTGTCTGGACAGATCTTTCTCTTGAGTCCCAGGAGCAAGAGAAAGAACTAAGCGTCTCTACCTAGACATTTCAATGATAATTCAAAGGCCGTATATTCAACCTGAATCCATTATCCTTTCTCCCCCATACCTCATCTGCAATTCCTCTGTCATTGATGATTTCCATCCATCCATCCATCCATCCAACCAACAATTATCTACTGAACCCTTACTCTGTGTCAAGCATCATGCTAAATGCTAAGAACACAGAGATGCCCCAAACAGATATTCCCTGCCCTCACTGAGTTTACAGTCTGTTGAAGGAGACAGTCCTTAAGCAAGAAAACACACAAATGAATGTAAATGCACATAATGTGAGAATATTTCTCAAAGGGAAGAATGGGATTCCAGGTAAAAAAATAACTTGAACTGATTCACCATCCCACTGGAGTCAGATATATCCATAAGAAATTCAAGAATAACCTGGACATTTTTAGGATGGTCTTGGATGGTTTTCTCAAAGAAAACATCATTAATGCTGAGACATGAATCACAACTTGGGGTTAACCAGGTGGCAAGTAGAGGGATGTTTAAGGGATAAAGCATAGGGTAGTCAGCAGACTCCCAGGAAAAATAAAGCAGTGGGCCAGGCATGGTGGCTCACGCCTGTAATCCCAGCACTTTGGGAGGCCAAGGCAGGCAGATCGCTTGAGGTCAGGAGTTCCAGACCAGCCTGGCCAACATAGTGAAACCCCATCTCTACTAAAAATACAAAAATTGGTTGGGCATGGTGGCACATGCCTGCAGTCCCAGCTACTCAGGTGACTGAGGCAGGAGAATCATTTGAACCTGGGAGACAGAGGTTGCAGTGAGCCGAGATTGCGCCACTGCACTCCAGCCTGGGCAACAGAGCAAGACTCCATTACACACACACACACACACACACACACACAGAGCAAAACAAAACAAAACAAAAAGGAAAAGGAAAAAAAAGAAAAAGAAAGCAGCGGGCTTCATCTGTCAGAGGAAAGCAGATCCATGAAAGAATAAACCTGGGAAAACAACCATTTCCATGGCACAAGATGGAGAGGGGGAATTTGGCTGCAGTCAAGTATATAACATCACCATAGCCAGAACACGGTGGGATGAAGTTCATGTATTTATTTAGTAAGTATTTATCGAGCATTTATCATACGCCTTGCACTGTTACCGATGGACACAGTGAGGATCAGACCCTACACCCATGGAACTGATTGCCTATTCAATTTCTGCTTAAGGGAAGGAATGTTAATTGAACACTTTGGAAGTCCTTCACTTTTTTTTTCTTTTTTCTTTTTGGCCATCAGTCTGTTTAGAGATTCGTAAAACCTATGGACTCTTTCTCAGATTAATGTTTTAAGATGAATAAAATAAAATGCATAAAATTTCAAAGAAGACCTATTATATTGAAATACACTTCTCAAAAACTCCTTTGCTTGGACTAAGGGGGTATCTTCAAGGTGAAGATGATGACTACAGCTGTTACATCCAGAAGCTGTAACTTTTTTTTTTTTGAAAGGGTCTCATTCTGTCACCCAGGCTGGAGTACAGTGGCACAATCATGGTTTACTGCAGCCTCGACCTCCCAGGCTCAAGTGCTCCTCACACCTCAGACTCCAAGTAGCTGGGACTACAGGCATGTGCTACTACGCTCAGCTAATTTTTGTAGTTTTTATAGAAATGGGGTTTCACCATGTTGCCCAGGCTGTGTGGCACTTAAAAAAAAAAAAAAAAATCATCTATCCAACTCCCTGCTCTGAGGGTGTGGTTATTGGACAACTTCAACTTCATTCATTTAACTTGCCAAACAGATTCTACCTCTCCATTACAGTTTTCTTTCTTTCCTTTTTTTTTTTTTTTTTTTTTTTGAGATGGAGTCTCGCTCTGTCGCCCAGGTTGGAGTGCAGTGGCGCGATCTTGGCTCACTGCAAGTTCCGCCTCCCAGGTTCACACCATTCTCCTGCCTCAGCCTCCAGAGTAGCTGGGACCACAGGCGCCCGCAACCACGGCCGGCTAAATTTTTTTGTATTTTTAGTACAGACAGGGTTTCACCACGTTAGCCAGGATGGTCTCAATCTCCTGACCTCATGATCCACCCGCCTCAGCCTCCCAAAGTGCTGGGATTACAGGTGTGAGCCACCGCGCCCAGCCCCCTTTAGGGTTTTCTAAAGATGACACCTTGGTCAGGAGACTCAAGAAACTGACTTGGTAGTTGTAGGGTTCCTTGTAGATTGATAAAGTAGATTTCTTTCTTTCCCTGTTTCTGTTTTAGAGACAAGATCTTATTCTGTCACCCAGGCTGGAGTGCAGTGGTGCAATCTTAGCTCACTGCAGCCCCAAACTCCTGGGCTGAAGAGATCCTCCAGCCTCAGCTTCTCAAGTAGCTGGGACTACAGGCACACACCACTGCACCTGGCTAATTTTTAATTTTTTTATAGAGATAGAGGTCTCTATCTTTGTTGACCAGGCTTGTTTAGACCTCGTGGCTTCTAGCAGTCCTCCTGCCTCAGCCTCCCAAAGTACTGAGATTACAAGCCTGAGCCACCACCCCCAGCCACAATATCATGCTTAATCTTCCCAATGACCCTAGGAATTAGGTGATCCTCTTTCCTCAGTGGGAAGAGAGAAAATCTGAAGAGCTAGATTGACGGTTCAAACTCACACGGTTAATAGATGGATGAAAGTTCCAGAACCAGTCCAGGCATGGTAGCTTATGCCTGTAATCCAAGCACTTTGGGAGGCAGAGGTGGGTGGATCACTTGAGTTCAGGAGTTTGAGACCACCCTGGGCAACATAGCAAGACACTGTCTCTACAAAATATTTTTTAAAAAAATTAGCTGTGCATGATGATGTACACCTATAATCCCAGCTACTGGGGAGGCTGAGGTGGGAGGATTGCTTGAGCCCAGGAGGCCGAGATTTCAGTGACCTGTGATCACACCACTGCACTCCAGCCTAAGTGACACAGTGAGACCCTGTCTCAAAAAAAAAAAAAAAAAAAAAAAAAAAAAGAAAAGAAACATTATAGAACCATTATTCTGCATCCCTGTATATCACCATAGAATGCTCTATTTGTTCTTCATAGAAAATGTGAAATGTAATGAGAACCTTTGGCCAGGAAAGAGTTGTTGTGGAAGAAAACACTGTCACTTAAAAGCTAGAATCTGGTCGGGTGCAGTGGCTCACGCCTGTAGTCCCAGTACTTTGGGAGGCCAAGGCGGGCAGATCACTTGAGATCAGGAGTTTGAGACCAGCTTGGCCAACATGGTGAAACCCTGTCTCTACTAAAAATACAAAGATTAGCCAGGCATGGTGGTGGGCACCTGTAGTCCCAGCTACTCAGGAGGCTAAAGTGGGAGAATTGCTTGAGCCCAGAGGTGGAGGTTGCAGTGAGCAGAGATCGTGCCACCACACTCTAACCTGGACAACAGAGTAAGACTCTGCCTAAAAACATATATATATACGTGTGTGTATATATATATATCCAGAACCTTCTATATGTTGGGCTGTAGGAGCTTCAGGTGGGTTCTTTTCTTTCCTTGGGTCCTCTGTTTTTACCCCCGTGAAACGGGCGCATTGGACCAGTGAAACTCCCAAGGCTCTAGACATCAATGTCACCATAAAAGTCAAGACTATATCATGCCCCCTTCAGTTAGCTTCTTTTTCTAGAAGATTCCTCATGTTTGGCACCAAATCCTTGAATTAGTGTTTAGTTGGCTGAAAGCCATGAGACCGTTGAGAAAAAAAAAGTGGAAGGCACACATTTATAGTCATGGGACCCCATAGACATCATCTGCCTTTCCTCTGGACTTCAAAACACGCCCAAGCTCCATTTCCTTTCTGTGGCAGGATTCATTTTACGAGCTCAGGAGGGACAACACATGTCCCCCACCACGTCAGAAATGCCAGGACCCACTTTCTTGTTGAATGGCAGGATCGGTGCCCACAGACGGGGGGGCGTCCTTGGCAGGAGGTTTAATGAGTTTTCTGTCTCCAGGGTGCTGGACGATTTCGCACCCTCTTTCTCCCAGTCTTGGACCCTGCGCTCTGCCGCAGGGTGGCTGGGGAGAACAATCCACTCTTTCTGGAACTGACATCAGTCCATGGGAGTGGGAAGGAAGTGCCCGAGAATGGGGGCTGGGGGGGCAGATCCTGCTGACACCAGGGAGATGACAAAAGCAGGCATTGCAATGTCAGGGCCCTCCAATAAGGGCCTTGTTGTCCTTCCCTTTTCCGAGGGTCAGAAGGGAGCCCTGGCAGGGCGGAAACGGGGTAAGAATGCAGTGCCATTGTCCCTGACAGGGAGGCTCAAGTGGGCCCCCTGTCAGGCCCGAGTAGGCTCTTGAAGACCACTTCAGACGGACCCCTGAGTCTTCAGGGATTAATTAAGGGCAAGTGGGAAGAGAGGGCTAGCACACTCCAGCTCTGGGCTCCCGAGGGGTGAGGGCTGAAGGCTTTGACAGAAAATCAAGAAGAATTCACACTGTTTACTTTTTTAAAAAGCATCAAAAACATCATCTCTGTTTTCCAAGGCGCTCTGCCACCCTGCCTTGATAATCCCAAGACACAAGGTATTGCAGCTAAAAGAAAGGCTCACAACTGATAGAAGGCTGGTATTAGGGACAAATTCAATTTTCTGTCTTTCTTTTTCTTTTTTCTGAGACAGAGTCTCTGTTGCCCGGGCAAGATCATAGCTCACCGAAGCCTTAGTCTCCCGGGCCCAAGCCATCCTCCTGCCCCAGTTTCTTGAGTAGCTGGGACTACAGGTGCATGCCACCATAGCCAGCTAATTGTTAAATTTTTTGTAGAGAGGGGATCTCACTATGTTGCCCAGGCTGGTCTTGAACTCCTGGCTACAAGTGATCCTCCTGCTTTGGTCTCCCAAAATGCTGGGATTACAGATGTGAGCCACTGCGCCTGGCTGACAAATTCAATTTTCTGAACAGAAACATTTCGTTTGCTATTCAAGATGGCACCTGTGGATAGCCCTGGACTGTGTTTTTTAGGGGAATGTGGCAGCCACAAATAGCCCCCCAGTCAAAGCCATGAGGAATGGAGGTAATAGAGAGCATACCTTCTTAATGGGGATGAAAATTGATTCTTAGAAAGGGTGGTCCAAAAATTTAATTTTATTTACTTATTTATTTATTTATTTATTTATTTTGAGAGTTTCTGCTGCCCAGGCTGGAGTGCCGTGGCACGATTTCAGCTCACTGCAACCTCCATCTCCAAGGTTCAAGTGATTCTCCAGCCTCAGCCTCCCAAGTAGCTGGGATTACAGGTGCCCACCGCCATGCCTGGCTAATTTTTGTACTTTTAGTAGAGACAGGGTTTTGCCATGTTGGACAGGCTGGTCTTGAACTTCTGACCTCATGTGATCTGCCTACCTGGGCCTCCCAAAGTGCTGGAATTACAGGCATGAGCCACCGCACCCAGCCAAAAATCTGTCTGTGTATAAAGCACAAATATACATCAAGCACAGAGACACATGCAGTGTGTCTGTCATATTACAGTTTCGTGGGGTTGGGCCATTAGGAACATGTAGAAAGGATCCTGAGGAAGTGCAGTAATGAAAAGATTGAGAACACTGGCTGAGAGTGTATAAATTCTGGTGCATTTAAAACCCAGCTTTGCAGCTTTCTAGCTGTGTGTCCTTGAGTTAGTTACTTAACCTCTCTGAACTCCTTGTTTTCCTACGTGACATGTATCTAGCAAGCATTCCATCACTTAGTTATTTTTATTATCAGGAATACATAGAATCAGCTTTCTTACTGTATGTCTTCCAGGATTTGCGTGCAAGATTCACTAAACTGGAATCCTATGTTGTTGCCCCAGGAGCATAATTCTCCAACCTTAACACAATTGTTCGACAACTGGTTCATTCAGGTTTTATGATTAGGTGTGCTGAGTGCCGGAGACTCAGAGATGGGTAGTACAGAGCCTGCCTTTGAGGGCCACAGGCTCCCATTCTGACCCATTACGTTTCCTTTGTGCCTATCAAAAGTGAGGTGCAGGAGAGACACCTGAGAACACTTTCAATCAATTTACTACCGTCATCATCAACATGCTCAGAAATCATGCCATGTTCCCATGCATTTAGCCATAGTGAGGATCTACCAGAACATTCCATTTTACCCTGGGCCCACTATGTTCCGAGTCCTTTGGCCATGTCATCCTGTCAATATCACCACTTTTATTGGGCTTAATCCCTATTTTGCAGATGAGAATGTGGATTTGGAGAAGTTGTGTGGCATCTCTGTGTCCACACAGCTAGTCACGGCAAATGAAATTGGAACCTAGATTTCCCTGATTCCGAATTATGTATCTCTACATAATTTAATTTGCAACAAACGGCCTCCAGTTTATGTATTTATTTGCTGATTTATTTATTTATTTCAGAGACGGGGTCTTGCTGTGTTTCCCAGGCTAGAGTGCAGTGGCACAATCGTAGCTCACTGAAGCCTCGCCTGAGCCTGAGCACAAGCAATCTTCCTGCCTCAGCCTCCCAAGTAGCTGGGCCTACAGGCGCACATCATCACGCCCAGCTAATTTTTTCTTTTTCTTTTTCTTTTTTTTTGCAGAGATGGGGATCTCACTATGTTGCCCAGGCTGGCCTCAAACTCCTGGCCTCAAGCTATTCTCCCATCTTGGCCTCTCAAATTGCTGGGATTATAGGCATAAGCCACTCTACCTGGCCCAGCCTCCAATTTAAATAAAATAATGAAAATAATTGACTTGTATTGACTGTAGGGAACTACTGTATTATAGATATTACCTTATGCCAGATGCCATACTAAGTGCTAATGGGCATTATAGCAATTAATTATCATAGCAACCCTTTTATTCTCATTCTTCAGATGAAGAAACTGAGACTCGACAAATTAAAGCCATTTGCCTATTCTTACACAACACGGAAGTGGGAAAGATGGAGTTTGAATCCAGGCCCAACACTTCAGTGTGTGCTTCTCATCACTTCACTGTGTCCCATCCATTCATTCACTTTTTTGACACAAGGTCTTGCTCTGTCATCCAGGCTGAAGTGCAGTGGTGAAATCACAGCTCACTGCAACCTCACCTTTCTAGCTCAAGCAATTCTCCCACCTCTCAGCCTCTAAGTAGCTGGGACTACAGGCACACACCCCATCGCCTGGCCAATTTTTGTATTTTTTATAGAAATGGAGTTGTGCCATGTCACCCAGGCTGGTGCTGAACTCCTGGTCTCAAGCAATCAGCCTGCCTCGGCCTTCCAAAGTGCTGGGATTGCAGGCGTGAGCCACCGCACCCAGCCCATTCATTTTTTTTATTCAAGCAAATCTGTACTGAGAATTTACTAGACTGCGATTGTGGAGGTCTCGCCTGGTGGCTCCTCCTCTGAGGGTTTTCTCTCTTGGTTTCTCATTGCCTCTCTTCCCTTCCCCAAAACTTTAAAATATGGCTGGAGAGTGAAAGTTCTATTGTGGGAATCTGATGGGGTAAAGGTTGGGAACATGCTGCTTCTCCCTCCCTCTGGCGGGCCAGGTCTGGAGTGCATTTGCTAATTCTGTGAACTGAGCCAAAACATTTCACCTCTCTGGGTCTCAGTTTCCTCATCAATTAAAACAGGGATAATAATACCAGCCCCAAAGTGTTGTGCAAGCAAAAGAAAATCATGTGGGCCAAACACTCATGAGAATATTAACATATGAAAGGGTCCTTCCCTGGGAACGGAGATCCACTTCTGTCCACATGGCTGGAACCTTGGTCAAGGTCAGATGTAAGAGTGGAGGGGCTGGGCCCGGCTTCCAGACTCTTAGGAGACCCATTTGTCTGCCGTGTGCTGGCTGTCACTCTGTATCCCGAGCCATGGACGAAGAAAAGTCTCACTCTCTGAAGCCAGATTTCACTCACTCATTCATTCATTCATGAACTCAGTCATTCAGTCATCTACTCATTCACTAACTTGGTCATTCATATATTTATTTCTTCTATGATATTTAATAAGCTACTGTTCATTATATGAAATATTTCACAGAGTCTCCTGGGACTTGCAGCCATGAACAAAGACAGTGAAGGTCACTACTCGAGTTCTAGGTCACGGGGACAGGAAGAGTAAAATTCAACTAAAAAATGCATGTGATAAATACAGATTATGGTAAGTGCTACGCAGAAAGTAAAAAATAAACAGGCTGAGAGACAGTGCCAGGGAGGGCCCAGTTTAGACAGAAGGGTCTAAGAAGGGAACCTAAGAGATGACACTGGAGGGGAAATCTAAAAGAAATAGACAACCAGTAGGAAAGCCCAAGTTAGAGGTCTCTGATCCCCTTCCTGATAGCTTTGCTGCTATTGTCGTTAAAATGCCATTAGGACTCATTTTTTAAAAATTGAAAATAAAGGAATTTTTAATTAATGAAATAATATACAAGAGGGTGCTTAGTACGGGTATAACTTTTTTTTTTTTTTTTTTTTTTTGAGACAGAGTCTCGCTCTGTGACCCAGGCTAGAGTATAGTGGTGCGATCTCAGCTCACTGCAACCTCCGCCTCCTGGGTTCAAGCTATTCTCCTGCCTCAGCCTCCTGAGTAGCTGGGACTATAGGCACCCACCACCACGCCTGGCTAATTTTTTTGTATGTTTAGTAGAGAAGGGGTTTCACCATATTGGCCAGGCTGGTCTTGAACTCCTGGCCTTGTGATCCACCCGTCATGGCCTCCCAAAGTGCTGGGATTACAGGCATGAGCCACCATGCATGACTGCATATTTTATTTTTAACAAACATATTGTTTTGACTGGGCGCGTGGCTCACACCCGTAATCCCAGCACTTTGGGAGGCTGAGGTGGGTGGATCATTTGAAGTCAGGAGTTTGAGACCAGCTTGGCCAACATGGTGAAACCCTGCCTCTACTAAAAATACAAAGAAATTAGCTGGGTGTGGTGGTGCATGCCTGTAATCTCAGATACTTGGGAGTCTGAGGCAGGAGAATGTCTTGAACCCAGGTGCTGGAAGTTGCAGTGAGCCGAGATCACGCCACTGTACTCCAGCCTGGGTGACAGAATGAGACTCCGCCTCAACAAATAAATAAATAAATAAATAAAATAAAAATATTGTTTTGTAATTGAATTATTTCTTTACAATATTAAGAACATTTTGTTTCTTGTCCATATCTTCGCTGTTTTATTTTTGAGACAGGGTCCCATTCTGTCACCCACATTGGAGTGCAGTGGTGTGATCACAACTCACTTCAGCCTCCACCTCCCTGGCGTAAGTGACCTTCCCTCTCAGCCTGCCGAGTAGCTGGGACTACAGGGCTGTGCTACGAAGCCCAACTAATTTTTAAATTTTTTTGTAGAGATGGGGTCTCACTGTGTTGCCAGGTTTGTCTCGAACTTCTGGGCTCAAGTGATCTTCCTGCGTTGGTCTCCCAAAGTGCTGGGATTACAGGCGTGGGCCACCTGCCCTACTCCTTCACCATTTTAATACTTGTAAAATTTGGCAAAATATGGCACCTTGTGGTTCTACCACCATTCTATAAATAGGTATTTCTATTGTCCATACAAATAGACATTTCATTTGGTATTTAATAGGCAGTGTTTTTGCTCTTTAAACCCTTGTTCATTCGCCTTAGTCTCCTCCCATGTTATGGATTCCCCCAGATACATTCCAAGAGGGAAAAGAGTAGGAGGCATGTTTGAGGTTTATGATACATTTCTCCAAACTGATCTTTACGGATTCATACTAGCACCCACCCTGAAGGATAATATCCAAAGAGGCTTGTCTCCTTTCCTTCCCTTTTTCCTAGTAAAGAGGGCAGGAATGAAGACCTGCCTACTGGATCCCAGGCAGCCTGCTAGGGAGGACTTAATTAGGGCTAATGATTTCTTGTCTTTGTGAGGACAGCAAGACGCCACTGGGTCAGGGAACCTCAGCCTGAGAAGGGAGACTCTCTGTAGACGTTGAAATGCAACTGTCTCTTTTTGAAAATGGGTAGGATGGTTTTTCCACAGACTGGGGACAATAGCCCCAGAGCCTTAGAAAAACAAAGGCAGGAGGCCACTGGGGCCAGCAGCTGCTTCTGGGGTCAGGTCCACCAAAGATCTCCTAATTTATTCATTTACTGCCTCTTGCCTTCAGGAATTTTAAGAGGAGAAAACAAACATTTGTTTATTCATTCTTCTTGTTGTCTCCAGAGATCTCAAACTACCTCAAGATCTAGTGATCTGAGGAATGAACTCGGTGGAATTCTGCAAACTCCGCCTAAGCAAAAGGTGCTTTAGAAGGATGAAGTGGTGAATAAATGGAATTTAGGGGGATAATGGTCTTTGAAAATAAACGTTTTGAAAAATTTGGAATGCATCCAAACATAATGAAACCCTCCCTTCCTATCAAGCAGTTTCAACAATTATTATTATTATTATTATTATTATTTATTATTTTGAGACAGAATCTTGCTCTGACGCCAGGCTGGAGTGCAGTGGCATGATCTCAGCTCACTGCAATCTCCGCCTCCCGGGTTCAAGCAATTCCCCTGCCTCAGCCTCCCGAGTAGCTGGGACTACAGGCACCCGCCACCACGCCCAGCTAATTTTTTGTATTTTATTTTACTAGAGACGGGGTGTCACCATGTTGGCCAGGATGATCTGGATCTCCTGACCTCATGATCCGCCTACCTCGGCCTCCCAAAGTGCTGGGATTACAGGCATGAGTCATGCCAGGCCTTTTTTTTTTTTTTTTTTTTTTTTTTGGCAGAGTCTTGCTCTGTTGCCCAGGCTGGAGTGCAGTGGCATGATCTCAGCTCACTACAATCTCCACCTTCCAGGTTCAAGCGATTCTCCTGCCTCAGCCTCCTGAGTAGCTGGGACCATAGGCATGTGCCACCACACCTGGCTAATTTTTGTATTTTTAGTAGCGATGGGGTTTTGCCATGTTGGCTAGGCTGGTCTTGAACTCCTGGCCTCCAGTGATCTGCCTGCCTTGGCTTTCCAAAGTGCCGGGATTACAGGCATGAACCACCATGGCTGGCCAACAATTATGATAATTTTGGACAGAGACATTTTTTTGTAAGGATCTTGTAGGTCCCAAACATTCTTATTTTTGGGAGACCCCTTACCCACATCTTAAAATGCACCCACATTACATAATAAATACAATTTTATATATTTAAAAGAGCTCAATTGTCGACATAAAGTTTTGTTGTTGTTGTTATTTGAGACAGAGTCTTGCTCTGTCATTGAGGCTGGAGTGCAGTGGTGCTACCAAGTCTCAAGTGATCCTCCTCTTTCAGCCTCCTGAGTAGCTGGGACTACACGCATGCACCACCATGCTCAGCTAATTGTTTTATTTTTTATTTTTATATTTTGTAGTGACAGGGGTCTTGCTACATTGCCCAGGCTGGTCTTGAACTCCTGAGCTCAAGTGATCCTCCTACCTCGGCCTCCCAAAGTGCTGGGATTACAAGCATGAGCCACTCCACTGGGCTAACATCAAGTTACATTTTGTCCACATGTAAGCATTACTTTTAATGTGGCAATCTTCCCTTCCTTGGGTCATCTGAAAAAAGGTGTCTCTTGCACCCAGCAATTAGACTGACCCTTGTTGCAGATATGCAAAATGACACCTAGATCAAGACAAAAGATGATTCACTAGTTGAAAACCTTTTAAGACCATGGGGCTTTAGTTCCAGGAGCCTGGAGGAGGAATTGTCAAAGATTCAACACAAATTTTCCCTACTGATGAAAAAAAAAAAAAAATCAAAGAAATGAGGTTTTTTCCTCCATTAATTTTGCTATCCCATCTTGAACACTTCCTCTGTTCCTCAGATTGTGCCAAAGTCCTTGTCATCCACATTTGATAAGGAGGAATGACAACTGTACCACATCACAGTGCTGTTGTGAAGATGAAAGGAGATCCCTCTAGACTGCACAGCGCTGGCGCCGAAAACACACTCAGCCATGCTTGCGGTTAATATTCCTCTTCCTGTTGTTTCTGCTGTTTTTATTGCCAAACCGATGTTATTCCTACTACTCATTTTTAGAGGGAAATACAGGCTCAGAGAATTAAAGCAGCTCCCTTAAGATCACACAGCACCTGCCAGAATCCGAATTCAAACTCTTGTCTTATCCACCAGATGATAAGTTCTCCTGTGATCTCTGCAGTCAAAAACCCCTGGGTTCAGAATTGTGTCTCCATTGCTTACAGACAAACCCATCATTTATTCCATCTTCTTTGAGTGTTTGTGTTCTCTTTTGTTAAACCAAGATACCAGTAATATCTACTTACACAGTGACCAAAGGCTTACCATCAGGTTATGTGTGAGAAAATCCCTTGTAATCAGTAACATCTCCCCTGGATGTTAGTTATTTTTCTCGGTCTATTACTATTTTCACAAAGTAAGGCCACTAATAGATTAAAAGGGGGAGTAAACCAAGGAGCAGATAATGTGGGAATGTCAGCAGGTGACATTGCAACATCTCACAATTGTGTCCTCACTATTTGGCCCACTGTGTGTCTCACACATATTAGATGGGGGGAAGAGAGAGAGAGAGAGAGAGAGAGGAGGAGGAGGAGGAGCAGGAAGGGAGGGATGGAGGTAAGGGAAAAAAAAAAGAGAGAGAAAAGAACATACAAACAAAAAGAAAGAAGGCCAGGCACGGTGGCTCATGCCTGTAACCCCAGGACTTTGGGAGGCCCAGGCAGGCAGATCACCTGAGCTCAGAAGTTTGAGACCAGCCTGGCCAACATGGCAAAACCCCGTCTCTACTAAAAATGCAAAAATTACCCGGGTGTGATGGTGCTATAGTCCCAGCTACTCGGGAGGCTGAGGCAGGAGAACGCTTGAACCTGGGAGGTGGAGGTTGTAGTGAGCTGAGATCGCGCTACTGCACTCCAACGTGGGCAACAGAGTGAGACTCCATTACGAAAAAAGATAATAATAAAATAAAATAAAGAGAGGAAGGAAGGAAGAAAGGGAGAGAGAAAATTAAAAAAGAGAGAAAGAAAGGAAATAAAAAAAAGGAAGGGAGGGAGGGAAGGAAGGAAGGAAGAAAGGAAGGAAGGGAAAGAAAAGAAAGAAAGAAAGAAAGAAAGAAAGAAAGAAAGAAAGAAAGAAAGAAAGAAAGAAAGAAAGAAAGAAAGAAAGAAAGAAAGAAAGAAAGAAAGAAAGAAAGAGAGAGAAAGAAAGGAAGGAACGGAGGGAGGGAGGGAGGGAAAGAAAGAGAAGGAAAGAAAGAAAGAGAGAGAAGGAAGGAAGGAAGGAAAGAAAGAAAGAAGAAAGGAAGAGAGAAAGAAAGAAAAGAAAGAGAGAAGGAAAGAAAGAAAGAGAGAAGGAAAGAAAGAAAGAGAGAAGGAAAGACAGACAGAGAGAGAGAGAGATACATTCTTAAATGAAAGCATGGGTTCCTATCCTGTGGGCCCCAGGGATCAATGGATGGGATTTAGGAGGGGAGTAGGTCTAGGAATTCTGGAGAATGGGAGGCCACCTACCTATTGGGTGTATGTATTTTCCTGGGAGGAGAATAACAGGTCTTTCTATCAATCAAACCCAATAAACTGCTCTTATACATTTATGTATAAATATGTTTTATTTCTTGCAAAGACAATTTCATAACAGAAACTAACAACATGTAGACCAGGCACAATTCCACCAATAATTTGGGGTTCCCTTTTCCACTTTCTCTTCCTGTCCTTGTATTCAGGAATTTAAATAGAACCATTGTCCTAAAGTAGATAATATTTTGAAATTCACTTATTATTATTATTATTATTGAGACAGAGTCTCACTCTGTCACCCAGGCTGGAGTGCAGTGGCACGATCTTGGCTCACTGCAACCTCCACCTCCTGGGTTCAAGTGATTCTCCTGCCTTAGCCTCCCAAGTAGCTGGGATTACAGATGAGTGCCACCATGCCAGCTATTTTTGGTAGAGACGGGGTTTTGCCATGTTGGCCAGGCTGGTCTCGAACTCCGGACCCCAAGTGATCCACCTGCCTCAGCCTCCCAGAGTGCTGGGAATAGAGGTGTGAGCCACTGCACCCACCCTCACTTATTATTTATTCTTATTACTCAATATAATACATTCTCCATGTTGCTTGATAGATTTTACATTCATCATTTTAATCATTAAATAATAGTTCACTCCCTTACATAAGAACCCATTTAATACACGGTGGTTGTGAGATTTCAGTTAATGTAACAAATGAAGTTAGAATACTGTTTGGCACATAGTAAGCGTCATAAATATTGATGTTATTTCCATTTTATCCCCAAACCAGTTTATGAGGTTGCCATTATAATGACACCCATTTTATAGATGAGAAAACGAAGGTACAGCAAGGTTAGTTAGCTTGTCCTAGGTCACACAGCTAGTTAAGGAAGGAAGTCCAAGAAATTGGTGAATTAACAGTTTCTGAATTCCTGCGTCTTCCAGCTGGCCCACTGCCCACCTTAGGGTAGTGCTACTTACAGTACAAAGAACCAAGTCTCTTTGATGTGCTAATCCCATGGTAATGTTTTGTATGATGGAGATCAGAGGAGGACACCTGGATTTATTTATGCAGTTCCTGACTCCAAAAGCCCCTATCAGGCCTCCTGAGATTAGCTAGATTAGCTATTTAAATTGTGTTGTTTGATTCTTGCTCCCCAAAGTCAAGACTTTCCTGCTCGCCCTGATTTTATAACCCCAGGCAATACATGTAACCTTTCAGCTCTCAGTTTCTTCCTTTTTTTTTTTTTTTGAGACGGAGTCTCGCTGTGTCACCCAGGCTGGAGTGCAGTGGTGAGATCTCGGCTTACTGCAAGCTCCGCTTCCCAGGTTCATGCCATTCTCCTGCCTCAGCCTCCCGAGTAGCTGGGATTACAGGCGCCCGCCATCACGCCTGGCTAATTATTTGTATTTTTAGTAGAGACGGGATTTCACCGTGTTAGCCAGGACAGTCTCGATCTCCTGACCTCGTGATCCACCCCCCTCGGCTTCCCAAAGTGCTGGGATTACAGGCGTGAGCCACCGCACCAGCAGCTCTGAGTTTCTTTATCTCTAAGATGGGTACTCTATTCCCAGAGGAGTTGCAGGGACACTCACTGGATAAAATGTAGGCCAACCCTGGATGTCTCCTCTTCTTTTCAAGTCCAAATTCATCTCCTAGAAACTCCATTTCGGCCTGGCACGGTGGCTCACGCCTGTAATCCCAGCATTGGGAGGCCAAGGCGGGCGGATCACGAGGTCAGGAGATCGAGACCATCCTGGCTAACATGGTGAAACCCCGTCTCTACTAAAATGCAGGAAAAAAAACAAAAACAAAAACAAAAAAAACTCGCCAGACATGGTGGCGGTGCCTGTAGTCCCAGCTTCTCAGGAGGCTGAGGCAGGAGAATCGCTTGAACCTGGGAAGTGGAGCTTGCAGTGCGCCGAGATCGCGCCACTGCACTCCAGCCTGGTGACAGAGCGAGATTCCGTCTCAAAATAAAAAAAAAGAAACACACACACAAAACAAAGAACAAACAAACAAACACAAAAATTAACCCAAAACTCAAAACTCCATTCCAATTTCCTTTTCTTTTTCTCCCCTCTTCTACTTAGTAACCTATAATGGCCACCCACAATCTCCAACTGGGAGTCCACTTTCCTCACCTCTAAAATAAGATTACAGTCAGAAGTTTCGATGAGGATGAAGTGAAAAATATATTTAAAGCTCAGTGTGTTGCACATAGGTTTTTTTGTTGTTGTTTGTTTGTGTGGTTTTTGAGATGACGTCTCTTTAGCCCAGGCAGGAGTGCAGTGGCATGGTCTCGGCTCACTGAGTCCTCTGCCTCTGGGGTTCAGGCGATTCTCCTGCCTCAGCCGCCAGAGTAGCTGGGACTACAGGTATGCGCCACCATGCCCGGCTCATTTTTGTGTTTTTAGTAGAGATGGGGTTTCACCATGTTGGCTAGGCTTGTCTTGAACTCCTGACCCCTTGGCCTCCTAAAGTGCTGGGATCACAGGCGTGAGCTAACGCGCCCGGCCAAGTTGCACATAGTTTCTACACAAAATGAAGGTATTATGACTCTTCATTTGTTGTTGCTGTTAGAGAATAAGTGACATGTCCAACTAGTTAGAAAGCTAGCATTACCTCGATCAGCCTGGTGAGATTTGCAGGCCTACAACTCTTTCTACCCTTTGCCAATTTCTTTCTTTTCTTTCTTCCTTTCTTTCTTTCTTTCTTTCTTTCTTTCTTTCTTTCTTTCTTTCTTTCTTTCTTTCTTTCTTTCTTTCTTTCTTTCTTTTTCTTTCTTTCTTTCTTTCTTTTTTTATTTTTTTAATTTTTTTATATATTTATTATTATTATTATACTTTAAGTTGTAGGGTACATGTGCATAACGTGCAGGTTTGTTACATATGTATACTTGTGCCATGTTGCTGTGCTGCACCCATCAACTCGTCATTTACATCAGGTATAACTCCCAGTGCAATCCCCCCTCCCTCTTTCTTTCTTTCTTTCTTTCTTTCTTTCTTTCTTTCTTTCTTTCTTTCTTTCTTTCTTTCTTTCTTTCTTTCTTTCTTTCTTTCTTTCTTTCTTTCTTTCTTTCTTTTTCTTTCCTTCTTTCTCTCTCTCTTTCTTTCTCTTCTCTCTCTTTCTTCCTTCCTTCCTTACTTCTCCTTCCTTCCTTCTCCTTCCTTCCTTCCTTCCCTCCCTCCTCTCTGTCTCTCTCTCTCTCTCTTTCTCTTTGTTTCTTGCTTGCTTGCTTGTTTTTTCTGAGATGGAGTCTTGCTCTGTCACCCAGGCTGGAGTGCAATAGCATGATCTCAGCTCACTGCAACCTCCATCTCCCAGGTTCAAGCGATTCTCCTGCCTCAGTCTCCTGATTAGCTGGGATTACAGGCACCTGCCACCACACCTGGCTAACTTTTTTGTATTTTTAGTAGAGACAGAGTTTCACCATGTTGGTCAGGCTGGTCTTGAACTCCTGACCTCAGGTAATCCACCCACTTCAGCCTCCCAAAGTGCTTGGATTACAGGTGTGAGCCACCGCACCTGGTCTCCCTTTGCCAATTTCTAAAACACTTCTGACCCACCCAACAATGATTACATCCCGTTTCATTTAGGATTGGGAAGAGTTTTCTCTTTAAAGAAGAAAAAAGGGAAGATAATTGAACAGTCAAATACTCGAGTGGCCACAAGATGGCTCTCCGGGGAGGCCTGGCTTGGATTAACCCCCAGCGATGATTCCTCAACACCGTTCCTTCCCTGAGAGACAGCATCCTGTATGGGATGCTAGACCCCCTTGGACTCTCATGGCTCCAGCCCTCAGAACTGTGAGCCCCTTGGAAAATGGCCGAGTCCGCCTTTTCTTCTGGTCCCTCTTGATTTCTTTCCGGACACACATTTTTGTGGGTGCTGCCACTTGCTATCTGGCTTGGTTGCCCTCTGGGTTTTCAGTGTGTGCATATGAACAGAGGACGCCAGATAGCTAATCTTACCTCTGACCAACCCTCTCAAAGGCACAATCAAGATAGAACCCAGGACTCATCTTGCATTGCAAACCTCAAAAGCCGGTTGAGCTGAGCTAGTGAAGACACGCCTCAGCCGTCTCTATTTTGGGTGTTTCCTGCATTCCAGCCGATAAGGAGACACCTCTGAGGAGCCTGAACTGCCTGCCCAGAAGGCAGAGTGGGTGAAAGTTTTAAGACAGTCTGGGCACACTCAGGGTGCAACAGTGAACACCTCTCACACAGCACTCAGCCTTTTCCAGAACGGTCTTGCGTCCTCTGTCTCTCTTGACTTTCACAGCAGCCTGCCAGGGCTGACCGGCAATGGACCCTTTTGTCTTTTTGTTTGTTTGTTTCATTTTATGGAGAATGAGGTCTTACTGTGTTGCCAAAGCAGGACTTGAACTCCTGGCCTAAAGCTATCCTCCTGCACCTGCCTCCGTAAGTGCTGGGATTACAGGTGTGAGCCACCGTATCTGGCAATTGGCCCTTTACTTTTTTTTTTTTTGGAGAGACAGAGTCTCACTATGTTGCCCAGTCTGGTCTCGAACTCCTGGGCTCAAGCAATCCTCCCACCTTGGCCTCCCAAAGTGCTGGGATTACAGGCATGAGCTACTGAGCCTGGCAATGGGCCCTTTCGAATAGAGGGAGATGCTGACGTTCAGAAAGATTAAGGAATATGCCTAAGGGCACCAAGGTCACAAACCCTAGAACTTCTCACAAGCTGATGAGTTCCAACTCCTGGTCCCCAGTCCTCTGAGTGACCCCTCCTCTTCAACTGTCCTATATTTAAAATCTTCTACTAGAAACCAGGGCTTTCAGGAAAGACCTGTTCACCTTTTGCTGGTTCTGAAGTAAACAGGTCTCAAGCTGTTCTTGGATGACAGTGAATTCAGGGACTGCACTGTTTTCACTAGGCCTCACAGGCATTGGTACGTCCCCAGAGATTCTGGGGAGATTGGGGAGGCTGGAAGGATGAGGTCCTGGTAATTCATGTGCATTGATAGTTGGCTTGCATTGGACAGATGCAAGTTCCGGATCACCTAGAAGTAGTTTATTTTGGAAATGTGGATGCCCACTTCTGTATCCCTGTACACTACCACGTGCGCACCCACCAGGAATGCCTAGATTTTTTTCTTAAAGTGCAATGCAGTCAATTTCACCATGACCAAATCTTGATTGGATACGCCATGAATTCAGTGCCCAGGGAAGAAAATCCACAGAGGTATAACTCCATGTTTTTCTTGGAAATAAATTTGGAGTAACCATAAAAGTTTCTCTCTCTGTGTGTGATTGTGTGTGAGAGTGTGTGTGTGTGTGTGTGAGAGACAGAGAGAGAGAGAGAGAGAGAGGAAAGAAAGAGAGAGAGAGAGAGAGAGAAAGAGAGAAAGAAAGAAAGAAAGAAAGAAAGAAAGAAAGAAAGAAAGAAAGAAAGAAAGAAAGAAAGAAAGAAAGAAAGAAAGAAAAGAAAGAAAGGAAGGAAGGAAGGAAGGAAGGAAGGAAGGAAGGAAGGAAGGAAGGAAGGAAGGAAGGAAGGAAGGAAGGAAGGGAAAGGAAAGGAGGGAGGGAGGAAGGAAGGAAGGAAGGAGGGAAGGGAGGGAAAGGAAAGGAGGGAGGGAGGGAGAAAGGAAGGAAGGAAGAAAGGAAGGAAGGAAGGAAGGAAGGAAGGAAGGAAGGAAGGAAGGAAAGAAAAGAGGGAGGGGGGAGGGAAGGAAAGGAAGGAAGGAAGGAAGGAGGAAAGGAGGGAAGGAAAGGAGGGAGGGAGGGAGGGAGGGAGGAAGGAAGGAAGGAAGGAAGAAAGGAAGGAAGGAAGGAATGCAGGCAGGCAGAGGCAGAGAGAGTCTGAATTATTCCAGGACTGATTTCTTTAGCTGTGGCTAAATGATTTTTTGTTAAGTAAGACTCTTTAGAGATTACTTTATTTTTGACATATATATACACACACACATATATTTTTTGAGACGGAGTCTCACTCCGTTGCCCAGGCTGGAGTGCGGTGGTGCAATCTAAGCTGACTGCAACCTCTGCCTCCTGGGTTCAAGTCATTCTCCTGCTTCAGCCTCCCGTGTAGCTGGGATTACAGGTGTGTTCCACCACACCCGGATAATTTTTGTATTTTTAGTAGAGACGGGGTTTCACCATGTTGGCCAGGCTGGTCTCGAACTCCTGACCTCAAATGATCTGCCCACCTTGGCCTCCCAAAGTGTTAGGATTACAGACGTGAGCCACCATGCCTAGCTTGTTTTATATTTTAGTTGTCTTGTATTTGGCTAATTTTTGTATTTTTTTAGGGATGGAGTTTTGCCATGTTGCCCAGGCTCCTCTTGAACTCTTGAACTCAAGCTATCCACCTGCTTTGGCCTCTCAAAATGCTGGGACTATAGGCATCAGCCACTGCACCCAGCCTCACTTCCACTTTTTTTTTTTTTTTTTTTTTTTTCCCAGACAGAGTCTCACTCTGTCACCCAGGCTGGAGTGCAGTGGTGTGATCTTGGCTCACTGCAACCTCCGCCTCCCGGGTTTACGCCATTCTCCTGCCCCAGCCTCCTGAGTAGCTGGGACTACAGGTGCCCACCATCAAGCCTGGCTAATTTTTTGTATTTTTAGTAGAGACAGGGTTTCACCATGTTAGCCAGGATGATCTCGATCTCCTGACCTCGTGAGCCACCCGCCTCGGCCTCCCAAAGTGTTGGGATTACAGGCATGAGCCACTGCGCCAGGCTTTTTTTTTTTTTTTTTTTTTTAAACTCCCTTATATTGATCCAGAGCCTACTATGTGCCAGGTACTATATAAGTGCTTCTTCGTTTAATTTATTCTTCTCACAAACTGATGAAGTAGGTAATATAATTATATCTCCCCATTATACAGGAGAGAAAACTGAGACTTAGAGACGTGGAGAGATTTTTCCAAGATTCTTTAGTTGATCTGAGTCTCATCCCAGGAATGTGACTTCCTGAGTTCCCCATCACCTCCTAACGTACCCATCTAGGCCAAGGTTTATCAGTGTGGCCACTATTGGCATTTTGTACCAGATAATTCTGCATGGTAGGGTGCTGTCCTGTGTAGAATGGTTAGCAGCATCCTTGGTCTCTACCAGTAAAAGTACATGCCAACAGTCGCATCGCCCTCATTTGTGACTACAAAAAATATCTCCAGACGATGCCAGGTGTCTGCTGGGGGCAAAATCCTCCTCCTAAAAACATAAGAACCACTGTTCTTTGCTAATTTTTCATTCCTAAAATGCAGGGTAGGACCCAAACATACTTTGCCAGAATGTAGGAATAATTGATTGATTCTTTTTTTTTTTTTTTTTTTTGAGATGGACTCTCCATCTGTCACCCAGGTTGGAGCGCATGATCTCAGCTCATTGCAAACTCTGCCTCCCGGGTTCAAGAGATTCTCATGCCTCAGACTCCCAAGTAACTGGGACTACAGGCATGCCACCACTTCCAGCTGATTTTTATGTTTTTAGTAGAGACAGGGTTTCACCATGATGGCCAGGCTAGTCTCGAACTCCTGACCTCAGGTGATCCTCCCACCTCGGCCTCCCAAAGTGCTGGGATTACAGGTGGAGCCACTGCACCTGGCCAATTTATTGATTCTGGAGTTGGTTTATGTTTTTCTCTTTCATTCCTGCAAAAACTGTATTCACCTTTCGCCTTCTCTAGAAACTTGGATCCACTAATAGGTTCCCTCCTCTCTATAATATGGCAAAGCATGTTAGTTTTACTGTATCCTTTCCATCTCTCTGGGTTTCAGGTCATTTTGTGGCCCTGGCTTAACGCTTCCTGCTGTGAGTAGACTGGGAGAAGGCCCTGAATGTAAAGTCTTTGTTTTTGAGGGCTGAGCACTGTGGCTCATGTCAGTAATCCCAGCACTCTGGGAGGCTGAGGTGGGCAGATCACTTGATGTCAGGAGTTCAAGACCAGCCTGGCCAACATGGCAAAAACCCTTCTCCAGTAAAAATACAAAAATAAACCAGGTACGGTGGTGCATGCCTGTAATTCCAGGTACTAGGGAGGCTTGAGGCGCAAGAATCACCTGAACCTGGCAGGCAGAGGTTGCAGTGAGCTGACATCATGACACTGCACACCAGCCTGGGTGATGGAGCGAGACTCCATCTCAAAAAGAAAAAAAAAAACTTTGTCTTTGTAATCTTTTTTATCCATCTTTGATCCCAAAGCAAACCCCAGGGCCTGGCACAGAAGAGGTGTAAATACCTGTTTGGCAAATGGTGAGCAAGGTATAGGTGGGTAGCCAGAGAAGACATTTAGGCAGAGGGATTAGAAGTGAGTTTTCTTGGCCAGGAGCGGTGGCTCATGCCTGTAATCCCAGCACTTTGGGAAGCCAAGGCGGGTGGATCACCTGAGGTCAGGAGTTTGAGACCAGCCTGGCCAACATGGCAAAACCCCGTCTCTACCAAAAAAAAAAAAAAAAAAAAAATTAGCGGGGCATGGTGGCTCATGCCTGTAATCCCAGCTACCCAGGAGGCTGAGGCAGGAGAATCACTGGAACCCGGGAGGTAGAGGCTGAGCCTAGATCCTACCACTGCACTCCAGCCTGAGCAACAGAGCAAGACTCCATCCAAAAAAAAAAAAAAAAGGGCCGTGCGTGGTGGCTCACGCCTGTAATCCCAGCACTTTGGGAGGCCGAGGCGGGCGGATCACGAGGTCAGGAGATCGAGACCATCCTGGCTAACACGGTGAAACCCAGCCTTTACTAAAAATACAAAACATTCGCCGGGCGTGGCGGCGGGTGCCTGTAGTCCCAGCTATTCGGAGGCTGAGGCAGGAGAATGGCGTGAACCCGGGAGGCGGAGCTTGCAGTGAGCCGAGATCCGGCCACTGCACTCCAGCCTGGGCGACAAAGTGAGACTCTGTCTCAAAAAAAAAAGTGAATTTTCTCTTTCACCTACATGTATTTCATGTATTTGTGTGTTCTTTGAATTGGAAATTTAAAAAAAAAAAACAGTAAGAATGAGCTACTTTCATATCATACAAAGTACATAATAGTAAGCTGAATTCATGGTATACTTCCAAATGAATTTTTAAAAAAATCTACACAAAGACATACAGCGAAGTGTCAACAGGGATTGCCCCTGGGTAGGGTTAATTTTTTCTTTATGCCTCTCAAGAGTTCCCAGGCAATACATGGGTGGTGCCTGTACCTGCTCTGGGATGAGGGAAACCCAGCATCACAGCCTGGTTCCATTGCTCACTAGCTGTGTGACGTGGGGGCAGGGTCTTGCTTTGTCACTCAGGCTGGAGCACAATGGCATGAACATGGCTCACTGCAGCTTTGAACTCCCAGGCTCAAGCAATCCTCCTGCCTCAGCCACCAAGTAGCTGGAACCGCAGGCACATGCCACCATGCCTGGCTAATTGTTGTATGTTTTGTAGAGATGGGATCTTGTCATGTTGCCCTGGCTGGTCTCAAACTCCTGAGCTCAAGTGATTCACCGACCTAGGCCTCCCAAAGTGCTGGGAGTACAGGAGAGAGCCACCATGCCCAGCCTAGAAAGGTCATCTTCTAAGCTTCGATTTGTTCATCTGTAAAATGAGATGAGAAAAGCAGGGACCTCCTCTGAAGGATTTGGAATGATTAAAAGAGATAAGGGATGCAAAACAGAGTGCTTAATAGGGGTTTGATTAATGCCAATAATTCACATACTGTTTTTATCAAACAGGCATTCTTTTTCTTTTTAACACAAAAATCAGATCAAAACTAATAAATGTGATTAAAAAAAAAAAAAGAACCTCTGGGCAAGAGGGTTATCAGGACATCTCTTCCCCCTTAGCCCCATGCACAGTCTTGAGGAGCAAGGACAACTGGGTCACGGAGTGCCCCGGGGAGGGCCCTGAGACGCCCAGTGGCCAATTGAGAGGAGCCTGTGTGGCTCTGAGCTCGGAGCTGACTCAAATCAACATGGAAGTTTCGTGATAACATACCTGCACTCCCAGAAGAAAACAACACTGCAGAGAAGCCCCACATTGTCAAAAATCTCGAACGAATTGTTCATTCTTTGTCTTTGAGGTTGATTTAATGATATTTAGTTTTCCTAATTATTCAGCCAAGGTAGATGAGGAATCTGTTGTTCCCCTTAGCGTCCCCAGAAGCAGCCAGGGCCTGGACACTGACTGCTGTGGAGAGAAATATCATAGCTCCTATTATTCAAGTGCTAATGGCCTTGTTTAACCATCACAGCAACCCCACAGAGATTTGTGCTAGTATGCCTAGTTTACAGGTGAGAAAATTGAGGCTGAATGTGATCTTAATTTCCCTATATTCAGGACACCTTCAGGATAATTAGATCTAGCCTGGCCTGGTGTCATTTAGAAACTTGCTGCTACTCAAAGTATGGTCTGTGGACCAGAAGCAGAGCCCCAGAGTCCATAAATATGTAGCATCTCAACCTGTTCTAGCTACCGAATCAGAATTATGTTCAAGGCTGGTTTTGTTTGCTGTTTTCTGTGTCCTCTGTTTACTCTCATGGCCTTAAACCAGGCCACTATCAGCTCTCATCTGAATCACCCTCGACAGCCTTTAACTGTTCCCTCCTGTTCCTTCTCAACCAATCTGGCATTCCCTTCCTCTATATCTTTCAATGGCTCCCTATTGACTTTGCATTAACTTCCTAACAGCTTTTAGGGCGCTTCCCATTCTGGATCCTGCCTTCTCAGCCTTCATCTCACATCTCACTCTTTCATTACAGCCGCCCATGCCGCATGGTCCAGGCTCATCCAATGCCCTTGCTGGCATGCAACCCCACCTCTGGAACTTTGTCTGTCCTCATCACCTGGAAGATGCTTCGTTTTTTCTCTATCCCTGGATTGATCTTACTTGTTCCCCTGTTCTCACTGGAGCACTTCTTCTTTGACCAAGTATATTCTAGCCCCTTGAGCTTGTTCCATCCCATAGGAGTTATCACGTCTGCCTGCTGATTTATCTCCCTTTCAGATGTTAAGCACTTCAAGGACAAAAGTTGTCTTACTCATCAATGCAGCCTCGACACTTAGCATGAAATCTTGCATGTGGTGCCTTCCCCCTGCATTTTAAAAAATTTTATTTATTATTATTATTTTTGAGACGGAATTTTTGCTCCGTTGCCCAGGCTGGAGTGCAATGGCACAATCTTGGCTCACTACAACCTCTGCTTCCTGGGCTCAAGCAATTCTCCTGCTTCAGCCTCCTGAGTAGCTGGGATTAAAGGCACCTGCCGCCATGCCTGGCTAAGTTTTTGTATTTTTAGTGGAGACGAGGTTTCACCGTGTTGGCCAGGCTGGTCTGGAACCCCTGACCTCAAGTGATCCACCCACCTCAGCCTCCCAAAGTGTTAGGATTACAGGCGTGACCCCCGACGCCCGGCCTGGTGCATCCTCAATAATGGCCCTCAGTGTCCACTCTCTGGTTGCTTCTGGGTACGCCAAGGAAAACAACAGATTCCTTGTCAGCCCGAGCCGAATAATTAGGAAAACTAAATATCATCAAATCAACCCCAAAGACAAGAAACGAGAAATTCATTTGAGATTTTTAAAAATTTAGGGCTTCTCTGCAGTGCTTCTCCCCCCGCCGCCCCCAGGAATTCAAGAATATTATCATGAATTAACTTCAGAGACTCTGAAGTTCTGTCTCTTATAGCTGGGCACTTGGAGTGAAATCCCCTACGTTAAACACCCTTCTCATGGTGCCGCAAGAGCCATCACTCTTGGGATACTTTAGCCCTGTTATTTTATAACGTATTTTTTGTCTTTGTGATATAGAGCTGCATAGGATATACGTGGTTTAGCCAATACTTATAAAGTGAACATCTGTATTCACAGCCTACAAAAGAGCAGCCCCCCAAACTCCCCAGGTATCTCTTCCTCTTCCCCACAAGTAGCCACTACCCTGAATTTGGGGACAATCATTTCCTTGCTTTTCTTTGTAATTTTACCCCCCTACATAAGGATCCTTAGGCAATAGAATTTAATTTGGCCTCTTTTGCTTTTGAACTTTATATAAATGCGACAATGCTTGACGTGTTTTGGGGGTCTGGCTTCTTCCCCTCGACATTCCACCGGTGAGATTTCTCCCGTTGTTCGGGGTAGCTGCGTCATCCATTTTCATTGCGGAGTATATTTCATTGTATGGTGATGCCACTGTTTCTCTATTCTACTGCTGATGGGTGCTGGGGCTATTTCTAGTTTGGAGCTATCATGCAAATAATGTGTGAGCAACATTCTTGGCTCCATCTATGTCTTTTGGTACACATGCACCTGAGTTTCTCTAGGGAATCAATCTGGGAGTGGAGGTGCTGGGTCCTGGAGTCTGCATATATTGAACTTTACTACATAATGAGACACCATCCTCCACAGCGGTCACAGTACCTTTACTCTTGGTCTCCTGGGTAAGAATTGGAGACACTGGGAGTTTTCTTATATAGCCTATCTTAATCTCCCCGCATTATAAATTTAAAAAGGAGGAAGAGAAATAGCTCTAGTCCATAATCTCGAGTTGCCCGAGGGCTTTTTCTTTGACCTGCAGAGGCAAGTGGTTGCAAAGATGGAAGCAGGAATGAGGCGGTCCTCTCTTTGATGCCTATCTGAGTTTGGAGCAGGCGGGGATGACATTTGGGCTTCTCTGGTGAGTCAACCAGGAAGAATCTTCCCAGCTGAGATCCATTTGCCCCACCCCAGGCAGCACAAGAAGGGGAGAGTAGTCGCTCTTCTGGGCGGTTTTCAGGGCAGACGCTGATGGTGGCCTTTTGGCTCACATTTTTTTCAACAATAAAGAACTCATCGAGTGTCTGCATTGTATTTTGTTCTTTTCCTCATATGGAATACTTGTATGGTCCTTTCCAGTTGTGAAGATGATGCTATATAATTGGTGAAATTTGTATACATGTTAGATAATAGAAATAACCGTGCTGTGATTATGTAAAAGGAGAATGTTCTTGCTCTTAGGAGATGCACACTGAAGAACTAAAGGGTAGAACATCTTGATGTTTTCAACTTGCTTTCAAAATGGTTCCACAAAAATAACAATCATAACATGTATATAGATACAGATGTAGGTAGATAGGTAGATACAGGTATAGGCATAGGTATATAGATAGATATGGGTATAGGCATATAGATAGATATAGGTCTAGGTGTAGGTACATAGGTAGATATACATATAGGTATAGGTACACAGGTATGTAGGTAGATATAGGTATAGGCATAGGTATACAGGTAGATGTAGATATAGTTGTAGGTATATAGATAGATATAGCTTTAGGTATATAGGTAGATATAAGTATAGGTGTAGGTATACAGGTAGATAAAGGTATAGGCATAGATACGTAGGTAGGATAGAGGTATAGGCATAAATATATAGAAAGATACAGGTCTAGGTATGTAGTTAGATATAGGTACAGGCATAGGTATGTAGGTAGACGTATGTAGGTAAATATAGGTACAAGAGTAGGTAGGTAGGTAGATACAGGTACAGGCATATGTATATAGTACAGGCATAGGCATATATGTATATATGTATAGGCATAGGCATATTGGTAGATATAGATAGATAGACATGGGTATAGGTGTAGGTATATATAGAGAGATAGGTATAGGTGTAGGTATATAGAGAGATAGGTATAGGTGTAGGTATATAGAGAGATAGGTATAGGCGTAGGTATATAGAGAGATATAGGTATAGGTGTAGGTATATCGAGAGATAGGTATAGGTGTAGGTGTATAGAGAGATAGGTATAGGTGTAGGTATATAGAGAGGTAGGTATAGGTGTAGGTATATAGAGAGATAGGTATAGGTGTAGGTATACAGAGAGAGATAGGTATAGGTGTAGGTATATAGAGATAGGTATAGGTGTAGGTATATAGAGAGATAGGTATAGGTGTAGGTATACAGAGAGATAGGTATAGGTGTAGGTATGTAGAGAGATAAGTATAGGTGTAGGTGTATCGAGAGATAGGTATAGGTGTAGGTATATAGAGAGATAGGTATAGGTGTAGGTATATAGAGAGGTAGGCATAGGTGGAGATATGTAGAGAGTAAGGCATAGGTGGAGATATGTAGAGAGATAGGTATAGGTGTAGGTAAATCGAGAGATAGGTATAGGTGTAGGTATATAGAGAGATAGGTATAGGTGTAGGTATATCGAGAGATAGGTATAGGTGTAGGTATATAGAGAGATAGGTATAGGTGTAGGTATATAGAGAGATAGGTATAGCTGTAGGTATACAGAGAGATATAGGTATAGGTGTAGGTATATAGAGAAATAGGTATAGGTGTAGGTATATAGAGAGGTAGGTATAGGTGTAGGTTTATAGAGAGATAGGTATAGGTGTAGGTATATCGAGATATAGGTATAGGTGTAGGTATATAGAGAGATAGGTATAGGTGTAGGTATATACAGAGATAGGTATAGGTGTAGGTATATCGAGAGATAGAGATAGAGGTGTAGGTATATAGAGAGATAGGTATAGGTGTAGGTATATAGAGAGATAAGTATAGGTGTAGGTATATAGAGAGATAGGTATAGGTGTAGGTATATAGAGAGATAGGTATAGGTGTAGGTATATCGAGAGATATAGGTATAGGTGTAGGTATACAGACAGATAGGTATAGGTGTAGGTATATTGAGAGATATAGGTATAGGTGTAGGTATATAGAGAGATAGGTATAGGTGTAGGTATATAGAGAGATAGGTATAGGTGGAGGTATATAGAGAGATAGGTATAGGTGTAGGTATATAGAGAGATAGGTATAGGTGGAGGTATATAGAGAGATAGGTATAGGTGGAGGTATATCGAGAGATAGGTATAGGCGTAGGTATATAGAGAGAGATAGGTATAGGTGTAGGTATATATAGAGAGATAGGTATAGGTGTAGGTGTATAGAGAGATAGGTATAGGTGTAGGTACATAGAGAGATAGGTGTAGGTATATAGAGAGATAGGTATAGGTGTAGGTATATCGAGAGATAGGTATAGGTGTAGGTATATAGAGAGATAGGTGTAGGTATATAGAGAGATAGGTATAGGTGTAGGTATACAGAGAGATAGGTATAGGTGTAGGTATATAGAGATAGGTATAGGTGTAGGTATATAGAGAGATAGGTATAGGTGTAGGTATATAGAGATAGGTATAGGTGTAGGTATATAGAGAGATAGGTATAGGTGTAGGTATATCGAGAGATAGGTATAGGTGTAGGTATATAGAGAGATAGGTGTAGGTATATAGAGAGATAGGTATAGGTGGAGGTATATAGAGAGATAGGTATAGGTGTAGGTATATCTAGAGATAGGTATAGATGTAGGTATATCTAGAGAGATAGGTATAGGTGTAGGTATATAGAGAGAGATAGGTATAGGTGTAGGTATATCGAGGGATAGGTATAGGTGTAGGTATATCGAGAGATAGGTATAGGTGTAGTTATATCGAGAGATAGGTATAGGTGTAGTTATATCGAGAGATAGGTGTAGGTGTAGGTATATAGAGAGATAGGTATAGGTGTAGGTATATCGAGAGATAGGTATAGGTGTAGGTATATCGAGAGATAGGTGTAGGTGTAGGTATATAGAGAGATAGGTATAGGTGTAGGTATATCGAGAGATAGGTATAGGTGTAGGTATATAGAGAGATAGGTATAGGTGTAGGTATATATAGAGAGATAGGTATAGGTGTAGGTATATAGAGAGAGATAGGTATAGGTGTAGTTATATGGAGAGATAGGTATAGGTGTAGGTATATCGAGAGATAGGTATAGATGTAGGTATATCGAGAGATAGGTGTAGGTGTAGGTATATTGAGAGATATAGGTAGAGGTGTAGGTATAGATAAAGCGAGTGTGGCACAACGTTGGCAACGCTGAATCTGACTGAAGGGAGTATAGGACTTCATTGTACTATACTTGCAACTTCTCTCTCTTTATTTTTCTTTGAAAATATAAAGCTAAAAGTGACCTCCAAATCCCACTGCCCAAAGGTAAGCACTGTTTATATCAGATGGATCTCCCATGTAACTCTGAGGATGCACACGCACATGTGGTGCACACACACAGACATACACACAGAAGCAATTTTTTTCTTTTAATTTTTAATTTTAGGTCAGGGGTTATACATAAGGGTTTGTTACCCAGATAGACACATGTCACAAGGGTTTATTGTGCATATTTTTACATCACCCAGGTATTAAGCTCAGTACCCACTAGTTATCTTTTCTGCTCTCTCCCTCCTCTGACCCTCCCCCCTCAAGTAGGCACCAATGTCCGTTGTTCCTCTCTTTGTTCATGTGTTATCATTTAGCTCCCACTTATGCATAAGAACACGCAGTATTTGGTTTTTTGTTTCTGTGCTAGTTTGCTAAGGATGACGTCCTCCAGCTCTATCCATGTTCCTGCAAAAGACATGATCTCATTTTTTTTATGACTGCATAATATTCCATGGTGCATATGTACCATGTTTTTTTTGTATCCAGCCTGTCATTGATGGGCATTTAGGTTGATTCCATGTCTTTGCTATTGTGAACAGTGCTGCAGTGAACATTCACATGCCTGTGTCTTTATGGTAGAATGAGGCAATTTTGCATCCATGGGATTGTACTATATTTGCTGGCTTACGCACTTGGTGTTTATTCAAGAATGTATTGTTGCTGTCTCTTCATGTCGAAGTTTATACACATTAGGTCAAGGTTGCTCAGCATTCGTTAATACAAGAACCCTTCAGCCTATTTAACCAGTTCTGTTTGGTCGGTTTCGCTCTATTGTTGAACTTCCAATTTTTCCAGTTTTTCTGCTATTATAAACAACACCACAGTGAACATCCTTGCACACAGATCTTTACTTGCATATCCCAATATGTTTTTTGGTAAAATCAAGTACTTTAAAAAAAAGTTTTAAAATTTAGTGAAAAACTTCATGGTGTGCTTAATCTTTTTTTTTTTTTTTTTTTTTTTTTGAGACAGAGTCTTCTTCTGTCACCCAGACTGGAGTGCAGTGGTGTGATCTCGGCTCACTGCAACCTCTGCTTCCCAGGTTCAAGCGATTCTCCTGCCTCAGTCTCCCGAGTAGCTGGGATTACAGGCATGCATCGCCATGCCCAGCTAATATTTGTATTTTCAGTAGAGATGAAGTTTCACCATGGTAGCCAGGCTGGTCTCAAACTCCTCACCTCAAGTGACCCACCCGTCTCAGCCTACCACAATGCTGGGATTACAGGCATGAGCCAATGTGCCTGGCCTTCATTTTTAATGACTATTTATTGTGTTTTGATCCTTACTCTTTGTCCACAGTGCTTTACTTTACATGATCTCATTTAATTTTTATAACATCAAGACGGTGTGGGTACTGACATTATACGTATTTTAAAGATGAGGAGACAAAGGCTGAGAGGTTAATGACTTATTCAAAGTCATGCAGCCAGCTTTATCTAATTCCAGAAGTCTGGGGCTCTTAAACGATTGGCTTTGCTTAAAGTAAGAGGCGCCTGCAATTTCCTTCGATAATCAAACCACACAAAAGCCAGGCTGATTAGACTTTTGAGGTCCCCCAAAGGTCATGACCAGAATTGAGGTGGGCGTGGTGAAGCCTTGCTGATTCTGCTGGAGCTCTGCTGCCCCCTGGTGACCATGCTCTTTCATTGCTTAAATGGTTAGTCCCTCGGCAGCGGCCAGTTGTAGTTAAATTCATGCTCTTTAGGTAACAGTAAGACTAGCAACGTAACAGTGATTATCTAAATATTTTCTGAGACTCTTCACTGAGAGTTACATACACGATTAATCCAAGCCCTGCAACACAAGAGTTATCCCCATGTCAGAGAGAAGAAACCAGGGCTCAGAGAAGTTAACCCCTCCAAGGTCAAGCGGCTTACTAGTTGGCTAGAGTTCCATTCCAGTTCTCGCTGGTCCTTAAGGGTACACCCTTTCTACTGCCCCATACGTCTTACTGGTCTGGCACAAAGCAGGATCCCGGAAATTCTTCAGTAAACTTAATCTGAGCCAAAGACAGTTTGGTACAGAGACTTCAAGTATGGATTCCAGGGTCTGATAGTTCTAATCTTCATCCTGCCTCCGACACTTTCTTGCTCTATGACCTTGAGGAAGTCACTTGACCTCTCAGAGGGCCATGTGAAAACAGGGATGAGATAAGCAATGCAAGAAAAGGGCTCAGCCCAGGCGCTGGCATTGAAGAGGCAGCCAGTGCACTAAAGCTTCATATCAGGGGAATAGCATGAGGCCAGGACTGAGAAATAGCACGAGAATGAGGCCAGTTCAGTTAGAGGAGAAGCGGAGAGAGTTTGGGAGAGTCGAGCTGGAACCAGGCTCTGAGACTGACACAATGTGAAGAGGTCCCTTTGCTCTCTGGGCCTCCGTTTCCTCTCTGTCAAAGGCATTCTTTCTAAAGCTACTTATTGAGGTGCAGCTGCTGCTCTTGGACCAAAGCAGATGCTGAGTCTCACAATTTTCTCATTTCTAAAATGAGAACAAAAAATACACAACTATTCACAGCAATTTTTTTTTTTTTTTTTTTTTTGGACAGAGTCTCACTCTGCTGCCCAGGCTGGAGTGCAGTGGCATGATCTTGGCTCACTGCAACCTCTGCCTCCCAGGTTCAAGCAATTCTCCCACTTCAGCCTTCCAAGTAGCTAGGAATACAGGCACACACCACCTCGCCTGGTTTCACCATGTTGGCCAAGCTGGTCTCGAACTCCTGGCCTCAAGTGATCCACCCGCCTCAACCTTGTAAAGTGCTGGAATTACAGACATGAGCCACTGCGCCCAGCCATATTCTCCGTATTCTTATGAGGCAGCAAATATGATGGTGCCCCTCAAGTGGCTGTTTTGTTAATAAAAGTGGTACATGAGCTCTGGTCTCAGCAGTCAAGGAGAGAAGCTTGGATGTCTCGAGGGAATGAAAAGAGGTGAACTGATGACTAACATTTGTTGAAGGTTTAATATTTAATATTTGCCAAGCACTTTTCTGAGCATTCACAAATATTAACTCATTTAATACTCACATCAGCTTTATAAGGGAAGCAATTTTACTGGTCGGCCGTTATGGATGATGTTGGGCCAAGTGACCCAGAGTTGGCCAATCACAGATTCCTATGTGCTGGCCTCAGTGATTAGCTCAGGGAGAACCATAAAACCCCAGCCTAACCAATCGGATCATTTCTAGGCGTTATGTACCTGAATGCCGGAGGCAAAAGGCTTTTCTTTTAGCTTTGGGGTGCTAAGGTGATTGATGTCAGTCAATCACCTGAAGCTGCCTGGAGCCACTCTGTAGCCAGGAAAACCCAGCTAAACAGCTTTAGAATGAGACCAGTGCATTGAGAGGCAAGATAAAGAGGACTGAGTTAAGACCAGTCAATATTGTTAGAATCTCTGTAACCACTTTTTCCTTTCTACATGCGTAAACCAGTGAATCTCATTTTTCTCTTAAAGCTAGTTTGAGTTGGGATTCTGTCACTTACAACTATTGGCTCTCACCAATGCACGTATATTAGTCCACTTTCATGTTGCTATAAAGAAATACCCAAGACTGGGTAATTTATAAAGGAAAGACGTTTAATAGACTCACAGTTCCGTCTGGCTGGGGAGGCCTTAGGAATCTTACAATCATGGTGGAAGGCAAAGGGGAAGCAGGCACCTTCTTCACAAGGTGGCAGGAGAGAGTGAGTGTGAGAAGGAGGAAGTGCCAGACTTTAAAACCATCAGATCTTATGAGAACTCACTCACTATCACGACAACAGCATCAGGGAAACCGCTACCATGATCCAATCGCTTCCCTCCTCCACACCTGAGAATTACAGGTCCCTCCGTAATCCCTCCCTCGATGTGGGGATTACAATTGGAGATGAGATTTGGGTGGGGACACAGAGCCTAACCATATCAGCACATACACAAATAATGCTAATAGTTATGGCCACCAGCACAATAATATTAATAATAATGTCCTTCTAGATGATTGGCATTTGACATGGTCTTCAAGACTCAAACATTATACCCCCTGTGAACCCTTGCTGGAGGGACTTCTTCTGGGTGAAGGTAGTCACTTTATAATGAACGGATTTTACATCATTTTCATCATTGTTGTGCTTTTTATTCTATTGAATTGTAAAGTCATATACACCTTGCTTTTATGTCTCCTTGATTTTGCCCATTCTGTTTCTTCCAACTGGTTTGTTCTCTGCTTCCCCATCTGTAAGAAATCTGTTTTGCAGTTATAAAGAGGACCAGTTTCTGAATCAAACAGAACTTGGTTCAAATTCCACCTCTTCGACTTCCTAGCTCTTTGACCTGGGTCAGCTCTTTAACCTGAGCCTCTCTGAGCCTCAGTTTTCTCATCCATAAAAATGGGTATTCTAACAGTACATGGTACACAAGATTGATGTGATTTGGTTAAATTCTGGAAGTTATCTATAATTGCTAGTGAATTTTTTTTTTTTTAGATGGAGTCTTGCTCTGTCGCCCAGGCTGGAGTGCAGTGGCGCAAACTCGGCTCACTGCAAGCTCCACCTCCCAGGTTCACGCCATTCTGCTGCCTCAGCCTCCTGAGTAGATGGGACTACAGGCACCCACCACCATGCCCAGCTAATTTTTTTTTTTTTTGTATTTTTTAGTAGAGACAAGATTTCACTGTGTTAGCCAGGACAGTCTCCATCTCCTGACCTCGTGATCTACGCGCCTCGGCCTCCCAAAGTGCTGGGATTACAGGGGTGAGCCACCATGCCTGGCCGTGAATTCTTTAATATTATTTTATTATGGAAGACTGTTTCTTGGTGGTGTTTGGGGTTGTGGTCAAAGTTCAATGGAGAGGCGGGTGGACTGGAGGAAATGCCTCTGTTTGAATTTTCCCATCACAAATTTCAATCTAGGTTAATCAGCATGTATATCAGGGGCTTAGCGTAAGCTACCATTTATCCCCAGAGATAAAGGAATTCCCATAAAACCCTAGGCTTCCAAGCAAGCATCTTCCCACACTCAGCACATCCCATTCCCACAATCTTGGGTCTCTCCAAGGAATACAGCAGCAGCAGGCAAGATATGAATGAGTCCCATTGTGGAGAGAGATTTTGCGAGATGCCCGTGCAGGACTCTTATTTAGGAAAATAATTCTCGATAAGCTGAAATGTCTCTGTCTGAGAAATCCATTTTGGGGACCGACCTTTGGGTGTCATGGTTCTGATAGCAGATACATCACTTTGATTCTTCC
The DNA here is from genome assembly GCF_047675955.1 of Chlorocebus sabaeus. Lineage (NCBI taxonomy): Eukaryota > Metazoa > Chordata > Mammalia > Primates > Cercopithecidae > Chlorocebus > Chlorocebus sabaeus. The sequence goes on along the minus strand of NC_132914.1, from coordinate 111,769,757 downwards.
CAGCTTTACCTGGGATGAGTGTTCCTTATCAAAAGCATGTAGGTTCTGCGGCCAGAGAGGCACGGGTAGGAATTCTGGTTTCTCCACTTACCTGCAATGTGAACTTGGTCCTTCAAATCCTAATTCCACGTCTATCAAGCAGGGATATCTTCCAAAGCAGCTGTTTTAAATATTAAATTAGATCATATCTCTGCCCAGTGACTTGACACATAGTGTTCCAGGTATCCCTAGCTTTGTGGCAAGCCGCCTTAAAACTTAGTGACTTCAAATAGCAACAACATGCATTTTGCTCATAGATGTACAACCTGGGCAGGGCTCGGTGAAGACTGTTTCTCTCTGCTCCACTCAGCAAAGGCTGGGATAGCTCAACGGTTATGAGCGGAGATCATCAGAGTTCACTCATTCATGTGTCTGCTGGTTGACGCGGGCTGCTGGTTGGTAACTCAACTGAGACCGTTGGCCGGAACATCTACCATGTGGCCTCTCCATGTAGCTTGGGCTGCCTTACAATATGGTAGCTGGATTTCAAGGGTGAATGTCCCAAGCGAGAAATGGCTCAGATGGAAGCCATATCATTGTTTACGACCTAGACTCAGAAGTCACACAGCTTTCCTTCTGCAATATTCCATTCACTGAGCCAGTCACCAAGGCCTGCTTAGGTTCAAGAGGAGAAGTAGCTCTATCTCTCGATGGGAGGGTGCCAAGTTTCTGGAAGAGATTATGGCATCAGAAATATTGCTTTAATCACTTTTGGAAAATACACATTGCCTTTGTTTTTGTTGTTTGTTTGTCTTTTTAAACAGAATCTCACTCTGTTGCCCAGGAAAGAGTGCAGTGGCATGATCTCGGTTTACCGCAACCTCCACCTCCCAGGTTCAAGCGATTCTCCTGCCTTGGCCTCCCCAGTAGCTGGGACTACAAGTACATGCCACCACACTCAGCTAATATTTTGTATTTTAGTAGAGATGGGGTTTCACCATGTTGCCCAGGCTGGTCTCAAACTCCTGAGCTCAGGCAATCTGCTCACCAGGGCCTCCCAAAGTGCTAGAATCACAGGTGTGAGCTGCTGTGCCCAGATTAAATTGCCTCTTTTAATGAGTGCCAGAGAAAGAGCAATTCTTAAGATCGCTCACTCTCTGAGCATTACAAATATGTTTTCTTTTTTGTTTGCTTTTTGTTGTTTTTGTTTATTTGTTGAGACAGGGTCTTGTTCTGTTGCCCAGGCTGGAGTGCAGTGGCACGATCATGCCTTACTGCATCCTTGACTTCCCAGGCTCAAGAGATCCTCCCACTTCAGCTTTGTGAATAGCTGGGACCAAAGGCGCACCGCCATGCCCGCCTAATTTTTAAGTTATCTGTAGTGACAAGGTCTCACTCTGTCGTCCAGGATGGTCTCAAACTCTTATGCTCAGACCATCTGCCCACGTTGGGCAAAGTGCTGAGATTACAGGTACTGGCCTACATATGTATTTTCTAAGACATATATATTCTCTTACTTGTAAGACAGGAGTAAATAATATCTGCTTTGCAGATAAGTTGGAAAAATAACAAATAGCATATGAAATATCCCAATAGGTAGTAGGTGCTCAATAAAGAGCGATTAAACTAGTAACTCATGGCCAGTCACAGCAGCTCATACCTGTAATCCCAGCACTTTGGGGGACAGAGGTGGGAGGATCATTTGAACCCAAGAGTTCAAGACCAGCCTGGGCAACATGGTGAGACCTTGTCTCTACAAAAAACACAAAAATTAGCCTGGCGTGGTGGTGCACAGCTATAACCCCAACTACTCGGAAGGCTGGGGTAGGAGTATCGCTTGAGCCCAGGAGGTCTAGGATGCAGTGGGCTATGATCATGCCACCGCACTCCAGCCCGGACCACAGAGTGAGACGCTGTCTCAATAAACAAACAAACAAACAAACAAACAAATAAAGAAATAAAATAGTAACTCATATTTGAATACATAGATACAGGGAGGGGAACATCATACACCTGGGCCTGTCGGGAGTGGGGGGCAAGGGGAGGGAGAGCATTAGGACAAATACATAATGCATACGGGGCTTAAAACCTAGATGACGGGTTGACAGGTGCAGCAAACCACCATGGCACCTGTATACCTATGTAACAAGCCTGGGTATTCTGCACACGTATCTCAGAACTTAAAGTAAAATAAAATAAAATACAGTAACTCGTATTTATTGAGCCATTGCCAGGTACCAGGCACTACTTTCTGAACACTTCGTTGTGTTTTGTTTTATTGAATCCTCACAAGAACCCTATTACATAGGTTGTATTATCATTACTGTTTCACAGATAAGGAGGCTGTGGCTCAGAGAAGTTAAGCAACGTGCATAAGGGTCACACAGCTAGTTGTTAGGACTCCCAGGATTCAAACCCAGGCAGCACCGCTAGAGCATGAATGCTTTCAAACACAATACCATACTTCCTCTCAGTGGTGATGTTTTGTTCTCAGTACAAGGGTTTACAGTGTGACCCAGTGGAAATTACTAAAACCATAGACCCAAGAGGCAGGAGGTAAGGTAGAAAAGGCAATTGAAGGCTGAGACTTGATGGACATCTAGTGCCAGTGAGGTGAAGGCTGAGGTTGGTTTGTGCCTTACACAACCGTGATCAATACAGCCTACAAATGACACCCCAAGCAGGTAGATGTAAGGATTCCTGGTCACCTCTTGGTTGAATCCAGCTAGCCATTGAGGCAGTCTTTTCCCAGTATCTGCTCAGCTACCACTTTGCCCTGCCAAGAAGTTCAGCTTTTATTACATACCTAATTTTGCCTTGGTTTTATGATGAAAGTAATATGGATTCATTGTAAAAACGAAAAGGCAAAAGTATATACAGAAAAAAGGAAACATTTTAGCCGGGCATGGTGGCACATGGCTGTAGATCCAGCTACTCGGGAGGCTGAGTGGGGAGGATCACTTGAGCCGAGAAGGCTGAGGCTGCAGTGAGCCATGGTGGCACCACTGCACTCCAGCCTGGATGACAGAGTGAGACCCTGTCTCAAAAAAAAAAAAGAAAAAGAGAAAGAAAAAGAAAGTAAAAGTTTTCTCTAATCCCTTATCCTACAATGTCACTCCCCAGAGGAAATCACCATCTGTAGTTTAGTGAGTAGCCTTCCTCATTTTTTTTTTTTTTTCTTTTTTTCCAGACAGGGTCTCGCTCAGGTTGGTTGCCCAGGTTGGAGCGCAGTGGTACAGTCATAGCTCACTGCAGCCTTGACTTCCTGGGCTCAGGCGTTTCTCCCACTCAGACTCCCGAGTAGCTGAAATTACAGGTGCATGCCACCATGATTGGCTAATGGTTTGTATATTTAGTAGAAATTGGGTTTTGCTATGTTGCCCAGGCTGGTCTCACACTCCTGGACTCAAGCATTGCACCCACCTTGGTCTCCTCGAGTGCTGGGATTACACGCATGAGCCACTGCACCTGGCCCTTCGTTTTTTTAAAATATAGAAAACATTAGAGAAGGCAAAACCTATTTTCTTGCAATTTGCTTTTTCTTCTTCTTCAATTTAACAATGTATCAGGGACCTCTTACCATAACAGTACATTTAAACTGCTGCTGAGTGCTCCACAATACAGCTGTGCTCCAGTTTATTTCACTAATCGCCAGTTCATGGACACTGAGGTTGTTTTCATTTTTTGTTGGTTATAACCAAAGCTGCAACAATTACATTGTTGTATGCTTGGGTGAGTATTTCTGAAGGATAGATTGTTTTTCAATTATGCTGCAAATTTGAGATTCAGGGGGTACATGCGCAGATTTGTTTCATGAGTATATTATGGGATGCTGAGTTAGAGATTCAATTGAACCCATCACCCAAACAGTGAGCATAGTACTTGATAGGTAGTTTTTCAGCCCTTGCCTCCTCCCCTCCCCCACCACATTGGGAGTCTCCAGTGTCTGTTGTTCCCATCTTCATGTCCATGTGTACCCAGTGATTAGTTCCCACTTGTAAGAGAGAACATGGGGTATTTTGGGGTTTTCTTTCTGTGTTAATTTGCTTAGGATCATGGCCTCCAGCTGCATCCATATTGCTGCAAAGGACATTATTTCATTCTCCTTTTTTATGGCTGCATACTATTCCATGGTGTATATGTGCCACATTTTCTGTATCCAATCCTAGGTTGGTTCCACGTCTTTTCTATTGTGAATGTGCTGTGATGAACATGTGAGTGCAGGTGTCTTTTTGGTAGGGAAGGATGGATTATTAGAAATAAAAGCCAGGCATGGTGGCTCATGCCTGTAATCCCAGCACTTTGAGAGGCCAAGGTGGGCAGATCACAAGGTCAGGAGATCGAGACCATCCTGGCTAACATGGTGAAACCCCATCTCCACTAAAAATACAAAAAAATTAGCCGGGTGTGGTGGTGGCCGCCTGTCATCCCAGCTACTTGGGAGGTTGAGGCAGGAGAATGGCATGAACCCGGGAGGTGGAGCTTGCAGTGAGCTGAAATCACGCCACTGCACTCCAACCTGGGCAACAGAGCGAGACTCCATCTCAAAAAAAAAAAAAAAAGAAAAGAGAAAAAAGAAATAAAAGACATAGGCCAGGCATGGTAGCTCACACCTGTAATCTCAGCAATTTGGGAGGCTGAGGCGGAAAGATTGCTTGAGCTTGGGAGGTCAAGGCTGCAGTGAGCTGTGATTGTGTCACTGCACTCCAGCCTGGGGGACAGTGAGACCCTGTCAAAAAAAAAAAAAAAAAAAAAGAAATAAAAAACCAAGAACAGCAAAAAACTAAAAATCAACAAAAACCACCTGCTCCTTAACACACCCAATTTAGGGTCTTTCCCTTCCCTACTCCGCTACCAGTGCTACCTGGGGTCACCTCCCAAATAAACCACTTGCCCTCACGTCCTTGTCCCAGGGTCTGCTTCTGGGAAAACCCAGCCCAAGGGAACACTCTTCCTGGACAGTTTTTTCCCACGAATACACAGATGACATGGATGCACCTCCTAATCCCAACCCCTGTGCTGCTTCTTAGTTTCTCTCCAGTGTCAGTGCTGGAAGTGACCTATCAAGCAGCAAGGATGGGCATTGAGGCCTCCAGGATGTAGTCACAGAGGGAGAATATAAGACTATATTGGCAGGCCTAGATTCCCGTTCTTGCTCTTTCATCATGAGCTGGTGGATCTCAGGCATGCCACTCATTTCTTCTGAGCTTCTGTTCTCCCCCTTACAGAATGCCAGATCTTATTGGTTGTTAAGATGAGATCACCTAAAGCTGCACTTTTGTTTAAAATTAAACATAAGGGCTGGGTGTGGTGACGCACATCTGTAATCCCAGCACTTTGGGAGGCCGAGGGTGGAAGATCATTTGAGCCCAGGAGTTCAAGACTAGCTTGGGCAACATAGTAAGACCTTGTCTCTACAAATAAAGAAATTTAAAAAGTTAGCCAAGCTAACTTTTTGCAGTGATCTTGGCTTTTTGCAACTTCCGCCTTCTGGGTTCAAGTGATTCTCCAGCCTCAGCCTCACAAGTAGCTAGGATTACAGTCACCCATCACCATGCCCGGCTAATTTCTGTATTTTTAGTAAAGATGGGGTTTCATCATGTTCGTCAGGCTGGTCTCAAACTCCTGACCTCTGGTGATCCACTCACCCTCAGCTTCCCAAAGTTCAGGGATTATAGGTGTGAGCCACTGCACTCAGCCTGGAATGTCTTTTTTGAAGGCCTTTACTGAATTCTTACTTTGGATTTTATTTCATTCACCTTAGTCAATTGTCTTTTTTTGCCTTCTTTTTTTTAGATCGGCTCTCACTGTCACCAGACTGGAGGTCAGTGGTGGCACGATCATGACTCATTGCAGCCTCGATGTCCTGGGCTCAAGTAATCCTCCCACATCAGCCCATGGGGTCTCTGAGACCACAGATGCACACCACCATGCCATGCCTATGTGGCTAATTTTGTGTGTGTGTGTCTGCGTGTGTGTGTGTCTGTGTGTGTGTCTGCGTGTGTGTGTGTGTGTTTGCGTGTGTGTGTCTGCGTGTGTGTAGGGATGGGGACTCGCTATGTTGCCTAGGCTAGTCTTGAACTCCTGGGCTCAAGTGGTTCTCCCACCTTTGCCTCCCAAAGTGCTGGGATTACAGATGTGAGCCACCATGCTCCTTCAAAAAACATGTTTTGTTTTTGCATTAATATGAAAATGTAATAAGAAGATATTAATATGAAAAATTTCAAACAAATACAAAACTAGAGTGAATGGCTTTATGGACCCCCAGGTACTCACTACTGATAAATTAATTACTGATTTTGAAGTGACCTATAACTAATGGCTAATCTCGGGGTTATCCATAACTCTACCAAGAGTAACCGCTATCCAGACCTTTTTTTTTTTTTTTTTTTTTATTGAGACGGAGTCTAGCTCTGTCGCCCAGGCTGGAGTGCAGTGGCGTGATCTCCGCTCACTGCAAGCTCAGCCTCCCGGGTTCACGCCATTCTCCTACCTCAGCCTCCCGAGTAGCTGGGACTACAGGTGCCTGCCACCACGCCTAATTTTTTTTTTTTTAATATTTAATGGAGACAGGGTTTCACCATGTTAACCAGGAAGGTCTTGATCTCCTGACCTCGTGATCCGCCCGCCTCGGCCTCCCAAAGTGCTGGGATTATAGGCATGAGCCACCACGCCCAGCCTATCCAGATCATTTTGAAGCAAATCTCGAAAATATTAAACACAATTCCTACTATTCACAGTGGAGACATTTCCCCTAGCAGCTGGCAGAGAAGGAGAGGAGCAGGAGGCATTCTTAATCACCACTAGAGATACCCAAAAGCGTGTGAGAAGAATGGAGTTATCTGTGGGCACAGGGAGTCGTGCCAAGACTTGAAGAGTTTCCAAGTCAACAGATAGATCTCATGTGACCTGTGACCTCAAGTTGAACAAGAACTGGCCACCGAGGCACTAGGTGTTCCCGTCACCTCCCCTGTCACCTAAGGCTTTGGTGCTACAGACTGAGATAGCTGCTCAGCCATAAATCGCAAGCATTGAGAACTTCAGTTTCAACAGCTTTGTGATTCTCCCTGCCCTCTCCACCCTGTGATGTTGAAATTTGTTGCTTTGCTCCATGTTCTAGCCGTGGGTGTAATTATTGTCGTGGGACCAGCAATTAACCTTCCGCAGAGTGACCAGTGACTCTCTGGCTGAGTGTCCTGTGGCAGAGGGAGACAGCTTGTCGGGTTCCAGCGGAAGTGCCTGGGATGTCTGCTCTCGGGGAGGAGGCGGTGGGCAGAGGACACTGGGGCCAAGGAAGGGTCCATTTTTCCCACTGGTCTCCCCAGAATGAGAGCAGGGAGGGTATCTCTGAACTTCACGGGGGAGAATAATATCTTCATTTGCACTTTGGAGATGCTGAGCAAGGCTGGAAGGTGCCCCCTTTCCAATTGTCTCTTAGAAAGTCCTTTATTTACAAACAGTTCCTGTCACATAGTAAACACATACATATTTCTTTATTTTTATCTTTTGAGACAGGGTCTTGCGCTCTGTCACCCAAGCTAGAGTGCAGTGGTGTGATCATAGCTCATTGCAGCCTCGACCTCTTGGACTAAAGCAATCCTCCCGCCTCAGTTTCCCAAGTAACTGGGATGACAGGCGTGCACCATTATATCCCACTAATTTTTTTAAAAAAAGTTATAGAGATAGGGTCTTGCTATATTGCCAGGGCTGGTCTGGAATTCCTGGGCTCAAACAATCCTCCCACCTCAGCTTCCTAAAGTGTTGGTATTACAGGTGTGAGCCATCACGCCCCACCCTGCCAGTAAATTCTCTCCCTACAAAGGGAAAGAATTCTGACTTCTATTCTGACTTCTAGTGCCACAGATTATTTTGCCTATTTTTGAACTTCATGCAAATAAGACCACACACTATGTTCTCTTTTACATCTGGTTTCTTTCAGTCATGTCTGTGAATTAATCTATCTTATCACGTGTGGTTTTAGTGTTTTCTTTTTCATGACTGTATATTGTTCCATTTAATGACCATACCACATATATCCATTCTGTTCTCAATGGACATTTGTTTTGTTTTGTTTCCCAGCTTTGAGTTATAGCAAATAAATCTGCTTAAAATATTCTTATGCGTGTCTTTTGGTGTACATAAGCACTCATTCTGAGGGGAGTATGCATTTAAGAGTGAAATTTCTGGATCATGGGGACATACGTGTGTTCAATGTTATTAGATACTGCCAAGCAGTTTTCCAAAGTGATATTACCTATTCACATTCCCCAAAGCATTGTGTCCTATTGCTCTACAGCCTTACCAATTGTTAGTACTGACAGTATTTTTTAAATTTTATACATTCTGGTGGAGGATCATGAAACATAAAAGCTAGAACTAGCGTGTGATACAGTGTGGCAAAGAAAAATTACGAACGCATTGTATTCACAACATCCAAGGACACTTTTGGGTCAAGCTTTCTTCCTATACCCACTTTTGGGCTTCAGATTTTGTCAATCACTGGAAGGGACTTAAAGCTGGAGGTAGGGAGAAAATAGAAAGATTTGCCCCATCTTAAAGGCTGAAGATAGGAAAAAGGCAACATATTTGAAATCAGCCTCCCAGTAGCTCCTACCTGTTGGCTAACTCTTTCCTCTGATGTGTATGTCATAAAGGCCAAGCTTCTCCACTGGACAGAAATTCCTGTTGTAACCTGTATAAAGTCCAGCTGCCTGTGGTCCAGTCCCCTCCCGAGTTGCATTCACAGCAATAGCAATCTGGCAGGGATGTCTACTTCTGTAGGATCATTCTGAATTCAGGTATCGACTGTGATGCGAAGCATATCTGCATGTGTGCTAGAGACAAGAGTGACCTTGGCCTTGATCCAAGTGATGTCCCCCAAATGCTAGCCAGCATAAATTTCCACAAGCATGATCATAATATATTATAAGTTCCACTTCTAGTAGGTAGGTATTCTGGAATATTCTAATGGCTGCATATGAATTCATCCTGAAATCTCCCCAAACTCTTGTTCACTCATATTTGACTGGATAGAAACCATGAACACTTAGCTTAGCCTAAGTTATAGCAGATATGCCCAATTCTTTTAACAATAAATATATTTTCAAATTTGAGTAGTATTATTTTGAGAAAAAAAATTACAACAAACCAGAGAATTTAGGGTGTGAAGTGATCAGAATTTCCAACCATTCTCACAGAATGGTGGGGATATATCACTGAGGAAGAAACACATAAACAAGAAAAATAAACGTGTTTAATTTATGACCTGACTCATAGGTACATGTATATGTGAATGTATAGACATGACTTCGTATATAAAATAACATTTACATATATACACATACATGTATACTGTATGTAGTTTCTTACCTTATACTTTATATATATGCATGTATATAGTGTTTATATGCGATTGTGTATGTAAATTCATATATATGAATGTATACATATATGTATGCATCTAATATGCATAGGTATATATAAAAATGCATATACATATGTATATATGTGTATGCATGTATACATATATCTGCAATTACGTGAATAACTTTTTTTTTTTTTTTTTTTTTGAGACGGAGTCTCGCTCTGTCGCCCAGGCTGGAGTGCAGTGGCCGGATCTCAGCTCACTGCAAGCTCCGCCTCCCGGGTTTACGCCATTCTCCTGCCTCAGACTCCCGAGTAGCTGGGACTACAGGCGCCCGCCACCTCGCCCGGCTAGATTTTTTTGTATTTTTTAGTAGAGACGGGGTTTCACCGTGTTAGCCACAATGGTCTGGATCTCCTGACCTCGTGATCCGCCCGTCTCGGCTTCCCAAAGTGCTGGGATTACAGGCTTGAGCCACCGCGCCCGGCTATGAATAACTTTTTTAATGTGACACATGGTTCTTATGTGTTGATTAGAAGAAGAGGTTAACTCTCTCTTTAGAAAGTCTAGAAGATGTTCCAGTAGCCTGTCTAGCATCTAGAGGTGCTACCATCTTCTTCATGGCCAATGTCATGGTTCAAAGAGTCACTAAAATATACTAGTTGGAAGCACCAGGATCTCACAGACTTGGGGTTAAAAACTCTCTCCCTGCTGACAAGCCATGGGGTGTTGGGACTCTGAGCCTCTGTTCCTTTTTCTTTTTGTAAAGTGGGAGTAGAAATACCATCCTCTTGGGATTTTTGTGCACGACAAACAGGATGTTATGTGCAGGGCCTGTGTACGTGCACATCCAGTGGCTGGTGTACATGAAGCACGTGGTGAGTGTCAGCCGCACTCATCATGGTTCCGACGTGGGTTGAGGCTGATTTCCCATTCCGGCCGCCCTGTGGGAAGTGGGTCGAAGGGTGCTCTGGGTGGGGCGTCAAGTGCTCCGGTGGAAGGGAAGGGATAGGGCATTTGAGATCTCTGAGAACCCGAAAAAGAGCTAGCAGGGGCCACTGAATGCTTTCTCCTTTACCGGGACAAGGGAGGTGGGAGATTTTCTGGCACCTGGTACCTGGCAGAGAAGAGGGACACTGAGAGACAGATTCAGTGAGAAACATAAAATCTTCCTGTTTATGCTCATGTTGGTCTTCTTCCTGTGTGATGTAACCTCAGGGGGCCACGAGACTCTTTATTATATTAAATATAAGGGGGCATTGAACTGGAGTTGTCCTACACTGTGCTGGGAAATGCCATGAAATAGTAGGTTATCGGTAAATAATGATCCCTTCTCTTTTCTTTAGAAGTCAACATTCCCCTACAGGTATTATCATCTCGTGTCATCTTGTGACCTCTTGATGACTTCCCATTTTTGCAATGGGAATGAGCTCAGAGTGTGGGGAAAAAAAAACAAAACAAAACAACTTCCCGGCTGACAGTGAGGAGCGTCGTGCAGGATCAGAGCCCAAATCTTCATTCACTCAACATAAATATCTACGCAGTGTCCCTGCCACTCTGTTCAAGCTTCAGGAATCACTCAGGCACAGCATAAAGAAACCACTGAGTAAAGCAGTCACCCCATTCATAAGTGACTTAAAATGTGCAGAATGGAAATAACCTAAGTAGGCTGGGCACAGTGGCTCACGCCCTTAATCCCAGCACTTTGGGAGGCCAAGGCAGGCAGATCACTTGAGGTCAGAGGTTTGAGATCAGCCTCGCCAACATGGTGAAACCACGTCTCTACTAAAAATACAAAAATTAGCTGGGCGTGGTGGTGGGCACCTATAGTCCCAGCTACTTGGGAGGCTGAAGCAGGAGAATTACTTGAACCCAGGAGGCAGAGGTTGCAGTGACCCAAGATCATGCCACTTCACTCCAGCCTGGGCAACAGAGCTAGACTCTGTCTCAAAACAAAACAAAAGGATATGCCCAGGAGATGGGGATGAGTTGAAACCATCTATCTATCTATCTATCTATCTATCTATCTATCTATCTATCTACCTATCTGAGTTGAGTTGAAGCCTTATAGCATGTTTGTAAAGAATATTATACTGACAGTAAAAACAATCTGTTTACCTGTATGATTGACCTAGGAAGACAGCCGTAATATTTTCAGTAAAAAGGTTGGTTAGAAGATAGCATGTTTAATATTCTTGCAAATGTTAACGATGTTTTATCTCTGGGTGTGGGCTTAAAAGAGTCCTTTTTGTCCTAACTGCACATGTGTATTTTCTATTTCTTCTGCAACAAAGTTGAATTTCCTGTGTAATTAAAATAATAAAAGCAAATATAAAATAGACAGAAAAGTAAAACTAGATTTGTCCCCTTAAAAATATGTCAGGATTAGGCAGGGCATGGTGGCTCACGCCTGTAATCCCAGCACTCTGGGAGGCCAAGGTGGGCGGATCACTGGAGGTCAGGAGTTCGAGACTAGCCTGGCCAGCATGGTGAAACCCTGTCTCTACTAAAAATATAAAAAATTAGTCGGTGGTGGTGGCAGGTGCCTGAAATCTCAGCTGTAATCTCAGCTACTCGGGAGGATGAAGCAGGAGAATCACTTGAACCCGGTAGGTGAGGAAGGTTGCAGTGAATTGAGATCGTGCAACCGTACTCCAGCTTGGGGCAACAGAGTGAGTCTCCATCTCAAGCAAACAAACAAACAAACAAACAAACAAACAAAGGTGTCAGGATTAAAGAAGGGGCAGTTATCTGCCCAATGATGTGCTACCTGGTAAGTAATAGAGTTGAACCCAGGTCTCCTTGTTCCCAAACTGAACCTAATAAAGGCAGCTGCTATCCACTGGAAAAAAAAAGAAAGTCATGGCACATGAACACCTGCTCAACATCAATAATCATCTGGCAAATATAAATCAAAACCACAAAGGCGTACCACTTTATATCAATTAGGATGGCTACTATTAAAAATAAAACAAAACAGAAAACACAAATGTTGGCTGGGTGCTGTGGTTTATGTCTGTGATCCCAGCACTTTGGGAGGCCAAGTCTGGAGGATTGCTTGAGGCCAGGCATTCAAGACCAGTCTGGGCAACCCAGGGAGATCCCATCTCCACAAATAACAAAAAAAATTAGTTTGGTATGGTAGCAGGTGCCTGTGGTCCCAGCTACTCAGGAGGCTGAGGTGGGAGGATTGCCTGAGCCCGAGAGGTTGAGGCTGCTGCATGAGCTGTGATTACATGACTTCACTCCAGCCTGGGTGACAAAGTGAGATCCCGTCTCAAAAGAAAATACAAATGTTGGCAAAAATGTGGAGAGATTGGAACCCTTGTGCACTACTAGTGAGAATGTGAAATGGTGCAACTGCTAAAACAGTAGGGTGGTTCCTCAAAAAGCTAGACATAGACCGCTATGTCTATAGAGGGACAGAACTAATAGGATAGATGTATATATAAAGGGACGTTTATTAAGGAGATGATCACAAGGTCACAATAGGCCTTCTGCAAGCTGAGGAACAAGGAAGCCAGCCCGAGACCCAAAGCTGAAGAACTTGGAGTCTGATGTTCAAGGGCAGGAAGCATCCAGCATGAGAGAAAGATGTAGGCTTGGAGGTTGAGCTAGTCTAATCTCTCCATGTTCTTCCGCCTGTTTTTATTCAGGTCTCGCTGGCAGCTGATTAGATGGTGCCCACCTGGGTTAAGGGTGGGTCTGCCTCTCCCAGTCCACTGACTCGAATGTTAATCTCCTTTGGCAACACCCTCACAGACACACCCAGGATCAACACTTTGCATCCTTTAATCCAAACAAGTTGACACTCGATATTAACCATCGCATAAACTGACCATATGATCCAGCAATTCCACTGCTGGGTGTCTACCCCAAAAAATTGAAAGCAGGGACTTGAAGAGATATTTGCACACCCATGTTTATAGCAGCACGTATCACAGTAGTCAATGGGCGCAAGCAAGCCAAGTGTCCATTAACAGACGAGTGGATAATCAAAATGCAATGTATCCATGTAATGGAACAGTATTTGGCCTTAGAAAACACGGAAATTCTGGCAGGTGCTACCACAGGGATGAACCTTGAGGATATTACGCTGAGTGAAATAAGCCAGACATAAAGAGACAAATACTGTGTGATTCCACTTATAGGTGGTACCTACAGTCGTCAAACTCATAGAGATAGAAAGTAGAATGCTGGTTGCCAGGAGATAGGTTGGAGAGTGAATGCAAGGTTATTGTTTCATGGGTGCAAAGTTTGAGTTTTATAAGATGCAACAAGCTCTGAACCCCGTAGATGAGGAAGGTTGCAGTGAATTGAGATTGCGCAACTGTACCCCAGCTTGGGGCAAAAGAGTGAGTCTCCATCTCACTCTGATGCTGATGGTGTTGACACAGCAGTGCGAATGTATTTAATGCTACTAAACTGTATGTACACCTAAAAATGGTTGAGATTGTAAATTTTATATTACATGTGTCTTACGACAATTTTAAAAAATCAGGTGAGGGGAAATTAAGCAATGAGTCAATGAGGTGCATGTTTTAGATTTTGTGTGAACAAGGCCAAAAAGGTTGTAATTAAAAAAAAAAAATCAGATCTGGGAGAAGCAGGCAGAGATAGAGGTTGTCAGAAAAATAACATGTTAAGAATACATGTTTGGCCAGGCATGGTTGCTCACACCTGTAATACCAGCACTTTGGGAGGATGAGATGTGAGGATCATTTAAGGTCTGGAGTTTGAGATCAGCCTGGCCAACATGGTGAAACGCTGTCTTTACCAAAAATACAAAAATTAGCCAGGCCTGGTGGCAGGCATCTGTAATTTCAGCTACTCGGGAGGCTAAAGCAGAAGAATTGCTTGAACCCAGGAGGCGGAGGTTGCAGTGAGCCAAGATCACACCACTGTACTCCAGCCTGGGTGACAGATAGGGATACTGTCTCAACAACAACAACAATAAACATTTTTTTCTCGAATGGAGTCAGACCATTTAAACCATCTGTTGTACTAATAACAATCTATCATTCTAAGATTAGCTTGTACTATATTCTTTATGTAATGAGAACATTTCTCTTTCCTATTTTTATATTTATTTATTTATTCGAGACATGGTCTCACTTTGTCACCCAGCCTGGAGTGCAGTGGCACGATTGTGGCTCATTGAAACCTCAAAATCCTGGGCTCAAGCGATCCTCTTGTCATCAGGCTCCTGAGTAGCTGGGACAATAGGTATGAGCCACCCCACCTGTATTTTATACTTCTTTAAAAAAAAAAAAAAAACTTTATAACTCTTGTTTTCACCAAAAGTGTTGATAGAAAAGAAGTGGCACAATATTATACCAGAAAATTTCAAAACAATCTCTTTTTTCTATCTTGTGGTTATTAAATGTGTTTGGTTTTAGTGCATAAATATTATTAACATTAAGCATTCAGAAAAAGCAACACATGTTCTTTTCACCAATTTTAATGAAGGATTTTTAAGGCTGGAGAAGTATCAAACAGGTGAAGAAGCTTACAAACACCATCAGAAAGTACTGAGCTGATCAAACCCAAGACATTTGCAGTGGCGGCTACGGACCCCTTTAGCAATTGGGAAAGCTCCAACCCCATTTCAGGATAATGTTTTTCATGACGTAAAATGCTTAGAAGAAACCAGTTCTATTAAAAAAAAAAAGTCATCAAAAATTTTAAAAATACAGTCATCAAAATGGAAAGAAATTTTGTACATAGAAATACGTGGCGGGGCATGATGGCTCATGCCTATAATCTCTGCACTTTGGGAAGCTGAGGCAGGTGGATCATTTGAGGTCAGGAGTTTGAGACTAGCCTGGCCATCATTGTGAAACCCCATCTCTACTAAAAATACAAAAGAAAAAACTAGTCCCAGGCAGGCCGGGCACAGTGGCCCACGCCTGTAATCCCAGCACTTTGGGAGGCCGAGGTGGGCGGATCACGAGGTCAGGAGATCAAGACCACGGTGAAACCCCGTCTCTACTAAAATATACAAAAAATTAGCTGGGCGCCATGGCGGGCGCCTGTAGTCCCAGCAACTCGGGAGGCTGAGGCAGGAGAATGGCGTGAACCTGGGAGGCGGAGCTTGCAGTGAGCTGAGATCTGGCCACTGCACTCCAGCCTGGGCGACAGAGCGAGACTCCACCTCAAAAACAAAACAAAAAAAAAAACAAAAAACAAAACAAAACTAGCCCCGGGCGGTAGTGGCGTGCACCTGTAATCCCAGCTAATCAGGAGGCTGAGGCAGGAGAATCGCTTGAGCCTGGGAGGTGGAGGTTGCAGTTAGCCGGGATCGCGCCACTACACTCCAGCCTGGGAGACAGCGAAGCGAGATTCCGTCAAAAAAAAAAAAAAAAAAAAAAAAAAAAAAAAAAAAAAAAGCCCAAACAGAAATATGTGAAGTAAGAGGAAGAAAATGAATACTTATGAGGCTCCACTAGGCACCAGAACCACGTTACGATTTAATCTTCACAATACCCTATTGTAGAAGAAGGAAGTATTACTATCATTATTATTGTCATCCCCTTTTTGTATATAAGGAAACTAAAGATCAGAGAGGTGATGTGACTTATTGAAAGTCACACACTGATATAGTTTGACTGTGTCCCCACCCAAATCTCACCTTGAATTGTAGTTCCTGCAATTCCCACGTGTTGTGGGAGGGACCTGGTGGGAGGTAATTGAATCATGTAGGCAGTTTCCCCCTTACTGTTCTCGTGGTTGTGAATAAGTCTCACGAGATCTGAAGATTTTATAAGGGGTTTTTCCCCTTTCACTTGTCTCATCCTCTTTTTGCCTGCTGCCGTGTAAGTCATCCTTTTGCTCTTCCTACGTCTTCCACCATGATTGTGAGGCCTCCACACCCATGTGGAATTGTGAGTCCATTAAACCTCTTTCCTTTATAAATTACCCAGTCTCAGGTGTGTCTTTATTAGCAGCATGAGAACAGACTAATACACACCTAGTAGGTGATGGATGGGATTCAAATCTGGGGCTACCTGACTTTAAAGGCCTGGAAAAAGAGAGATAAATTAAAGAAGAATTGGTGAAAATAGTGGCAGATTAATGATAATAATGGTGGTGGTGAGGATGATGATAAAGATGGCAGCTAAAGCCTACACTGCATTAAGAGCTTTCCATGTTAACTCGCTTAATTCTCTCAACAACACTGAGGCAGATAATCTTATCTCTATTTTACAGATAAAGAAATTGAAGCGCAGAAAGGTTAAGTAACTTTCCTAAGACCACACAGCTCATCGGTGACCATTCAAAGTCAAGCATGACTATGCTCTACTGCCTCTTGGACTAACATTAACAATGGGCCAGGCATGGTGGCTCACACCTGTAATCCCAGCACTTCGGGAGACCAAGGCACGTGGATCACATGAGGTCAGGAGTTCGAGACCAGCATGGCCAACATAGTGAAACCTCGTCTTTACTAAAAATACAAAAATTATACAGGCATGGTGGCACACGCCTGTAATCCCAGCTACTCTGGAGGCTGGGGCAGGAGAATTGCTCAAATCCGGGAGACAGAGGTTGCAGTGAACCGAGATCATGCCACTGCACTCTAGCCTGGGCCACAGAGCAAGACTCTGTCTCAAAAAAAAAAGAAAAAACATTAACAATGACCTAAAATTAACTTATTATTTTCTTGCATACTTAAGTATTGTCTGTCTTCTCCACTAGAATGGAAATTCCACTCTAGAAAGTTCTTTGTCTTCTTGAGGGCTATATTCCGGGAGCCCATTGCATTACAGTGCCTCACACCCGTAATCCTAGCACTTTGAGAGGCCGAGGTGGGTGGATTGCTTGAGGTTAGGAGTTCAGGATCAGCCTGGCTAACATAGTGAAACCCTGTCTCTACTAAAAATACAAAATTACCTGGGTGTGGTAGCATGCACCTGTAGTCCCAATTACGTGGGAGGCTGGGGCAAAAGAATTGCTTGAACTTGGGAGACGGAGGTAGCGGTTCGATCACGTCATTGTACTCCAGCCTGGGCGACAGAGCAAGACTATCTCAACGAAAACAAAAAACAAAACCAAAAAGCTTTATTCAAATACAATATTACTAGATCAACGGCAATATTTTCCTGAAAAGGCAGAATATGCAATTCAAATTTACAAGTCAGAGATTTAGAATTGTACATGCCCTTTTCCTGTAATGTGCGAATTTTTCAACTAAATTAAGCTAAAATGAAAATTTTGTTTATTTTGTTTTCTTGTTCCAGCTGTTACAATATGAATATTTTGAATGAATCAATAAAGGAGTAAGAGCTGAGAAAAGGAGTGAGAGAGACAACATGGCCCAGGGAGGAGCACAGGATGCACCAAGGAACTTTTGCTGGCAGAGCTGTGAGTTAAAATATACCACAGATCTTTCCTGAAATATCACATTAGAGCTGGAAGGGACCTTGTGGGAGCATTTAGCCTACCAATCTATTTACAAGTGGGGAAAGGGAGGCCAGGGTCGCATCGTGGATGAGTGACAAAGTCCAGACTTGGTTTTCTGCCTTAGAAACCAAGGCCTGTATTCTCAGCCACATTGCTAAATTCCCTGGCTTCAAGGGCCAGCTTCATTACATCCACAGAACTTGTTTAAGTTTATCCTTCAGTGGGGACCATCTGAGGCTGCGACGTGAAACTCTTTCCAAAAACAACTGTCCTTGTGTAGAGGTCTGCATGGTGAGACCTGGAGGTGTGTGGTGGCTGTGGGGGCTGCAGGAAAGGGGTAAACCTCATTTTCATTGCTGGGCAGAGAGAAGGAAGGCGGACCAGGCCCATAAGTACTATAGGCCATGACTCTCATTTCCTTCCAAATAACTCTCTCAAGCTGTATAAACTTTCTGCCTGAAAAATAAATGACTGCCCCCTTAAAATAAACATTTACACCATCGGCTTCCCTGCATTCACTGCCCAGGAATGAGGCTCACCTATTACTATGCCCAGAAGTTTCCGCCAAAAGCCTGCAAACTTGTATTTTTCTCCATGACCCTTAGTAACCACTATTTGACAATCACCATCTCCTAGGAACCCATCAAAGCAAAAAGAAAGAAAGAAGGAAAGAAAAACAAAGAAAGAAAGAAAGAAAGAAGGAAAGAAAGAAAAAGAAAGAAAGAAAGAAAGAAAGAAAGAAAGAAAGAAAGAAAGAAAGAAAGAAAGAAAGAAAGAAAGAAGAGAGAAAGAAAGAGAGAGAGAAAGAAAGAAAGAAAGAGAGAGAGAGAGAAAAGGGCATGCAGGTAGAGTACATAATAATAGATTTGTGTGAAAGCAGGGATTTAGTCTCAGAATTCTGAAGTCAAGTCACATTGCATACTTGAAAGGAGAAATCTAAGAGAAAGGTAGATGGGTGTCAACATTTCTAATAAAATAGGCAATTAGGCAATCTATTTGGTGATTTATTTCTTCTTCTTCTCCTCTTCTCTTTTCTTTCTCCTCTTCTTCCTCCTCCTCTTCTTCTTCTTCTTCTTCTTCTTCTTCTTCTTCTTCTTCTTCTTCTTCTTCTTCTTCTTCTTCTTCTCCTTCTTCTCTTCTCCTTCTCCTTCTTCCTCTTCCTCTCTTTTCTTTTCTTTTCGCTGGAGTGCAGTGGTACAACTATAGCTCACTGCAGCCTTCAACCCCTGGGCTCAGGTAATCCTCATGCGTCAGCCTCCCAAGTAGCTGGGACTACAGGTATGCACCACCACACCCAGCTAATTTAAAAATATATATATTTTGTAGAGACTGGGTCTCACTATGTTACCCAGGCTGTTCTCAAACACTTGGCCTCAGGCAATCCTCCCATCTTGGCCTCCCAAAATGCTGGGATCACAGATGTGAGCCACCATGCCTGGCCTTGTTTGGTGATTTCTTGAGAAGGAGTTAATGATACATGAATGAAATAAGAATCACTTGTAGATTTCACCCATTTATTCATTCATCATTAACTGAGCCTCTATTATATAGTAGGTACCAGGCAGGCACAGTCTCATTATTACAGTACAACTGGAAAATGGCAATTATGTTGTTTACACCATCATAGTGACATAGCTCTGTTATAATAACCACCACCAAAACCAAAAATGCCTGTTAGAAAAGTTCTTTCTCTTATGCAAAGCATCATTGCATTTTAGCCTCTGAAGTCCTCTTGAGGAAGGTAGTGGTATTATCACTGTTACTGATGCTTAACCCTATATTGCAGGGTATAAAAATGAAATTCCAAGAAGTGCTTTTATGTTAAGGAATTGGTATCACTTTACTTAGCACCTCTTCTGAATTGCTGGTATTAAATGGTATAAAAATGTTCTGAGAAGAACAGGGTTATGTTACTTACAAAGCTAAAATGGAGGAGGCTTTAACTTATTCATTTATCTGATAATTAATTCACTTATCAACATGTATCTGTAATGTGCTTTTTATACGCTTTTTATACACTAAACAGCAGGCTCATTATTCGGTTGTCTAGGCTTTTATTTCTTTCCTTTTTTTTTTTTTTTTTTTTTTTTTGATGGATTCTCACTCTGTTGTTCAGGCTGGAGTGCAGTGGAGAGATCTGGGCTTACTGCAACTTCCATCTCCTGGTTCACATGATTCTCCTGCCTCAGCCTTCTGGGTAGCTGGAACTACAGGCATACACCATCACACCCAGCTTATTTTTTTTATTTTTAATAAAGATGGGATTTCACCATATTGGCCAAGTTGGTCTCAAGCTCATGACCTTAGGTGATCCACCTGGCTTGGCCTCCCAAAATGCTGGTATTACAGGTGTGAGCCACCATGCCTGCCTGCCTTCCTTCCTTCCTTCCTTCCCTCTTTCTTTTTCTCCTTCCTTCCTTCCCACTCTTCCTTCCTTCCTTTCTTCCCTCCTTTCTTTTTCCTTTTTTCCTTTTCTCCCTCCATCACTCCTTCCCTTTCTTCCTCCTTTCCTCTTTACTTTCCTTTCTATCCTAATCTTCTTAACCTCACCTACTTGAGTTTTGAAAACTTCCTCAGAAAAACTCAGATGTTCACAACCCCTCCTGCCCTACCAGTGTGTTACTCTTACAGTCTGAATTCTCTGAAAATCAGATTCTAAGACAAAGATTCAAATGTACTAAGTTTATTTGGGAGGGGGATATTAGGAAACACCAACAGGAAGGTGGGAAAGTGAGACAAGGAAGAAGGTCAATAAATGGTGCATAATCATACCAATTACCCCTGTGAACAGCTGCAGCTCCATCCTGCTGGGGGATGCTGGAAGGCAGTGTCAGCATGAGACTCAGAGTCATTCCAAGTGGGGAACGAGAAAGGAGGGTCATTATCCACTAACTTTCTACCATCATTGGTTGAGGGCTGCTTCCAGAAGCATCAGTGCACTCGATTTCCTGTCTTGTCCATACATTCTGGCTTGGTTTTTGCACAGGCTGAGTTCTTCAGCATTCCTAATAAAATAGCCCTCAAGTAGGGCATCATAAGCTGCACTAAGCAACTGTATTAGTCCCATTTTTGCACTGCTATAAAGACACTGTCTGAGCCTGAGTAATTTATAAAGGAAAGATGTTTAATTGACTCACAGTTCCACATGTCTGGGGAGGCCTCAGGAAACGTACAATCATGACAAAAGGTGAAGGGAAAGCTGACACCTTCTTCACAAGGTGGCAGGAGAGAGAAGAGTGAAGGAGGAACTGCCAGACTTGTGTAGAACCACCTAATCTCATGAGTACTCACTCACCATCACAAAAACAGCATGGGGGAAACTGCTCCCATGATCCAATCATCTCCCTCCTTCAACACATGGGGATTTCAGGTACCTCCCTTGACACATGGGGATTACAATTGGAGATGAGATTTGGGTAGGAACACAGAGCCGATTCGTATCATTCTGCCCTGGCCTTTCCCAAATCTCATGTCTTTTCACATTTCAAAATCAATCATGCCTTCCCAACAGTCCCCCAAAGTCTTAACTCACTCCAGCATTAACCCAAAAGTTCAAGTCTTAAGTCTCATTTGAGACAAGGCAAGTCCCTTCAGCCTAGAAGCTGGTAAGATCAAAAGCAAGTTAGTTACTTCCAAGATACAGTGGAGGTACAGGCATTGGATAAATGCTCCTGTTCCAAATAGGAGAAATTAGCCAAAACAAAGGGGCTACAGGCCCCATGCAAGTCCAAAATCCAGTGGGCAGTCATTAAATCTTGAAGCTCCAAAATAATCTCCTTTGACTCCACATCTCACAATCAGGGCACACTGATGCAAGGGGTGGGCTCCCACAGCCTTGGACAGCTCCTTCAGGGGCTGGTATTGAGTGTCTCTGGCTTTTTCGGGTGCATGGTGTAAGCTGTCACTGGATCTACCATTCTGGGATCTGGAGGACATTGGCCCTCTTCTGATAGCTCCACTAGACAGTGCCCCAGTGGGGACTCTGTGTGGGGGTTCTGGCCCCACACTTCCCCTTTGCACTGTTCTCCATGAGGGCTCCACCCTTGCAGCACACTTCTGCCTGGACATTCAGTGGTTTCTATACACACTCTGCAATCTAGGCTGAGGTTTCCAAACCTAAACTTTTGACTTTTGTGCACCTGCAGCCCCAACACCACATGGAAGCTGACAAGGCTTGGGACCTGCACCCTCTGAAGCAATGGCCTGAGCTGCACCTTGGCCCCTGCACTTTCAGCTGGAAGCTGAAGTGGCTGGGACACAGGGCACCAAGTCCTGAGGCTGCACACAGCTGTGGGGCCCTGGACTTGGCCCATAAAACCATTTTTCCTTCTTAGGCCTCCAGGCCTGTGATGGGAGGGGCTGTTGCCAAGAACTCTGACATGGCCTGGAGACATTTTCCCCATTGTCTTGGCAATTAACATTTGGCTCTTCATTACTTATGCAAATTTCTACAGCTGGCTTGAATTTCTCCCCAGAAAACGGGTTTTTCTTTTCTATCACATTGTCAGGCTGCAAATTTTCCAAACTTTTATGCTGTGCTTCCCTTTTAAACTTATGTTCCAACTTCAGATCACCTCTTTCAAGTTCAAAGTGTAGCAAAATTTTGCTCCTTAGTTCAACTGAGCATCTGTAATTCAAGCTACTAGGGAAGTGGAGACAGGAGAATTGCTTGAACTGAGGAGGCGGAGGTTGCAGTGAGTTGATGTTGCACCACTGCACTGCAGCTTGGGAGACAGAGCAAGACTCCATCTAAAAAAAAAAAAAAAAAGCCTGAGTTCTTATCACACAACCAGGAAAATTTAGGCACTTAGACACACTAAATGAAGGGTGGGTAGAGCAGGATTTTATTGGGCAGAAAGGAAAAAAACTCAGAGTCCTGTTAACAGGCCTCCCACCTCTCAGATTGAATCCTAGGCCACCACACAGGAACTGAAGATGCCAGGCTTCTCCCACTTCCCACAGTGTGTAGGTGGGCATGCTCAGACAAGGCCCTGGGCAAGTTCCCTCATCTGCACAAAAGTATCTGATGTAAACAAGTGTTTACCTGTTTAATAACCTTTCCCTGTGGTCCTCCCCAATTCCCTGAGATTTCCTTTTACAAGTCTTTTTTTTTTTTTTTTTTTGAGACGGAGTCTCGCTCTCTTGCCCAGGCTGGAGTGCAGTGGCGGGATCTCAGCTCACTGCAAACTCTGTCTCCTGGGTTCACGCCATTCTCCTGCCTCAGCCTCCCGAGTAGCTGGGACTACAGGCGCCCGCCACCTCGCCTGGCTAGTTTTTGTATTTTTCAGTAGAGACGGGGTTTCACCGTGTTAGCCAGGATGGTCTGGATCTCCTGACCTCGTGATCCGCCCGTCTCAGCCTCCCAAAGTGCTGGGATTACAGGCTTGCGCCACCGCACCCGGCTTACAAGTCTTTACATCAGATACTTCTGTGCAGATGGGTGGGTTGGAGATTCTCTGGGGACCCCTTTTTATCTGCCTAGGCATTTGGCTGTCTCAAAAATTACACAGATCTCTAGGACAGGGGCAAAATTCTGCCAATCTCTTTGCTAAAGAATAGCAAAAGTGACCTTTGCTCCAGTTCCCAACAAGTTCCTCATCTCCATCTGAGACCACCTCAACCTGGACTTCATTGTCCATATCCCTATTAGCATTTTGGTCAAAACCATTCAACAAGTGTCTAGGAAGTTCCAAACTTTCTCACATTTTCCTGTCTTCTTCTGAGCCCTCCAAACTGTTTAAACCTCTGCCTGTTACCCAGTTCCAAAGTCACTTCCACATTTTCAGGTTATCTTTATAGCAGCACCCTACTCTCCACAGTGCCAATTTACTATATTAATCCATTTTCACAGTGGTGTAAAGATACTATTTGAGACTGTGTAATTTATAAAGGAAAGAGGCTTAATTGACTCTCAGTTCCATGTGGCTTGGGAGGCCTCAGGAAACTTACAATGATGGTAGAAGGCAAAGGGGAAGCAAGTGTCTTCTTCACGAGGCAGCAGGAGAGAGAAGAACAAAGGAGGAACTTCCAAACACTTATACAACCATCAGATCTCATGGTAACTCACTCACTATCACAAGAATAGCATGGGGGAACCACCCCTATGATCCAATCACCACCCTCCCTCAACACATGGAGATTACAGGTCCCTCCCTCAAAATGTGGGGATTGCAATTTAAGATGAGATTTGGGTGGGGATACAGAGCTAAACCATATCAGCAGCCTTGGGTAACTAGAAGTGAGTGGTTGGGGGTATGGAAGGAAGCAATAGTGCCTGCTACACTCACCAAGGTCTATTTCTAGACACTCCACAAGTCTATGTGGATATAGGGTCTTCCTGACTATAATCAGATAGATACATGCAGCTATGAAGTCCTTCTGTTCTAGATCCTGCCCTCAACATTTCCCTGAACTGCCATCCATAGTTGTCCTCTGTGCTTCAATGTCACCTGAACTCCTCCACCACACTGCTGATACTCACTGCTGGAGTGAACATTCAAGGTTGTCCTGATATCATGCTATTGCACTCAGCCTACTTAACTGTGTCCCTAATGCACATATAATGTTCTAGAGCAGCTTGGACCATGGAGTTAACTATTCCACCTGATGTCCTTGAGCAGCTTAGGCCATGGAGTTAACTGTTCTATCTGCTGCCTCCTGATCCAACCATTCACTTCTCTCTTGTTTTTGCCTGTTTGATAAACTTTCCCCGTGGTCCTCCCCAATTCCCTGTGCTTCTACTGGTGACCAGGCACGGTATTAGTTCCCAGAACCCAGGCCTACTCAGCATAGTAACCCATCTACCTACTACAGTTATTGGCCCAGGGAGTGAACACATGATCCAATACAGCCAATCAGAACTATTCCTTGAGATTTTATACGGACACCAAGAGGTAGGAGACTTCCTTTTACACTGTGGTTGCGTGTTGAGAGGATGTTGAGTTGGAGCTTTCTACACCCATAGTTACCCATCCTCCACCACATGGAAGACACATATGTGAAGAAGACGAGGATAAGCCAGCAGCCTCCAGGGAGGAGCAAAGCTAAAAGAGAGAGAGAGAAAGAGGGAGGGAGGCGGGGGGAGAGAGAGAGAGAGAGAGAGATCCTCATGCCATCAGTGGACTTGGATTCACTGTCTGCAACCAGCTCCTGCATCGATCTTTCCAGTAACAGAGCTCATTATTCCTACTTTTGCCTAAGCTAACTTGCATTCAGTTTCCTTCATTTATTATACTTTCCACCTACTGTGAGTAGAGACACAAGGAAATGCCTTCTTTTCTTTTCTTTTAGATGGTATTTCATGGCAGAGAGCCCTTAATGCTGATCATTTAATTCTTTTTTCCTTTTCTTATATTTTTTTTTTAATAGAGATAGGATCTCGCCATGTTGCCCAGGCTAGTCTCAACTTCCTGGGCTCAATCTATCCTCACACCTCAGTCTCCCAAGTATCCGGGACTACAGGTTTACACCACCATGTCCAGCTAATTTTTGAATTTTTTGTACAGAGAGGGTCTCACTATATTGCCCAGGCTGGTCTCAAACTCCTGACCTCAAGTGATTCTCCCACCTTGGCCTCCCAAAGTGTTGGGATTACAGGTGTGAGCCACTGTGTCTGGCCTATTTAATTATTTCACATTTACCACCTAGCAGAGTAACATGGACTGCTAGTGACATTTACCTTTACTTTTAACACTACTCTCTCTTCAGGACACACTGGCATTAGAGGTAAGAGAGGCTGGTTAGGGGACATACGAGACCCATTGCATGTCATACTCAGGACTAACCACTGCTGCCTTCCCAAAATGCACGCCTTGTGGTAAACATATTGGTCTTCTCTTTCATGCACAGGAACTTCTTTTGCCCCCTTGAAAATCTGATTTCTTTTGCCTGCCTCCCCTGCCCCAGGTCTATCAGACATGCCTCTACATACCTCAATCCAACTCCCTTCCTTCCTTCCTTCCTTCCTTCCTTCCTTCCTTCCTTCCTTCCTTCCTTCCTTCCTTCCTTCCTTCCTTCCTTCTTTCTTTCTCTCTCTCTCTCTCTCTCTCTTTCTTTCTTTCTTTTGACAGTCTTGCTCTGTCATCCAGGCTGGAGTGCAGTGGCGTGATCTCGGCTCACTGCAAGCTCCGTCTCCCGGGTTCAAGTGGTTCTCATCCCTCAGCCTCCTGAGTAGCCAGGCACCCACTACCATGCCTGGCTAATTTTCATATTTTAGTAGAGATGGGGTTTTACCATGTTGGCCAGGCTAGTCTTGAACTCTTGGCCCCATGTAATACACCAGCCTCAGTTTTCCAAAGTGTTGGTCTTACAGGCGTGGGCCACCACACCCAGCCAATCCAATTTCTAATAATCCTAACTTCTATTTATTGAGAGTATACAGTTTCTTCATTACCTAAACACTTTGCCTATACTAATTCAGTTAGTCATCATAAAATCCCATAAGTCAAAATATTGCTAACATCTAAGTGGTGAAAAACAAAGCTGAGATATGTGTCCAAGTTCAACATAGGTGGTAAGTGGTGAAGCCAGATGGAGTGACTACAGAGTCCTCCACACTTTTCAATGTCTTTTTACTTTTCATTATGATTATTTTCAATCATACACAAAAGTAGAAAGAATAGCACCACAAACCCTAGGTAACAATCACTTAGCTTCAATAATAATCATTATTTTGCCATGTGTGTTTTATCATTTCTCCCTCTTTTTTTTTTTTTTTTTAATGGAGCCTCACTCTGTCACCCAGGCTGGAGTGCAGTGTCGTGATCTGAGCTCACTGCAACCTCTGCCTCTCGGGTTCAAGTGATTCTTGTTTCAGCCTCCTGAGTAGCTCGGACCACAGGTGCGCGCCGCCACGCTTGGCTAATTTTTGTGCCTCAGCCTGCTGAGTAGCTGGAATTACAGGCATGTGCCATCAAGCCTGGCTAATTTTTGTATTTTTAGCAGAGATAGGGTTTCACCATGTTGTCCAGGCTGGTCTTGAACTCCTGACCTCAAGCGATCTACCTGCCTCAGCCTCCCAAAGTGCTGGCGTGAGCCACCGTGCCCCGCCAGATTTTCTTTGTTTCTGAGACACAGTCTCACTCTGTTGCCCAGGCTAGCGTGCTCACTGCTGCCTCGACCACCTGAGCTCAAGCAATCCTCCCACCTCAGCTTCCCCAGTAGCTGAAACTACAAACATGTGCCATCCCACCAGGCTATTTTTTGTATTTTTGTAGAGATGGGGGTCTCACTATTCTGCCCTGGCTGGTCTTGAAATCTAGGGCTAAAACCATCCACCCGCCTCAGTCTCCCAAAGTGCTAGGATTACAAGCATGAGCCACCACACCTGGCCTACAATTTCAGATTTTGAAGTTTAGGTCACTAATGAATTTTTAGTTGATTTTTGTTTATGATGTAGGATAAGGGTCAAGTTTTATTATTTTCCATGTGGATATTGTTTTTCCAACACTATTTATTGAAGAGACTATTCTTTCACTATCGTGTCTTCTTGGTGGCCTTGTTGAAAATTAGTTGATGGTATATGCTTGGATTTATTTCTTGTCTCTCTTTTCTGTTCATTGTTCTATGCGTCTGTTTTTAAAGCATGTAGGGTTTTTGTTTGTTTGTATGTTTTGTTTTTGAGATGGAGTCTTGCTCTGTCACCCAGGCTGGAGTGCAGTTATGTGATCTCAGCTTACTGCAGCCTCTGCCTCCCAGGTTCAAGAGATTCTTGTGCCTCAGTCTCCTGAGAAGCTGGGACCACAGGTGGATACCCCCACACCTGGCTAATTTTTGTATTTTTAGTAGAGACAGGGTTTCACTATGTTGACTAGGCTGGTCTTGACTTTCTGGCCTCAAGTGATCCACCCACCTCAGCCTCCCAAGGTGCTAGGATTACAGGCATGAACCACTGCACCTGACCCATGTATAGGCTTTTGAATGTGACTTCCTTTACTTAGAATACTGCTTTTGCAATTCGTCCATGTTATTGAGTCTATTGGTAGTTTGTTACTTTATATTGCTGGGTAGCATTTCATTGTATGGCTGTAGTACAGATCATTTACCCATTTATCTGTTGAGGGACACTTGAATCATTTCAACTTAGGCAATTATAGATAAATCCGGTATAAACATACACATAGAGGATTTTTTGAGTAAACACTGATTTTCATTTCTTTTGGACAAATACCCAGGAGTGGGATTGCCAGTTTTTATGGCGGGTATATGTTTAGCTTTATAAGAAATTGCCAAACGGTTTGCCAAAGTCGCTAAACCATTTTGCATTTTCTTTTTTTTTTTTTAATTTTACTTTAAGTTCTGGGATACATGTGCGGAATGTGCAGGTTTGTTACATAGGTATACATGTGCCATGGTGGTTTGCTGCACCTATCAACCCGTCATCTAGGTTTTAAGACCTGCATGAATTAGGTATTTGTCCTAATGCTCTCCCTACCCTTTCCTCCTACCACCCGACAGGCCCAGGTGTGTGATGTTCCCTTCCCCATGTCCATGTGTTCTCACTGGTCAACTCCTACTTATGAGTGAGAACATACAGTGTTTGGTTTTCTGTTCCTGTGTTAGCTTGCTAAGAGTGATGGTTTCCAGCTTCATCCACATCCCTGCAAAGGACATGAGCTCATTCTTTTTTTGTGGCTGCCTAGTATTCTATGGTGTACATGTGCCACATTTTCTTTATTCAGTCTATCATTGATGGGCATTTGGGTTGGTTCCAAGTCTTTGCTATTGCAAATAGTGCTGCAATAAACATACATTTGCATGTGTCTTTAGAGTAGAATGATTTATAATCCTTTGGGTGTATACCCAGTAATAGCGTTGCTGGGTCAAATGGTGTTTCTGGTTCTAGATCCTTGAGGAATTGCCACACTGTCTTCCACAGCCATTTCTCATTTCTACCAGCTGTGTATGAGAGTTCTAATTGCCTTCTATTTTGCTCTCATTTAATACTCAAATATGTTTTTTAATCTAAAGTGCCTTTCTATGGTTTATTTGAGTCAGAATCTACAAAATAACCACATGTGGTATTTAGTTAATATGTCAGTTAAGTCTCTTTTAATAAATAATAATTTTCCTTCCTCTTCCACTCTTTAATGTCGTGCACTTATAAGGAACCAAGTCATTTATTCTAAATTTTCCACATTTTGGACTAGGTTGATTGCATACTTGTTTCCTTTGTCCTCTCTATTTATCAGGATCCAAAGTCTGAATGTGAAACTTGACTAGGCCCAAGTTTAATTTATTTTTTGGCAAGAGTAATTCATAGGTGGTATGATATATTACTGGTTGATTACATCAGAAATACCTACTGTCTGGTTGGTAAAAGTCCAACTCATCTATTATGAAGTTTACAATCAAATGTTCATTGAATTATTTTATCAGTCATTGCTGATTATTGCCTAGTTCTGTTATTCCATTAGGAGATGCAAAATGATTTTATATGTATATATATATCTTCTGCATCTATGAAATGGAATTCTTATATAAAGAAGAACTGTCCCTCCTCACCTATTTATTTACCATAAAATATAGTTTGGGCAGAGCTGGGAGTGGTGGCATGCACCTGTAGTAGCAGCTACTCCAGAGGCTAAGGTGGGAGGATTCCCTGAGCCCAGGAAGTCGAGACTGCTGTGAACTATGGTTGCACCACTGTACTCCAGCCAGGGTGACAGAGAGACCCTGTCTCATAAACAACAACAACAAATATACCATTTGAACAGAGAAGACAGGATGAATGCTTTGTTACTTCTTTTTTGTTATTTACTAGTGTCTAGTAGGATGAGTTGCTGCCATAGCAAATTCAAAAGAGGACCAAAGAGATTTTTTTCAGTATTATTGTAAATTCATGACTTTTTATATTTTAATTCTAATTTTTGAAGGAAGCTCAAACTCTTTTCCACAGGGCACATTCAAATCAGATGGTATGGCTGGACCCTTGTTTGAAGTCCTCTAGGCATTTCCCAACAGTTTAGGTGACATTGTCAGCCAAGGCTCACTGTGGAACATGCCGTGTCCCTCTCTACCCAGGCTTGTCTGAGTCTCATCTCTGGACCAGCTGAGAGACCTTGATAAAGATGCCTTTTCCTTTCCCCAAGCCATAATACAGGATGTCAGTATGATTTTTCATTTACTCAGCTCAGCTAGTTTGAGTTGAGTAAATGAAACCAACACAGAGAATTTTTGTCTGTAACCGGGAGCTCCCAAGGGTAGATCAAGATTTTGGTTTTTGTTGTATTAAGTTCAAGTGATGTAATCAGAATTCCATCTCTCTCTCAATTACTGGCTGTTGAGAATTTGTGTTGGTGTCATTCTAGGGCAGGCTCTGTTTGCAAAGGGGTCCCAGAGGTTCTTATACAGCCTGTGGGGTCATTGTTAGGCTCCTTCATATTCAACCACTTGTTATGGATAAAAAGCATACTCATCAATACATGGAGGTTATTGGCTGCACAGTGAATTATAATAATGCAATTTTAAAGTTTCCTAATCACTAGTGCTAAGCTTTACCAAGTGAGTTGTGACCCATGCTCAGCAGTACCACAATCTCTAATAGGTTCTTACCACAGGTGCCTTGTCTCTGCCTGGAAATGCATCTGTTGTAGGTGTGTGCTTGGATGGTGTCAGGAGCTGGCTAGAAGTGGCTGGGAGATGGTATCCCAGGGGCAGCCCTCAATTAGTAACAAGCAGGAGTTCAAGGATAAATTCCCCAGTTCCTCATTTCTCAGCAAGACATCAACTTACAGAGTTTCCCAGAAGTCTCCAGGAGTACTGAGACAAACATTGTCATGGAGACCATGACCCAGTGGTGCTAGAGGAATTAAAGACACACACAGAGAAATATCGAGTGTGGAGTGGGAAATCAGGGGTCTCACAGTCTTCAGAGCTGAGAGCCCCAAATGGAGATTTACCCACATATTTATTGAGAGCAAGCCAGTGATAAGCATTGTTTCTATAGATTATAGATTAACTAAAAGTATTCCTTACTGGAAATAAAGGGATGGGCTGAAATAAAAGGATGGGTCTGGTTAGTTATCTGTAGCAGGAGCATGTCCTTAAGGCACAGATCACTCATGCTATTGTTTGTGGTTTAAGAACACCTTTAGCGGTTTTCTGCCCTGGGTGGGTCAGGTGTTCCTTGCCCTCATTCCAGTAAACCCACAACCTTCAGTGTGGGCATCATGGCCATCATGAACATGTCACAGTGCTGCAGAGATTTTGTTTATGGCCAGTTTTGTGGCCAGTTTATGGTCATATTTGGGGGCCTATCCCCAGCATGTCCCCGTTATTTTTTTGGAAAGTGGTGAAAGCAAAGGCAGCTTTGTCATGGTGAGCTACTTCTCGCGGGACTCGGGATCTGCATCTGCAGACTATACAAAGACAAACAACACAGATTAATAACACAATCATCATTAAAATCACAGAGCTTCCAAGTGTTTTTATCCATTTTAATGGGTTACTAGCTGCTAATCTGTCTGCAGCTCCTTCAAGCATTCCAGTTTCTGGCATTAAGGCCAGGTGTGCCTGGGATGCTTTAAATATTTGTTCTTTTAATTTTGCAACATCCAAAGACAAGTTTGCAGAGTGTTCTTCTAGATTTTTTTTTATTCTTTCCCAAATTTTGATCTTATTAAGTGCCATTAATAGTTTCCACAAATCCTTATGTTTAGCTCCTACAGCAGGCCATATCATTTGAGGTTCAGGTGCCACTATACCGCCATATTTCCAGATAACAGGAAGTCTTGCCATACTTCTTACCATTTCTACCATCTGACCGTTTTGTTCAGACCAGCTGAACACAGTGTGGCTGTGGCACACACAATGAGAGGTGCAATTCAAGCTAAACATTCCCTTAGGAGACCAATCAATAATGATTCCATAGGAATAATTGTTCAGCACCTCTGCCTGTTCTGCAATGCAGTCTTGCCAAACTAGTACGTTCATGTTTTCTGGCCAGGTTCAATTTTGTTTACAAATAGGTTTTTGAGGGCGGTATGCCTCAGTCATAGGAGCAGATCCATGATGGTAAATACTGAGATTAGAAAGCATGTGTAACTGTGTCATAGAGTGATTACATCCAGACATTATTGCCAGCCAAGATTGATAAATATACCCAATAAGTATAATTGTTCTGTGTCAGCCCATACTCACGGCAATGGTGATCCCCGCTATCATAGCTACCATTAAATTACTCATTGTGACTGGTTGTCTTGCTTTCCTCAGGTTTTCTTCCACCATCTGCAACAGCTTCTTGATCTGTCCCCAAGTAGGTGGCTGTGTTTGACAGGTGTTGCTCATGACAATTGGGCTCCTCCTCAGCATCAGTCTCGACATGGATGCAACTTGGGTGGTCCTCAGGATCCCCCTTGAATCTCTTCCTTAGCATCTGGTTCATGATAAGGTTTCAGGTATCCTGATGGTATCCAAACTGGCTGTTGATTTGGTCCTGGAGAAACACAAGCGTAACCTCTACCCCAAGTTGTTATTTTACCTATTTCCCAAATTTTGGTATTGGATCTCTCCACCAAATCAGTTGTTCTGCTTCAGTCTTTGCAGCTGGTTTCTGTAGATGCTGTTCAGCTGCTGAGAACATCTGGCCTTTAGGCAGGCTCAAAAAATTTAAAGTTAATAATGCTAGATTCAGTTGCATCTGGGGTGTCCCATAGTCCCTGTTTTACCCCCTCTGCTTTTGCAACTGCTGTTTCAGGGAGAGATTCACTCTTTTCACTATGGCTTGTCCTTGAGAATTATACACGATGCCAGTAATGTGTTTAATATTCAATACAGAGAAAAATGTAGCTAGAGCTTGGCTACTATAGCCTGGGGCATTATCTATTTTAATAGAAGCTGGAATGTCCATCACTGCAAAACACTGCAAAAGGTGACATTTAACACAGGCAGAAGACTCTCCTGATTGGCATGTTGCCCAGACAAAGTGAGAAAAGGTGTCCACACATACATGTACATAAGCTAGTCTCCCAAACGAGGGAACATGAGTGACATCCATTTGCCAAAGAGAATTAGGTTGCAATCCTCGAGGATTAACTCCTCTTGTAAAAGATGAGGAATGTACCATTTGTCAAGTTGGGCATCACTGGATAATAGCTTTATTTTCCTTCCAGGTAATGCTCTATCTGCTTTTGAGACCAGCAGCATTAACATGGGTTAAATTGTGAAAGTGTCTAGCATTAGTTATTGCATTAGCAACTAGGTGATCCGCCATTTGATTCCCTTCAGTTAAGGGTCCTGAAAGAGGTGTATGAGCCCTAATGTGAGTGATGTAAAAAGAGTGCATTCTACTCCTAACTGGTGTTTGCAATTGGGTAAATAAAGTCATCAGTTGTTCATCTGTATGAAATCGTAACTGAGCATATTCAATTAATTGTGTGGAATGAACCACGTATGAAGAATCAGAAATCACAATTAACAGCCATGTTAAAAGCAGTCAATATCTCAATTATAGCTACAAGCTCTGCTTTTTGAGCTGAAGTATAGGGCGTCTGAAAAACTTTACCTTTCGAACTAGAATAAGAAGCTTTACCATTACTAGACCTGTCTGTAAAAACATTCTCAGCACCTTCAATTGGTTTAAATTTAGTTATTCTAGGAAGGATCCAATTAGTTAATTTCAAAAATTGAAACAGTTTCATTTTAGGAAAATGATTATCGAGAATGCCCACAAAGTCAGCTAAATGGATTTGCCAAGTAAGACTGTTTATAAAAGCTTGCTGTATTTGTGCCTTTGTGAGAGGGACAATAATTTTTCCAGGATCATATCCATGTAATTTAACAATCCAAGTTCTCCCATTAACTATCATAGTAGTGATTTGATCCAAATAAGGAGTTAGAGTCCGTGAATTAGGACGTGGAAGAAAAAGCTACTCTACAAGATCTTGCTCTTGAACAATTACGCCAGTAGGTGAATGCTGAGTTGGAAAATTAGCAAATCTAGAGTCTTCTCTGGATCTATTTTATCTGTTTGCGCTTTATGGACTTGCTTTTCAATTAGCTGCAGCTCTGCCTCAGCTTCTTTTGTTAATTGCCGAGGGCTAGTGAGACTAGGATCTCCTCTAAGAATAGAAAATAGATTGTTCATGGCATAGATAGGAATGCCTAGAGCAGGTTGTATCCAATTAATGTCCCCTAGTAATTTTTGAAAGACATTTGATGTTTTCAATTGATCCCCACGTATGGTTACCTTCTGTGGCACAATGGTAGTGTCATTTATTAAGGTCCCCAAGTAGGAGTAAGGAGTAGTAGTCTGAATTTTGTCAGGAGCTATAATTAAACCATCATGAGAAATCAAATTTTGCAAGTGATCATAACACTGGAGTAATATTTCTCAAGTGGGAGCAGCACAAAGTAGATCATCCATATAATTAATAATGTAACACTGTGAAAATTTTTTACGAGTAGGTTCAATTGCTTGCCCTACATAAGTCTGGCAGATTGTTGAACTGTTTAACATGCCTTGTGGCAACATTTTTAAATGAAAACGCTCAGGAGGCTGCAGGTTGTTTACTGCAGGTATTGCAAATGCAAACCATGCACAGTCTTGTTCAGCTAAGGGGATAGTAAAGAAACAGTCTTTTAAATCTATGACTACAAAAGATCAATTTTTTGGGATCATAGCAGGAGAAGGCAATCCTGGCTATAATGTCCCCATAGGTTGTATAACTGAATTAATGGCTCTAAGATCTGTCACCATTCTCCACTTACCTGATTTTTTCTTAATTATGAAAACTGGGGAATTCCAAGGGGAAAATGTTGGAACTATGTGTCCATTTTCTAATTGTTCATCAATGAAGTCTTCTACCACCTCCAGTTTCTCTTTACTTAGCTGCCATTGTTCTATCTGAATTGGTTTATCTGTTAACCACTTTAAAGATATAGGTTCTGGAGGCTTAACAATGGCCATCATCAAAAATGATATCCTAAACCTCGGGGGAAACTTTGTCTTTCTGCTTGAAGCGGTTTCTTCAAACCTTGCAAATTTTTTCCTAGTCCCATACCAGGGACATACTCCATTTTATGCATCATTCGTTGACTTTGAAGGCTATATAATTGCTCTGGAATTAGAATTTGTGCTCCCCATTGTTGTAATAAATCTCTTCCCCACAAGTTTATAGGTACAGAAGTTATAATTGGTTGACTAGTCCCAGGTTGTCCATCGGGCCCTTCACAATGCAAAATATGACGACTTTGGTATACTTCAGGGGCTTTACCAACTCCAACTATGTTAAATTGAGCAGGCTGAATTGGCCATGCAGACGGCCAGTGCTGTAGAGAAATGATTGAAATGTCTGCTCCTGTATCTACTAAACCTTTAAATTTCTTTCCCTGAGTAGTTATTTCACAGGTAGGACGTTTATCAGTGATTCGATTCACCCAATAAGCTGCTTTGCCTTGTTTATTTGTGCTTCAAAATCCTTTCACTTTTCCCGTTTCCACATACGGCACAATGAGGAGCTGTGCTATGCGCTCTCCTGGCTCTGCTTTCCAAGGAACAGAAGTAAATATAACAATTTGAATTTCCCCATTGTAATCTGAACCAATGACTCCTGTGTGTACTTGCACCCCTTTTAAATTTAAACTAGACCTTCCTAGAAGTAATCCTGTTGTCCCCACTGACAAGTGTCCACAGACCCTTGTTGGGACCTTTTGCGGGGGTTCCCCACACAGAGGCTCACAGCTTTTGTGCAGCATAAATCTATTGCGGCACTACCAGCTGCGGCAGGGGACAGACATTGCACAGGGGTGAGGGAATGGACTGAGCCAGAAATGTACTGGTTTGGAATGAGGCCCGGGACAGACCCCTCATGGCTTTTCCCAAAATCGGGTTTCCATCTTTATCAAACTTAGAGTGACACTGATTAACCCAGTGTTTTTCTTTTTTTACATTTTGGACATATTTCAGGCTCAGTAGTTTTCTTTTTTCCCCTATCTGGTGGCCTGACTCACTGATTTTTTTCTACATGCTTTTTTAATATGACCTTGCTTCCCGCAGTTAAAGCAAGCTTCAGGAAATGGAGTATTTCCTTTACCCACTCTCAGTCCTGCCATTGCCTGGGCTAGCAGAGTAGCCTTATGCAGATTGCCTCCGATATCGTCATAGTCCTTGATATAATCAACTAAATGTGCTTTCCCTCTACTAGGTTGCAGAGCAGCCTGGAAATCGGGATTAGCATTGTCGAAAGCTACACTATATCCTGAGCAGCCTAATCTGCAATCACCTTTTTTAAGAGACTCCTGTAACTGAGCTATAAAATCTTCATACGGTTCTTTTGGTCTCTGTTCGACAGCACTAAAGGAAGGGTGTTGTTTTCCACCTGAAGTGATTTTTCCCCAAGCTCTAATGCACACTCCTCTAAGCTACTCTATGGCATCCTGCTGCATGACCACTTGTGCATCTGAACCAGTCCAAGTGCCGACCCCCAAAAGTTGATGTGCTGTTATATTAATTTGTTGTTGGGCCTGGGCATTGTGAGCAGCCTGAATGGAAGCT
Source organism: Chlorocebus sabaeus (assembly GCF_047675955.1). Taxonomy (NCBI): domain Eukaryota; kingdom Metazoa; phylum Chordata; class Mammalia; order Primates; family Cercopithecidae; genus Chlorocebus; species Chlorocebus sabaeus. The sequence goes on along the minus strand of NC_132914.1, from coordinate 111,733,518 downwards.
TCATCTGCCCACCAAGTTTTAAATTGTAAGAACAGAGCAGGAGTTAGACAAACTCGAGTAAGAGGGTCCCAGTCAGTAGGAATCATCCGACTGGAGACAGCAACATTCTTTAACAGTCCCATTACAAAAGGAGAACCTGGTCCATACTGGTTAATAGCTTGTTTAAATTCTTTGAGTAATTTAAAAGGAAAAGGCTCAAATGTAGCTATAATATTTCCCTGTTGATCTGGGGGGTGTATTCTAACAGGGAACTGCCAAGCCTCTAAATCACACTCTTTTCTAGCTTGCTGAATTCTTGCCTGAATAGAACTAAGAGCGGTCGCTTGAGGCGCTGCTCGAACAGTCACTGGGGCAACTACTTTTCACCCAGTGTCCTCCGGAAAAGAAAGATCTGGGGGGTCAGGCCACATTTTTTCTTCAAAATAAGGAGGGGGTGCAGAATGGTAGGGATGAACCTCTTCCTCCTTTGCCGCTTGAACTTTAGCTGGCAAACAAACCTGCTCTGTTACCTCTTCTGTTACTTCATTTTACTCTCCTTCCTCCTCATCATCAGTGTGAAAAGGTTCCAAGGTAGAACGAACCAGAGCCCACACTTGTCCCATTGTTACTCTGATGCTTCCGAGCTCCCCTTCTTACTCACCACGGGGATAGCTTAAGAGTACTTGGATGTCCTCCAGCTTAGTTCCGCGTTCTCCCACCGTCACCCCAGTGACCCTTTGGCCTGGGTTCGAGCCTCCACATTGGGCACCGCTTGCTGAGAGCAGCTTGGCCATGAAAACCCTAACCCAGCGGCGTTAGAGGAATTAAAGACACACACACAGAAATACAGAAATACAGAGTGTGGAGTGGGAAATCAGGGATCTCACAGGCTTCAGAGCTGAGAGCCCCAAACAGAGATTTACCCACGTATTTATTGACAGCAAGCCAGTGATAAGCATTGTTTCTACAGATTCTAGATTAACTAAAAGTATTCCTTACTGGAAATAGAGGGATGGGTCGAAATAGAGGGATGGGTCTGGCTAGTTATCTGCAGCAGGAGCATGTCCATAAGGCACAGATTGCTCATGATATTGTTTGTGGTTCAGGAATGCCTTTAACGGTTTTCCACCCTGGGTGGGCCAGGTGTTCCCTGCTCTCATTCCGGTAAATCCACAACCTTCAGTGTGGGCGTTCATGGCCGTCACGAACATGTCACCATGCTGCAGAGATTTTGTTTATGGCCAGTTTTGGGACCAGTTTATGGCCAGATTTGGGGGCCTATCCCTAGCACAGGAGGATTGAGTCCCAGCTGCCCACACTGGTCACCTATTCATTAATTGGCTTCTTTTCTTCTCTGTCTCATTCCCCAGCTCTACTAGTGGTACTTTCAGGGGTCACCTCCCAAATGGATTAAATGCCCTCAAATCTTTATCCCCCCACTCAGGAGGAATTCTGTCTAAGACAAACCACAAGTTTAATATATGAAATGTTTCTTTTTTTTTCAGTGTAACAAACAAGACACACACAAATCGGAAATATTACCACTTCCAATACTGGTACTCAAACATAGACTTATTGCTGTTACATGATTTTTATTTCTTTCTGGTAAATAACTTTACCTGCCTAGACTCAGGAGTTGGATTGAAATGTCAGACTTACTGCAGGTTAGGTGAAGACGGGATGATGGCTGACAATTGAGGACTGGGGACATGGGAGCTGGAAAAGTTTCAAAAGCCTCTTCCCAGTTAGACAGCCCCCTTTTAGTGTTACATTTGGCTCTTCACAGGAAGAGATGTCTCAATGATTGGCTCCAACCAAATCAAATAAATGTTGATGATTTTATAATCCAGTACTAAAGACAGCACACACCAACCACGTGCTGTTTAGATTATTTTATTGATATAAATATATGGATAAGTAAGTGCATGTTTGTATATGTGACATATATCCTATATACATATATAAGAATATTTATTATATAATCTGTTTATATATGTTTTTATATTACATATAGTTTTTTTTCTCTTGCTAGGATGTTTTATATATTTAATCTATATTTATTTTTATCATTTAAAAATTTTTTTTGTTAAGACAGAGTCCTGCTTTGTCACCCAGGTTGGAGGGCAGTGGCATGATCTTGGCTTACTACAGACTCGACCTCCCTGGGCTCAGGTGATCCTCCCAACTCAGCCTCCCGAGTCACTGGGATCACAGGCATGGGACACCACGCCTGGCTAGTTTTTGTATTTTTAGTAGAGACAGGGTTTCGCCATGTTGCCCAGGCTGATCTTGAACTCCTGAGCTCAAGCAATCGCCTACCTTGGCCTCTCAAAGTGCTGGGATTACAGGTGTGAGCCACGGTGCCCAGCCCAGTGTATATTTATAACATTCCCCACAATCATCTTGGGTTGGCACCAAGGCCTTTAAAAATATAGAAATTTAAAATGAAAGGAAAGCTAGAAAACTATAAAAAAACTCAACACCCTTTTAAAAAAATTTTTTTAACTGTCATAGAATGCAAATAATATAAAGTTCACCATCTTAACCATTTTAAGCATACAGTGCAGTGGTGTTAAGTATATTCACATTGTTGTGCAGCTGATCTTCAGAATATTTTTATCTGGCCAGGAGCGCTGACTCACACCTGTAATCCCAGCACTTTGGGAAGCTGAGGCGGGTGAATCACCTGACATCAGGAATTCGAGACTAGCCTGGACAACATGGTGAAACCCTGTCTCTACTAAAAATACAAAAATTAGTTGAGCGCGGTGGCGGGCGCCTCTAGTCCTACCTATTCAGGAGGCTGAGGCAGGAAAATTGCTTGAACCCAGGAGGTGGAGGTTGCAGTGAGCCGAGATCACACCACTGCACTCCAGCCCGGGTGATAGAGTGAGACTCCATCTCAAAAAAAGAAAAAAAAAGAAAATCTTCCTCTTGCAAACCTGAAACTCTATACCCATTAATCAATGGCCACCACCATTCCACTTTCTGTGTCTATGAATTTGACTATTTCAGGTACCTCATATGAATCATACAGTATGTGTCCTTTTGTGATTGGCTCATTTCACTCAGCATAATATTCTCAAGGTTCATCTGTGTTAGAGCACGTGTCAGGAATTCCCTCCTGGCCAGGTGCAGTGGCTCACGCCTGTAATCCCAGCACTTTGGGAGGTCAAGGCAGGCGGATCACTTAAGGTCAGGAGCTTGAGACCAGCCTGGCCAACGCGGTGAAATGCCGTCTCTACTAAAAAGAAAAAAATTAACTAGCTGTGGTGATGGGTGCCTGTAGTCCCAGCTACTTGGGAGGCTGATGCAAGAGAATTGCTTGAACCTGGGAGGTGGAGGTTGCAATGAGCCGAGATTGCACCACTGCACTCCAGCCTGGGTGACAGAGCAAGACTCTGTATCAAAAAAAAAAAAAAAAAAAAAAAAAAAAAGAGAGAAATCCGGGCCTTTTTAACACTGAATCATATTACTTTTTTTTTTTTAAGCCTCTTAAAATGTTTATTCTTGTCAGAATAGCTGATGATTTTCTGTTACGTATTTTGGTTTATTATTATAGTAAGCCTTCCCTCCCTTGAAAAATCCATTCAAAATATGTCAATCCTTGAGGTAAAGAAGTTTAACCAAAATACTATCCTGATTTTTTTTTCCCCAAGACAGAGTCTTGCTCTGTCTCCCAGGCTGGAGAGAAATGGCGCAATCTTGGCTCACTGCAACCTCCACCTCCCAGGTTCAAGCAATTCTCCTACCTCTGCCTCCCCAATAGGGATTACAGGTGTGCACCACCACATTCGGTTAATTTTTGTATTTTTTTTACTAGAGACGGGGTTTCACCATGTTGGTCAAGCTGGTCTCGAACTCCTGACCTCATGATCCGCCTGCCTTGGGCTCCCAAAGTGCTGAGATTATAGGCGTGAGCCACTGCGCCCGGCACTCATTTTTTCAAAGAAAAAAATTATAAAATTCCTTTAGCTTGATAAATAGAAATCATCTCTTCTTGTTCTTCTCTGGTGAACATAAATATATTTTATACAGTAAAGAATCCAGTCATTTATTGGTAAACCAAAGGTAAGAACCCTTCATTTACCTGTTCTACTCAAACACAGTACAACACTGCCATGTTCATATATACTTAAAAAATAATTACCAACCCTCTTCTGGCAGACAAAGTTTTGGAATAGCAAGAGCATTGTTTAATGTTCGAACTGCGTCTGTCTCCTGTTTCTTTTTCGGGAGAGATGCATGGGCATTGTTAGCCATGCCCAAAGCCAGCTTCTTCTCATTGTTTCTTCAGTCTGTTCTGACACCTTTTGCCCCAAGCAACTGGACAATATCTGCAGAACCCTTCCAGGCAGCAGCATACAAAGCTGTGTCTCCCAACTTGTTCTGTTGGCTCAGTTAAATCCTCGGTGGAGTAAATAGCATTTCCACTATATCTCTGAAATCCCATGACAAACCTAGTCTAAGGCAGTGCTTCCAGCCTTGTCTAAGCCATTAACACCCACTCGGTTGTCCAAACACTCTCGCAACCAACTCAAGTTGCCTCTTTTTGCTCCTTCAGACATAGATTGTCAATGGATTCTGCCTGCTCAGCCACATAGTTGCTTGGAGTTAGTCCAGTCCTGCCTTTGGAGGTGCCTTTCCACCAACTGACATCATTCATATCAGTAATGTAGATGATATCACCTGCCTCAAAGCATAGTTCATCTGGAGTTCTGGGTTCAAACATATAGAGGGCTCTGAAGACTTTATCTTACCCTGGTTTGACTGGTTTGGGTGGCAGCTTCGACATTTCACTTCCTTGAGCAGCAAATTCTAAAGATGACGCTGAAAAGCCGTGCTTGCCTGCTACCTGGCTCTCCAAACACCTCAAGGTTACTTTTTGTCTGGTTTACAGTTGTTTGCCTTCAAGGACTGGCGCCCACCCTTGGCTCTCAATGATATTTCATTGTATGGATATACCACATCTTGTTTATCCGCTTATCCACTGGGGAACACTTGGCTTCCTTCCACCTTTTGGCTATTGCAACAATGCTGCTATGAATATAAATGTATCAATACCTCTTCAAGTCCTGCTTTCAGTTCTTTTGGGCATATATCTAGAGTGGAACTGCTGGATTCAACACCCTTCATTTTTAATTTTTACAAGCCTCTTCCCTCTGAGACTACCAGCTGGAGTTAACCACAGAGAAAACAAGAAAGAATGAGTTGAGCTGACCTCTGTTCTGGGGTTTCTGTTAAGGCCCGTTCTAAATGAATTTTGAGACCCTCTTGTGGGATTACCCAAGAACACTTTTTGCCATAACTTGTTCTCAGATTACAGAGTCTTCTCTTCCTCAGCTGCCCCCAATTTACCACTGTATTTCCTCTGTTCTCATAGTCAGCCACTAAGGCTGCTGGTCCTTCACGGGATCTTCATGGACATCTGGATAAAGTTCAAACTCTTTAGCAAGGCAAACAGAAGCACCGTATTTGTAATCCGGTTCTTGCCTACCTCTTTAGACTTATGCCTGAGTGTTCCTACAGATGCATGGCATTTGGAAATGGAATGGGGTGTCAGGAATGAGTGATAAGGCTCAGGAATGGGAAGACAGTCAGCAATGCATGTATATGTACATGTATATAATTATAAAACATTTGTGCGTGTGTGTGTGTGTATGTGTATGGGTATATAGATAGATAAATTAATTTTTTTTTTGCCACCATGCCCGGCTAATTTCTTTTTTATCATTTTTATTTTTAGTAAAGATGGGGTCTCACTATGTTGCCCAGGTTTGTCTCTGACTCCTGGGTTCAAGTGATCCTCCTGCCTCAGCCTCTTAAAGGGCTGGGATTACAGGTGTGAGCTGCCATGGCTAGCTGATAAATAGACTAATTTTATATAGATAGAGTCATTTTCTATATGTGTATCTATTTAAATTTATTTGTATTTTTTTTTTTTTTTGAGACAGAGTCTCACTCTGTGGCCCAGGCTGGAGTGCGGTGGCATGATCTTGGCTCACTGCAACCTTTGCCTCCTAGGTTCAAGCGGTTTTCCTGCCTCAGCCTCCTGAGTAGCTGGGATTACAGGCACGCGCCACCATGCCTGGCTAAGTTTTCATCTTTTCAATCGAGATGGGGTTTCACTATGTTGTCCAGTCTGGTCTCAAACTCCTGACCTCAAGTAATTCACCTGCCTCGGCCTCCCAAAGTGTTAGGATTACAGGCATGAGTCACCTGACCTGGCTTCATTCTCTGTATAATTTTAAAGCTCTGTATAATTTTAATATAAAATATTTCAAGCATAAGCAAAGATAAAGAAATAGCTAAATAAATCCCCATTTATTCATTATCCACCTTACCAACTCACAGCCATCTTACTTCATTGATACTTCCAACCTCTCCTCCTTCAATTATTTTGAAGCAAATCCCACGTCATATTGTTTTTATACTTAATATCTTAGTGTATATCTCTAAAAGATAAGAACTCATTTTTAAAATAAAGGCTTTAAGATCACTCTTGGTGTTGTACATCCTATGGAGGTTGGACAAATGTGTAACAACATGTATTCACCTTATAGTATCATAATCAGAAGTTTCGCTGCCTTAATAATCCTCTAGAACAGGGGTCCCCAGTCCCTGGGCCATGAACTCGTTCCTGTCCGTGGCCTGTTAGAAAATGGGCCACACAGCAGGAAGTGAGCAGAGGGTAAGCAAACGAAGCTTCATCTGTATTTTCAGCTGCTCGCTGTCACTCCCCTTACCACCTGACTCCGCCTCTTGTCAGGGCAGTAGCTGCATTAGATTTTTTTTTTTTTTTTTTGAGACAGTCTTGCTCTGTCACCCAGGCTGGAGTGCAGTGGTGTGGTCTCGGCTCACTGCAATCCCCACCTCCCAGGTTCAAGCAATTCTCCCGCCTCAGCCCCCTGAGTCGCTGGGATTACAGGTGTGCACCACCATGCTCAGCTAATTTTTTTATGTTTAGTGGAGACAGGGTTTCACCATGTTGGCCAGGCTGGTCTGAAACTCCTGACGTCGGGTGATCCACCCACCTCGACCTCCCAAAGTGTTGGGATTACATGCGTGAGCCACTGCGCCCAGCCTGCATTAGATTCTCATAGGAGCACGAACCATATTGTGAACTGTTGCATGCAAGGGTTATAGCCTGCATGCTCCTTGTGAGAATCTAATGCCTGATGATCTGTCACTGTCTCCCATCACCCAGAGATGGGACCATCTAGTTGCTGGAAACCAAGCTCAGGGCTCCCATTGGTTCTACAACATGGTGAGTTGTATAATTATTTCATTATATATTACAACGTAATAAAGTGCACAAGAAATGTAATGTGCTTGAATCATCCTGAAACTATATCCACCACCCCCACCACTCCTCCTTGTCCATTGAAAAATTGTTTTCTACAAAACCAGCTCCTGGTGCCAAAATGGTTGCGGACTGCTACTCTAGAACTCTTTTATTATTTATTTATTTATTTATTTATTTTTCTTCAATTAACCCAAAAGCTAGATAGAACTCTTAAAACATAACCGCAGTGTCATTATCATAATTCCCTAACAACATCAAGTATCTAACCAATCCTTAAATTTTCTTAAATGCAGTTGGGCACCATGGCTCACACCTGTAATCCCAGCACTTTGGGAGGCTGAGGTGGGAGGATTGCTCGAGCCTGGGAGGCCGTGCCTGCAGTGAGCTATGATTGTGTCACTGCACTCCAGTCTGGGCAGCAGAGCAATACCCTGTCTCAAGAAAAAAAAATTTCTACATGCTTTTTTATTTTTTAACAACCTGTTTGAATCAAGATCCAAATAAAAGTCGGATGTTGTTTTTGGTTAATATATCTCTCAAGACACTTTTGATCTATAGATGCTTGCTATCTGTTTCTATAGCTCTGTATTTATCTATAGCTAGATACAGAGATGTAGGCCTAAATAGAAATACTATTCCATTTATTTATATTTATTGTGTTATTCTCTTTTTGTCCATAGAGTTTTCCCCAGTCTAGACTTTCCTGGCTGAATCTCTGCGCTGTCATTTTGCCCCATTTGTCAATGTGTTTTATGAATTGATAGTTAAGTCTAATGGCTTGATCAGGTTCCAGTCCAATTTTTGCTTTTGTTTGCAAAACTACTTCACAGGTGGTGTCTGTTCTTCCATTAGAAGGTACATTACACCTGCTTGTATATCTTTTGTGATGTTAGTGGACACTGACCATCAGTGCCAAAACTCATTACTTCATAGGGTGGAAAATGGTGATATTCTAATTGTACTGTTGCATCTTCATTAATTGTGTAGAATACTTCTGTGAAGAGAAACTTCCATTCATGTACTTTTTTTTTTTTTTTTTTTTTTTTTAGAGAGAGACTCTTGCTTGGTCACCCAGGCTGTATTGCAGTGGTGCAATCATGGCTTACTGCAGCCTCGAATTCCTGGGCTCAAGCAATCCTCCCACCCCAGCCTCCCAAGTAGTTGGAACTGCAGGCATGTGCCACCACACCTCGCTAATTTTTGTATTTTTTGTACAGATAGTGATTTCATTGTGTAGCTCTGGCTTGTCATGAACATACACTCTTTTATTACCTTAAGGTATCATTGTTACATGAAAAGCAGGGTAAATGCTTATTTCTTTTCCTTTATTTTCCAGTTTGCAAAATAATGAGTTGGTTTCCCAGCATCCCCTAAAAGGAATTAGTGAATTCTTGAGTGTCATTATGAACTCTTGAATTCAAATGTATTTAATGTATTTCAACGTGTTATCGTTATTTATGCTCAAAGTCTCTCATTTTTAGCCAGTGAGAGCCTATCCTATCAGCTTCCCAGTCCTTTGTTCAGACCTCAGGAGTTTTTAACAGCTTCCCAGCCTTTTGGTATAAAAATATGCCCCCTGCCCATCCATTTCCTTCCCCCAACCTGTAATCAGTCATTTAGCCAAGAAGCCTTGGTTCCTTTCAGTGTAAATTAGTATTTGGAGACCACAATCTGAGCATAATGGGAAATTTTTCAATACAAAACATTCAATATGTTTTATTTAATTAATTAAAGAAAAATAATCCCTTGGACAGGAGAAAAAGAAAAGGGAAGAAATTTAGTACAACTTTCTTTACCACAAAAGATAGCCTTTTCTTTAAAAAATCTACATAAAGACAATAAGTTCATGAAAAATATTGAGTTTTTAGAACCATGTTTGAAACAAACTTCAGGATGGGTATAGTAGCCCACACCTATAATCCCAGCACTGTGGGAGACCAAGGTGGGAGGATTGCTTGAGGCCAGGGGTTGGAAACCAGGCTAGGCAACATAGAAAGACTCCCCATCTCTATAAAAATAAAAATAAAAATAAAAATAAAAAAAGTAGCCAGGGGTGGTGGCACATGCCTATAGTCCTAGCTACTTGGGGGGCTGGGGCCAAAGGACGGCTTAAGCCAGGTGGTTGAGGCTGCAGTAAGCCATGTTTGCACCACTGCACTCCAGCCTGGGCAACAGATGAAGACTCTGCCTCTAAAAGATAAATAAATAAGTAAATAAATAGGACGAATTGCAATATTTGACAGTTTGAATCCCTGAAAAGATTAAGAAGTGAGTATTCTTTATTACTTCTCACTTTCCCTCCCTCCATCCTGACTTCTTAGTTATATTGTTTTATTTTGTCAACATTCGTAACACGAATATTCTATTTTTGTAATCGTGATTTTCATAGCTCTTTTTAAAGTTTTAAAATTTTTAAGTTTTTATTGATACATACAAATTGTATCTCTGTCTGATGTGCAACATGATGTTTTAAAATATGTATATATTGTGAAATGGCTAAATCAGGTTAATTATTAACATATGTGTTACCTCACATACTGATTTATTTGAGGTGAAAACACTTAAGTCTACTCTTAGCACAGTTCTTTAATCTTAATTTTTTATTTAAATGGGCACAGCACTGAGCGTCAGTCCTTTTCTTTATACCTGAGTTCTTTGTTTTGATATATGTTTGTCAAGATTTAGCCATCAATTTTTCATGGCATATATTCACTAATTTAATTATTCAAAGTTTTCCTATACAAACTATGCTACAGTGAACCTTGACAGTGTGTGTGTACTTTTTTGGTGCATATCTAAGATTTAGATGTTGAGTCTAAAATGCAAAGTTGCTAGGTGAAACAAATGTATGCATTTTTTATAAATTCTCCCAAATTGCCCTCCAAAAATTTCTTTTCTCTTTTTTGGAGACAGGGTCTCACTCTGTTGCCCAGGCTGGAGGGCAGTGGCAGGATCTCAGCTCACTGCAGCCTTGACTTCCCAGGCTCAAGTGATCCTCTCTCCTCAGCCTCCTGAGTAGCTGAGACTACAGGAACACACCACCATGCCAGGCTAATTTTGTGTGTGTGTGTGTGTGTGTACTGTCTGTAGAGTTGAGGCTTTGCCATGTTGTCCAGGCTGGTCTTAAACTTCTGAGCTCAAACAATCCACCCCCTGTTCAGCCTCCCAGAGTGCTGGTATTATAGGCGTCAGCTACTGCGCCTGTCCTGCCCTGCACAAATTTCTATCACTTTGTCCTCTCATCTGCATTCATGAAGATCTGTCGCTCCATACCCCCATCAACTCTAGTTATCATCACTAGTTTAAGTTTGCCAATCTGAGAGGTAGTCTAATCCTAGTTGACAGCATGGTGTCTGGAGGAAGATTCTCTGGGTTCAAATCCCAGTTCTGTCATGTATTGGATGTATCACCTTGTCTCTGGTTTTCTCACCAATAAGTTAGGTGTAATAGTAAAAGTCATATCATAGAGTTGCCGTATGGATTAAGTAAGTCCTTATGTTCAGTGTAGAGTGCTGAGAACATACTCAACGTAATAATATAAAGAATTTAAGTGTTTGCTGTTAATATTGTAGGGCCCCAAGTAGTATCACATCATGTTAATGGATGTTTTGTCATTGTTAGTGGGGATGAGTGTAATGTTTAATAATCAGAAACAGAGATACTATCTTTGTGAAAGAATATCCAATCTTGAAAGAAAAAAAAAGACAATGACTTATGAAAATATGCATTGCAAAATTAAAATGAAAACATAGAAACCTAGAAGTGGTAGCATTCTAACGGTTGATATCTTTGGGTGGTGATACTGTTCGGCTCTGTGTCCCCACCCAAATTTCATCTCACCTTGTAATCCCCATAATCCCCAAGTGTTAAGGGCAGGACCTGGTGGGAGGTGTTTGGATCATGGAGGTGGTTTTCCCCACGCTGTTCTCCTGTTAGTGAGGGAGTTCTCAAGAGATCTGATGGTTTTATAAGGCGCTCTTCCCCCCTTTGCTTGTTTGCTTTCTCCTTCCTGCCACTTTGTGAAGAAGGTGCCTGCTTCCCTTTTGCCTTCTGCCATGATTGTAAATTTCCTGGGGCCTCCCCAACCATGCTGCACTGTGAGTCAATTAAATCTCTTTCCTTTATAAGTTACCCAGTTTCAGGCAGTTTCTTTTTTTTTTTTTTTTTTTTTTTTTTTTTTTTGGTGAGACGGTGCTGGTGTCTCAGCCTCCCGAGTAACTGGGATTACAGCCACCATGCCTGGCTAATTTTTGTATTTTTAGTAGAGATGGGGTTTTGCCATGTTGGCCAGGCTGTTCTGGAACTCCTGGCCTCATGTGATCTGCCTACCTCGGCCTCCCAAAGTGCCGAGATTACAAGTGTGAGCTACCAGGCTCAGCCTCAGGCAGTTCTTTACAGCAGTGTGATACAGGTGATGAGGTGTGATACAGGTGATGAGGGAAATGGTCTTTCTTCCTAATGCTAGAAGGGTGTATCTTAGCTTCAGACACCTAAAAGAAAGTTCAGAGTCAGCTAGTCTGCTTCCTTGCTTGGGGGTGAGGGCTGGGGGAAGAGGGGGTGACTGGTCAGCCTTGGGCATAGGAAGCTGTTTCAGCCTGTGGGTGGTTCCCCACAACTAAAGAGCCAGTTGTTTCTAGGTTATAATTTTCCAGGTGCAAGAAGTGGGGGTCAGGGCAGGAGAATTAGCCTGTGTGTCTCTGCCTGTTTTAGTGCCTGCATTGGGCAATGCTTCCTCCCTTAACGACCGCCCAAAACCCGGGGTCTGCACATGCACATGGGGGGTGCCCCACTTGTGTCGAAAAGTATGCCTCTGGAAATATGCTCTATAAAAGTGACCTAATTGAAACTTATACGTCTCTCCACTAGCCCAGAGAGTTGTTCTTATCTGTCCATAGGGAGCAGGTGGGTGGCAGAGGCCACCAGACACTCCCTTCCTAGAATGTTCCAGAAGCTCTTTCATGCAGCTGTGGAAATAAGTCGGGACACCCCTCATGCTTATTTTAATTTAGGTGCTGTCTTTAACTTTTTAAAAATTTTAGTCACAAGTCACTGAAAGTTCCAACAGGTGAGTGTGAGATCATGTTGCGTTCACCTAACAGAGCACCCGGCAATGAGTCTGAGCGCGATAAATATGTGCCAAGTGTCACTGAATTGGAACTGGGATTTAAAGAGACAATCAAACAGCAATTTCTGTTAACCCTCCAAGTTATCCAAATCCAAATCTTCCTTTATGATTCAAATTCTAGTTGTTAGTTGTTTCTTTTTTTTTTTTTTTTTTTTTTTTTTTTGCTGTATGACTTCCAATAGGTGGCTTAACCTTTTGAATGCAGTTTATTTTTTATTTTTTATTTTTTATTTTTTGAGAGACAGGGTCTTGCTCTATCGCCCAGGCTGGAATGCACTGGTGTGATCACAGCTCACTACAGCCTCAACTTCCTGGGCTCAAGTAATCCTTCCTCCTCAGCCTCCCAAGCAGCTGGGACTATAGGTGTGTACCACCATGCCCAGCTAATTTTTAATTTTTTTTTGTAGAGATGGGAGTCTCACTTTGTTGCTGAGGTTGGTCTCAAATGCCTGGGTCTTAGCAATCCTCCCACCTTGGCTTCCCACAGTGCTGAGATTATAGGTATAAGCCACTGCACCCAGCCTGAATGCAGTTTCTTCTTGCAGAATGGATATCAGTATATTCACCTCATAGAGTTGCTGCAAGAATTAATTGAAAAAATAAATGTAAAGTTCCTGGTATGATTCTTGGCACACGTCAGACACTGGAAAAATGATATTAACCACGAATGTGCCATGTAATTTACACACATTATTTTAATTAATTCTTCCAACAGCCCTTTGTGGTAGCTATTTTACTTTTTAGCTCCATTATGAAAAAGAGAAAATAATGGCTCAAGTAGGGGAAACAACTTGTTCAAATCACCCAGTGAGCCAGGGAAAGCCAGGATGAGAAAATAGACCTTTATGCTTCTTAAAGTTTTAGCAAACAGTGCACCACTTCCTTTCCTATTCTCCACCCTAGGTACCTTCTTTGCCCAACATCTGTTCTTTGACCTCAGTAGGGATACTTGCTGGTCAATTAGAAACCAACCTCTTATTGAAACTTGCTTTTAAAAGCCCAGCCTCCCTGCCCTGTCAGCAAGTGGTCCTCCTAAGTAGCAAGTGCTGTACAATGAACTCACACAGAAGTTTCTATATGATTTTTTTAACAAGGTGTGGAGTATACTGCTAGCCAAACTCTACAATTGGCTAGGGGTTGGTTACTGCCACATAAAACCAAGTTGTGACACTCTTACAGCTACTGGTATTTCCTTTCTTGAAGTTTTGTAGCTGGGAACTCACCAGTTGAGCAGAGAGGGAGGTTTCAGAGAGGGAGGCAGGGTAGTGACCAGTCTAGGGGACACTGAGCCAAATGGTCACAGCAAATCAGAGCGCCCTGGTTTTCCTGAGTTTTAAGACACTTCGTTCCCGGTTTATAGACTTGTCTATCAATTCCTCCCAATGAATAATCTGATTAGGTTGAACCACATGACATTTTTGACATTTGAATGCTTTTAAGCTACAAAAGCAGCACGTTTATATATAGTTCAATCTAATACACACTAGGTTTGCTGATAGAAAAAAAGAGGGAGGGCTTCTTTCTCCAGACTACTTCTAATACCAGTTATCATGAGCTTATAAGTATGGCTGGTGCTGTGCTAAGTGTGCCACTTACATCAGCTTGTGTAGTGGTTGGCATAATCATCTCAGTGATCCATAGGGATTATGCATTATCAATAAGTCCACTTTTCTGAGGTTCAGAGAGTGAGCTTCTCACCTAAAGTCACAGAACTGTCCGACCTTAAAGACATTGTTTACAAACACCAAGCTATATTCACTTTCCCCTCCACATTGATCCTGTCTTTGTAGCAAATTTGACTTTGAATCTGTCAGGTTGACTACTCGTCTGTAAGCTTTTTGGGAGCACGGGTCATGTCTTACTTATCTATGAATTTCCATGAAGCACCTAACACTTTAGTGGATGTTCAGTTGGTATCTGCGTGATAATTTCATGAGGGTGTACTGAGAGTATACAGGGTTCTCCAGAGAAACAGAACTAATATGATATAGATAGACATATAACAGGGGATTTATCATGTGATTGTGGAGGCCGAGAAATCACACAACATACTGTCTGCAAGCTGGAGAACCAGAAAAGCTGGTGGTGAAATTCAGTCCAAGTCCCAAGGCTGGGGAGCTGATGGTATAACCCTCACACTAAGGCTGAAGACCTGAGAACAAGGTGGAGGGCAGAGAGGTTCGCTGGTGTTAGTCCCAGAGTCTGAAGGCCCAAGAACCAAGAGTTCCAATGTCTGAGGGCAGGAGAAGATGGGTGTCCCAGCTCAAGCAGAGAAAGCAAATTCGCCCTTCCTCTACCTTTCTGTTCTATTCACGCCTCAACTGATTGGAGGGTGCATGACTGATGGTGAATCTTTTTTACTCAGTTCAGCAATTCAAATGACAGTTTTTTTCATAAACACCCTCACAACACATCCAGACATAATGTTTGAGCAGGTATCTGGGCACCCCTCCACCCAGTCCAGTAGACAAATAAAATTAACCATCACAATTTGCATGTGTTCAAATATGGGAAGGAACTAGCTGTATACGGGGCTCTAACATTTAAGGAAAGCTCTAAATTAGTCCCTGTCACTTGCCTGGTCTCTAAATACCTGGGTGGAAGTCTCTGCCACTTGCTGGTAGGGGACAGTCTCTCAGAGTCACAGTTTCCCCATCTGAAGGAAAAAAGGCAAGGGGAAAGTCATTCCCACCGTGAGGAACGACTTGGAAGATGCAGATTAGAATAACTTATATTAAGTTAAATGAGGATGATGTAAGACGTGGAACTCGACTCTGGAAGCAGGGCTTAGACACTGGACCAAGTTGACGACTAGCTAAAACAGGGATGGAGCGGAAGCAGTTTTCCATAAGACATACTGACCAGGGTGCCATTTCAGTTTACCATTGCCATGGGAACATCCAGGAGTTACCATTCTTTCCATGCCAATGACTCCACACTCCAGACATTATTACCCTTTTTCTAGACATTTCTGCATAATCCACACCTTAATCTGCATGTAATTAAAAGTAGGTATAAGTATGACTATAGAACTACTGAGTTGCTAGTCTCAGCACGCTGCCCATGGGGTGGCCCTGCTCTGCAGGAGAAGTGACAGAGCTGTAACCCAGCTTGGGCTATAACACTGCTGCTTCAATAAAGCTCTTTTCTTCTACCGCTGGCTCACCCTTGAATTCTTTCCTGGGCGAAGCAAAGAACCCATCAGGGCTGAGCTCCAATCTGGGGCTGGCCTGCCCTGCATCAAGGTTACCACATGAAATAGAGTGCTAAAATATATACTCTTAATTATACTAGACTGAGTTTATTTATTGCTCTATTATTTAAAATTCATGGCATAGAATATGTGGTCAAATATAAATGTGTTGAGAAATGATTTGATATTTTTGATAGAAAGTGTCTCTTTCACATCCAAAACATCCTTTCAAAACTGCATGTTTTTGGTAAATTTATTTAACAAATTCATGTAATAAATATTTAGTGCCTACGATGTGACAAGCATATAAGCACTGAAAATAGGGCAATAAATTTAAAGACAACAGGTCGGGCACGGTGGCTCATGTCTGTAATTCCAGCACTTTGGGAGGTCAAGGCAGGTGGATCATCTGAGGTCAGGAGTTCTAGACCAACCTGACCAACATGGTGAAACTCTGTCTCTACTAAAAATACAAAAAATTAGCTGGGCATGGTCATGGGCGCCTGTAATCCCAGCTACTCAAGAGGTTGGGGCAGGAGAATCGCTTGAAACCGGGAGGCAGAGGTTACAGTGGACCAAGATCATGCCATTGTACTCCAGCCTGGGCAACAAGAGCAAAACTCTGACTCTCTCTCTCTCTCTACACTCTCTCTACATATATATATATATATATATATATATATATATAGTCTGCCTGTACACAAATGCACAATGTATGTGTGTGTGTATATATATATACAACAATTCCTGCCCTTGGGAGCCAATGGTGAAACCCATCCAAATTTAGACAAATTGCAAACTCATAACAGTTGCAGTGAGCCGAGACCGCACCACTGTACTCCAGCCTGGGCGACAGGCAAGACTCCATCTCAAAAAAATAAAAAATAAAAATAAAAGGGAGGCAGGCATCTCTAAATTCTTGAATACTTGTTAATTTCTTTCAAGTTTGCCTTTCAGGGCACTTGGAGGAGGGAAGAACAGGGAGGTGAAAGACAAAGAGGAAAGTCCAGAAGAACTGGCACACGTGGAGGAAGAGGGTGATAACTCAGAGGCACCAAAGGAAAGAAATTAGAGCAGAAAACTTACCTTGGGGAGAAATGATCTGTCTTCCTCACAACACTAGGCCTAAACCATAATTCACGTTCTGACAAGCAGTCATAATGGCCGCAAGAAATGTGTAGGCATGAGGTGTTATGAAGTGCATATTAATTGCGTTGACCTCTGGGACGCCATTCCTTTTCTATCTGAGCATCTGATGTCCTGGTGTTTGCACAATCAAATGCTGAATCCTTATTCATAGACTTTGGAGAGCTTAAATGCTTGGGAGAGGAACTTGAGAAGAACCAAGGCACATAAACACATAATAGTTTTATATTTATTGCTTATAATTTGCTCTGCAGTCATCTCAAGTGATTAACAAGAAGCCCGGGCTTCATTTCCATGAAAAGAATATGTCTTTATATTTCCCCATCCAAAATAAACAGCAGGCTTTTCTCTTACTGGAAGGTCAAGAAATGAAATGTATTCCTGGCTTTTACAATTCAGCATCTTGAGGCTGGGGGCAGTGGCTCACTCCTGTAATCCCAGCACTTTGGGAGGCTGAAGCAGGAGGATGGCTTGAGCCCAGGAGTTTGAGACCAGCCTGAGCAACATTGTAAAACCATCTCTACAAAAAAATACAAAAATTAACCAGGCGTGGGGGTGCATACCCGTAGTCTCAGCTACTCGAGAAGCTGAGGTGGGAGGATCGCTTGCACCCGGAGGTTGAGGGTGTAGTGAGCCATGGTTGTGCTGCTGTACTACAGCCTGGCTGACAGAATAAGACTCTGTCTCAAAAAAAAAAAAAAAGATAAAAAAATTTTTAAGTGACTTTTTTTTTTTTTTTGGTAACAGCATTTGGGGAATTGAGGGAAAATGCCACCAGGCAATGACGGAATGAAAAGAGAAGGAAAATTGAACATAAGTTATACTAACAGAGATAACTAAAGATGTTCTTTTCTCCTAAGTTTAAAAGACTGGAAAGTCTTTAATTCTCCCCCAGGAGTAAATTCTCTCTCTTTCAATCCTGTTCTCTCTTGTTTCTGTCCAAGGTTAGATAAAATTATGCCTATGAGGGTCAGGGGATTTATTTCACTGTTAAATGGAAACAACTATGCAAATTTTAATGTAGAGATTATCTTTATCTATGTCATAACCAGGGTCTTAGAATTTTGCAATCTAATTGTTCTATTCAGTGGTTCTCAAACATTTCTTTGGAGCTGAGGAAGCCTTTCTTTAAATGAACTCTCTCAAGCAAGAACAATATGTGTAGCAGTAAAAATAAGAGCTCCTGGAATACTACTCAGCAATAAGAAGGAAAAGCAAAGCACTGAAATACAAGACAATTTGCAAGAATTTCAAGGGAACTTAACTGACTGGAAAAACCAATCTCAAAATGTCCTGTACTGCAGGATCCCAATGATATAATCTTGAAATGACAAAATCATAGAGATGGAGAACAGAATAGGGATTGTCAGGGATTAGGGAAGCGAGGACACTGGGAAATACGTGTGGCTTTACTAGGGTAGCACAAAGGTATACTTGTAATGATTGTTCTGTATCTTTACTGTGATGGTCCCGCATATCTACACGTGATAAAATTGCATAGAACTGAACACACACATGCATACAAATGAGCACATGGAAAACTGGTGAAATCTGAAGAGGTCAGTGGATCACATCAATGTCAATTTATTGGTCGTGATGTTGTACAAGATATGCAAAACTGGGTGAGGGGTATATATAGGATCTCTCTGTATTATTTTATACAACTGCATGTGAATCAATGCTGATTTCAAAGTTGAAAGTTTTTTTAAAAATCAGAATTGCCTTAGAAGTTGTTTGGGACTCACTTCCTCCTTGTTTTCGTCTCCCTGAAGTGAGTACCTTAGAGCACCATGAAGAAACCTCAGGTCAACTCCAAGACCTGCATTTGGCAAGGAGCTCCCACCCAGAGATGGAGGGTGACCTGTGCTCACTACCCAGTGAGGGGGTAACAGTGCTGAAGACTCAACTTCATCTCAACACTCCAGATTTTCAGCCTAAGATTCTTTCTTCTAAATCTAAACTATTGTTGTTTTTGAGACAGGCTCTCACTCTGTCACCCAAGCTAGAGCGCAGTGATGTGATCTCAGATCACTGCAACCTCTGCCTCCCAACGTCAAGAGATCCTCCCACCTCAACCTCCCGAGTAGCTGGGACTACAGGCAGGTGCCATCACACCCAGCTAATTTTGTAGTTTTTGTAGAGGCAGGGTCTCACTGTGTTGTTCAGGCTGATCTCAAACTCCTGGACTCAAGTGATCCACTTGCCTCCTCCTCCCACAGTGCTGAGATGACAGGTGTGAGCCACCATGTCCAGTCCTAATTGTTTTGTCCTTGCTGAATATTTGCTGTAAAGACCAAATTAACTAAATATATGAAGCAACTTAAAATCATTAATACGAGAAGCTAATGAGGCCTTGTAAAACCCTGTGGAGAGGGTAATAATCTTAACCCTGTTTTACAAGTGAGGAAATTAGAGCACAGAGAGGTTAAGGAATTTGCCCAGGGGTAAACCCTAGCAAGTGGCTCTGCTGGGATTAGAACCCACATGGTCTGGCCCATGAGGGTTCCCTAGTGCTGGGCTAAGCACATACTAATCACACAAGATGACGTGTGTGTGTGTACATGCATATACACAGGTGTGTGTCTTTCATAAGTCAAGTCTGCATGTCTGCTAAGGCCATCATATAAATGAGATTTGGGTTTAAAACTCAGCAATTTTCCTCTAATGCTGTGTTTCTCCTACCCTACTCCACTGGAGAAATTTAATTTGCTCAGGAAACTCCCATTTTGCCACCAGGGAACCAAAAAGTGACAGAACTTTGGCAGCTCCAACTGAAGGCTCCAGTGCCTGCGGCCCAACTCAGCTTGACACTGCAAAGGGAGGGGAAGTTCCTCCCAAATGTCAGGTAGCGCAGACATCCAGAGCTGGCCTCATGCCAAACCCCTATGACAATGCCCGGCCTTGTCATTTACTCCTGTTTCTGCTTACATCATCCAAAGATGCTTCATTAGCTCCTCATTCCGTCTTTATTTAGCTATCCATCAATGTCTCCGTCACTTTTGTTTTTCATTTATTTACATATTTTTTGAGATGGAGTCTCGCTCTGTTGCCCAGGCTGGAGTGCAATGGCACGATCTCGGCTCACTGCAACCTCCAACTCCTGGGTTCAAGCGATTCTCTTGCCTCAGCCTCCCAATTAGCTGGGATTACAGGCATGCATCGCGATTCCCAGCTAATTTTTGTATTTTTACCAGAAACGAGGTTTCGTCATGTTAGCCAGACTGGTCTCAAACTCCAGGCCTCAGGTGATCCACCTGTCTCGGCATCCCAAAACGCTGGGATTACAGGCGTGAGCCACCACGCGTGGCCTGTCCTGTCACTTTTATTGCCCCTTCTTGATTTTAAAATTTTTACTTAGCTGTCTATTCTGAATATGCCCACGCCTTCCCCATCAGAATCAATCATTTCCCAGTACATAATTCATTTGTATTAAAGTATCTCCTATAGTTTTATTAAGGGTGGGTTTTGAAACAGTTGCGCTCTCGTTGCCCAGGCTGGAGGGTGATGGCACAATTTTGGCTCACTGCAAACCTCTGCTTCTGGGGTTCAAGCGATTCTCTTGCCTCAGCCTCCAGAGAAGCTGGGATTACAGGCACCCACCACCACATCCAGCTGATTTTTTTGTATATTTAGTAGAGATAGGGATTCAGCATGTTGGCCTATAGTTTTCAATGTGGTCGCTTTTTCGGGACTATCAGAAGACCCTGAATTTTCTGTTGTCTCATGAAGGGTGTCGTTGAGTTCAGATGATAAGGATCAGGCATTGGGAGAACACAGCAAGTAACATGCTCGCTCACACAGGCAATATTTTTTTCTTTTTACACAAAATTATATCATGTGGTAGTATGTTTTTTTCACTTAATAAATTGTGGACTTTTTTCCAACATCATTTTGAGAATTACTGTAGCGGGTTAAATGGTGTCTCCTCCAAATTTATGTCCACCCAGAGCCTGTGACTGCGACCGTATTTGCACATGGAGACTTTGCAGATGGAATCAGGCTAAGATGGGGTCTCCCTGAATTAGAGTGGACCCTACATCCAGTGACTGGCGTTCCTATGAGAAGAAAATCTGGGCACAGAGACATAGGAGAAAGAAGATCCCATGAAGACAGAGGCAGACGTTGGAGTGATACAGCTACAAGCCAGGTGTCTCGGTCCATTTATGTTGCTGTAAGGAAACACCTGAGGCTGGGGAGTTTATAAAGGCAGGACGTTTATTGGGCTCACAGTTCTGCAGGCTGTGTGGGAGGCATGGCACCAACACCTGCTTCTGATGAGGGCCTCTGGAAGCTTCCACTCATGGTGGAAGGTGAAGGGGAGCTGAAATATGTGAAGATCACATGGCAAGAGAGGAAGAAAGAGACCGAGGAAGGAGGCTCCAGGCTCTTTGGAACAACCAGCTCTCGCAGGAACTGATCGAGCAAGAACCCAGTCATTACTGCAAGGACAGGACCAAGGCATTCATGAGGGGATCCATCCCCGTGACTGATGGTCATGAGTGTTTAGAAATCAGGTTGCTTTAGAAGCCTCCCATTCTGCCCTACCTCCAACACTGGGGATAGAATTTTAACACGAGAACTGAAGGACACAAACCGAACTACAGCATGAAGGAATGCCGGTGACCACCTAAAGCTATGAGAGGGGCGTGGAATACGTCCTACCTCAAGGCTGTCAGAAGGAACTTGGCCATGCCAACATCTGCATTTCAGACTCTGGTCTCCAGAACTGGGAGAGAAGAAATCTTCATTGTTTTTAGAAAGCCAGTTTGTGGTCATTTGTTATGCAAGCCCTCAGAAAATATTACAGCTACTTAGTACTGCATCGCATGGATCTATTAAACATATTTAACCAATTCCCTAATGAATACTGGTTTGTTTCTCTCTTTTTTGAGCCATAGTCTTGCTCTGTCACTCAGGCTGGAGTGCAGAGGTGCAATCTTGGCTCACTGCAATCTCCGCCTCCTGGTTTGAAGCAATTCTCGTGCCTCAGCCTCCTGAGTAGCAGGGATTACAGGCACGTACCACCACGCCCAGCTAATTTTTGTATTTTTGGTAGAGTCAGGGTTTCACCATGTTGCCCAGGCTGGTCTTGAACTCCTGAGTTGGGGCCATCTGACAACTGTGGCCTTCCAAAGTGCTGGGATTAGAGGTGTGAGCCACCGCACCTGGCCAACACTGGTTTGTTTCTGTCAAGAATATTTTTGAACTCTTTGATTGTTCATTTCTGTATCCTTATGCCATTTTCTGATAAGTTGTCTCCAAGTGGTCAGTGGCATAGTACTGAGCACAGCTGACTTTCTAGTAATTGATTTCCAGAAGGAATTTTGTTAAAGCAAAAAGTCCTTTTAAGGATTTTTATTTATACCGCAAAGTTCATTTGCCCATCCACCTGCAATTCATCAGAGGACCAGTTATTCTATCCCCCATCATGAGATGGCATCATTTAATATTATGAAATACTTGCTTATAGAATGCTCCTAGAATATCCTTCTTGTTTTTCACCACCTACCCTGTGACCCCCTGTTAGGCAGGTACCACACTGTCTTATCAACCATGGTATCCCCAGAGCCTGACACATAGTAGGTGCTCAATAAAGATTTGCTAAGTGACTAAATAAATAAACGGATGCCCATTAAAATCCTAGCAGTGAGAGCCTTCCCTCCCCCAAACTAATTGTTCCATATGCAATTTGGCAACAAGGGTTAACTTATTAGGTATCATTTTGGTCCAGATCATTGATAAATACTTACAATCATATAAGTCCCTGTGTACTCAGCAATGTGCTAGGTACTAAGCAGATGGGTAACAGGCTAGATAGGTTCATATAAAGCATTTTTTACAATTGCCTTGCTTTTGCAGAATTTACATTGGATTGGGAATTTATTTTAGAAAGTTGTTATTGGAATTATTCTTTTCCTATATCCAGCTAGTTTTCCTTTTTTAATAACAACTTCACTAAGATATAACTTACATACTGTAATATTCACTCTTTTAAAGTTTATAATTTAGGCCGGTGTGAGGCTCACACCTGTATCCCAGCACTTTTGGAGGCTGAGGCAGGTGGATCGCTTGGGGCCAGGAGTTGGAGACAAGGTTGGCCAACATGGTGAAACCCCTCTCTACTAAAAAACACAAAAATTAGGCTGGTGTGGGGACACACTTGTAATCCGAGCTACTCAGAGGCTGGGGCATGAGACTCGCTTGAAAAAAAGTATATAATTCAATCATTTCTAATGTATTTAAGAGTTGTGCAGCTGTCACCACTGTCTAATTTAGATCCTCTCTTTCAAAAATTCCATATTTATTAACGGCCACTCCCTGTTCCTTTCTCCTCCCAGGCACTGGCCACTACTAATCTTCTTTCTATCTCTATAAATTTGCCTATTCGCATCCAGGCAACCTTGCACCTCTGCTGGACAGGGTTTATGCCTGTGTTTCGTAATTCCCTAATGCTTTGCATCTTTAGGAATTTGACAGATGCCTAAATGGCCAATAGCAAACACCCAGAGGCTCTGCAGAATTCTAAAACATCATTCAGGATTAGTAAATGAAAGCAGAAAAGTGCATCATATTTTAGGAAAATATTCAGTCCATAGAGTCAAAAAAGATTTATGCTTAATTAAACCCTCAGTTTTGTTGTACATGTTCACTTCTTGTGCATTTTTGCTGGTATTTCTTGCCAAAGGAAGCAGCTCTGTCAATACACTTGCTGCCTAATGAACTTCATCAATTCACTGAAATGCTGGGTCTTCTCATTTGTGATGACACTTCATCTGCCTTGAGGTCAGAAATTCGAGACCAGCCTGGCCAATATGGTGAAACCCCATCTCCATTAAAAATACAAAAATTAGCTGGTATATTTTTGTATTTTGTTGTGGTGCGCACCTGTAATCGCAGCTACTTGGGAGGCTGAAGCAGGAGAATCACTTGAAACTCGGATTGTAGTGAGCCGATATTGTGCCACTGCACTCCAGCCCAGTCAACAGAACAACAGAGTGAGACTCCTCCTCAACAATAATAATGATAATAATATAGTTTCCAGACCGGGAGCCATGGCTCACACCTGTAATCCCAACACTTTGGGAAGCCAAAATGGGCAGATCACCTGAGGCCAGGAGTTCAAGACCAGGCTGGCCAACATGGTGAAACCCCGTCTCTACTAAAAATATAAAAATTAGTTGGTTGTGGTGGCACATGCCTGTAATCCGAGCTACTCAGGAGGCTGAGGCAAAAGAATCGCTTGAACCCGGGAGGCAGAGGTTGCTGTGAGCTGAGATAGTGCCACTGCACTCCAGCCTGGGCGACACAGAGAGACTCCTGTCTAAAAAAACCAAAACAAACAAATGAAAAAAACACCATTCAATAGGAAACTCGAGTAATTTATAATTTTGGTTTAGCTTCTTAAAAGACCCCAGAGAAAGAGTGGCATTTCTTGTTTCAGGTGTTGTCTGATCTAAGAGTTCAAAGTCGTGCCTGCGTTGGTACAGAAACAAGCAGTGTACCGGTGTCATTCTTGAGGACAGTAATAGAAACCACAGAATAGTATAACTAAAATTATTCAAATTGAGACACAGTGCCTTCTACCTTTTGGCTTAAAGCTATGGATGAATCGTGCTTTTTAAATGTTAAATGTATAACTAGGTATTATTGAAATGTTTCCACAATTTTTTTTTTTTTTTTTGAGATGAAGTCTTACTCTGTCTCCCAGGCTGGAGTGCAGTGGCGCAACCTCAGCTCACTGCAACCTCCGCCTCCTGGGTTCAAGAGATTCTCCTGTCTCAGCCTCCCGAGTCGCTGGGGCTGCAGGTGCCTGCCACCACACCCAGCTAAATTTTTGTATTTTTAGTAGAGACGGGGTTTCACCACTTTGGCCAGCATGATCTCGATCTCCTTACCTCATGATCCACCTGCCTAGGCCTCCCAAAGGGCGGGGATTACAGGCTGAGTCACCGTGCCCGGCCCCACATTTTTAATAGTAGTTCAGATATCACAGTTAGGTCAGACAGCCATCAGAATTCTCCCACTCTAAAGACATGTCAGCTATAGAGGAGAAACATAGCAAAAGGAGACATACGCTCTTCACGGATACTCACGTCAAGAGTTCGACATCTTCAAGTTCAACCTATGATTAAAGACCAGTGCTACTCACTACCGGCATGGGGTTCACTATTTCCCATTTTCTTGGGAGTAGCACAGGAAGACCATGGTTGCACCACTTTAGACTGTATGTGTAGCAGGTCACAACTTACCCTTGTGTGTTTAGATGTGTGTGGAATACGTGTATATGTTAGTGAAAGCTGTTTACTGTAATGGAGGCGAAAACCAGATTCCTTGCGTCTGGGTCCTCTGCTGAGCATTAGAGGAACTCCTGTCACCTGCTCTCCCTGCTGCATACATAAGTCCACTGGACTAAGTTTTCATATGTGTGTGTGTATTATGTATATGTGTGTATATATACATTATATATACACACACACATTATATATGTACTATATATATATATTTAGACGGAGTCTCACTCTGTTACCCAGGCAGGAGTGCAGCTGCTGCATACATCAGTCCACTTGGCTAACTTATAATGTGTGTGTGTGTGCATGTATTATGTATGTGTGTGTATATACACATTATATATACACATTTTATATATATATACATTTTATATAAATGTGTGTGTGTGTGTATATATATATATTTAGATGGAGTCTCACTCTGTTACCCAGGCAGGAGTGCAGTGGCATGATCTTGGCTCACTGCAACCTCCGCCTCCTGGGTTCAAGCGATTCTCATGCCTCAGCCTCCCGAGTGGCTAGGATTACAGGTGCACGCCACCACACCCAGCTAATTTTTGTATTTTTAGTAGAGACGGGATTTCTCCATGTTGGCCAGGCTGCTCTTAAACTCCTGACCTCAGGCGATCTGCCTGCCTGGGCCTCCCAAAGTGCTGGGATTACAGGCATGAGCCACTGCACCTGGCCCATATGTATATTTTTACATTATGTAAATTTTGTTGTTGTATAATGTTTTTTTTAACTTAAATTTTTATTTTTATTTTAAGTGCCAGGGTACATGTATGGGATGTGCAAGTTTGTTACACAGGTAAACGTGTGCCATGGTGGTTTGCTGCACCTATCAACCCACCACCTAGGTATTAAGCGCTGCATGCATTAGCTATTTTTCCTGATGCTCTCCCTCCCATTACGTAAATTCTTAACTGGCCTGTCTCACTTGTACACATCATTATAGCTGACATTATTGTAACTACTGTGTCATAAGTAAGATTCCTATAAGAAATACTGCTTTGAAAGAAAATAACTTTCTGAAGTGAAATATAGTGACTTATATCCCACATTCATGGGTGGTCACTTTATTTGTAGGACCTTTAAAACAAGTATTATACATTTTTAATGAACTAAGTTGAATAAAGCATAATTAGAAACTGTTTTTTATATATATATTATATATATTATATATATATATTATATATATATATGTATGTATGTAGTTTTTGTAGGCTCTGGAGTAAGTTCACTCACTTTCAAACTTCACATCTGTCCCGTTTCTGGCTCTGTGATCTTAAGAAATTTACTTATTCCTCCTTACCCCCAGCTTTCCACATCTGTAAAATGGGGATAATATATGTAACTCTCTGAAAAGGCTCGTTGTGATACTT
Organism: Chlorocebus sabaeus; assembly: GCF_047675955.1. NCBI lineage: Eukaryota > Metazoa > Chordata > Mammalia > Primates > Cercopithecidae > Chlorocebus > Chlorocebus sabaeus. Next base: position 111,707,099 of record NC_132914.1, on the reverse strand, counting down.
GAATGAAGTAATGTGTGTGCATATAGAAAAAACAAACTGTTTCTCCTCTTCTGTACTCTCACAATACTTCCGGTCACTAAAATATGTGAGGTTTTCCCATACCAAGCACTTCTCCAACCCCAGCTGGATGTCCTATAATTCACTTCACTTCTAACACTAACTGGAGTTAGTGCAGAACTCACAGGTTAAGGGCTTAGTTCTCCACTTTACTTATTTATTTTCATTTATTTCTATTTTGTTTTATTTTTTGGGAGGGAGTCTCACTCTGTCGCCCAGGCTGAGTGCAGTGGCATGATCATAGCTTACTGCAGACTCGAACTCTTGGTCTCAAGTGATCCTCCCGCCCTGACCTTCCAATGTGCTGGGATTGCAGGCATGAGCCACTGCAGCTGGCCCCTAGTCCCATACCTTAGATGCCAATTGCAAATTCTAGGAGGTTATCATCTGTACTTTTGACCAACTGGCTATAAACCAGGGTTCCCTCCTCCTCGGGTTCAGTAATTTTCAAGGATGACTCACAGAACTTGGGATAACATTTACTTATGTTTATTGATTTATTTCATAATAAAGGATATGAAAAACGGTACGGAAGATCAGCTGGATAAAAAGATACACAGGGTGAGATCTGGAAAATCGCAAGCGGAAGAGCTTCTGTTCCCAGGGAGCTGGGGTATACTATCCTCCCAGCACACAGATGTGTTTACCAACCAGGGAGCTCTATGCACCCCCCAGTACAGGGACTTTTATGGAGGCTTCATCACGTAGGCATGATGGATTATTAACTCAATTTCCAGCCCCTTTACTCTCCCAAATGATGGGAGGTGGGGCTGAAAGTTTCAAGCTTCTAGTCACCGCTTGGTCTTTCCGGTGACCAGTCCCCATTCAGGAGAGTCACCTCATTAGAATAAAAGATGCTCCCATCACCCAGGAAATTCCAAGGGATTTAGGAGCTCTGCGTCAGGAACTGGGGTCAAAGACCAAACACTAGGAAAAAAGATGTGCTTATCACCCAGGAAATTCCAAGGGATTAGGAGCTCTATGTCAAGAACTGGGGTCAAAGACCAAATACTAGAATAAAAGATATGCGTATCACCCAGAAATTTCCAAGAAATTAGGAACTCTGTGTCAAGAACTGTGGTCAAAGACCAAATGCTAGAACAAATGATGCATCTAGCATGCCCCCATCACTCAGGACATTACAAGGGTTTTAGACACTCCACCAGGAACTAGGGGCACAGACTATATACATATAGATATATAATTATTATGCTAAACTACATAAAGAGATGAACATGGTGTGCAGCTGTGGTTCCTGTCCTTCAAGTGATGGCTGAAATACCATTTCTCTGATTTCTCTGCTCACCCCAATCCCAATTCTATTCCACACCAATATTCTGCTTATGTAGTTATTCATTTAACACCTGTTTTTCTTCTTATTTATTTATTTGAGACAGGGTCTCTCCCTGTTGCCCAGGCTAGAGTGCAGTGGCATGACACTGGCTCACCGTAGTCTCAACCTCCTGGGCTCAAGTGATCCTCCCACCTCAGCCTCCAAAATAGCAGAGACTACAGGTGCATACCACCTTACTTGGCTAATTTTTAAAATTTCTTGTAGAGACGGGTTCTCACTTTGTTTCCAGGCTTGTCTCAAATTCCTAGGCTCAAGTGATCCATTTTCCTCGGCCTCCCAAAGTGCTAGGATTATAGACATGAGCCACTGCGCCCAGTCTGCTTTTCCATTAGACAGAAGACCCTATGGTGAAAAGGAAGGATCAGGTCTGTTTTTGTCTTGCTGTATCCCAAATGCCCGGGAAAGGTATCTCCTTTTCAAGACTGAAAACTGAAGCTCAGATAGGTGAAATTTGTTCATAGGTGAAAGAGACCAGAATTCATAACTAAGGTATCCAGTCCTCCTGGTCACCTCATTTCAAACCTAGGTATAATTTGTAACTTTTGGGATCAGAACCCAACACCTTCCTGTAGTCTAGATACGTTGGTATCTGGAAAGCTAAAGACATTTTTTACTTTGGCTTAGCCAGGGAGCTAGAGGTCATGCAGGGAACACGTTAAACAAACAGAAGTTTGCTAGAAAAAGGACAAGAATTTCCTAAGGAACAGAGTGGCCCTGGCTGGTTCTGCAACTCTCAGTCAGGTTCCAGCTAAAAGGTGTAAGCGTGAGTGAACCTAAGTGTGGGAAGGGCTGTGCTCTTCTTGGAGCCAAGATCCTCAGGAAAGCTAAGTTGGCCGGCCATCACCTCATGTCCTGATGGTTTTTATGATGACTCTGCAGAGATGATGATCCTTGATAAACACAGAGAGGACCAGGTGTCAGCTTATATTGAAACAGTCTGCTGTAACCCTGTTTGGGGGCAGAGGTAAAAAATTCAAAGCCTACAGAAATATCTAAAGAGAAAGACAGATAAACATATAAACAAAAATCCTAGCAGCAGAAAATCCATCTCAAAGGAAAAATCTCAGCTGGGTATGGTGGCGCATGCCTGTTGTCCCAGCTACTGGGGAGATCTGAGTCAGGAGGATCACTCGAGCCCAGGAGTTTAAGGCTGCAATGAAGCATGATTGTGCCACTGCACTCCAGCCTGAGTGACACAGCGAGACCCTATCTCTAAAAATGAAAAAGAAATAAAGGAAGAGAGAGAGAGGAGAGAGAGAGAGAGAGAGAGAGAGAGAGAGAGAGAGAGAGAGAGAGAGAGAGAAACCTCTATTGACATGAATATTCTTCCAGAATTTTGTTCTCTCTCTTCCCCATCACCTTACCCCCTTTCTCCTATACATCCAAATTTTAATGATTGTATAGTATTTCATCAAAAAGAAGGTAGGTCATTACCAATGTAATTATATTAATCCTCTCTGTTGGATTTTACATTGTTTCTAGTATTTCCCTATTACCAGACAAAAACAATGATGATCATTCTTGCATATAACTTTTTCCTTAACTTGTGAAATTATCTCCTTGGGATAATGTACTAGAGGATAAATGGCTGGATTGCCCAATTGCCCTCTAAGAAAGATTTGTCCCAGCCGGGCAGGGTGGCTCATAGCTGTAATCTCGGCACTTTGGGAGGCCGAGGTGGGTGGATCACCTGAGGTCAGGAGTTTGAGACCAGCCTGGCCAATGTAGCAAAACCCCGTCTATGCTAAAAAATAACAAAAATTAGGCCAGGCGTAGTGGGTCACGCCTGTAATCCCAGCACTTTGGGAGGCCAAGGTGGGCAGATAACGAGGTCAGGAGTTCGAGACCAGCCTGACCAACATCATGAAACCCCGTCTCTACTAAAAATACAAAAATTAGCTGGGCGTGGTGGCCAGCGCCTGTAATCCCAGCTACTCAGGAGGCTGAGGCAGGAGAATCGCTTGAACCCTGGAAGCGGAGGTTGCAGTGAGCCGAGATCAGGCCACTGCACTCCAGCCTGGGCGACAGAGAGAGACTGTGTCTCTAAATAAATAAATAAATAAATATCAAAAATTAGCTGGGCGTAGTGGTGGATGCCTGCAATCCCAGCGACTCTGGAGGCTGAGGCAGGAGAATCACTTGAACCCAGGAAGCGGAGGTTGCAGTTAGCCAAGATCGCGCCATTGCACTCCAGCCTGGGCAACAAGAGTGAAACTCTGTTTCAAAAAAAAAAAAAAGAAAGAAAGAAAAAGAAAAAAAGAAAAGACAAAAAAAGAAAGATTTGTCCCAATTTGCATATCCACCATTTGTCTTTGAAGGTGTTTATTTCTTTAGATATTTAATATCACTGGGTAGTAAAACATATCTAAGCCTTTGCCATTCTAAGAGGCAACACATTAAGTCTCTTTATTGTTTCTTATTTGGAACACAAGCTTCTGGCTTATGAGTTGCCTAAAGGCATTATAGGTGGCCAAGTAGCATGTAAATGCTCTGTTCATCTTAGATGGTCCCTTATTATATTTTAAATTCAGGAAAGCCAGATTTCATGTATGTTTTGTTTTCTGTTATCTCAAGAAAGTCGTTCCACTTTTGGGGTCTTAATTTACTCATCTCTAAAATGAGAGATTTAGACTAGATTATCACAAGAGTCCTGTTAATCTGTAGGTAGTGGATTTGTCCTCCCCTGCAGCTCATAGCTGGCAATTGCCTGGAACTTGGCTGGGACTGACCTGGGAAGAAGTCTATGTACTTGGCAGGTGGGCAGGAAATATTAGTCAGGACTTTACTGAAGTTGGTTAGACACAAAAGAAGATGCATGCATGAGATCAGTAGGAATGGCAGGAAGCAGGTACATTTCAGGAGCAATCACCATTTTAAAAGTTGATAGGTACCATTTTTCTCTGCCCATCGGTTTCCTGTGCTCAGATCAGACCTCAGCGTGCAGCTGGAAACTTGTCTACCAGTTGCTTCTATCCTCACACCTCACAACTTCACCATCAGAGAGACAGCGAGAGTCACTCTCTCTGGTTGCTTGTTGAAAAAGATTCTAGAGCATGGTTTTAATAATTAGCCAAGCTTAGTTGACGTGCCCAATTCTAGAGAGCTAAAAAATGATGGTACTGTGAATGGTTCAGCTTGTGACAGGCAACGTATTTATTGATCAGCTATTGTTACCACCACGCTTTGTAAGAACCACCACAAAACTCAATGCCATGTGTTTACGCCATCAGAATACGAGAAAGTCTGTTTCCTCACACACTTGAGAACCTGGGTGTTATCATTCTTTTTCCACTGCTAATAGCAGTGGAAAAAATTTCCCTGTTTCTCTAATGAAAATGTATTCATATTTGTCATGCTAATGTTCAGTGTGTCCTCAGTGGCTATAGGTATTTCTATGTCAATGAATTGTACATTTATGTAGTGAAGAAGCGTCAGTGACATAAAATGATAATCATTTATTCTCATAGATCTAACACTCAGATGAAGCTCAGGTTTGGAGGTTCAGGTGCATTCTCCCTGGAGGTTTGTGCATTGGCTGAGATGGCTCTCCTCGTTTTTTTTCATCCTCCTTGGAACAGTGGACTAACCAGGGCATGCTGTTCTCATGGTATGGTGCTTTTGAGATTCATTCATGTTATTATATGCATCGTAGTGTCTTCCTTTTCAAACTTTTTTTTTTTTTTGAGACACTTTCATTCTATTGCCCAAGATAGAGTGCGGTGGTGCGATCTCGGCTCACTGCAACCTCTGCCTCCTAGGTTCAAGTGATTCTTGTGCCTCAGCTTCTTGAGTAGCTGGGATTACAGGCACGTGCCACCACGCCTGGCTAATTTTTCATTAGTAGAGACGGGGTTTCACCATGTTGGCCAGGCTGGTCTCAAACTCCTGACCTCAAGTGATCTGCCTGCCTCGGCCTTCCAAAGTGCTGAGATTACAGGCGTGAGCCACTGTACCTGGCCAGTTCCTTCCTTTTTATTGTTGAGTAGTATTCCTTTATATGATTATGACATACTTTGTTTATCCACTGACCAGTTAGTTGATGAACATTTGGGTTGTTTCCAGTTTGGGGCTATGACGAATCAAACCACTATGAATATTTAAGTATAAACCTTGGTGTAAATGTGTTTTTATTTCTCTTGGATTAAAGTGAGAAATGGGATTGTTGGGTTGTATAGTAAGTGTATGCTTAACCTAATAAGACACTGCCTATTTCCTAAAGTGAACATATAATTTGTATTGCCTCCAGCAACAGATAAGAGTGCCAGTTGCTCTACATCCTTTTCATTCTAACAGTGTCTGCTGTGCATTGTAGTTTTTATTTGCATTGTCATAATGACAATTGACGTTGTATATGTTTTCATGAACTATTTACCATCCACTTATCTTCTTTTTTAAAAAAATTATTTTTTGAGACAGAGTCTTCTCTATCACCCAGGCTGGACTTCAGCCGGGGTTTTGCCATGCTGCCCAGCTGGTTTCAGATTCTTGGACTCAAGCAATTCACCCACCTCAGCCTCCCAAAGTGCTGAGGCTACAGGCATGAGCCACTGCGCCCGGCCATATATCTTCTTTAGTAAAGTTTTTTACTCATTTTAGATCAGGTTATTTATCTTCTTATTATTGAGTTGCAACTTTTTAAACCTCTTCTCAATGCATCTTGTTTCTTACCTGTTTTGTAAGTATTTCTTACAGTTTGTGCCTTGAGTTCTGATTTTCTTAACAGTGTCTTATATTTTATATGGTGAATGTTTAATTTTGTTGAAATCCAATTTATTTTTTTTTCTTTTGTGATTCATGTTTTGTGTGACCTATGCAAAGACATCTTTTCATACCTGAGGACACAGTGATTTTCTTCTATATTTTCTCCTGAAATTTTGTTTTCTTCCTGAATTTAGTTTTCACTTTTACATTTAGGTCTACAATTCATCTCAAGATAATTGTGTGCATTATATGAGGAATGGGCTGATATTTGTCTTTTTTGCATATGATTGTCAAACTGATCCAGTGACATTTATTGAAAGGATTATTCTTGCCCTATTGAATTTTCTAGGTACTTTTTCCAAAAAGCAATTGAATATTTATGACGTAGTTCAATTTCTACTCTCTGTTCTGTTCCATTGATCTATTTGCCCATTCTTATGACAATACCACACTGTCTTGATTACCATATCTTCATGGTAAATCTTAAAACTGGTGAGTATATGTCATCCACCCTTGTTCTTTCATTAAGCTGATTTGCCTAGTCCAAGTCCTTTACATTTCAATACAAATTTTAGAAGTGGTTTATCAATTTCTACAAAAAGATGACTGCTAGAGTGCTTTCAGGATTGTGTTGAATCTATAGATGAGTTTGAAGAGACGTGGCATCTTAACAATATTGAGTTTACCAATCCATGAACTATTTCTGCTTCATGTAACTTGAAGCACATTAATTGACATGTAGGGTGGCTATGTTTTCTTGATGAAAAGAGATTCCTTTTGTTATTATAAAACATCCTATTTTATCACTGGTAACATTACTGGTTATAAAATTTACTTTATTTGATATTAATATTGCTAATCAAGTTTTACTTAGGCTGTGTTTATGTTTTATTTCCCTGTGCTACTGCCTGGAACTTCTCCCTAGGCAGTATAGCAGGAAAATCATATACTTTCCCTTCTTTTTGTTCATTCTCCCAGGGATCAAATTCCTGCCCTTCCTGTTTGACAATGTCCAGAAAACATAATTCAATACATTTTTCAGTGTTCTCCTTTTTTTAAGGTGGAGGGGAATAATAAGACCCCTTTTACTTCTCTTGGCTAGAAGTGGAAATTGAAGAAGTATGTGAAGGCAAATCCTGAATTCACATCATTTCGCTTCCATATGATATGTCTAAACATGGGACGTTTTATTAAAAATCCACAATACCATTCTCATACTTCACAATGCCCAGACCATATTCATTTCTTCTATGAATGCCTAAAAAAATTAAAAGTGTTTAGACAGTTGGTTTGTTCACTTGAGAATCTAGACAAGGTCCACACTATGCATTTAATTGTTTGTCCCTGAAGTGGCCCTGGAATACACCTTGCATCTTAAAAAAAATAGTTACATTGTGATATACTTCATAGGCTATACAATTCATCCATTTGAAGTGTACAATTCAATTGCTTTTGGTATAGTCACAGTATTGTGCATCCATCGATACAATCAATTTTAGAACATTTTCACAACCCCCAAAAGAAATCATACCCCTCATAGCCCTCATTCCTAAATCCCCACTGCCCTTTCCAACCCCAGGCATCACTAATTTTCCTTCTGTTTCTATAGCTTTGCCTATTCTGGACATTTCTTACAAATGAAATCTTATACTGGATGCTCCTGGCTTCTTTCACTTCGCTTAATGTTTTCAAGGTTTATCAATATTGTAGTATATTTTAGTACTTCATCTCTTTTTATTGCCAAATAATATTTCATTCTATGGATATAGCACATATTATATATCCATTAGTCAGTTGATAGGCATTTGCTACTTTTTGACCGTTATGAACAATGCTACTATGAACATTCTAGTGCAAGTTTTGGTGTGGACTTGTGTTTCATGTCACTTAGGTATATACCTAAGAGTAGAATTTCTGGGCCATATGGTTACTCTTTTTTTAACCATTGTGGGGGACGTTCAGTCTCTTCCAAAGCAACTGGACCATTTTACATTCCACTAGCAATGTCCAGTTGGCCCTCGATATCATTGGATTCTGCATCCGAGGATTCAGCCAACTCTGAAACATAAACCAATAAAACCAATAAAAATAACAACAGTAACGAAGTGATAAAAACAAAAAAATACAGTAAAGCAATTATTTGCATAGCATTTACATTGTATTAGATATTGTAAGTAATCTAGAGATCATTTAAAGTATATAGGATGAAGTGTGTAATTTATATGCGAATATTGTGCCATTTTATTTAGGGGACTTGAGCATCTGCAGATTCGGGTATCCTCAGGGTGTCCTGGAACCAATCCCCTAAGGAGAGAGAGGGACAACTGTATGAAGGTTTCCATTTCTCCACATCAACACTTGTTATTATCTGACTTTTGGGCTGCAGTCCTCCCAGTGGGTGTGAAGCAGTATCTCATTGTGGTTTCGATTTGGATTTTCCTGATGGGTAATGATGTTGAGCGTCTTTTCCCACGCTTATTGGATGTTGTGGCAGGTTTTTTTCCTACCATTTTTCCTGGACTAGATGTGGCAGATTTTAACATTTGTTTGAATCAGTTCAAACATTTGCAAGGCAATCGTGACTGTCTTGATTTGCCTCTGCTAACCCCCCATCTAATGACATGACTTGAAGTGGCAGCCCATACTTCCACCCTTGTACCAAGACCGCTTTTCTTACCTTCCTCTCTGGGCTAGTCAGGCATCACGAAAGAGAGACTTTCTTTTAAAAAAAAGAGAGAGAGAAGTTTTTAAAAAGTTGTTTTATAGTAAAATAAACACAGTTATTTAAAAGATGGGTGTTTGTGTTAGTTTCCTGTTGCTGCTATTTCTGTCTAGCAAATTACCACACACTTAGTGAATGGCTTCCAATGCTATCCATTTATGAACTCAGGTTTTGGTAAAAAATGACTGGGTACTGTACTTAGGATATCCTAAGGCTGAAATCAAGGTGTCAGTTGGGCTATGTTCTTGCCTAGAGAATCTGGGGGAAAAGTCTTCTTCCATATTCATTGCTATGGGTGGTGGGATTCAGCTTCTTGTGGCTATAGATCTGAGGTGTTTGTTTCCTTGCTGGCTATCAGCTGGGGCTACCGTCAGCTCCTAGAGGATGTCCCCATTCCTTGCCAGATGCCCCCTCCATGTTCAACTCAACACGGTGCACTGAAACCTTCTTTTTCTTTTGTAAGACAGTGTCTCACTCTGCTACCCAGGCTGCAGTGCAGTGGTGCTATCACAGCTCACTGCAGCTTCAGCCTCCCAAGCTCAAGAGATCCTCCCACCTCAGCCTCCTCAGTAGCCGGGACCACTGATGCATGCCACCACATCCAGCTAATTTTTGTACTTTTTGCAGAGATGGCATTTCATCATATTGTCCAGACTGGTCTCAAACTCCTGGGGTCAAGGAATTTGCCTGCCTCCTCCTCCCAAAGTGCCGGGACTTCAGGTACATGCCACTGTGCCCAGGCTGAATCTCTCTTAAGCTCCTAGTTCCTGAGGTCTCTGTCTCTGATCTCTGGATGCAGATTTAAAGGACTTATGGCAGACCCATTGGCTAAGCTCTCTTTGTTAAAGGCAACTGTGCCATGTGACGTGACCTAATCATAGGAGTGACATCTGTCATGTTCAAAGGCCTGATGAGTAGATAAGGCATGTACACCTGGGCAGGGGTGTCTTGGGAATCGTCTTAGAATTCTGTCCACACAGCCAGCGTATGTATGCATTTTAGAACGATGTTCACAGGAAAATATAATTGAAATGTAGGAGTGGCCTCTCAAAGAGCTAACTTTAGTTATCTGGAAAATGTACTTCTGTGGAAGCCTTCACTTCCTGATAACATAAGGCAGATGAAGTGTCATCACAAATGAGAAGACCCAGCATTTCAGTGAATTGATGAAGTTCATTAGGCAGCAAGTGTATTGACAGAGCTGTTTCCTTTAGCAAGAAATACCAGCAAAAATGCACAAGAAGTGAACATGTACAACAAAACTGAGGGTTTAATTAAGCAGAAATCTTTTTTGACCCCATGGACTGAATATTTTTCTAAAATATGATGCACTTTTCTGCTTTCATTTACTAATCCTGAATGATGTTTTAGAATTCTGCAGAGCCTCTGGGTGTTTGCTATTGGCCATTTAGGCATCTGTCAAATTCCTAAAGATGCAAAGCATTAGGGAATTATGAAACACAGGCATAAACCCTGTCCAGCAGAGGTGCAAGGTTGCCTGGATGCAAATAGGCAAATTTATAGAGATAGAAAGATTAGTAGCGACCAGTGCCTGGGAGGAGAAAGGAACAGGGAGTGGCTATTAATAAATATGGAATTTTGTAGGGAGAGGATCTAAATTAGACAGTGGTGATGGCTGCACAACTTTTTTTTTTTTTTTTTTTTTTTTTTTTGGGACGGAGTCTAGCTCTGTCGCCCAGGCTGGAGTGCAATGGCGAGATCTCGGCTCATTGCAACCTCTGTCTCCTGGGTTCAAGCAATTCTTGCGCCCTAGCCTCCTGAGAAGCTCTGATTACAGGCGTGTGCCCCCATGCCCTGCTAATTTTTGTTTGTTTTTTTGTCGAGAGGGGTTTCACTATGTTAGCCTGGCTGGTCTTGAACTCCTGGCCCCATCAATCCAACTGCCTTGGCCTCCCAAGCTGCTGGGATTACAGGGTTGAGCCACCACACCCGACCTGAATTATAACCTTAAAAAGGTGAATATAGTAGTATATAGGTTATATTTTAGTAAAGTTGTTATTAAAAAAGAAAAATTAGCTGCATATAGGAAAAGAATAAACCCAAGAACAGCGTTTAAAAATAAATTCCCAATCCAATGTAAATTCCACAAAGGCAAGGCAATTTTAAAAAATGCTTTATATCTACCTGTCTAGCCTGTTATCTATCTATCTAGTGACTAGCACATTGCTGAGTACACAGAAGGTTATTTCATTATAAATATTTATCAATGATCTGGATTAAAATGATACCTAATAAGTTAACCCTTGTTGCCAAATTGCATATGGAACAATTCATTTGGGGGAAGGAAGGATATCACTGCTATGATTTTAATGGGCATCCATTTATTTATTTAGTCACTTATCAAATATTTATTGAGCACCTACTATGTGTCAGGTTCTGGGGATACCATGGTAGATAAGACAGAATGGTATTTGCCTAGCAGGAGGTCACAGGGTAGGTGGTGAAAAATAAGAAGGATATTCTAGAAACATTCTGGAAGCAAGTATTTCATAGTATTTAATGATGCCATCTCATGATGGGGAATAGAATAAGTGGTCCTCTGATGAATTGCAGGTGGATGGACAAATGAACTTTGTGGTATAAATAAAAATTGTTAAAAGAGTGCATCTCTTTGCTTTAACAAATGTACTTTTGAAAATAAATTGCTAGAAAGGCACCTATGCTCAGCACTATACCACTGGCCACTTGGAGACAAGTTATTAGAAAATAGTATAAAGGTACAGAAACTAACAATCCGAGTTCGAAAATATTCTTTATAGAAACAAACGAGTGTTGGCCAGGCACGGTGGCTCACGCCTACAATCCCAGCACTTTGAGAGTCCGAGAAGGAAGGACTGCCTGAGCTCAGGAGTTCCCGACCAGCCTGGGCAACATGGTAACACCCAGTCTCTACCAAAAATACCAAAATTGGCAGGGTGTGATGGCACACACCTTAATCCCAGCTATTCAGGAGGCTGAGGCACAAGAATTGCTTGAACCCGGGAAACAGACGTAGCAGTGAGCCAAGATCGCACCAGTACACTCCAGCTACACTCCAGCTTGGGCGACAGAGCGAGATTCCATCTAAAAAAAAAAAAAAAAAAAAAAAAAAAACAACAGAAAGAAAGAAAAAGAAAAACAAACCAGTGTTCATTAGGGAATTGGTTAAATATATTTAATAGATCCATGCGATGCAGTACTAAGTAGCTGTATTATTTTCTGACGACTTCCATAAGAAATGACCACAAACTGGCTTTCTTAAAACGATGAAGATTTCTTCTCTCCCAGTTCTGGAGACCAGAGTCTGAAATACAGATGTTGCCATGGCCAAGTTCCTTCTGACAGCCTTGAGGTAGGACGTATTCCACGCCCCTCTCACAGCTTTAGGTGGTCACTGGCAATCCTTGGCATTCCTTCATGCTGTAGTTCGGTTTGTGTCCTTCAGTTCTCGTGTTAAAATTCTATCCCCAGTGTTGGAGGTAGGGCAGAATGGGAGGCTTCTAAAGCAACCTGATTTCTAAACACTCATGACCATCAGTCACGGGGATTGATCCCCTCATGAATGCCTTGGTGCTGTCCTCGCAGTAATGACTGGACGAGAGCTGATTGTTCCAAAGAGCCTGGAACCTCCCTGCTTGGTCTCTTTCTTCCTCTCTTGCCATGTGATCTTCACACATTTCAGCTCCCCTTCACCTTCCACCATGAGTGGAAGCTTCCCTCATCAGAGGCAGGTGTTGGTGCCATGCCTCCCACACAGCCTGCAGAACGGTGAACCCAATAAACTTCTTGCCTTTAAAACCTACCCAGCCTCAGGTGTTTCCTTACAGCAACATAAATGGACCGAGACACCTGGCTTGTAGCTGTATCACTCCAATGTCTGCCTCTGTCTTCATGGGATCTTCTTTCTCCTATGTCTCTGTGCCCAGATTTTCTTCTCCTAGGAACGCCAGTCACTGGATGTAGGGTCCACTCTAATTCAGGGAGACCCCATCTTAGCCTGATTCCATCTGCAAAGTCTCCATGTGCAAATACGGTCACAGTCACAGGCTCTGGGTGGACATAAATTTGGAGGAGACACCATTTAACCCAGTACAGTAATTCTCAAAATGATGTTGAAAAAAAGTCCACAATTTATTAAGTGAAAAAAGGATACTACCACATGATACAGTTTTATTTGTGTAAAAAGAAAAAAAGTTGCTTGTGTGAGCGAGCATGTTACTTGCTGTGTTCTCCCAATCCCTGATCCTTATCATCCGAACTCAACGACACCCTTCATGAGACAATAGAAAATTCAGGGTCTTCTGATAGTCCCGAAGAAGCGACCACATTGAAAACTATTGGCCAACATGCTGAATCCCTGTCTCTACTAAACATTCAAAAAATTAGCTCGTTGTGTGCCGGGCACCTGTAATCGCAGCTTCTCTGGAGGCTGAGGCAGGAGAATCGCTTGAACCCCAGAAGCGGAGGTTTGCAGTGAGCGGATATTGTGCCATCACCCTCCAGCCTGGGCAGCAAGAGCACAACTCCATTTCAAAAAAACAAAAGCAAAAAGAAAAACAAACTATAGGAATTTATTTGATGCAAATGAATTATGTAATTATGAAATAATTGATTCCGATGAGGAAGGCATGGGTATATTTAGAACAGACAGCTAAGAACAAATTTTAAAATCAAGAAGAGGCAGTAAAAGTGACAGAGACATTGATGGATAACGAAATAAATATGGAATGAGGAGCTAATGAAGCATTTTTGGATAGTGTAAGCAGAAACGGGAGTAAATGACAAGGCCCGGGCATTGTCGTAGGGGTTTGGCATGAGGCCAGCTCTGGATGTCTGTGCTACCTGACTCCCCCTCCCTTTGCAATATCAAGCTGAGCTGGGCCACAGGTACTGGAGCCCTCAGTTGGAGCTGCCAAAGTTCTGTCACTTTGTCGTTCCCCGGTGGCAAAACAGGAGATTCCTGAGCAAATTAAATTTCTCCAATGGAGGGTTTGAGAAACACAGCATTAGGAAAGTTGCTGAGTTTTAAACCCAAATCTCATTTCTATGATGGCCTTAGCAGGCATGCAGACTTAACTTTTGAAAGACACATGCCAGTGCATATGCGCGTACACACACACGTGCACACACATGTCATCTTGTGTGATTAGTATATGCTCAGCCCAGCACTAGGGAACCCTCATGGGCCAGACCATGTGGGTTCTAATCCCAGAAGAGCCACCTGCTAGGGTTTACCCCTGGGCAAATTACTTAACCTCTTTGTGCTCTAATTTCCTTACTTGTAAAACAGGGTTAAGATTGTTACCCTCCCCACAGGGTTTTACAAGGTCTCATTAGCTTTCAGTATTAATGATTTTAAGTTGCTTTAATATATTTAGTTAATTTGGTCTTTACAGCAAATATTTAGCAAGGACAAAACAATTGGGACTTCCTGGACATGGTGGCTCACACCTACCATCTCAGCACTTTGGGAGGTGGAGGCAAGTGGATCACTTGAGTCCAGGAGTTCGAGATCAGCCTGAAAAACATAGTGAGAAAAACAGTGATCTGAGATCACATCACTGCACTCTAACCTGGGTGACAGAGTGAGAGCTTGTCTCAAAACAACAACAATAATTTAGATTTAGAAGAAAGAGTCTTGGGCTGAAAATATGGAGGTGTTGAGATGAGGCTGAGTCTCCAACCCTTTTACCCCTTCACTGAGTAGTGAGCACAGGTCACCCTCCATCTCTGGGTGGGAGCTCCTCGTTGCCAAATGCAGGTCTTGGAGTTGACCTGAGGGTTTTTCATGGTTCTCTAAGTTACTCACTTCAAGGGGAAGAAAGTGAGGAGAAAGTGAGTCCCACCCAACTTCTAAATCAACTCTGATTTTCTTTTTTAAATTCAACTTTGAGATCAGCATTGATTCATATGCAGTTGTATGAAATGATACAGAGAGATGCCATATATACCCCTCACCCAGTTTTGCATATCTTGTACAACATCATGACCAAAAAATTGACATTGACGTGATCCACTGACCTTGTTCAGATTTCACCAGTTTTCCATGTGCTCATTTGTATGCATGTGTGTGTTCAGTTCTATGCAATTTGACCACATGCAGATACATGGGACCATCACAGTAAAGATACAGATCAGTCACTACAAGTATACCTTGGTGCTACCCTAGTAAAGCCACACCTATTTCCCAGTGTCCTCGCCTCCCTAATCCCTGACAATCCCTATTCTGTTCTCCATCTCTATAATCTTGTCATTTCAAGATTATATAAATGGAATCATGCAGTGCAGGACCTTTTGAGATTGGTTTTCCACTTGGTTAAGTTCCCTTGGAATTCCTGCAAATTGTGTTATTGTGTTGTTCATCAGTGCTTTATTTTTCCTTTTTTTTTTTTTTTTTTTTGGAGATGGAGTTTCGCTCTTGTTACCCAGGCTGGAGTGCAATGGTGCGATCTTGGCTCACTGCAATCTCTGCTTCCCAGGTTCCAGCGATTCTCCTGCCTCAGCCTCCTGAGTAGCTGGGATTACAGGTGCCCACCACCATGCCCAGCTAATTTTGTATTTTTAGTAGAGATGGAGTTTCTCCATGTTGTTCAGGCTCGAACTCCTGACCTCAGGTGATCTGCCCACCTTGGCCTCCCAAAGTGCTGGGACTGCAGGTGTGAGCCACCACGCCCGGCCCTGTTTGTCCTTCTTATTGCTGAGTAGTATTCCAGCAGCTCTTATTTTAACTGCTACATATATTGGTCTTGCTTGAGAGATTTCATTTAAAGAAAGGCTTCCTCAGCACCCAAAAGAATAAGAACTATTGAATATAACAATTAGATTGCAAAATTCTAAGACCCTGGTTATGACATAAATATAATCTCTACATTAAAATTTACCTAGCTGTTTCCATTTAACAGTGAAATAAATCCCTTGACCCTCATAGGCATAATTTTATCTAACCTTGGATGGAAACAAGAGAGAACAGGATTGAGAGAAAGAGAATTTATTCCTCGCAGAGAATTTAAGACTTCCCATCTTTTAAACTTAGGAGAAAAAACATCTTTGGTTATCGCTGCTAGTACAACTTCTCTTTGCTTTTCCTTCTCTTTTCATTCCATCATTGCCTGGTGGTATTTTCCCTCAATTCCCCAAATGCTGTTCTTCAAAAAAAAAAAAAAAAGGGGACTTTAAAAACAAATTTTGTCAAAAAATTTTTTTTTTTTGGAGACAGAGTCTCACTCTTTCACCTGGGCTGGAGTGCAGCGGCACAATCATGGCTCACTACACCCTCGACCTCCTGGGGGCAAGCTATCCTCCCACCTCAGCTTCCTGAGTAGCTGGGACTACAGGCAGGTACCACCATGCCTGGTTAATTTTTATATTGTTTTCATAGAGGCAGAGTTTTGACATATTGCTCAGGCTGATCTCAAACTCCTGGCCCAAGCCATCCTCCCACTTCAACCTCCCGAAATGCTGGGATTACAGGTGTGAGCCACTGGACCTGGCCTCAAAAAGGTGAAATTTAAAAGCCAGTAGAATCTAGGGTGGCACCCAAACCTGTGTATTTGGAGGAGCCACTTGAGTGGCATCATTGACTAAGGTGAACCATGTTCAGGTTTCAGAGATATGAATGAGGATGATCTGAACGGCCTGCATCTGTTCACATTGCAGCACCCTTCCTGCAACCATGCCTGAAAGAGTCCCAAGTCCTTCTTTATGATCATTTCCATCTATCATATCATATCATTTAAGACACTCTGCCGTGATGTCTGGGCCCTCTTTGATCAAGGGGCCACCTGGAGGGGAAGATCTTGAATTTGGCCAACATTCGATGATGTGAGGGTGAATGAAGATAATGGGATTAGCCGGGCATTGTGCTACACACCTGTAGTCCCAGCTACTCAGGAGGCTGAGGCAGGAGAATCTCTTGAAGCCAGGAGGCGGAGATTGCAGTGAGCTGACATCGCGCCACTACGCTTCAGCCTGGGTGACAGAGTAAGACTCCATCTCAAAAATAATAAAAAATAAAAAAATAAAAAAAATGAGGGAAATTAATGAACCTGAGTTTATGTCTGGGGGACTATCAGAAGCAAAAATAACCGATGTGTGTAAACAAAGGGATAGGCATAAAAGTGTAGAAGAATAGGATAAGAGGTTGAGTGCAATAGCTCACACCTATAATCCCAGCACTTTGGGAGGCCGAGGTGGGAGGATTGCTTGTGGGCAGGAGTTTGAGACCAGCCTGGGCAACGTAGTGAGATTCCCATCTCTATTTTTTTTTAATTGTTAAAAAAGGATAGGATAAGAGTACTTTTATTTGTCCAGAAAAAATAATATAAATGCAACCGGGACATGAACTTAGTTTCTCTTCACTTTCCCCAAGAGATGAAGGGAGATTTTCAATCTCTCTGGAATACGAAAGTACTATCAAAATTCCATAAAATCGGTGATGTTCACCATGAAACATGCCATCTGTATTAGTTATTGATTGAAGCACAAAATATTACCCCAAAACTTAGCAGCTCAAAACAACACACATTTATTACCACACTGTTTCTGTGGGTCAGGCATTTGGACATGGCTTCACTGGGTCCTTTTCTCTGGGATCTTTTCCTGGAGGCACTCGGGGTGTTATCCAGAGCCTGAGTTTGATTTGCAGGATCAACTGGAAAAGGACCTACTTCCCAACTCACTCCGTGGCTGTTGGCAGGCAGGATTTGAATTCTTGCTGACTGTTGGCCAGAGGCCACTCTTGTTTAATTTCTTCCCCCCGCCCTTTCCTTTTTTTTTTTTTTTTTTTTTTTTTTGAGGCAGGTTTCACCATTGCCCAGACTACAGTGCAGTGACACATTCATGGCTCAACTGCAGTCTCAAACTCCTGGGCTCAATCAACCCTCCTGCCTCAGACTCCCAAGTAGCTGGGATTATAGGCACACACCACCATGCCCAGCTACTTTTTTATTTTTATTTTTTGTAGAGATGGAGTCTCACTATCTTGCCCAGGCTGGTCTTGAACTCCTGAGCTCAAGCAATTCTCCCTCCTCAGCCTCCCAAAGTGCTGAGATTACAGGTGTGAGCCGCTGCACCTGGTTTCCACCCTCATTTTTTTTTTTTTGTCATGCAAGCTTCTCCAACACAGATTCTTGCTTCATCAAATCATGCCAGCTCAGAAGACAATAGAGAGATTCTGCTAGCAAGACAGAAGTCACAGTTCCCTAGAACCTAGTTATTGAAGGGACACCCCGTAACTTGTGCCATCTTCTATCTTTCTGAAACAGGTAATAAGTGCAGCCCATATTCAAGAGGTGGGGGGTTAAAGAAAGGTGTGAACACCAGCAGGAAGGGATCCCTGGGAGCCCTTTGAAAGGTAGACCACCATCATACCACCCTTGTGTTTGTTTATAAAAGAGAAAAATGGCAACTCTTTCACTATGATAGAAAATAAAATCGTGGGCAAACTAAGAGACCTTAGTTTAATCACCGAACCAATGCTATGCTAATCTTGCCATCTCATGAACCATCTCATCCAGCCCTGGGGCCTGTTTGTTCAAGCTGCCTCTTGCACTGACTTCCTTCGTTGGGTAAACATCTTTAACTTTCTTTCAGTCCTTCAGCATTTTGACAATGATCAACTAAATTTCATTTCTTTCTCGTTACGATCATCTGAAATCATGTCAAAACAAAAACGTCTCTTTTCCCCCACACTGATATTCTTTGTCCAATTGTACACCTCCCTCTGCCTATTTCCTTTTCTGATTCAGAATTTGGAGAAGTAATAAACACAGAAGAAGAAAATCAGCCTCACTCACATTTGTGGACATGCAAGTTCTAGCCCCCAAAAGTCTGCGATACATACACCAAATTGGCAAAGAGGAAGCACGTGGGTTACACTTATTGTTAAGGATGTGGAGAACGCAAAACTGGAGAGCAACTTGGCAGATCTGATAAATGCAAAAGACTCATAGTTTATGACACTCATAGCAATTTCCAGGAATTTCTCTTACGCAGTTCTCACAGAAATGTGCAAAGATGCAATTATTCGGATGTTCACTACAGCATTGTTTATGTAATACAAGGTATGGGAGAAGCTGAACAGGTGTCACTATTGTCCCATGGGTAGGAGAAAGAATGACACCCTATTGAACTCTATTTAAAGTCATGACGATGGACAAATGACACACATCTGCCCATTCCCTCCCCTCTATTATACTCCCTGGATATTTTCACTGTCTTAAGCCTAAGGGTAGCATATCAATTCTTCAAACAACTGCAGCTTGTTTTACTTTTAGGGGATTTGAATGCAATTTCTCCTTTTTAAAAACTGGGTTTTTAAAAATTTATTTTTGAGACAGGGTCTTGCTATGTCACCCAGGCTGGAGTGCAGTGGCACAGTCATGGTTCACTGCAGCCTCAACCTCCTGTGCTCAATCAGTCCTCCCAGATCCGCCTCCCGAGTAGCTGGGAGTACAGGTGCTCATCACCATGCCTGGATAATTTTAAAATTTTTTGTTAAGATGGGGTGTCACTCTGTTGCCCAGGCTGATCTCCAAAATATTGCATGATCTCATTTATATGTGGAATCTAAATAAGTCAAATAAATAGAAACAGAGAATGGAACAGTGGTTACCAGCTCAAGCTCCTCCCACCTTCGCCTCCCAAAGTGCTGGGATTACGGACGTGAGCAACTGTGCTTGACCTGGATGCAATTTCTCCATATGTATTCATGCATTCATTCATTCACTAATTAATTCATTCATTCATTCAAAAGTGGATCCTGTTTTATCCTCAGTAACCTTTCTGAGCCATAGGGTGTCTCAGGTTTTTTTTTTTTTTTTCCAGAAGCAGACCCAATAAAAGGTGTGAGTGAAAGTAATTTGGAAGGTGGATGACAAAATGAGACAGGTCAAGATAACAACCAATATAGGGTGTTTGAAAGCATGTTGCTAGTGTGGGCAGCTGGCATTTGATCCCACTGCAGACCTCGGAAAGACTGTGTAAAACATTTCTCAGAAAAATGTCTCAGAGTCAGCCTAGCTGAGAGGCAAGAAAGCTGAAATATTTATTCACCAGCTTCCATCTTTCATGAATTAAGGAGTACTCCCAGGGGATGACTCTCTGACCTCCCAGCCTGTCCAGTACATGAACCTGGCGCTCCTGCAGACAAAGAAATCCCCCAGGGCAAAGTCATAATTTTGCGGTAAGAAGCCACTGGCATGTATGGAAATAGTGAATGCTAAGGGAATCTAGGTGGGACCCACACACTGTCTGCCACAGAGAAGTAGGACAGAGGATAAGACAGACATGGCCCTTACCCTTATGCATTTACATTTTCCTGGGGCACCGATAATAAGCAAACAAAATAAAATAAATTGTGCATTGAAGAAAATAAAAGTATTACACAACAGAGAATGAAGGAGGCAGAGGCTCCCACTCCAAATAGAGAAATTCTGGAAAAACGTGTAACCAAAAATGTTTAACATACAGTGAAGCTCAGATATAAGAAGGGGAACTCTTCGGGTGGCAAAAATATAAAAGGGTTTGCAAGTGGTAACAAGAAATGGGAGTTAAAATCAAGGGGGAACATTGGGAACTCTTGTACTCTGTTGGTGGGAAGGTACATTGATACAGCCTTTACAGAAAACAATATAGAGGTTCCTCAAAAAATTAAAACTTGAACTACAATATGACCCAGCAATCCCTCTACTGGGTATATACCCAAAGGAGATGAAATTAGTATCCTGAAGAGACATCTGTAGTCCCATATTCACTGTAGCATTATCCACAATAACCAAGACATGAAGACAACCTAAGTGGATGACTGGATAAAGAAAATGTTATACACACACACACACACACACCATGGAATATGATGGAGCCTTAAAGAAGGTGACTTTGCCATTTGCAACAGTATGGATGAATGTGTAGGATATTATGCTAAGTGAAATAAGCCAGACACAGAAGAAAAAAATACCGCATGATCTCATTTATATGTGGAATCTAAATAAGTTAAATACATAGAAACAGAGAATGGAACAGTGGTTACCAGGAGTTGAGGGCTGGAAAAAAAATGGGGAGATGTTGATCAAAGGGCACAAACTGGCAGTTACAAGATGAATAAATTTTGGAGACCTGATGTACAGCATGCTGACTACAGTTAATAATATATTGCATACCTAAAATTTGCTAAGAGTAGATTTTAGGGGTTCTTACCACACACATACAAAGGTTAAGTATATGAGGAGATGGAAATGTTAATTTGTTTTACTGTACTAATCATTTCACTGTGTATATCAAAACATCATGTTGGACACCTTAAATTTATGCATTTTTCATTTTAAAAATAAATAAAGCAAATTGAGTGAAGATGTAAGTAAAAAAAGGAAGGAAGAAAGGAAGGAAGGGAGGGAGGGAGGGAGAGAGGGAAAGAAGGAGAGAAGGGAACAGAAGGGAAGGGAAGGGAAAGAAAATAATCGATTGGCATATAGAGCCTGGGCATAATGCCCAAGAAAGAATGAGAGTCAAGGTCAAGGTCATGGACACTGACAACAGGAAACTGGAAATAAGCTCTCTAAATAAAGCTAGAAGTCAGGAAGGGGCCATGCTGTCCATGACTGTATATCAGAAAGACTAAACCCACTGGCCAGAGTACACAACCCATACCAGGATGTTTCTCTTAAGCTGTGGTATGAAACATAATTCATTGTGAAAAATTAGAATCTCAAGGCTTTGCCATGCGTGTCATGTCGGAACTTGGACAACCTGCTCATGTGGAAACACGCAACCAAGAAGCCAACAACAGCAACAACAGTACAGCTCTGTGGAGCCTGAGAAGAATTCACACCCAAGGAATTAGAGTTAAGACAGGAATTTGAATCTGGAAATGACTTTAAAATAAATATGTTTAAAATGTCTAAAGAGTAAGGAAATGAATCAAATGCATGAAAAGAAGCAGCCCCATGAAAAACAAACATAATAGATAGATCTTAGGACGAACCCAGGGAAAAATCTAACAAATGGATGTAAATGTGGATGTTGTCAGCAGATAGATGGCATTTGAAGCCATATGACTGAATGACAACGCCAAGGGAGTGAGTGTAGACAGAGTGTAGACAGTGACAGAGTGAGGATAGACAGAGAAGATGACTGAGGGCAGAGTGGGGGATCCAACATAAAGAGAGAGGGGACTGGAGGATGAATCAGTGAAGGAGGCTGAGAAGGAGCACACAGTAGAAAGAGAACCACAAAGTGTGTTTGGTATCTCCTAAGGCAAGTGGTAAGAGTTTTCCATAGAAGAGAAAGCGATAATCTGTTGTAACTGCTGCTGCTGGTTAAGTAAGAGGATGGGAAATAGAACATTGGACTTAGCAATGCAGAAAAAAAAAAATGGTAACTTTGACAAGAGAAGTTTGGTCAAGTGGTCAGGGCAAAAGGTGGGTCTAAGAAAGAATGGAAAGAGAAGAACTGGATAAAGTGGGTACAGATGATATTTCAAGTGTTTCATTTCAAAATTCAGTTAAGAAATAGGAATGTAGATGGTGAGGGATGTGAGGTCAAAGGAAGGCTTATTTTTTTTCTGAAATTGAAGACATAGTGGGAAGTTTGCATACTTATGGAAATTACCCAAGAGGGAGGGAAAAATAATGCCATAGGAGGGAGGAGGCAGAACTGTTGCACTGCTGTTCTTCAATAGTTGAGAAGGAATGGTGTCTAGGTACCCAAGTGAGCAGGCACTTAAGAGTAGAAACTGAGATGTTTCTCTGCAAAATCAAGAGACAGCAAAGAGTAGGTAGAGAGACCCTATGTGGGAGTCCAGAGAAGTTCTCCTCTGACTACTTCTATTTTCCGAAAACAGTAAAAAGCAAGGTTGTCAATTGGGAGTGAATGAGGAGATGGCATCGGGGGTTTCAGGTGTGAAGATGAGATGCACAATAGTTTTCTAGGACTGAGAACATTAATGTCATAGGGGAATAGAAAATTATTGCTTGGCAGCTTTAAGGGGTTTAACTTAGGGTTAGTGGTTATGATTATTGCGGTTGTGTGCTTTTTCCCTCAGCTACATTAAACTGCATGGGTATGAGGCAAAAAAAAAAAAAAAAAAGGTAGAGTTGAATAAACAAGTTTTTGATTTTGCCAAGTGACTTCTGTGAAGTCAATGAGGGAAGGAAGTTGTCATTATAATGATTGATCATGAAAATCAAGCTGAGTAAGGAGGAGAGAGAAACATCAGGGAATACAGAAAAGACAATGAAAAAAACTTAAAACGTATAAGAGAGGAAAGAAGTAAAATAATGAAATGGTGTTAATTTATAAACAATGGATACAGAAAGCCTCTGTGAGGAGACAACTTTTCAAAAAAGATGTGAAGTTTAAGAACGAACTAGCCAGGCAAAGAGACAGGAAAAAAACCAAGGGGGCTTGACTATTCTAGGAAATGTAAAAAGTCTACAAAGACAGCTTGAGAAGGCTTAGAAAAGTAGGCAGAGGCTACGTCATGCAGACCTCTGCTGACCAAGGTAGAGAGTTGGGATTTTATTCCGAGTGCTATGGGAAGTAACTGAGGAGTTTTAAAAAGGGGCGTAACAAGGTCTATATTTTTAAAAGTTCATTCAGCACTTACAAAATAATACTGGTAGACATTTTACAAGTGTGGTAGAGTAATTTAAAAAGTACAAAGATACTTAAACAAATAGAAAAAAAGAGGCAATTGTCAACTCCAGGAAAAAATAAAAAGTTAACCAAGACAGTAACATGATTAGATGGTATTATTTAGCTCAGCTTTTAAGAAAATTAGTACAGTCATAACAACGTAAACACTAAATATTCATTCAACCAAAAATTTGCAGGACAGGGATAAAATAAAGAGGAGAGGTAGTTATAAGGGAACTAAATCCTTATCTACCGTAAGAGGTAATTAACAGACTAAAACCGATAAATAAAAATGACAGTATGCATATATGATTCAGTTTTATGCAGATAAACCCTAGAAGAAATTGCCTATGGGTAGTGGGATTGAAGTTAGGATGGAGAGGAACAGAACTGACCAATTTTACATATAAAGCTTTTAGTACTCTTTGAGTTTTAAAAAATCACGCACATTGTTCACACTGTCACTGTCTGAGATTTTCTCAATTAATATTATTAAGGGGTGGATATGTGATTTTCTGGATGGTTCGATTTACTCTTCTGTCTTGTTTTGATAAAAAAAAAGTGGCTACCTGCAAGCTCTAAGGGGCTTTTATCGGCATTCCGAATTTTTGCTTGCGAGAAAATAACAGGAGAACAGAAACACTCTCCTGGTTGCCTTTCAGAGACAGAATTCTGTTTAATTTGCAAAACATTTATAAATTCTCAGTATTAACTCAAAAAAATTCACGCCCATGCCTTTTTGGATTAAAATAAAAATTTCTGAAAAGTAACATTCTGGCTGCTGTGTGGCGTGTGCAGTTAGAAGGTATGGAGGAAGGCAATTAGATTCCTACTGTCTTCCTCCAGGCTAGGGGTGATTGTGGTGTGATAGGTACTGTGGTAGTGTAACAAAGACGGACAAAAGTAAAGACATTCAAGATATTTGAAAGTAGAGCTTATGTGATTTGAATTGATTCAGTCATTGTTTTCTGTACCATTCGGGCCCAATGATTTATTCTCTCCTCTTTATTGGAGGTTATTCATGGTACCCATACATCCAAAGGAACAACCTCAACAGAAGCTGAATCTGCGTTGGTTTTATTGTTTCGCTTTCAAGCTTAATAGTTGGATGTTTCTACCACTGCATAATATTGGGGTGGGATTGAAGTTGAGAAGTTCTGATTCCTCTCCTATGACATGGTAGTATGGTTTGGCTGTGTCCCCACCCAAATCTCATCTTGAATTGTAGTTCCCATAATCCCCACACATCGTGGGAGGAACCTGGTGAGAGGTAATTGAATGTTGGAGGCAGTTATCTCCATGCTGTTCTCGTGATGGTGAGTGAGTTCTGACAAGATCTGATGGTTTTATAAGGGGCTTTTTCCCAACTTCACTCTGCACTTCTTGCAGCTGCCACGTGAAGAAGATGCGTTGGCTCCCCCTTCCACCATGATTGTAAGTTTCCTGAGGCCTCCTCAGCCCAGGGGAACTGTGGATAAATTAAACCTCTTCCTCTTATAAATTACCCAGTCTCGGGTATATCTTTATTACTAGCGTGAGAACGGACTAATAAAAGTGGGCTCTTGATAATTCATCACAGGATTAACTGCTTTACAAATTAATTATTGGAATTCATATGAGCAAGAAGCGGCCTCTGTTGCATAAAACCACTGAATTGGTGGCTTTATATTTACATGTGATATGGATTCATAGCTCTATGTAACCAGAACTATTCACATTTTGGACTGGACAATTCTTTGTTGTGGGCACTGCCCTGTGTATTTTAAGATGTGGAGCAGCATCCCTGGCCACTACCCACTAGACCCCAGAACCACTTCTCTTTCCCTTCAATTGCGGCAACCAAAAATATCTCTAGATATTGCTGAATGTACCATGGGGAGCAAAATCACTCTCGTTTGAGACCTATTACTCTACAGCACTTATCACAATGGAAATTATGTGTATATATATTAATATAACATAATACACACACATATATATACATGATTTTTTGTTTAATGTCCATTTCTCTTACCAGAATATAAACTCTCTGATAGTCAGAACTATTTTTTTTTCTGAAGGGCAAGGTGGGTGGAATCACCAGTAAATGATTCAGTATTGCTAAGTTTAACCTCAACTAGAATCCTCTAATGTCTTTTTTCTCTCTCATGTATCCTGTGACATTCTCCCCATCCAGACTTTATTCAGTTAGTTTGTAGGATGGAAGAGCACTTGATATTCAGTTTCATCATTTTATCTCATCAACCTCCACCCAGTCCAGATCATTTCCCATCTTGTCTACCATCTTCACACATTTTTTTCTAAAACATACCACAAACTGCCAACTATGGTTACTTTAGGAATGGATTGGGGAAGATAGGAGATTTTAAGACAGTCATGATTTCCGCTACATGATATATTTCCATATATGTTTAACTTTTTCCATTAAGTACATGACAATTTTTAATCAGGAAATAATCATAATGGGTATATGTTTTTAAAATAAAAATAACCCTATTTTGATATAGATCTAAACCCTTAATGAGGAATGTTAAATGGATAAACCATGGAGCTAGGAAAGTAAAACATTTTTATAAGCAGATTACACTTTAGGCAAATATTGGCAGCACCGTTTGTGTGCGTATGTGCACGAGCATGAATGTTTATTACTCCTGTGGTCCTAATCTCCATCTTGGGCCTCCCATCCAAGCCATTCCCGCCAAGTGTCCATTCAGCTTCCCAGACAGACTAAACAAGATGTGCAAAGAATAATCAGTAGCAATTTCAGACTATGCAGACAAAAGCTGGAATGAAATAAAATGAAATGTTTCACTTAAAGGATTAAAAAAAAACAAAAAACTTTTATTTTGGCTGGGCACAGTGGCTCACGCCTGTAATCCCAGCACTTTGGGAGACCGAGGCAGGCAGATCACAAGGTCAGGAGTTCGAGACCAGCCTGGCCAACATAGTGAAACCCTGTCTCTACTAAAAATACAAAAAATTGGCCAGGCATGGTGGTGGGCGCCTGTAATCCCAGCTATTAGAGAGGCTGAGGCAGGAGAATGGCTTGAACCTGGGAGGCGGAGGTTGCAGTGAGCTGAGATCGTGCCTTTGCACTCCAGTCTGGGCAACAGAGTGAGACTCTCCCTCAAAAAAACAAATTATTTTAACTTCAGGGAGTACAAGTGCAGGTTTGTTATATAGGTGAACACATGTCATGGGGGTTTGTAGTACAGATTATTTCATCACCCAGGTATTAAGCATAGTACTCATTAGTTATTTTTCCTGATCCTCTCCTTTCTCCCACCCTCCACCCTCCAAAACTCCCCAGTGTATATTGTTCCTCTCTAAGTGCCCACGTGTTCTCATCATTTAGCTCCCACTTAAAGTGAGAACATGTGATATTTGGCTTTCTACTCCTGTGTTAGTTTGCTAAGGAGAATGGCCGCCATCTTCCTCATCCATGTCCCTGCCAAAGACGGGATCTCATTCTTCTTGATGGCTGCATAGTATTCCTTGTTATATAGGTACCACATTTTCTTTATCCAGTCTACCATTGGTGGACATTTAGGTTGATTTCATGGCTTTGCTATTGTGAAGAGCACTGCAATGAACATACAGGTGCATGTGTCTTTATAATTTCTGAAACAAACTACTATAGCAATTTGTTAGCTGAAATAGGTATCTATGTGCCTAGAAGCTGAGAGATATAAATTGTCATCATCATCATCTTTGTTTGACGACTTACCACGTAATAGACACTGTGCTAAGTGGCTTCAATTTCCATCCCCCACTCTTTTTTTTTGAGACAGTCTCACTCTATCGCCCAGTCTGGAGTATAACAGTGCGATCTTGGCTCACTGCAACCTCTGCTTCCCAGGTTCAAGTGAGTCTCCTGCTTCAGCCTCCTGAGTAGCTGGGATTACAAGCAAGCACCACTATGCCCGGCTAATTTTGGTATTCTTAGTAGACATGTGGTTTCACCACATTAGCCAGGCTGGTCTTGAACTCCTGACCTCAGGTGATTGCCTGCTTCGGCCTCCCAAAGTGCTGGGATTATAGGTGTGAGCCACCGTGCCCAGCCCATCCCCCACTCTTTAAAAACTGGTAACACCTTTAAAGGTAGGTACTAGTATCCTCCCATTTTTCAGATTCAGAGAGGTTGAGTAACTGCCTAAGGCCATATAGCAAATAGTTGACATTCAAAGTCAGGTCTGGGACTTGGGGAACATCCTTAAAGGTTTTGCTCTACTACCCTACTCCCTTGGTGTTGTAAGGGTGGCCTTGGAAATCTGATAGACCTGTATTCCCATTACTGTGGGAGCTTGTGCAAGTTACTCAACCTCTCTGAGCCTTATTTTTTCACCTGTATAATGGGAATCAAAATGTCCACTTGAAATAATGCATTCAAATCTACCTTGATAATTGCCTCACTGGGTTCAATAAAAGGATTAAATGAGGTGATATATGCAGTTTGCCAAGCACAGTGCCTGATGCATAGTAAACACTTAATGAATACTTCTTGTGATAATAATGATAGCAATACGATTACTACTATTAATAATAATTACTATGTTTTGGGTAGTTACTATCTATTAGACATTTTGTAAATGCTTTACTTCCGTTAACTCAATCTTCACAATAACTCTGAGAGGTGAGTGTTATTAATATCTCCATTCAACAGGAAAGGGAAAAAGTTCAGAGAAGTTAAGACACTTTCTCAAGATCATACTGCCTGGGAGAGGCAGCAGTGATATAAAGTGCTTGGCTCAATTTCTGGCACACAGGTGTTCGACCGATGACCTCTTCCCTCCCCTTTAATGATGAAAACTTAGAGGTGACCTTGGGGTTTACTGGTGAATAAGGAAGCAGAGAGAACTGCAAGAAGGATGGGTGAGTTAGACCTTACCTAGTTTGCTGTGAAGCAACAGTGTTTTCCTCAGCCAGTAAAATGTTGCTACCAGCAGATGAGTTCTTGTTTTTCTGTTTTTTGTTTGTTTTTGAGTTGTAGTTTTGCTTTTGTTGCCCAGGCTGGAGGGCAATGGTGCGATCTCGGCTCACAGCAACCTCTGCCTCCCGGCTACCAGCAGATAAGTTCTAAGGGAAACAGGTGACAATACTTGGGTACTGCAGAATTTCCAGACACCTTGCAGTATATAATAAGGAACATGAATCCGTAGATCGGTTCCGTCTGGGGTACTGAAAGTTCTTTAAAACACAGCTAATGTGGTCTCAGGTTCCCTGGGTATGCTGTATTGATTGAGCATGTGCACAGTGCTGGTACCTGCAGCTCTCAATCCCAGAGCCACTTCCTTCTCTGCTGGACAGGCTCTGCCAAGGCAGAGTTGGGGAAGGTTTTAGATCCCCAACCTCCAAGAAATTAAAGAGTAGAGCTGCAGTATCTATATGTGCAGCTTCAAGCAATTAGAATTGTGGGGATTTATCCAATGCTATTGCAGGGTAAGTGTGCAAGACTCCTACTCTGAATCATCTCTTAAAATTATTATTTATTTTAAATTTACACTGAGTAAAATTCAATTGCTTTGGTATATAGGTCTATGTGTTTTGACAAATGATTACTATACTCAAGATACTGAGCAGTTCTACCATCCTCCAAATTTTCCTAGGGCTGGATCTTTATTGTCAACCCTTCTCCAACCATCAGGCTCTTAACTACTAATCTGTTTCCATCCCTATAGAATGTTATATAAATGGAGCCATAGAGTATGTAGCCTCTGAGTTTGGCTTCATTTATTAAGCAAAATACTCTTGAGATTCACTTATGTTGTTGTGTCAAAGCTTTTCTTTGGGACAGCAGAACACTTGGCAACATCCATCAGAAATGAAAAATGTGTACATATGCTGTCAAAATTGTCTTCCAGATCTCCTTATTTTTTGCAACAAGCATTTTTTTTTTGCTTTTACAATTTAAAAGATGTCCATTTCTAAAAGGAAACAAATTCATGAGTCACTCTTCTGACCAATGTAATCCATATAAATATATTTTTTCATGTATTTTTATATTTTTATACAGTTAACATCCATGTCCCTTTTTGGGAAAAATACACAAATTACAGACTATAATGATAAATATATTACCCATGATTTTTCATCACCAAGGATCATGTTAACATTTTGTGAAATATCCTAATGCACATTTAAATATTATATCCTTTCATAATTAAAAATGGATCACATGAGATATTTCCACGCTCAACAATATCTAGTAAAAATATTTGTATTTCTTGGCTGGGTGCAGTGACTTACACCTGTAATCCCAGCACTTTGGAAGGCTGAGGTGGGTGGATCACTTGAGGTTAGGCATTCGAGACCAGCCTGGCCAACATGGTGAAACCTCTTCTCTACTAAAAATACAAAAATTAGCCTGGTGTGGTGGCACCTGCCTGTAGTCCCAGCTACTTGGAAGGCTGAGGCAGGAGAATGAGAATCACTTGAACCCAGGGAGCGGAGGTCACAGTGAGCTGAGATCGTGCCACTGCACTCCAGCCAGGGCGACAGAGTGAGACTCCATCTTAAAAAAGAAAAAAAGTGTATTTCCATATAACTTTGCTGTAAGGCATTTACTGGAAGTGAAATCCCTGGGTGTGTTATTAGAAATTATTTTTATAAATAAGGTTGAAATGAACAGGTTTGTGCATAGATCTTGGAGTACTTGACTGATAACTTCCCTAAGATCAACTTCCAGATGGAAATTCCTAGATCAACCCACATGCATTTTTATGAGACATTAAATTCGCTTTGCCAAATTGCTCTCCAGAAATGATGTATCAATTCACCCTCCCAGGAATTCTATGAGAGGATAAATTGGGAGAATGGTGTGAGAATGCCTGTTTCTCCACATCTTTGCTAACATTGGGTTTTATACTTTTTTCATAGAAAGTTTTAAATTCCTCCTGATGGAGTGAAGCCCCTGGAGGTGAGGGTCTATGTGAGGGTATCTGGACATACTCCTTGCTTTAACTCTTTTCTTTTGGCCCAGCCCATGGTATTCTTTCTGGGGACAGGATGAAAAGGAATTTTGTACAGATACCTGGAATGGGGATCATCAGGCTTAAATATGGTTAGGATTAAGTGGGAAGAGGGTTCAAGGGGTACACGGAAAAACAAGCCCTTGATCTTGTACTTTGGGAGGCGTCGCTGGCACGCACTTGGAATATAGAACTTTCGGAAATGCTCGTGAGTTCTAACTGTGCTCAGCACAGTCTTCTCTTCTGAGAGATGCTGGAGGACCCTCCAAGGGCATATGGGAAAGATCAAGTGGGCAGGGACTCTCCGTTTCCCCCAGAGTATCCTCTATCTCTGTTTCATAAATAGGGCATCAAAAATATTTTATTTATGAAGACATCAGCTCCATTATTAATTTAAACAACACTGTCTTAGACCAACCACCTATTTTACCCACTACAAAATCAAAGCCCAGAGACGGAAACCAACTTGTCCAAAGTGACACAGCCCATCCCTTGCAGAGCTGACTTCCGCCTGACTCTCAGGTCCAGGCTTTCTCCTTGCTACAGTGACAAGTGCAGTGACATTACAAGCTAAGTCATTCACATGCGGCCCTGGTGACATCTGCTAAAAACAAAAAGACAGAAAATACACTTTGCTTTTATCCACCCAGAAATCTCACTCTGGGAATCTAACCTGAAGAAATAAAAACATCAGAATATGTACAAGGATGCTAAAAAGATGAAATAGGGCATTATCAAATAACTTAAAACATTAACTTGTGTTTTAAAGAAGAAA
Source organism: Chlorocebus sabaeus (assembly GCF_047675955.1). Lineage (NCBI taxonomy): Eukaryota > Metazoa > Chordata > Mammalia > Primates > Cercopithecidae > Chlorocebus > Chlorocebus sabaeus. The sequence goes on along the minus strand of NC_132914.1, from coordinate 111,675,891 downwards.
AGGAAGATGCAAAAAAAAAGCATACATATTATGATCCAACTTTTTTTTTTTTTGTAAATAGTAGCAACCTTGCCCATGGCTGTTATGCACGTATATGTGTATATGTATAACTATACAGATATGCAAATATATGTATAGGGCTATAAAATATGGAGAAAAATACAGAAGTATACATACCAGAGGAAACGTAGGGAGGAGAAAAGGAGAAAGAATAAGTAAAAAAGGAAAAGAACAAAAGACTGCACACACGTGCAAGGCATGTAGGTGATCTCACCATGGATTCATATAAAATTGTGTATGTGGTAAGCATATACTTTCAGAAACTGCATATTTAAAACATGTTTTAAAACGATCATTCACGTCTGTGGGTCTAAAGAAGATTATAAAAGCTTTTATACCTTTAGAAGTGCTTTAACACATTGGTTCATTTAATCCTATAAATTCAATGTGGGATAGAAGTTTCTGCATTTTACAGACCCAGAGAGGCTGAGTGACTTAGCCAAGCTCCTGAAACCAGTCAGCCGCAGGGCTGGGGTGGTCTCCACCTGTTCGACTCGAAACTTTGTGTTCTTTCCATTCCCTGCTGGAGGAAAGGTAACACCCTAGGGTGAAAGGTTTGGGAAGGACAAAGAGAAGCCATGTAGCTTATAAAATCAGTTTCCTTCACACAGCTGGGAGCAGGCTTGGCATGTGGCTTCTTTTTCTTTCTTTTCCTTTTTTTAAATTTTAAATTGGCAATAATTATATATATTTGTCGGGTACAGTGTGATTATTTTGATATATGTATACATGGTGGAATGGTTAATTGAGATAATGAACTTATCCACCATCTCGAACGCTTACCATTTTTTTGTGGTGAGAACATCTGAATTTTACTTTCTTAGCAATTTTGAAATATACAATACAGTATTATTAACAATTGTCACCAGGCTGTGCAATAGATCTCAAAAATTTATTCCTCCTATCTGACACTTTGTACCCTTTTTGATTTTCTTTTTTTATGTTTTATAATTTTAAATATATTTACACTCATTTTTCATTTATATTTCAAACACCAACTCGAACCAGAAGTTTGTATTCTTTGGCCCACACTTCCCCGTTCTCTCCCCACCCCCAGACTCTGGTACCTGCTATTCTAATCTCTACTTCTGAGTTCGACCTCTCCAGATTCCACATATACATGAGATCATATAGTATTTGCCTTCCTGTGTCTGGCTTATTTCACTTAGTACAGTGTTCTCCAGGTTCATCCATGTTGTCAAAAATGGCAGGATTTCCTTTCATTTAAAGTCAGAATAATATTCCATTGTGTATATATGCCACATTTTCTTTATCCATCCATCTGTCAGTGAATACTTAGGTTGATTCCATCCATATCTTGGCTATTGTGAATCATATTGCAATGAGTATGAGAGTGCCGATATCTCTCTGACATACTGATTTCATTTCCTTTGGACACGTATCAGGAGTGGAATTGCTGGATCATATGATAGTTCCATTTTCAGTTTTTTTGAGGAACCTCCATTCTATTTTCCATAATGGCTGCATTAATTTGCCTTCCCACCAACAGTGTACAAAGGTTCCCTTTTCTCCACACCCTTGCTAACACTTTTTATCTTTCCTTTTTAAATTTTAGAATATTTTTAGATTTACATAAAGTTGCAAAGATAATACAGAGAGTTCCTATATGACTCACACCCTATCTTCCATACTGTTAACATCTTACACTACGCTGGTACATTTGTCATGGCTAACAAACCAATATTGATATATCGTCATTAAATAAAGTCCCTACTTTTTCCAGATTCCCTTAACTTTTGCCTAGTGTCCTTTTTCTGTCCCAGGATCCCATCCAAGATCCCACATTACATTTAGTCCTCAATTCTCCTTAGGATTCTGTTGGCTGTGAGTTTCTCAAACTCTCCTTGGCTTCGATGACCTTGACAACTTTGAGAAATGCTGGTCAGTTATGTTGCAGAATGTGCCCCAGTTGGAATTTTTCTGATATTTTTCTCATGATTAGACTGGGGTTATGGGATTTGGGGAGGAAGACTGCAGAGTTAAAGTGTCACTTTCCTCATATTCTAGCAAGGGTACATGCGTGACATCATCATGGATAATTTCCTTTGATGGGGTTCAGGACATGATAACCCAAAATATAGCACCTTGGCATTACAGAAAACAGCAGCAGAAGATCATAAAACTTAAGAAGGTCACTCTCTGACCATCCATCCACCTGCCCTTCTCCCCTGAAGCAGGTCATTTGAGAGATATCCTCGCTAGATAAAAGAACATCCTTAACCCTGAAGCCACAGAGATGCCAAGAATCTAATCAAACAGGCCTTGTTAAGTTCTCCCAGTTTATTACTATTAGATTATACCTTTTGTTCTTCAATCATCCTTCCCTGCAACCATTCACTCTTCATCAAACCTAAGCATACAAGTTTTCCTGTTTCCCTGGGTCTTCATTTCTGTAGGCTTTCACGTCCCATAACATATGTATTAAATAATTGTGTGGGCTGGGCATGGTGGCCCACACCTGTAATCCCAGCACTTTGGGAAGCCGAGGCAGGCAGATCATGAGGTCAGGAGTTCGAGACCAGCCTGGCCAATATGGTGAAACCCCGTGTCTACTAAAAATACAAAAATTAGCCAGGCGTGGTGGTGCGTGCCTGTAGTCCCAGCTACTCAGGAGGCTGATGCAGGAGAATCGCTTGAACTTGGGAAGCGAAGGTTGCAGTGACCTGAGATCATGCTACTGCACTCCAGCCTGGGCAATAGAGTAAGACTCCATCTCGGAAAATAAATAAGATAAAATAAAATAAAAATTAAATTGTGTGTGCTTTTCTGTTGTTCACCTGTCCTTTGCTATGGACGCCTTAGCCATGAACTTAGTGATGGGTGAGAAAATGAAATCTTTTCTCCCCTACCACTTGATCACCTGGTGTAGGTACTATTCGCCAGGGTTCTCCACTGTGAAGTTATTCTTTGTTCCCCCTTTCTATACTGTAGTGTTCAGAAGGAAGTCACTACACTCGGATCACCCCAAAGGTGCTGGAGTTAGGCTCCACTGCCATGACTGCAGAGAATCTACATCGATTATTTTGAATTCTTCTGCATAGGAGATTTGTCTCTTCTTCCTGGAAGGAATATAACCTTTCTTCTGTGTTCCCTGGCATCGTGCACAGAGATCTGTTAGACAGCTTGATGCTTCCCATCCTGGTTAGAATATCCACTGGGGAGCGTCTCCCCAGAGCTTGAGAAACAGGCTCAACCTCACATCGGAACAGGCAGAAAGAACTCTGGCTGAGGGTTAGGGAAGCTGTATTCTAAACCCTGGTCTTGCCACCTCCCATGGAGGTCTTGGGGCAATCACTTTCCATCTTTGAGTGTGTTCTAGTTACCACTGGTGAGTAACAAATTAACGCACCACTTGGTGGCCTGAAACAATTATTTTGCTCACAATTTTGTGTGTCAGGAATTCTGGAAGGGCTTAGTTGGGGAGCTCTTGCCCAGGGTCTCTCATACAGTGCAGTCAAATGTTGGCAGATGCCAAAGACATTTGATGGTGCAATTGGTCTGGGGATCTACGGTGGCTTACTTATAGTTGCCAGGTGACACCGGCTGTCAGCTACTCAGCTGGGCAGTTGACCACAGCATCCGCACATGACCTGACCATAGGTCAGTCTCAGGGAAGTTGGGAAGTTGGGCTTCTTATATGGTGGCCCAGGGTACAAGCAAGAATATTCCGGCAGATAAGGTGGGAGCTGGTTCACCTCTTAGGACTCAGCCTCAAAAACACATGGCTTTATTTCCTCTATAGCCCATTGATTTTAAGAGGGTCACTAAAGTCAGCCCAAATTCAAGGATAAGTGACATAGAACTCATCACTCGAAGGGAGAGGTGTCAAAGAATTGACAGCTGTTAAACACACACACACAAAATATATTTTATATATTTTGTACATATTTTACATTTTATATATATATATATATCTCAATGGAGTCTTGATCCATCACACAGGCTGGTGTGCAGTGGCATGACCATAGCTCACTGCAACCTCAAACTTCTGGGCTCAAGCGATCCTCCTGCCTCAGCCTCCCAAGTAGCTAGGACTACAGGTATGTATCACCACACCTAGCTCATTTTTAATTTTTCTTGTAGAGATGAAGTCTCACTATGTTATCCAGGCTGCTCTCAAACTCCTAGGCTCAAGTGATCCTCCCACCTCAGTCTCCCAAGTAGCTGGGACCACAGGTGCGTGCCACCACACCTGGTTAGTTTTTTGTATTTTTGATAGAGATGGGTTTTCGCCATGTTGCTCAGGCTGGTCTCAAAGTCCTGAGCTCAAGCCATACACCCACCTTGGCCTCCCAAAGTACTGGGATTACAGGTGTGAGCTACCACGCTCAGCCTAGAAATATTCGCTTTTATCAAAGGGTTTGAACCCCACTGGTGCTGTCTCCCTTTTATGAAGAGGGAAGTAGGCACTGTGGTGAACAAGTGCAAATCTGAGATCACACAGCAAGCTAGGAGTCAGAGCCAAGACTCAAGACCAGGTCTCCCGGGAGGTGGAGCTTGCAGTGAGCTGAGATCCGGCCACTGCACTCCAGCGTGGGTGACAGAGCGAGACTCCGTCTCAAAAAAAAAAAAAAAAAGACCAGGTCTCCAGGCACCAGGGGCTGTGTCTCTTCCTCAAAGTCTCACGACCCTGCAGAGGGAAGTAGAGAAAGTGGCCCCTGGCTCAGTTGCCAGACAAACCCCCAAAGAACCCGGCCTTCCTTTGACACTGCGTAAGGGTTTTCTGCCTCCCATTCATTAACTCAAGAATGTATTTATTCGGCAATATGCTTCCTGGTGACCATGCTTGCACACGAAGGTCTTTAGTTTGGGAGGTGGCCAAATTGGAGCTCTTGCCCTCTGAACTCAGACGAGAGTGAAGGTCTCGAGAGCACCATCTGCTGAGAGAAACTGACAAATTATATGGAAATGGCAATTTCTCAAGCATCTTGGCTCCTTGTCAGGTTGGGAAGCCACATCCTAAAGGTAGAAACCTACACACTCAGCTTGCTGCAAAGACCGGGAGTCTCCATCCAAGGCTCTCTGGTTGGCCAGGTTCAAGATATTCACTGGTAATTAATATTATATTAATATTAATCTAGCAATGTGCTTTTTTTTTCTTTTTTTTTGGACAGAATCTCACTGTCACTCAGGCTGGAGTGCAGTGGCACGATCTCAGCTCACTGCAACCTTCATCTCCCGGGTTCAAGCGATTCTTATGCCTCAGCCTCTCAAGTAGCTGGGATTACAGGCACACACCACCATGCCCAGTTAATTTTTGTATTTTTCATAGAGAATTTGCCATGTTTCCCAGGCTGGTCTCAAACTCCTGAGCTCAGGCAATCCACCCGCCTCAGCCTCCCAAAGTGCTGGGTGGCGTGAGCCACCGCGCTTGGCCTGCAATGTGCATTTTCTTATGCATATTCTGGCAATGTGCATTTTCTTTTTTTAAATTTAAACAAAATTAAATTTTTGTTATTATTTTGAAAAAGGTTTTGTGGGTACATAGTAGGTGTATATATTTATGGAGTACATGAGATATTTTGATACAGGCATACAATACATAATAATCACCTCAGGATAAATGGGGTATAAATCATCTCAAGCATTTATCTTTTCCTTGTGTTACAAACAATCCAATTACACTTTTAGTTGTTGTTTTGCCAGTCAAATAGTTTAAATGGGCTATTTGTTTTTCTTCGACTTTTAAGTTCCAGGGTACAGGTGCAGGATATGCAGATGTGTTACACAGGTAATTGTATGCCATGGTGGTTTTTTGCACAGATCAACCCATCACCTAGGTATTAAGCCCAGTATCCATTAGTTATTTCTCTTGATGCTTTTCCTCCCCCGGCCCCATCTGTTAGTTATTTTGAAATGAGCAATAAATTATTGCTGACTGTGGTCACCCTGTTGTGCTACCAAATACTAGATCTTATTCATTCTATCTGACTATGTTCACATCCATTAACCATCCCCACTTTCCATCCACTCCCCCACTGCCTTTCCCACCCTCTGGCAACCGTCATTCTACTCGCTATCTTCATGAGTACAGTCGTTTTCATCTTAAACGCACATTAATAAGTGAGAACACACAAAGTTTGTCTTTCTGTGCCTGGGTCATTTCACTGAATATAATGACCTCCAGTTCTATCCATGTTGGTGCAAGTGACAGGATCTCATTCTTTTTTGTGGCTGAATAGTACTCCATCGTGTATGTGTACCACATTTTCTTTATCCATTCGTCTGTTAGCAGATGCTTAAGTTGCTTCAAATGTTGGCTGTTGTGAATAGTGCTGCAATAAACATGGGAGTACAATGTGCAATTTCTTATGCATATTCTAGCAATGTGCATTCAATCTTTGCAATAGTAAGTACTGATATTATTCTCATTTTTCAGATAGAGAAATTGAGCCATAGAGATTTAAGATCACATGTTCATACAGATTTATATCCAAATTAGTCTGACACAACATTTCCTTACTGTAAACTATGCATCTTGATGCTTGATTTTATACCTTAGAGCATTATAATGCTTATACTATACACTACATTCACTTGCCTTACGTTGCTCTCTATTTTTTTTTTCAAGGATGTCAAACTTCATCCCAGCCATACTGGGATACCTTGAGGTCTGGGACTAAGCTGCTTTTCTCTCTTGTCTCTGGTGGAGAGATACACATGAATACTTATTAAATGTAACTCAGAATTGACTATTTACCTCTTTGCTTCTGACATAGAAATGTAGACAAGTTATAAACTACCTTGTACATTTAGACAAATTGTTTTTCTACAAATATTTTATGGGGTTTAAAAATAACAGCAAAAGATATGGCCATTCCTCACAATTGTAATGGCAATGAGGAAATATGCATTCGTGAAATGTATTAACAATTTCCTATCTCCAGAGAGTCAAGAATTTTAACTGTATTGTTTTTCCAGATCTGCTGACAAGTTGCAAACTTCAGTTGAGTGGGGCTTCACATTCTCTTCCACTTCACTGACAAGGCCATTTGCAAACAAATCCAGTCCCACCAGTGGGATGTTCTATACGCAATTTTTAAAATTATATTTTAAGTTCTGGGATACATGTGCAGAACGTGCAGGTTTGTTACATAGGTATACGCGTGCCATGGTGGTTTGCTGCACCCATCAACCCGTCGTCTACATTAGGTATTTCTTAAATGCAATTTTTAAATCTAGCTACCAGAGACCATAATTCCATCTTCTCTCTTTTGTACCTTCGTTCCTCCAAGGAGTAGACTAGTGTAGGAAACAGAGTGCTAAATTAAGGGTTAGAATACCTGGTTTCTTTGATTTTTAAAAAAATCTTCTTTTAAACTATAAAAAAATCTTCTTAAAAATTATAAATACATATATTCAGAAAATGTGTAGCTCAATGACCTACTGCAAAATCAACACCCACGTAACCACTACTGAGGTTTTGTGTGAGACACCAGGAAAGTCAATTGAGTGACCAGTGTCCCCAGCTGTTTGAAAAGGATCTTCTCAACCATAGTATGTTTTATTTATTTATTTATTTATTTATTTATTTATTTATTTATTTTACTTTATTTTTTAAGTTCCGGGGTACATGTTCAGGATGTGCGGGTTTGTTATATAGGCAAACGTGTGCCACCGTGGTTTGCTGCACCTATCAACCCATCACTTAGGTATTAAGCCCAACACGCATTAGCTCTTTTTCCTAATGCTCTCACCCTATCCCATCCTCCCACGACAGGCCCCAGTGTGTATTTTTCCCTTCCCTGTGTCCATGTGTTCTCATTGTTCAGCTCCCACTTATAAGTGAGAAAGTGGTATTTGGTTTTCTGTTCCTGTGTTAGTTTGCTAAGGATAATGGCTTTCAGCTTCATCTGTGTCCCTGCAAAGGACATGATCTCATTCCTTTTTATGGCTGTATAGTATTCCGTGGTATATATGTACCACATCTCTTTCTCCAGTCTATCATTGATGGCCATTTGGGTTGCTTCTTTGTCTTTGCTATCGTGAATAGTGCTACAATGAACACGTGTGTGCATGTGTATTTATAAGAGAGTGATTTATATTCCTTTGGATATATACTCGGTAATGGGATTGCTGGGTCAAATGGTATTTCCGGTTGTAAACATAATATGTTGTTTTTAATTACTACCTCCTATTCCATGAGTTGGATGAACTATAATGTATCAGTGTCTGTATCGTTGGCTCGTTAGGTGGTTTGTGTTTTCTTCTTTATCATGAATAACCTTTTAAGAAGTAGCTTGTTCCTCAATCTTGTTCATACCCACAGTGATTCCTTGGGAAAAACTCATAGAAAAGGAATTTCTAGGTCAAAACGGAATGATTTTAGAGCCTTCACAAGGCACACAATTAGCATGAAGAAGAAAAAGAATTTCTATTACCAGAGTCTATGTTGCCAAACAAACTTGAGTAATAGAAAACATTTACTCATTGAATGAAGATGCTGTTTTCGGGAATAGACAAGAGGAAGCATGCAGGCAAAGAATGGTCTACTTTGGAGGCAAAAATATTTCAAGTTGCCATTTTCAAAAATTGTAGTTTAGTCCAAACTCTCTTGCTTCCACAAGAGGCTTTGAAACAGTTTAACATGAAAGCACCAACATCATGAAGTCTAAAGCCATTACAAGCAGACCACAATGGCAACAGCCAAGTTGCAAAATTGCTTTTTAAAAGCACTCAACACCCAGCTCATGGTGAAAAATCGCTTTTAACGTCCAGCCAAGACTCGGCCGCTAGAGGGCACTAACAATACATATTTCCAGCCAGTACCAACACCGCTTGAACCGAGTTTGATTTTTGTCCCTTTCCATCCTATCAGCCAGAAACACAAAAGGACAATGGCCCTGCAAGCTGACCCAAACCAGTGGAAATCTTCTAGCAAACAGGCCAGAACTTTTGCTGGCGTGGGTCTTCTATCTTCCAAATTCTGATAACTTTAATATTCTGTGAAAAAAACTGGTAGCTTTAACCAGGAAAGGAAATCTATCAGCATACGGGGGGAAACAGACTTTGCTCAAAATAACCTGTGGCTTTTTAAACAAAGTTTTTGATGGCTTTTTTCACTTCTGATAAATCAGTTTCACTACTGAGTGACATAACCCTCATCAATTTCCTCTCTCTGCACCATTTGGCTTCCAAGGAGGTACTCTTGGCTTTTATTTCCTGTATGTTAAAGAAAATTTAATAAGATTGATGGCTTAATGTGTAGCCAAATATCATAGAGCCTATAACCGGAGTGTTTTGTAACTATTAATAATTAATACGAAATGGGTACCCTGTGGGTGATGTACTTATTCTTGGCATCCTTAAAAGCAACTTCAAATCTCCAGGCTCTTTGAGCTGAGAGATGGGTGATAAATGGTAATGAATTAGAAGAATTGAATGCTTTCTAAGTTCCACAATGTTGGGGTTGCTAACATTGTATTTGTACAATGTTAGTATCTGTATCTGTTTGCTGTGTCTCTCAACAAAACACGCACCTGGCTTCACTGAGGAGGACAGAAATGGCCTTAGACATTTATCCTATACCTCAAACCAAAGTAGGCTGTCTCTGAACAGTCTAAGCTTTCTTATTGACCAGGCTTCAGATTCCAATCCTGGCTTCAAAGAGAATTCGCTCCTCCATGAGCAGAGGGGAGAGGAAGAAATCAGTCATTGGCTTTAAATTGCCCTGTAGCTTTTATTCTTAATTGAAAAGGTGCCTGGAATGCTAATGTTTTCCTCCAACATTAGGCCTAAAGAAGAGGTACAAGTAAAGGAATTTGAGTCCAGTTTTGAAAATGGAAGTGCATAATCATTCATGAGCCCCCATTTTAGCAAATGAAGTTACCCCACATTCAGAAAATATCTTCTTGGTTACCCCCTTGGCTACAAAGACATATGTCTTCTTTTTAATGCTCTCTTCATTTATCCTCAATGAGTTTCTGCACCCCTGAGCTTGAGTCTTTTTGGTTATCAGCAAACCACAGGAGCCTGATAATTTTGGAAGGGGCACATTCCGATGAGAAAGCACCTATCTCCATAACTTTCCGCTACGGAAAAAGAAGAAAAAGGCTTGGCAAAGATAAATGACTCTGGTTTTCATTCAGATCCAACATCCATCTTGGCAAAAACTAAAACCAGTTTGCAGGGATTAAAAACGTGGCATACAGGTTAGACAGTCATTCCAGCAGATGAAAGTCTGTGAAAAGATAAGCCCAATTCTTTGGAAAATTAGACACTTTGACAGCTAATACCTTGACTTTCTTCATATCCTTTTTTTTTTTCTTAAGAGAAATTTCTCCTCTATTCTTTCCTTTTCTTGCTTGAATGTTTATCCATGGAAATGCGTAGTTATTTAAACCAATAACAAATCTCTAATATTGCTCTTGGCCGAAACCTTCTGAGAGAGGATATGACAGAGACTTTCTTCAGAAAACAAGCACGTGACCTTCCCAGTTGCCAGGCAGTACCTTAGACTCCATTAGAGCACAAAGAGAAAGAAACACATTTAATCAAAGAGCCTTTTCCCACACCCTCCCCTTTCCCCTGCTCAGTGTTTTGAATCCACTGAGTGTTGTGTCAATGTTGGTTCCTAAGTTTGTGGTTTGTCAGAAGGGTTCAAAGGCAGCGTCTGATATTTGGATGTAGTATAACTCAATGGAATGTCTTGATCGTGTCTCAGAAATGCACTCTACCATGAGGCAACAGGTCAGTGATAGAGGCCAGAAAAATAAAAGACTGCCCAGATTATCTGGGGGAAGTTTACTCTCAAGACGGGGTGTCACAACCACCAGGCTGAGGAACTCCTCTCTGTATTGCTGGCTTTTCTCCTGCTCTTTCTTGGATGCATTTGTGTGTTTAAATCTTCGAAGATCACGGGTCTTAGAGACCCAGAACTTGACAGTAAAAACTTGCTTTGGATCAGAGAAGTTCCCAACGTATGGGCTACAGAGACTTTTAACATAAATTTAAAATGTAGTGCATTTTCACCTAGTGTGGACACTTAAAACTGAATGCCAGTAAGTCTCCTGGGATCTGGATAAGAATGACAGAGGAAAGGGCTATGAACACTTCATGTAGGGTCAGGTAGGTGTTTAACACCGAGTTAAAGATGGGTAAACAAAAGCCTGAGATGCACACCTAGAATCGGGATAGATCCAGCGGCTTGCCCAGGGGCACTTTCCAACCGGTAGTGATGATGGTGGTGGTGGTGATGGTGATGGCGGTGGTGATTATGGCGGTAATGATGGTGCTGATGGTGATAGTGGTGCTGATGACAGTAATAATGATAGTGGTGATGGTTGGTATTAGTGCTGATGATGGCGATGATGGTGGTGATGGTGGGGATGGTGATGATTGTGTTGGAGAGGTGGTGGTGAGGTTATAGTGATGGTAGGGATGATGGAAGCAGTGGTAGTGATGATAATTGTGTTGTGGTGGTAGTGGTAGTCGATATGATGATGGTCGGGGGGGATAGTAGTTGTGGTGGCAGTGGTGGTTATGGTGATGGAGGTGGAGGTGATGATAAATACTGGATTTCCAAATCTGAAGGTTCCTAGTACCTAACTCTCTTAGACCGTTAACCTGCTATGTTTTATTAAAGGATGTTGGAGTAAACATCTGCCACCCTATTGATCACCAGAGTCGATTTGGCTGGTCTGGCTGGCTACGAGGGTGTCCCCTTCCTCCCTCACCACTCAGTGTGCATTCCCCCCAAAGCTGCCCGCTCAGTCAAAGAAGATGACTTTTACTGATAGTCGACTTGTATGAGAGTGCACAGAATGTTGTAAGGGTGGTGTCAAGTTTTAATGTTTAACGTGTCAAGTTTATTGTATTTTTTCATGATAAAAATAATAAATACTCATTGAAGTATATGTGAAAAACATATAAAAGTTAAAGGATAAATAGCAGGTATATCTGAGAGGCACAATTTCAGGGCATGTTTGCTTCTGGTTTTCAATATGTCTGTTTTGAAGGACAATTTTTTTTTTTTTTTTTTTTTACCACATATTGGTTTTGTTTTTGTAATCCGAAAAAAGAAAGAATTTAGAGTGTCAATAAGAGCCCTTATTGTAATGCTTCCCTGACACAACAGTGTCTATATAATTACTCTGATATTGTAAATGAGAAAACTGAGAGTCGAATTTGCCCCGGTATCCTACCGAGAATAAATGGCAGGGCCAGAGTTTAAACCCAGGTCTCCATAACTTCATGCTCATATTCAATGTATGTCACTGTCTCCCGAGGGTGGCCCTTTAGGTCATCACAGAAACACTTTCCCCAAGGATGACAACTCAAGGATGTGAGGGCGACCTGGCTGCAACATCTGCCACCCCACTGATCACCAGGGCTGATTTGGCTGATCTGACTGGGTAGGTGGGTGTCCCCTTCCTCCCTCACCACTCAGTGTGCATTCCTCCCAAAGCTGCCTGCTCAGTCAAAGACAACGACTTTTACCGATAGAAGAGCACTGTTCTTCAACCAAGGGTGTAGGAGTAGCTGCTCTGCCCTCCCTCCTAGAACCTCCAGACAAGCCCTCCAGAAGCCTTATAATGTGGTCTTCTGATAGTTTTTATAATTCAAGCTTCTTAGACCACTTCGTCCTGAGTTTTTTTCCAAAGCAAATGTTGCTTTAGCAAGATTCTTGTGAACTTGGGGTCTAGTCTTCCTGGAATCATAGTCTTTTAAGAATTGGACATGTTCTTGGCAGGCTTCTATTCCAAATTCTATCCTGAGTGCAGAAATGCTTTCTTAACATTCCAGGTAGATGGTCCTCACTTTGTTCATGAATGCTGCCTTGACAGGGAGATCTTGCTCCCCAACAAAGACACACACACACACATACACACACACACACACGAAGAACTCTCCCTTTTAAAATCTCAACCACATGTTGAGCTGAAATTGACTTCCCAAGTAAACTTCATCAATTATTCAGAATGAGGCTATTTTCTCTTCAACAGCACAATTCTCTACATATTTGTGGGCAGCAGCTTCTGTCCCCAGGATTTGCAGTCACAGACCGCTTCATCTGTTTGTCTAAACTTCTGGGATCCCTTCCTCTTGGCATTTCCTGTCCTTTACAAACACTGGAACCCCAGACCTGAATCCTACTGCTGTTCCCATCAAACAGAACCTTGGTTCAGATGCTATTCTGTGACTGCAGTCCAACGTGCCTCTGAATTATTTTATTTATTTATTTATTTATTTATTTATTTATTTATTTATTGAGATGGAGTCTCACTCTGTCACCCAGGCTGGAGTGCAGTGGCATTATCTCGGCTCACAGCAACCTCCGTCTCCTGGGTTCAAGTGATTCTCCTGCCTCGGCCTCCTGAATAGCTGGGAAAACAGGTGCACACCACCACGTTTGGCTAATTTTAGAGATGGGATTTCACCATGTTGGCCAGGCTGGTCTCAAACTCCTGACCTGAAGTGACCCACCTGCCTCGGCCTCCCAAAGTGCTGGGATTACAGGCATGAGCGACCATGCCTCATGCCTGGCCAACTCTGAGTTATTTCTTTAAACAAATTTATTGAGATATAAATCACACACATCGTACATACAATTCACTCATTGAAAGTAAACAACTCAAAGATTTTCAGTACTTTTACAGATACAGACAACTTCACCACGGTCCATTTTTGAACATTCAAAAATAAACACTGTGCCCTTTAGCTGATTCCCCTATCCCCTGTCCCTCCCAGCCCTGGTAACTAGGGATCTGCTTTCCCTATATATAGATTTTCCTGTACTAGACATTTTATATGAATGAATCGTGCAATATGTGGGCTTTTATAACTGGCTTCTGCATTAGTTCGTTCTCACTCTGCTGTAAGGATACTGCCAGAGACTAGGTAATTTATAAAGAAAGGTTTATAAAGAAAGGTTTTAATTTATAAAGAGAGGTTATAAAGAAAAGTTTAATTTACTCAAGTTTCACATGGCTGGGGAGGCCTTAGGAAACTTATGATCATGGCAGAAGGTGAAGGGGAAGCAAGGCACATCTTACATGGTGGCATGAGAGAGACAGCCAGAAGGGGAAAGTGCCAGATGCTTATCAAACAACCAGATTTCCTGAGAGAACTCACTCACTCTCACAGGCAAGGCAAGGGGGGAATTCACCCCCATGATCCAATCACCTCCCACCAGGTCCCTCCCTCAAAAAGTGGGGATTACAATTCAAGATGAGATTTGGGTGGGGACACAGAGCCAAACCGTATCAGCTTCTTTCACTCAACATCGTGTTTTCAAGTTTCATTCAAGTGTGGTACATGTAGGTACTTCTTTCTTCTTATGGCTGAATAATATTCCATTGCATGGATAAACCATTTTGCTTATTCATTCATCAATCACTGGACATTTAGGTTGTATTCCCTGAGTTACCTTGATCTTATTATTGGTGGGTTTCAGTAACTCAAACCGTCAAGTTATAGTCACAGCAGCTGGGATGAAGCCACTTCTTTATCCTATGTTTTGGCATCACATTAAAAAATAAGCATGAGCTTAAATTTGTTACTTAACATGTTACCTAGCAATATTCCAAATTTTAGGTTCTTTTAAAATCACGCAAATCTGAGATATTCTTTTTATCATCTATAAACAGGGTTACCTTCAGGGTCGTTACTGGTGATAAGATGGACAGAGGTGTGTACAAGGCCAAGTTTGACACTGCAACAGTGTTTTCCCAAAGCAAGTTCTCTAAGTATCTAATTCCATGAGATACGAATAGATGTCATGAAAAAGTGAACCATCACCAAGAGGGCATGGACCACTTCCGTCCCTTAGTCTGTTTCTATCCAGAGACCAAAGAAATGTCATTTTTCTGAAGCAATGGGATCCTGTGGGAGATGGGCGCACAGGGACCCAGCGGGTCACTTGCACTAGACCAAGTTTGAAGACTGATCACCAATCTCCCTCTGCCACTGCAGTGAAGGTCTTGAGTAGACAGTAGCTTTCTGGAAAGAAGTTCCTCATTGTTTCTCTTTCTGGTTCTTGGGACACATCTTCCATCATCCCATAGGAATTAGTGCCAAGGCCTAAGGTGACTTTGGCTCAGTGAGAAGCTGCAATTGTTTTCCACCCAAATTCCATGTTGTAAGAATTCTTGGTTAGCAGATGAAAGGTGTGTAAGCCTGTATCTAAGACTGGAATCTTCTGCCCCCCTGTAACACATTCACCCACCCCACTATTCTTTGCTCTGACAGGAAGAAAATTTACCCAGATATCAGAGAGGCCAACTTGGCAATGGTATTCTCCAGGAGGTCTCTGTTTTAGTTAAAGTTTAAATCAGAAGGGATCATGCAAACTCTAAGACCCCCTTACTGTGTTTAAAACATTTTTTAAAGAGAAAGATCAAAGATTTAGGACCTCAGGGAGAAAGGGTTGGAGGGAAGAATAACGGCAAAGCATGGATAGAAATGTTTGTG
Organism: Chlorocebus sabaeus; assembly: GCF_047675955.1. Lineage (NCBI taxonomy): Eukaryota > Metazoa > Chordata > Mammalia > Primates > Cercopithecidae > Chlorocebus > Chlorocebus sabaeus. The sequence continues at coordinate 111,660,399 of NC_132914.1, read as the reverse complement.
TGGCTTAAAAGACAGGCCGGCTTAATACCTTCTTTTATTGTTACTGTTCTTCCTCAGGTAGACCCCAAATGTCTCCTCATAGTTATGTAATAATTGCAACATTTGGAAAGTGCTTTGCAGCAGTTTATTAATCGCTTGCACATATATTCTTTCTCCTCCTCTTCCTCCTTCTCATCTTCTTCTCTCCTTTCTCCTTCTCCAGCTCCCCCTCCTCCACCTCCCCCTCCTCCTTCTTCCTATCTCTTTTTGTCTTTCTGTCTCTCTGTCTCTTCCTCTGCATTGAGATCCTCACAATAACCCTTCAAAGGACATGAAGGACTTACTACCTACAAGAAAACTGAGCCTTGGGCAAAGAAAGAGACTAGCCTCCCAGCTAGTAAGATGGCGGAGCTGGGCTTTGCTCATTCTCAGCTACCATTTTCTCTCCACTCTACCAAGTTACCTCTCAGGAACAGAATTCTGGGCCCCCCCTGGGCAGTGGGCTGGGGATTGGGGATCTGCTAGTTATTGAAGCAAAGGCACTCACAGAAGCCTGGACGTCTCTCTGCCCTAGTTATTTCTTAATCAAGTGCATCGCCTCCTCCTCACCCCAAATCAGCTGCCTAGAGACAATTATATGATTTTATTTTGTTTTCTTTGTCTGTTTGTCTGACCTGCTTATCTTGCCCGCTTTAAAGTCAGCTTCTAAAGTGCACACTAAAGGTGATTAGAAGACTCGGTGCTGTCCTCGGTCATTAGTGAGTGCTTTGGAGAGAGTGCTGCTTCCAGCGCGCGGGTCCGGGTTCCCTCCATCATGCATCACTGACCGCCAGCAGGCCTGCCCCGTCCCTCTGGCTTCCCTCACCAGTGTCTGCCCCTGATCGAGCTGCAGATCGGAGGGGCCGGAGACGAGTTTAATTTAAAGACGAGCCCCCCTTGTGCTGCTAAAGGAAATGGCGTGTCAGCTACGTCCAAAATAGATACTGTTGCGCAGATATATGGACAGGGAGGTGGACGCCGCCCCTGCCATTCATTACCTGGATTGCCTTTAAATGTCAAAACAAATCCTTCTCCGGTCCTTCTCCAAAACTTAAATCATCAAGAGAGACAGGGTCAGCCTCTGCAGTTTGGAATGCTGGAGGAGAGGGGGATGGGGTGGACGACGGGGGTGGGAGGGGAGTGGAGAGGGCTGCCTGTGCGTCTAGGCATCGATGTGTCTCCTGAGCAAGGATTTTTCCCTGCTCCCTTCTGAAAGGTTGTTCAGTTGGAGCCTGCCCCTGCTGTCCTGAGATGGATTTCACAATTCCGGGCGAGTGCCCGTAGTTGTATAATATAAATTTAGATGTGGATGAGTATAAAAGTAGTAATGCATATTGTGTACGAATATTAACAGCTGATGTGAGCATAAGTAATAGCATGACACAAATGTGACAAAAGTTACACAGGTTTACACTAGTCAGTGCTTTCTATGTGCAAGGCGTCTGATGTTCATCTTATTTAATGCTAGAGCAACCCTACGAGGTTTATAATTCTCATTTTTCAGGTGAGGGAACGGAGGCTTGGAGAGGTTGAAGTACCTGTTTAGTGTTGCACAATGCTACCAAGTGGCAGCACTTCGAAGCCTGTAGAGTCTCAGACTCAACACTGGATACGTCATCAAAAAGTTCAGACCAGAATTCTAGCATGAGGAGAGAAATGCAATGACTAGCTTACATTGGCATGGATGTCTTAAAGCCAAAGAATAACTAGATTGTAATAAGTAAAGTAATTTATATTGATTGAAAAAAATCAGTGCATGCATAGGAGGCTGGGAGTGTGAGCCAGACTCCCTGGCTTCAAATCCTGCTATTTCCTAACCATGTGCCCTTGAACACATCATTAATCTTTTTGCTCCACAATTTCCTCATCTGTAAAATAAGGATAATAACAATACCTTCCTCTTCGAGTGGTCAAGGCAATAAAATGAATTGATACATGTCAAGCACTGCAATCATTTCCAAGCATAAGATAAACTTTTAATAAGTATTAGCTACAATTAAGCACACATGTATTTAGTTTATTCTGTTTTTTAAATCCTCTCTACTAAATAACCATATGGCTTCCCAGTTACAGAATTCTAAACCATTGAGATTTTCCTGAAAATGTGGAAAGTTCAGATAGATAGACAGATGGGGAATTTGTTTTGCAGCATTTACATATTTGAAGAAATCATTATGTTCTGGGTCACACATGCATATATAAAAACACTAGTGTTTTTCAAATATAATTAAAATTGCATAATTATAAATATATATTTAAAAACAATCCAAATGTCCATCAGCTGGTCAATGGATTCATAAAATGTGGTTGGTTTAGTATATCCGACCATGGAATACTGCTCAGCAAAAAAAAAAAGAAAAAATCTGATGCATATTACAACATGGATGAATCTCTAAAACCCTATGCTGAGTGAAAGAAGCTAATAGCAAATGACTTCATATTGTATGATACCATTTATATGTAGTGCTCAGAAAAAGCAAATTCATGGAGACAGAAAGCAGATTAGTATTTGTGTGGGTCTGGAGATCTAATTTTATCCTATGAGTAATCTCGGTATAACACAGATGCTCCCATGCTGTGAACCGACCACATGCTGTCTTGGCCACCAGCCCTATCTGGATCCAAGGACTCTACTCTCAGAGTTTGTCCTACCTCCCTAACCCCATACTTGCTCAATCTTCTGTCCTAAAGTTCAGAGTGACCGTGCTCTGCAAGTTACTCGCATTGAACAAGCTCTGGATTAATGTTCAGTGCCCCAAGCTGGGTTCCTGTGAAGTGTGTTCATCCGTGCCTCTCCAGCCTGTCCCAGATTTGGGACCAGAGAAGGTGTCACAGACAGCCTCTGGAGGAGTGTTTCTCAGCTTCAGCACGATTGACATTTGGGGCTGGATGATTCTTTGTTGGGGGAAATGGGGGTGTCCTATGCATTGTAGGATGTTTAGCAGTATCCTTGTCTTCTACCCACTAGATACTAATAGCATCCACTGCCTCCCCAACCCCCGTGGTGACAATCAAAGACGTCACCAGCTATTGCCCAACGATCTTGGAGAGACAGGTCACTCCCAGTTGAGATCCACTGTTCTGGAGGAATCATCTCCTGTTTGTTTTTTCCCACCCCTCATCTTGGTGCTCTCAAGGACTTTGGTCACCTCATAAAGCTAGTGAAATCTGGTTGGCTGAGGAAAAATCCTCCTAAGGAAATATTTGCATTTTTATTTCAGACAAAGCCACTTCTTGTTGACAGATCTATTAGCAACCAGAACTTACTAAGTTTTGTAAAGAAAATGCAATCTATATTGTGTGATTACAAAGTCATTATTTTTTTGTTTATACAATCAAACATTACAACTGTATATAATTTATACAGTGACAGTTTCCTGGAAATCCCATACATTTAGAAAACCCCCATTAACATTTGACCTATGGGCTTCCATACAAATGCACACGTATGCAAAATACATGCACACTTTTTAGCATCTTTTCCCTGCCATGGAAAACAGGATGTATCACTGTGTTAGCTCTTGCCACAACAATGCTGCATAACAAAATTACTCCAAATCTCAGTGGCTTAAAACTGTTATCCATTGTCATGCTCACAGGTCTGTGGGTCAGCTGTAACTGAGCGCAGCTATGCAGGACTTCAACCTCCACCTTGCGTCCAGGTCTGGCTTCCCGGACCAGTGACCATCTGGGTCATGTGATCTGCTCCATGTGTCCATCCTGGAGTCCAGGCTGAAAGGGCAATGACTACCTAGGACTTATTTTTCTTTCATGATAGAGAATCAGAGTGCAAGAGATCAAAACCAACTGCACAAACACATTCTAAGCTTCTGCTCACATCATATCTACTAGCATCCCTTTGGTCAAAACAAGTCACGTGGCCAAGCCCAGAACCAAGTTGTGGGAAAACGTACTTTCAACCACAGCAAAGGTGTGGACATGTGATATGACCTCAGAGGAGTGGGTCATTGGGACCAATCATTTAATCTATCCCATTTAGAAGAGAAGTGCAGACATGAAATTGTATCGTGTCTTATAATCACTGGTTTCAGACCTTGCCTGACATGGTGCTCACATCATCCCTCCCTCTTCCCAACTCTCTATTTTATGTAGCTTAGTGGCCAAGATTTGTACCGACAGCCATAGGATCTCTGAAGAAGCAAGTAATCTGACATTGGGAAAGTTACTTAACATTGCTTTTCCTCAGTTTCCTCATTAAAAGTTGTGGCAAAGCCACATAACCTGAGAATCCACACATGTCCAGCAGCCACAATGGGACTATTGAGGAGAAGCTTGAGAGGGAGGAGGGTGGGAGGAAGAGGGGTCCACCCCTGCCTCTGCGTAACTATAGCCTCCATGAGTCCAGCTCCAAGTACCTGGTGGAGAGACTGGGTTTGCTGTTGGTCAGCAGGATCAACAGAGCTACAGAGAACAGAGGAAAGTGAGGGCATGCTGGGACCTGCTGACACCTCTGCACTTGTCACCTCATCTAACCAGGATGGCCCTCCAGGGCTACTGGCTGCTGCTTCATCTACCCTTTCATTCTTACAGAAATTCAGTTTTTGACCAAGTCTAATCTGGACCTGGAGACCAAAAGAACTCTTGGAAACATAATTCCAGCTTAACCAAGTTGACACTCTACCAACCACCCCATAGCCCAGAAATAAATGTGTTGAGTCTGAAGTATCCACTCAGAGCCCTACTGTGTGATGCAGAGGCTATCAAGAAGACATAGAGTACTGCTTGTGGTTGGGCACAGTGGCTCACACCTATAATCCCAGTCCTTTGGGAGGCCAAGGCAGTAAGAGCACTGGAGCCCAGGAGTTCAAGACCAGCCTGGACAACATAGTGAGAGTCTATCTCTATAAACATTTAAAAATTAACCAGGCATGGTGGTTTGCACCTGTAATCCCAGGTACTCAGGAGGCTGAGGTGGGGGGATCACTTGAGGCCAGGAGTTCGATGACTACAGTGAGCTATGATGGCACCACTGCACTCCAGCTAAGGTGACAGAGTGAGACTCTGTGTCTCTAAAACAAGCAAAAGTACTATTGTGTCTTTTGTCTGAAATTTTGCAGTAGAGACAAGACAAAGACACATGAACCATTAAGAGACCTCATGGATATGCAGGACACAACCAAATACATATGGCAAAGGCCCTGTAATCTGAATGGAGGAACCTTTGATGTCTCTGAAGTGTTGTGATCTTTGACAAAGACAAGGAAAAGTGAAAGTTAGCAGCGGACAGATACCGGGTTTCCCACATGTGATAGATGGACGCGTTATTGGCAATGTAAGTTCTCTATACTTGATATACACATCCACACTCTTTGACATGTGACTTTGCAAGATTTCCCACTAGAATGGGTGGACTCTGCTCCACTTTCATTAATTTTGGCATGTGACCTGATATGGCCAATCAAATATTAAGGAATATGACGCAAATAGAAGCTATAAATGCTTGGTTCTTATGCTTCTTCCATTCTTCATGTTAAGAACATGCCCTGAGTGGCCACTGGTCCAAGAAGGAATGAGAGAGATGATAAATCAGACCTTATCCCAATCTGGAAATGGAGCCCTCCCGGCTGAGCCCAGCCATGAGCAGCTGAACTACAGTCAGCTCCTGGATTCTTGAGCAAGAAATCAATGCTTATTGCTTTAAACTATTGAATTTGGTGGTGAGGGAGGGATTTGTTGAATGCTGAAAGCATTCTTGCAGCACCGTGGCTAATATACTGCGTAAGCCACTTAGTGATTAATCTGGAAAGACTTGAGATCTACTAAAATGTCATGATCCCCATGTAAGGAAATTCAGGTGCAAAAAGTGATAGCTCAGTATAGCAGAAGGAAATACATGTGGGTAGGTCACTAACATCCACTTTTTATTAGGATGACTGACTGAGTAGTGGAGTGGGAGATTGAACCTTTAAAACAAACCACCCTGCTTTAAGGGACCTCTAGTTCTATACAGAGCTTGCATGTAAATGTACCCTTCTCTCAAAATATTATGGCCCCTCACACTAAGATTTCTTCATGATTTTTATTGTTCAGTTGAGTTATGTTTTCTGTAGAAAACAGGAACATAGGCCAGGCGTGGTGACTCACACCTGTAATCCCAGCATTTTGGGAGGCCGAGGCAGGCAGATCATGAGGTCAGGAGATCGAGACCATCCTGGCTAACACAGTGAAACCCCATCTTTACTAAAAATACAAAAAGAAATTATCTAGGCATGGTGGCAGGTGCCTGTAGTCCCAGCTACTGGGGAGGCTGAGGCAGGAGAATGGCATGAACCCAGGAGACGGAGCTTGCAGTGAGCCGAGATCGTGCCACTGCACTCCAGACTGGGTGGCAGAGTGAGACTCCTTCTAAAAAAAGAAAGAAAAGAAAAGAAAACTGGGAAATAAAATAAAACAATGAAAACAATGTTTAAAGAACCTAATTCCACCACCCAGAGACAGCTTCTGTAAGCTTATTAGCACACAGTCTTCTGTATGCATATTTTTAAAAAGTGGGATCATACAGTGTGCAGTGTTTTATAAGCCACCCAGTCTCCACTTACAAAGAGACTATGCATATTTACTTTTTGTAATAGTTTCCTAAAATATTAAACATGTTGATATAATCTAATTGATCAGTTTCTGATTGCTGCACACCTACATTCTTTCTGATTTCCTTCTATGATAAATAACACTGCAATGAACATCTTATACCTAAATATTGGTGCGGAGTTCTGATTATTTCTTTAGGATAAATTCCTAGCAGTAGAATTACTAGACATCAAGGCTTTTAAAAATATGTTTTAATCCAATTAAAGACACAGACTGGCAAACTGGATAAAGAGTCAAGACCCATCAGTCTGCTGTATTCAGGAGACCCATCTCACATGCAGAGACATACATAGGCTCAAAATAAAGGGATGGAGGAAGATTTACCAAGCAAATGGAGAACAAAAAAAAGCAGGGGTTGCAATACTAGTCTCTGATAAAACAGACTTTAAACCATCAAAGATCAAAAGAGACAAAGAAGGCCATTACATAATAGTAAAGGGATCAATTCAACAGGAAGAGCTAACTATCCTAAATATATATGCACCCAATACAGGAGCACCCAGATTCATAAAGCAAGTCCTTAGAGACTTACAAAGAGACTTAGACTCCCATACAATAATAATGGGAGACTTCAACACTCCACTGTCAACATTAGACAGATCAACAAGACAGAAAGTTAACAAGGATATCCAGGAATTGAACTCATCTCTGCAGCAAGCAGACCTAATAGACATCTATAGAACTCTCCACCCCAAATCAACAGCATATACATTCTTCTCAGCACCACATCGTACTTACTCCAAAATTGACTACATAATTGGAAGTAAAGCACTCCTCAGCAAATGTACAAGAACAGAAATTATAACAAACTGTCTCTCAGACCACAGTGCAATCAAACTAGAACTCAGGACTAAGAAACTCAATCAAAACCGCTCAACTACATAGACACTGAACAACCTGCTCCTGAATGACTACTGGGTACATAACGAAATGAAGGCAGAAATAAAGATGTTCTTTGAAACCAATGAGAACAAAGATACAACATACCAGAATCTCTGGGACACATTTAAAGCAGTGTGTAGAGGGAAATTTATAGCACTAAATGCCCACAAGAGAAAGCAGGAAAGATCTAAAATTGACACTCTAACATCACAATTAAAAGAACTAGAGAAGCAAGAGCAAACACATTTGAAAGCTAGCAGAAGGCAAGAAATAACTAAGATCAGAGCAGAACTGAAGGAGATAGAGACACAAAAAACCCTCCAAAAAATCAATGAATCCAGGAGTTGGTTTTTTGAAAAGATCAACAAAATTGACAGACCGCTAGCAAGACTAATAAAGAAGAAAAGAGAGAAGAATCAAATCGACGCAATTAAAAATGATAAAGGGGATATCACCACCAACCCACAGAAATACAAACTACCATCAGAGAATACTATAAACACCTCTATGCAAAGAAACTGGAAAATCTAGAAGAAATGGATAATTTCCTGGACACTTACACTCTTCCAAGACTAAACCAGGAAGAAGTTGAATCCCTGAATAGACCAATAGCAGGCTCTGAAATTGAGGCAATAATTAATAGCCTACCAACCAAAAAATGTCCAGGACCAGACGGATTCACAGCTGAATTCTACCAGAGGTACAAGGAGGAGCTGGTACCATTCCTTCTGAAACTATTCCAATCAATAAAAAAAGAGGGAATCCTCCCTAACTCATTTTATGAGGCCAACATCATCCTGATACCAAAGCCTGGCAGAGACACAACAAAAAAAGAGAATTTTAGACCAATATCCCTGATGAACATCGATGCAAAAATCCTCAATAAAATACTGGCAAACTGGATTCAGCAGCACATCAAAAAGCTTATCCACCATGATCAAGTGGGCTTCATCCCTGGGATGCAAGGCTGGTTCAACATTCGCAAATCAATAAACATAATCCAGCATATAAACAGAACCAAAGACAAGAACCACATCATTATCTCAATAGATGCAGAAAAGGCTTTTGACAAAATTCAACAGCCCTTCATGCTAAAAATGCTCAATAAATTTGGTATTGATGGAACGTACCTCAAAATAATAAGAGCTATTTATGACAAACCCACAGCCAATATCATACTGAATGGGCAAAAACTGGAAAAATTCCCTTTGAAAACTGGCACAAGACAGGGATGCCCTCTCTCACCACTCCTATTCAACATAGTGTTGGAAGTTCTGGCTAGGGCAATCAGGCAAGAGAAAGAAATCAAGGGTATTCAGTTAGGAAAAGAAGAAGTCAAATTGTCCCTCTTTGCAGATGACGTGATTGTATATTTAGAAAACTCCATTGTCTCAGCCCAAAATCTCCTTAAGCTGATCAGCAACTTCAGCAAAGTCTCAGGATACAAAATTAATGTGCAAAATTCACAAGCATTCTTATACACCAATAACAGACAAACAGCCAAATCATGAATGAACTTCTATTCACAATTGCTTCAAAGAGAATAAAATACCTAGGAATCCAACTTACAAGGGATGTAAAGAACCTCTTCAAGGAGAACTACAAACCACTGCTCAGTGAAATAAAAGAGGACACAAACAAATGGAAGAACATACCATGCTCATGGATAGGAAGAATCAATATCGTGAAAATGGCCATACTGCCCAAGGTAATTTATAGATTCAATGCCATCCCCATCAAGCTACCAATGAGTTTCTTCACAGAATTGGAAAAAACTGCTTTAAAGTTCATATGGAACCAAAAAAGAGCCTGCATTGCCAAGACAATCCTAAGTCAAAAGAACAAAGCTGGAGGCATCACGCTACCTGACTTCAAACTATACTACAAGGCTACAGTAACCAAAACAGCATGGTACTGGTACCAAAACAGAGATATAGACCAATGGAACAGAACAGAGTCCTCAGAAATAATACCACACATCTACAGCCATCTGATCTTTGACAAACCTGAGAGAAACAAGAAATGGGAAAAGGATTCCCTATTTAATAAATGGTGCTGGGAAAATTGGCTAGCCATAAGTAGAAAGCTGAAACTGGATCGTTTCCTTACTCCTTATACGAAAATTAATTCAAGATGGATTACAGACTTAAATGTTAGACCTAATACCATAAAAACCCTAGAGGAAAACCTGGGTAGTACCATTCAGGACATAGGCATGGGCAAAGACTTCATGTCTAAAACACCAAAAGCAATGGCAGCAAAAGCCAAAATTGACAAATGGGATCTAATTAAACTAAAGAGCTTCTGCACAGCAAAAGAAACTACCATCAGAGTGAACAGGCAACCTACAGAATGGGAGAAAATTTTTGCAATCTACTCATCTGACAAAGGGCTAATATCCAGACCCTACAAAGAACTCAAACAAATTTACAAGAAAAAAACAAACAGCCCCATCAAAAAGTGGGCAAAGGATATGAACAGACATTTCTCAAAAGAAGACATTCATACAGCCAACAGACACATGAAAAAATGCTCATCATCACTGGCCATCAGAGAAATACAAATCAAAACCACAATGAGATACCATCTCACACCAGTTAGAATGGCGATCATTCAAAAGTCAGGAAACAACAGGTGCTGGAGAGGATGTGGAGAAATAGGAACACTTTTACACTGTTGGTGGGATTGTAAACTAGTTCAACCATTATGGAAAACAGTATGGCGATTCCTCAAGGATCTAGAACTAGATGTACCATATGACCCAGCCATCCCATTACTGGGTATATACCCAAAGGATTATAAATCATGCTGCTATAAAGACACATGCACACGTATGTTTATTGCGGCACTATTCACAATAGCAAAGACTTGGAATCAACCCAAATGTCCATCAGTGACAGACTGGATTAAGAAAATGTGGCACATATACACCATGGAATACTATGCAGCCATAAAAAAGGATGAGTTTGTGTCCTTTGTAGGGACATGGATGCAGCTGGAAACCATCATTCTTAGCAAAGTATCACAAGAACAGTAAACCAAACACCGCATGTTCTCACTCATAGGTGGGAACTGAACAATGAGATCACTTGGACTCGGGAAGAAGAACATCACACACCGGGGCCTATCATGGGGAGGGGGGAGGGGGGAGGGATTGCATTGGGAGTTATACCTGATGTAAATGACGAGTTGATGGGTGCTGATGAGTTGATGGGTGCAGCACACCAACATGGCACAAGTATACATATGTAACAAACCTGCACGTTATGCACATGCACCCTAGAACTTAAAGTATAATAATAATTTTAAAAATATATATATGTTTTAAATTTTCCCTCCAGAGAGGTTTATTGATGTGTACTCCTCTCCTCGGAGTTTAAGAATGGGTACTGAGGCTTAATGAAATCAAGGAATTTCAGAGTTGGTCCATATTTTCAGTTAGCAGTGAAGTTCATCGGGACCTTTCAGCCTGGGCTCCAGCAACGGTTCATGTATTCAATAAATATTTGTAGAGTGTATACTATGTGTCAGGCACTGGGGATATAGCAGTGAACAGAGCAAATAGAAATTTTTGCCCTGGATATTTAAGGTCCAAAGAAAAAGCCAACATTGAAAGATTGGCTACTTTTTGAGCTTGACATATACTCGCAGGGACCCATTTCTCCAAAATCGTGGAGCAGTCACTTTACTCTCTGAGCAGATCTGCTTTCCTGCTATTTTCAAGATTCCATTGTTCTCATCCCAGACACCCCAGAAGAAACTCAAGGAGGTAGGTAAATTCTCCTCAAGTGAAAAGGAGAAGTCCTGACAAACCCCTCCCCTCGAAAGGGAAAGGGAAAAAACTAAATGAATTAGGTCAAATAAATTTAGATCTGCCCGCCCCATCCGCCCAGGAGACGCCGCCTGGTGTTGTGATTTCATAAACCATGGAGCACTGTGCGGGGAGTTTGGGATGATGTCACCTGAACACCAGGATGTATTTATGGCTTCATGCCTACAGCTACCTTTCACTTCTTCTCTTTGGGTAAATACATCATGGGCCCATCACGGTGAAGCCAGCGAGTGCTGGCTGAGTGGTTTATGGTTGTGCCTGTGCTGGGAGGTGTGTGTGCAGGACTGCTTGGCAGATCCCTAGGTGTGAGTTTCTAAGATGCTGGGCCCTAGATCCAAAAAGCAGGATATCATGAAGCCTGTTTTTGTCTCTTTCAAGATGTTTTCTTCCCCCTTGCTTCCAGCCCCTGTCCTCAATGTCAGCAAAGCCCACTCCCCTTTCTCCCATCTTTTCTTTCTTGGGTGATAGCCAAAGAAAGAAACAAACTTCCTCATCGACCTCCCTGAACCAAATTCAAAAGCACTTCAGCTGACACCTCTGCTATGTTGACCTTTTGGCTTTTGATTTGGGTGAAATTGAAGGTAAAAGAGACATGAATCCAGCAACTGAATTTGACCTCTTAGGCAGTTTGAGGAACAGGAGTGTCCCCAGGAGATGGCAGGGGACATGGTGGGGAGAGGACAGAACAGAGGGACTTTGGGGGATACCAGCTCCTCTGGGAAGACTTTGCTGCCTCCATTCCCAGGTGAGTTAGTTTTATGTTTTCTGGGCTCACCTCTGACGTGGAATCTACCACACCTCAAAATAACACAGGATGGGAGTGCTCAAAGGTGGAGTCCATGGACCTTGCATACAATCAGTATGCAACAAATGCTTATTTAAAAAGTGAATGCCTGAATAAATGAATGAACAGATAAATAGAAGTTTCTCTTTCATCATGTGGGCTTCTTCCACTTGCCATTTAACTTGGTATTTTCCCCATCCATTCAACAAAATGTAGGGATCCCCGACCATTCATCAAGCTCTAGATTACACTGGTATTAGTTATTTACACAATGAAAATTTCCTGAGTGCCTACTGTGCATCAGATTGTGGGTTCAATTCCAGTGCTAAAATGTGATTAGTAGTTCCCAGTTTCATGATGTTCAGTTGAGACTGAAGAAAAAAATTATCGGGCAATTTCAATGTCAATTGTTTCACGGGTGGGGAAATTGCACTATGACAGAAAAGGGAGTTCTGAATCAGACTGGTGGGATGTCATGAAAATCTTTTTGAAAAAGAAAAGATGGGAGTTCTTGTAGACTTGTTTTTGGAAAAGACTTCCTATTAGCTGTCTGGCTCAGTTGTCAATATACAGAAGTCCTTGGCCACCAAAGAGACCACATGGTATACTTAATAATAATGCCTCCCATTTTTAAGAATTGCTGCCATTTGAAAAACAACTGAGTTGGCAAGGATGTGAATGAATGAGACTTCCAGGCCACTGTTTAGAAAATGGCAGGATAAAATGGTGTAACTGTGTTGGAGAGCAAATGAACAATAGCCAATAACTTCTATAAGATGCATGTACATTTCAACCAAGCAGTTTAACACCTGCTATGGCTCCTAGAGAAACTCTTATATATATGCACAGAGAGCTATATACAAGACTATCCACTGCAATATTGTTTGTGATGCTAAAATCCTGGAAACTACCAACATAGTCATTAACTGGACAGTGAGTGAGTAAATTGAGGTGCATATGTTCAGTGGAATGCACCATAGTGGTTAATAACAACCAACCAGAAATGCATGTGTCAACATAGGTCAGTCTCAGAATTACAGTGTTAAGCAAAATTTCCACAAGAATATGGACAGAAGTTTTTTAATGTGTGAAACAACATCATATGTTACATAATATATATTATTTAAGGATAAATATATACATCCAAGGTAAGAATGTAAAGATATGCATATGAATGATAAATCTCAAAATCAGGGGGTTGGTTATCCTTGGAGAGGGAGGATAAGAGAGGCAAATATGGAGAGTTACATAGGAGGTTCCACCTGGATCCATCAGTTTTTATTTTTTAAGCTTGATATTGAATATATGAGAGTTTATTATATTTATTCTCTATACTTTTATGTGTTTGCAATATTTCAAGATGCAACTTTTAAAATGCTGCTATATACATACTATTATGTTCTTTGCTTCTCATGGAAATTTGTGAAATAGAAAAGCAGGAAATGTTATTTTCCTGGCTGGGCTTTCAAAACCCATTGTATGGGTTATTTAAGAGTCATCACAGTAGCACCATGAGGCAGTTGTGATGATTGTCCATTTCACAGATGCAGCCACTGAGGCCCACAGAGGGAGCAGCTTGTCCAACTCATGCAGTTATGGCAATTTGGGGCAACAGGGTTTCAATTCATGACCCACAGCCTCTTTGCTCAGGAGGTATAGAGTGTACGAGTTAAAAGGGTCACCTCTACCACATTCCTAGGCTAAACTCGCAGCTCTACCTCTTCCTACCTGTATGACCTTAGGCAAGCTCATCTCTGTGCCTCAGTTTCTTTACCTGTAAAATGGGGTTAATTATAGTAACTTCCTCACGAGGTTGTGTCATGAGGATTAAAAACATTCAGAAGTTACAACAGTGTCTGGCACATAGTACATGCTACGAAAGTGTTCCTTGTTATTGTTTCTAATTATGCCTGAACTCTACACACAGGTGACTTTCAAGCCATGCTACTACCATCAGGCACTGCTTGGAGCCGGGTGGTGGTCAAGTGTGGGCTTCCAGCTTAGGGAATGAGGGGACTTTCAAAGACACAGGGGCCCATAATTTGGCCAGCAGATGAAAAGAATCGGTGATAGATGCATGAACCAGGCACTTCTCCTCCCTCCATTTGTTTTTCAGCCTTTCCCCCTCACCATCACTCACTGGCTCTATAAACAGACTTCCCAGTAATCGTTTTCCTTCCCTTTGAAGTCTCCCATCCATTCTCTCCTCACTCTTAGCCCACTCCCCTTCCTCTCCAAGGAGGACCTCGTGTTGGCAACAGTTTCCAACTGGACGGGGCAGAGATGCAGTTCATAACACCCTGTAGAAGGTTAGTTCAGTTCAATCTAGCACGTTTCTCTAAACACCTACTGGGTGCCTTTGAAAGAACTTGGCTGAGGAGAGAGAGCCACAGGGGATGAAAGAGAAAGACCCAATCAACTAGGATGGAAACCAGGTTTTGTCAGAACGTCTCCTGGAAAGCTTCCTCATCTTTCTGAGCCTCAGTTTTCCTATCTGTACAGTGGGGAATAATAATAACACCAGCTTCACAGTTATATGGGAGGTAAGTTATACAATAAATGTGAAGCATTCCTCACCACGCCAGGAATGAAGCAGCTGAGCTAATGACAGTTTTCTTATTTCTGTTGTTGTTGGTGTGATGAAGAAGTAAGAAATTTGAATAATGTCCAGCTTGTGGTCTAGAAGATTCGGTAAGGGGAACAGCCATCTGCTTAGATCCAGAGCCCAGGGGAAATCCAGGTCTTGAGGGAAGAAGACCAGTTCCATTTGGAATATGTTGAGTTTGAGATAGCTGAGTATGGTCCACATGGAGATATCAAGGGTGCATCTGGCAATACAGGTCTGGAGTCTTGGGGTTCAAGTCATGGAAGAGTCATAATTCCTGGGATCCTGATTCCCACTTCTTGCAATGACCACACAAACCCACTCTGGAAGCTTGCATATGGTAGAAGAGGCTTTTGGCGGTCCCCTATCCCCCTATGCACACAAACATCTCTGAGCCAAGTCCCAGAGATACGCCACTCAAAGGAAAAGCCCAGTTTAGACAATGACCAACTATAATGCCCTCTTCACCAGAAAACAACATCCAGCCTTCTCCTCCAACTAGAGAAGGAGACCCAGAAGAAGGGGCAGTGATGATGTTTCAGGGAGATTTTCATTTCCAAGAGCTCATAGCACACCTGAGATATAGATCCCACACATGTTCCACATGAACAGCCCAGTGTATGCATCTACATCTATACTATACTATACTACATCTATAGTATTGAGTAGGTGCCAGCTACATGGCCCAGAGGAGGAGAGTGGTCCTCTGAGAAGGCTGGCCCATTGGCCCAAGAGTCTCCTTGATCAGTAGGAAGGATGTGGCTGGAAGTGAGAGAGAGTGGGACGCCTGAAGACTGGCATTCAGGGAAGGCTCTTCTGGCCCAAGACTAGGACTAAAACAACACAGCTGGGTATGTAATAAGCCTCCATCAGCTAAAAGGCATCACATAGCTTGTACAGGGTTTGGAGAAACACTAAATTTATTTGAATTAAAAAAAGTCAAAATCTGCGCCCGAGAAAAGTGTTATCAGTATAAAAAAATCAAAGAAATATAAACTACAACTAGAATCTCTCTTCCTCCTCCCTGCATCCCCACCCCCCACCCCAGTCCCTAGAGGGGTCCTCAGTCATCAATTTGTGTCATTACTTCCTGGCACTTTCTCTAGGTGCACTATATAAGAAAGCTTCAATGCACGTATGCAATCAACACAAATGGTTTATCTTTATTTTCAAAAAAAATATTAAAGACTTTTTTGACCGGGTGCAGGGGCTCACACCTGTAATCCCAGCACTTTGGAAGGCCGAGGCGGGTGAATCACAAGATCAGGAGTTCGAGACCAGCCTGGCCAACATAACAAAACCACGTCTCTATTAAAAATTAAAAAAAAAATTATCCGGGTGTGGTAGGCACCTGTAATCCCATCTACATGGGAGTCTGAGTTAGGAGAATCACTTGAACCCAGGAGGAGGAGGTTGCAGTGAGCTGAGATTGCATTATTGCCCTCCAGGCTGGGCAACAGAGTGAGACTCTGTCTCGAAAAACAAACAAACAGAAAAACAAACAAAAAACACACACCATAAAAACATTTTTTAAGGACAGGGTCCTGGACTCCCAGGCTGGAGTCTAGTGCCACAATCATAGGTCACTGCAGCCTCCAACTCCTGGGCTAAAGCAATCCTCCAGCCTCAGCCTCCTGAGTAGTTGGGACCACAGATGCACACCACCAGGACTGGCTAAGTTTTTCTGTTTTGTAGCAATGGGGGCCTTTCTATGTTAGCCAGGCTGGTCTTGAACTCCTGACCTCAAGCAATCCTCCCGCCTTGGTCTCCTAAAGTGCTGGGATTACAGGCGTGAGGTACTGTGCCTGGCCTAATACAAAAGATTTTTTAAAAGCTCTTGTTGGACCCATATTTGTGAGAGGAGATAAATGATTGCCCATAAACATGTGTATTTGGAAAATTCGCAAATGAATATTGGTACTTTGATGCATTGCATAGGAATTCACTGAGCATCTGCTCCACACGAGGCAACATGTGTATTTATTTGTGTGCAAAACAGCAAAGGGGGCTGATTTGGACTGCATTCCCTGTTGGCGTCCGCACTCTTATGTGCACACGGCATATGTAATGTGGACATCCATTTTTTATCTCAATTGGTTCCTTACCCTGGGCCTGCTGGTAGCTGCTTGGCTCATTGCACAACGTGCAACGGTGCACCCAAGCCGTCCCCACCCCCAGCCTTTGTGGGACTCCTCGCTCTTTTTCCCTCCTTCTTTGGAGATTTTATTTATTATCTGTGGGGAAGTGTATTGTTTGGAGATTCTGGTTTCTATTTCTCCACTGGCTTTGACAGATACTCAGGGAAAGGGGGTGCAGGGGGAGAAGAGAGCATTTGGTTTTGTTTTATGATATGCCGTGGAGGCTCTGTTAAATTCTCAGAGGCCTTTGGGCCTGGAGGACCATGTAAATGAAAAGGCAACAGTGATGGTTTACGAGGGCTTGTGGAGAGAACCATAATGATACAGAATGAGTGTGGTCATTCTTTGTAATGTAAGCAGTGGAAATAGCAAAACTGGATTTAACGTGGGCAGTAATTTTAAGAGTGCTAATAATACAGCAGCCATCATGGTATCAATTCATTTTATGCAGACATGAAGGCGGTGCTAAGATGCATTATACCACAGAGACTCCTTGATCCACTTCTGAGATCAGACTGCCTGGGTTTGGCTATCTCTGACCTCCGCCACTGTGTTCCTTTTCTGTGTAAACTTGGGTGAGTTACTTGGTCTTTCTGAGTTTCAGTTTCCTCCTCTGCAAAATGGACATCACAAGAACTATGTCTATCTTCTAAGGCTGTTGTGGGGATTGATATAATGCCTGAAGCACTGTGCCTGGATGGCGAAGACTGAATCAATCTTTTCTGTGGCTTTCAAGCACAATGCATCCTCTTTGTAACACTGCTATGAAGACGTGATTTCATCTCTTTTTATGGATTAAGTTACACTCATTAAACTATGTTGTCTCCCAGAGAAAGGTTCAAATCCTTGTTATCATGAGCCCAACATGTCCAAAATCAAAATCACTTATTTCTTTCCTCGTTCTGCCCGAACCAGTATTCTCTAAGGTCTCTGTGGAGTCTTTTGAAATGCGTCATTCATCCCAGCAGTCTCCAATCTCAGTTGTGCATGAGAATCTGCAGGAGAGCTTTTCAAAAAATACCCATGCCTGGTGTTCAACCCAAAGATTTTGGTTTAGCTGCCTTGGGATGAGGCTCAAGCATTTCCAGATGATTTGAGTTCACAGCTAGAACTGAGACTAACAAGGTACAAAGCTGCCCAAGGGAGGGGCATTCTCCTTCTCCTGAATTCCTCCTCACTTTTGAAGAACGCTGTTGAACTCACTGCTGAGACACTTTTAACTCTTCCTCATTCTCTCCAACCTTGGAATCAATTGCATGCTTGTCGCTTCTCCATTGGACTGCTGAATAAATCTCCCTCTTGGCTTCTGGACTTTCAGTATATCCCTTGTCAATGGTCAACCTGCCCACCATTCTAGCTCCCCAAGTGTTCTTTTCACAGCATGCATCTGATCACAGTGCTTAATCTCCCAATGGTTTGCCATTGCCTATACGATTTAGTCCAACTCCCCAGCCTCTAGTTAGAAGCCCTTCTAAATAGTCTCAACCTGCCTTTTCAGCCTCATCTGCAACCTCCTCTTTTGCCTGAACAATCTCTATTTGATCATGCTCTGCTTTCCACTACATTTGTGCTTGCCCAATGGTAAACCCTTACACATTCCCCAGCCCAAGCCCCTCATCCACCTCCCAGGCAATATGGATTGCTTCCTGGGGACTTTTTTGCCTAATATGATACATGCTGTAGAAGTATGTAGAGTATGGTTTTTATTTACATATCCGTCTCCCCCATTTGCCTTGGGAATTCCTCAAGTTCAAGGACTGGGTCTTATTCATCCACATGGTTATTCATCACCCTTCAGAAGCATTTGTTGAGCAGAACAAGCTGTATCACTTTCAGGTTTTACTCTGTGGCAGATTCTACTTTCCAAAGGCTGCCACAGTGATATCTTCTATTCTACATCTTCTTCTTCAGCATGACCCTGTGCACCACGTGGAAAGTCTAGCTTCCCTCTGCTTGAATATGGGCAGGTTTGTGACTGTTTCTACCAATGGAATGGGGCACAAATGATGTTTTATGACTTCCAAGGTTGGGCCATAAAAGTCAATGCAGCATCAGCTTTGTTCCCTAGAGCACCTCTGCTTGCATCTTTAAGCCTTCTGGAAAAAGTCTGACACCCCTGAGACCACCATGTTGTGAAAAAGCCAAGTTGCACGGAAGGTCAAATGTACATGCTCTTTAGACAGTCCCAGCTGAGCCCAGCCTCCAAGTGGTTCCAATACAGGCAATAGATAGACGAGAAAAGAAACTTTCAGAAGACTCTAGCCCTAGCCACCAAGTCACCTCCAGGCATTTGAATCTTTCCAGCTCAGATCTCAGACACTGTAGAGCAGTAGTAATTCATCTTTATGGTGCCCAGTCTAAATTCTTGACTCTTAGAACCTGTGAGCATAAAAGATTTGTTACTGGAAACTGCAAAGTCTTGGGGTAGATTCTTATGCAACAATAGCACCTAAACGGCTCTCTTTTCTCCTTTGTTCGATATGCAGCCCTGCACTGGCTCTGCCTACCACCCCCTCCCATATCATCCTCCCTCACCAGGATGCACCTTTGCTGGACTTTCTGCTCCTCTATCATCCCTACCTGGCTCCACCTCAGGGGCCTTCACCATTGCTGTTCCTTCTATCTGGAACAGTGTCCCCTCTGCCTGAAACAGTCTTCCCTACCTCTTCCTATCATGGTGCCTTCTTGTCATTATTGAATTTTAATTAAAATCTGCTTTATATGACATATATATTATAAAGTACAAACATGTAAATAATTGATAATTACATGTTGTAAACATAGTATGAAAGTTATATTTTATGTAATAGCCAATACATTCACGAAAACATGCTCAACATCGTCAGTCATCAGGGAAATGCACTGTATATACTAAGTATATATATACACTGGGATGTATATACTAAGATGGCTAAAATAAAAAAGGTTGACGATACTAAGTATTGACAAGGGTGTGGAGCTAGTGGGAATGATAAATGGCAGAACCACTTTGGAAAATAGTTTGAGAGTTTCTAATAAAACTATACATAGTCATGCACACATATAAGCCAGCAATTCCACTCCTATGTATTTACCCAAGAAAAAGGCAAACCCATATCCACCTAAAGAGACATGCATAAGTGTTTATAGCAGCTTCCTACATAAGAGCTAAAAACTGGAAACAGCTCAAGTGTCCATCAACGGGGGGATGGACTAACCAACTGTGTTTCATCCGTACCACCCATACTATTTAGCCACAGAAAGGAACAGGCCAGTGATACTTGCAACAACATGGATGGATCTCATCCACACTGGGCTAAGTGAAAAAAGCCAGGCACGGGAGGCTGCTTACGGTATGATTCCATTTTAACCACATTCCAGGAAAAGCAAAACTAAAGGACAGGAAACAGATCAGTGGTTTCAGGAGGCTGTGGGGGCTTGGTGATGGGGGGCAAATGGACAGGCTGTGAAAAGATTCAAAGGGACTTCGGGGGCAGGAAAATGTTCTGTACTTTGATTCGGTGGTAGTTATACAATGAGACACATTCATCAGAAGTCCTTGAACTATATCATTATCAAGGAAGAATTTTAACGTATGTAAATTATCCCAATAAACCTGTCTTATGAAAAATCACTTCTCTAGGGAGGCTAATGACTTCTCTGACCTTGTTTTATTTAAAAGATATCATCATCCATCATAATTCTTTCTCACATGACTTTATTTTTTCATAGTACTTAATGATTTCTAAAATTATATATAAACTCACATATATTTAATTTATACTATATATTTTATGTAAATAAATAAGAAATATATTTTATGTAAATAAATAAGAAATATATATTTATATAAATAAGAAATATATTTATGTAAATAAATAAGAAATATAAAATATATGTATATAAATAAGAAATATAGAATATATTTTCTATAATAATAGTATATTTTTATATAAATAAGACATAATATATTTATATAAATAATAAGAAATAATATATATTTTATATAAATAAATAAGAAATATATTTTATATAAATAAATAAAATATATATTTATATATAAGTAAGAAATATTTTCTATAGATAAATAAGACGTATAATATATTAACATAATATATATATTTTAACTTGCTCACTGTCTGTTTCTCCTCTAGAATGGCTAACACCTGAGGCAGGGATTACATTTATCATGCTTCCTTCTCTATCTCTAGTTCTTGCCCACCGAGTGGCAGACAATGAATCTTCAAAATAAATATTTATTGAGTTAAGGGAAAACGAAGTGGCTTAGGCAAATACATGCAGTGATCTAAGCTGTTAAAAAAAATTTTTTTTTTTAAATCCTGAACTGAGTTACTTTCAAACTAGGCAACTTCTCAGCCAGAGCCCACTCTGCCAGAAGAACCTCCAGCCTTTTCAGAAGGGGCAAACGTGGATGATGAGGATTTCGGAGTGGCCTGGGATTAGGGGACAAGACAAGAGCTTTCCCTGGACAGCTCAGGTCAGAAAAGAAATGTCCCTCTCCCAGACACGGTTCACTTCGCCCATGCATGGCTGTGGCGTGTTCCGTCCAATCAAGTAATAAAAGTATGGTCAGGAGGTCTGCAACCTTTGGGCTTTGTTTTGTTTTATTATTAAAAACTAAACATGTGGAACACAAAGATAATTTGGTTCTGCATGAGGCTTCCCTTGGCTCCTGCATCTGAGGAATTTAACAAGGGAGAAAACAGGGAAATACATACATAACTATTTGGTATAGAGATTGAAAGCAAAGTTTTAATTGAAAAGATTATTAGAGTAACCTCTCTGGGCAAGTTGTGATCAGTAATGCTGCCCAGATCATCGTATTCTGGGCTTTTTAAAGAATCTGGAGGCAGTCGGGGACTGTAAGACTTTTGTTTTGTTTTGTTTTTTTAAAAAAATTAGCTTTAAAAGGAAGAGTAGAGTGATGGTAGAGCCAACTTTTAAATATCCTTCTTGAAATGGTTGGAACTGAGTTTCAAACCTTAATGTGCTCCCAGGGACAATAATACAGGCTGGAAAATAATTATTTTCCAAGTTCCAGAGCTGCTTTACCCCTCCATCTGTACTATCCCTGGCCAAGTTAAGTTCCCACCCAGGGCACATTGCCCCATTTAATTATTTTTTTTTCTGCTCCTGCCTCCTTCAGCATTATAAGGGGGGCAGATCCTTCATTATAAACTCTTGGGATCATGCCAAGACCACTGCTAACAAAATAGTTTAGAGTGGAGCCGTCGGAAGCTTGAAAAGATGACACACACCACAGTTCAAGTTGAACCAGATTCCTCAGGTGTAAAATCAGGCAGCAATAGGAAGCTATCCTTTTGTATCTCACTTCTTTCACTCAATGTTATGTTTGTGAGATTCATCTACTTGTTTGCAAGAGGCTGTAGTTCATTCATTTTTCACTGCAATATGGTACTCTTCTCAGTGAATTTGCCACAATGTATTTATCTATTTCACAGTGGATGATGGTTGCTTAGATTGTTTCACTTGTAGGGCTTTAGCAACAGTGTTGCCATTAAGGTTCTTCTACACATGCTGGTGACTATGGGTACCACTTGTCCTCCAATATTCTTAACCTCCTGGCCCAGAAGTTCAGAACCCTTTTGGAGTCCCGGAGCTCTTGGATAACCTGACGGAAGCTGAGCCCCATATCCAAAATACACAGACACATACACACAGACAGAGACAGAAACAAAAAGACAGAGACAGACACACACAGATCTAGAGAGGCAAAGGTGTAGACATATACAATATTGCATATCATTTTAGGGAAGTCACAAGGAGCCTCAAGTGTATGCAGGAATCACCTGAACAACACCAGCTGTACTTTGGTCTGGGAAGGGAATCAGGGAGACCTTTTCCGGAGTGCCTGACAAGCCATATCTTTGGGCAAAACCAGAGAACAATAAGGTGAGTTTCCATCCAAATCTGCTTCTGAATACTTTTGTTTTTCCTCCTTGGTGCTGGGAGGTTTCCAGCCCCAGAGAGGGAGAAACAAGAGGTCAGTTTCCCCAGCATAACTCCAAACCCCATAGCACTCCTGCAAAGCCTGGTCTGCTCTGTGTGGATGTCTGTGTTTGCACCAAGGGTGAGGGCAAGCCTGGAGCCAAGAATAACCCATAATTCTGCACACAGCAGATTGAGTTTCTTGCAGAATTTGCTCCCAGAGGTAACGGTAATGGCAGGAGCTGAGCATGGCTAAGGCCTCAGAGAGTGGATACACTATGTGTGTTGGAAAGCACCCACGGCAAAATTGGCAGTGACGGGCTCTGGGGGGCATGCACATGGGTCCAGCTGTGTTGGGCAGTGCCACTCAGGCCTGGTCCACAGGGTCCCTATGCTGTAAAGGATTCTGCCCTCTCTTCTGACTGTGCCCCTCCCTGAAAGGCAGAAGAGTTGACAGGGGCCACTTTGCCCCATCATTGGTACTCCCATGTTCAGGGCACCCAGAAACTGAGATTTCTGTCACCTTACTGCGGCTTGGCCACTCGGGATCACTGGGCTGTGGGTGATGCACCCTCTAGTCCC
This sequence comes from Chlorocebus sabaeus, assembly GCF_047675955.1. Classification (NCBI taxonomy): domain Eukaryota; kingdom Metazoa; phylum Chordata; class Mammalia; order Primates; family Cercopithecidae; genus Chlorocebus; species Chlorocebus sabaeus. Next base: position 111,637,000 of record NC_132914.1, on the reverse strand, counting down.
AGGATGCTGCAATTCCCACCTATGTCTCTTTCTGCATTGCTCTGTGTGTGTCTCTCGTCTATTGCTCTCCCGCTGCTTCTATCCGTGTCTGTTTCAATAGCTCACTGTTTTGTTTTCCTGTATGCATCTCTTCCTCAAGCTGTCTCCTTCCTTGATGCTCCTCTCTCTCTCTCTGTTTATCTCTCTGATGTTCCCTCCATCTTTCCTTAGCCGCCAAGCCTCTCAGTGCCTTTCCCCCCATAACTGGCCACTGGGGACTGCTGCCGGCAGTGACCCCAGAGCCCTTATGTGCCCACTTTGCCTTCCTCCCTCTGCAGCACCAGCCCTGGGCCACTGCTGGAGCGGGAGCTGCAGAATGAGCTCAGCTCTCTTTGGAGAGACCTGCACCCACTTTCTCGCTCCAAGCCCCAGGGCTCCTTGCGGTCAGAGGGGCTTGAAAACAGCCTCTTAATAATTAGAACTAGGTTTCCCATGAATCCTAAAAAATGTATTTCATTCCTCTTAGCCCCAGGGCAGCAAAAAGACTGGAAACTCCCTGAAATCAATCGAATCTGCATTTCCCAGGCTTCTTGAAGAGGCAGCTCCCTGCACCAGTCGGGAATCTTCCCAGGTTGATGCCTTATCTCAAAGGGAAGGAGAGGGAGATCGTTTTGAACTCATCCCCCTTCCCCAGCTCCCCGCCGCAGGAGCCTCAGGTCCTGGAGTCCAGAAGGAAAAGGACTGGGGGACACCGCCCCGAGTGTGAGGAGGTGCTCTCGCTGGAACCCGGTGCAGGTGGAGCTTCAGGAGCACCCAGGATTTCCTGCTTCGAGTCCGGGGTCGCAACGGAGACCCCCAGCTAATCAGCCTCGCCTGCCGGATCTTGCCTTCTCCAGAAGGTGAAGAAGGCATACATTTTAAAATTCCCCTCCCCTCCCCGCCAAAATGGATTGAGATTACTCCAGGCAAAACCATTTCTTCAAAAATTAAAATTGGGAACGTTTCCATTCCAAGTCAAATGGCTGAGCAGAGAATATTGCAAAAACTTTCCCAAGTTGCGCAAAAAACGGTTCCATTCCCGGCTCCCGCCAAGCCTACTGAAATTGACTGCAAGCTTCTGCATGTCCCTAAAGGGCATTTTTCCAGGCAGACGGACCATAGTTCTCATTAGATTTTCAAAGAGCTACGAGGAGCCCACCACTGCCACCACCAAAAGGGTGAAAGGTTAAGGACCCTTACAAAGGTACGCAGCGCCGCGATTACACTTCGAAGAAAACCTCTGCCTGCCTACCCGCCTTATTTTTTTTTAATCTCCCTCTCCTTCCTCCTCTTCCTCCTCCTCCTCCTCCTCACCCCACCCCCTTTTTCCTTTTGCAACTTTTCTTTGACATTTCAAAGCCTCTCTCCTGGTTTCGATTTGAAGCTCCCGGATAAAATCGATCAATTTCAGAAAAAAAAAAATAGGGAAGGATTCCGGTTCTGGAATTCGAAGTCCTCCCCCTTCCGCGAGGGCGGAGCTGGAGCCAGAGGCAGGCAGGCATCAAAACTTTGCTTGGGCAGGCACCTCATTCCCCCCCTACTTCCCTCTTCCCCAGACATTCCCCCCCCCCAAAAAAAGAGCGGGATCAAAGAAAAAGGTTTAACGTTTTCGGCAAGCGAGCACCAGGCGCCCTGCGCACTGAGGGTCGGGGAAGCGGGATGTTGAACCTGCCCCGCCCATTTGGCAGCGGGAAGCCTCCACATCTGTTTACTACCTGAATCTGCGACCTCAGGTATTTCAGGAAGCCGGTCCGGCGACCTTAAAAGACTGCGAGGTGGCCAAAGTCATAAACTGGAAGACAGAAAGCGACTCTTGGATCTGAGACCTAATTCCTGTTTTATTGATTAAGGAGGGCAGGCTGGATGGAGTTAGAAACAAGATGAAAACTTGAAAGATCCCGCACAAGTCCTCTTCCGCTGGCCTTCTCCTTCCAAACAGCTCCTGTGCGGCTCACCCCAGCTCACCCCTCTGGGGAAGGGGACGCCCAGGGAGGGGAGGTGGAAATTTGCAAATGCGGCCCTTACAGGAAATTTAAAAGGAATAAAGGCTAAGGAGGCAGAATTAAATCTCGTTTTATTTAGTAACAGTGTGGGCTGCAGGTAAGAGGGCGCTATCCTGGTTATTGATTTTTTTCTTGATGTAAAATTTTTACATTTTGTTCATCATGGGATTCTTTTTGCATTCATTTTTGGCTTTTTAAATATGCTGCATTGAAATATTATTTGTCTTGATTACCGAGATATTTTCACCATCTTACTGGCCCATGCAAAGCCTCATTCTGGTCCTGCCCTCTTAGCCGGGGCAGCTGAAAGGGGTCCTCAAAGTCCAAGTCTTGGCTGGGAGACATTTGGGAATTTGAGTATCGCCAAGAGGAACAGGCATTTAGGAAATGAAGAGAAGGAGACAGAGGAGATTTTAAGGGTGCTGAGCTTGTTTCCTGATTGGAATCCCTGGGTCAGATCAAGGCAAGAGAGAAATCTCATTTTCCTCCCCTAAGATATGACTCCATTCACTGTGACATTTCTGGCTGTGATTGAGAGCAGGGAGGCTCGGCCATCTGACGTGAGGTCAGGGGCCTGGATTTTGTTCCTGGGAGCCCAAATCAAACTTACTGTGTGGCCTGGGACAAGCTGTGCTGTGCTGAGACTGTAGCCTCCTTAGGGGATTTTTTTTTTTTTTTAATGGAAAAGACCAGCCAGAGACATCCAGAATATGTTAAATAAATCAGCTTTCCAAAATTCTTCTTGGTTTAAGAGTAGATTTTCCCTACAAAGCTTCTATTTGATTAAAAGACTTGTAATAATGGTTAAGCTTTAGTGAGCGTTTGCCCCAAGTCTGACACTTTTAATCTTCACAACAGACCCAGGAGGTAGAAAGTATCTTTCATTCCTATTTTACAAATGAAGAAACTGAGGCCAAGAGAGGGGAAGTCATTTGTATACAGCGGCTGAATGGCGAACTTCAGAGATCAGGCAATTTCCTCCAAAGATCCCCTTCTTACACACTACATGTCTGTGAAAATTTCACTGCATTTGCATTTAAGAACATTTGAGGACAATGGAAGTGTGAATGGATTTGAAGAGGGAAGGCCACCTGCTCTAGAAGAAGCCACCCCGGGATCTCCGTTTCTCTACTGGCTGCATTCGAATTGCCCTTCAGAGCAGCTTCCTCCTTGCCCGGCTCATATCCCGCAGAATGAACTACATCGCTGTCCAAAAACAGCTGTTTTTTAGCCAGAAACAACCCAGGCATGTACTCTGTGTACCAGAGCATTTTCAATAAGCCACAGATCCTCAGGCTGAGAAGGAAGCCACTGGAGGTTCAGAGCCAGGCACGGGGGATGAGGCAGACAGAAAACATAAGACAAGAAACTGGGAACCAGGGAAAGTCCTGATGCTGCCTAAAATTCCAGGAAAAAAGGCACACAGTGGTTAGAGGAATGGGTGCTGCAGCCTGAGAACGGTGGAGAGGACACAAAGCTGGTTGGTTCCCCATTTAGCCTTTGATATCTCTAGGGTATTTGTTTTTGGAGAAGAAACATCTGTGAGGGTAAAACACTTCCTGAGTGAAGCAACTGTGTCCCACAGAAGTTGGGACACATCTGATTTTGTGATGCCTTCAATGCAGAAGTAAACAAGATTAGACTTTTACAAATACTTTTTTTTTGAGGCAGAGTCTCCAAATACTTCCATACAATACTTTTCATACAAATACTTTTTTATTTTTTTTGAGACAGAGTCTCGCTCTGTCGCCCAGGCTGGAGTGCAGCGGTGTGATCTCAGCTCACTGCAACCTTTGCCTCCTGAGATCAAGTGATTCTCCTGTCTCAACCTTCTGAGTAGCTAGGATTACAGGCACGCACCACCGTACCCTGCTAATTTTTGCATTTTTTAGTAAAGATGGAGTTTCACCATGTTGGCTAGAATGGTCTCAAACTCCTGACTTCAAGTGATCCACCTGCCTCGGCTTCCCAAAGTGCTGGGATTGCAGGCAAGAACCACTGTGCCTGTCTATGAATACATTTTTAAATGTATTCATAAAGGTTTTTCAGATTTGGGGTTCAAAGAAACATGTCATCAGAGACCAGATTGGCAGCTGGAAATGGATGACTTGTTAAAAAATCTGAATTATCTTTCTCTGTTGTTAATGAGTATAACTTTAATTCAGAGAGTGCTTACTTATAAATGCTTTAAACACATTTCCCCTTTTGTCTTCAGGCCATAGTTCTATGTGATAGATAGATTAACAAGTCATTCCTTTTCACCTGTGAAGAAACTAAAGCCCAGCAAGGTTAAGTTGCTCACCCAAAGTCACACAGCGGTAAACAGAAAAAATAGGATTCAAACCAAGGTTTTGTGGAACCCTAGATCCGTGTCCTTATCCCACTCCAGGACCAGGGGCAAAGCTCATGGAACATACTCAACATTTTGCAAGGCTGTCCAGGGAGTGTCAGAGATTCAGTGTGTCAAAGAAATGCCAGATGTGATTTCTGAAGGCAGCCCCACAAAGTTCTCTCAATCCTTTCTCCTGGCCAAGAGGCAAGAAAGGAGCTGAGAACTGCTGTCCAGGATAGCCACAGTACTCAAAAACATGGGGCAAGGGACATACGTGTTGAGAAATAGACTGCCACTGACTGAGACACAGGATCCCCAAGTGAGATTTCTCAGTGATTGTCACTTGGCCTAAAGAGACAATATCATCCAGTCTGCTTGAGCCAGAGCTTAACAGAGTAGTCAGCATTTGCTGAGAACCTGTGTGCCATTTTTTTTAAACCAAAGTGCTAAATCATTTATCTTTCTAATAATCCAGTGAGGAATTGTCTGGGCAGCCATGCACAGTTGTGCAGGTCATGCACTGCACAAAAGTGATGTCATTCACATCCTTCTATCCTTGCCTTTGCACATTTATATATATAGCTGCCCCTCAGTATCCGTGGGGTACTGGTTCCAGGACTCCTTGCAGATACCAAAATCTGAGAATTCTCAAGTCCCTGGTATAAAATGGCGTTGTATTTTCATATAGCCTACACATCGTTTTTTATGCTTTAAATCACCTCTAGAATACTTATAATACCTAATACAATATAAATGCTACATAAATAGTTGATATATCATATTGTTTAGGAAATAATGACAGGAAGAAAAGCCTGGATATGTTCAGTATAGACACTTGTTTTGTTGTTGTTTTGAGTATTTTCCATCTGCAGTTGGTTGAATCCATGGATTCAGAACCCACAGAGGACTGACTGAATTTATTGCAACCATTTTCCAGAAGATGGCAGTAAGGTGTCTTGTTTTAATGACAGTATATTATGACAAAATTCCAATGTGGAAGTAAGGTGACTTGAGGGAAGGGTGCCTTTTTCTAATCGCATAAAGACACAGTATGGGTAGTGAACCTGGCTATGATCATTTTTCGCATTCACAGCTGGGCACACTGAGGTTAAAAGTGGAGTGCCTGACTCAGATTCACAGAACTGGTTAGATGGTAAGTCAGCCCTCAAACAAGCCCATAGTCTGGGCTTCCACCCACTATATTGGGGCTCCTAGGAGGTTGAGAAACAATTTGGAATCACCCAGATCTGGGTTTGACCTCTACCTCTCCTGTTTAAAGCTGTTGTAAAAAGTGATTCATACCCTCTGAGCCTTGGTCTCTGCATCTGTAAAATGGGTACAATAATAGTTCCTCCCACAAGCCTAAAATTTATATGGAACCACAAAGACCTTGAATAGGCAAAGCAATCCTAAGTAAAAGAAGCAAAACTGGAGGCATCATACTACCTGACTTTAAAATATACTACGAAGCTATAGTAACCAAATCAACATGGTAGTGACATAAAAACAGACATATAGACTAATGGAACAAGATAGAGAACACAGATATGAATCCACACATTTATAAGCCAACTCGTTGTCAACAAAGCTGCCAATAACATACAATGGGGCAAGGAGAGCCTCTTCAATAAATGGTGCTGGAAACCCTGGATAAACATACGTAGAAAGAAGAAACTAGAGCCCCATCTCACCATATACAAACATCAAATCAAAATGATTAACAACTTAAACATAAGACCTGAGACTTTTAAACTACTAGGAGAAAACACTGGGGAAATGCTCCAGGCCGTTTGTCTGGGCAAAGATTTTTTTTGTGTAAGACCTCACAGCACAGGCAACCAAGGCAAGAATAGACAAATGGGATTACATCAAGCTGAAAGGCATCTAAACAGCAAGGTAAACAATCAACAAACGGAAGAGATACTCCACAGAATGGGAGAGAATATTTGCAACCTACGTCTGACAAGGAATTAATAACCAGAGTATCCTGTAGGAGTTGTATTTAAAAAAAAATAACCAGAATACATAGAAGTTCAAACAACTCAGTAGAAAAAGGGGAAGGAAGGAAGGGAGGAAGGAAGGGAGGGAGGGAGGGAGAGAGGGAGGAAGGAAGGAGGAAAGGAAGGAAGGAAGGGAGGGAGGGAGGGAGGGAGGGAGGGAGGGAGGAAGTAAGGAAAGAGAGAGAAAGGGGAGAAAAAGAAAAAAACAGGTATATGAAAAAGTATTCAATAACTCTAATCATCAGAAAAATGCCAGTCAAATCCACAGTGAGATATCATCTCACCCCACATAAAATGGCTTTTATCAAAAAGACAAGGACGAACAGATGTTAAGGAGAAAAGTGAACCCTTATGCACTGTTGGTGGGAATGTAAATTAGCACAGCCACTATGGAAAGCAGCATAGAGACTATTCAGAAAACTAAAAATAGGCCAGACATGGCAGCTTATGCCTGTAATTCTAGCACTTTGGGAGGCCGAGGTGCGTGGATGGCCTGAGGTCAGGAGTTCAAGACCAGCTTGGCCAACATGGCGAATCCCCATCTCTATTGAAAATACAAAAATTAGCCAGATACAGGCCTGGCGCGGTGGCTCACACCTGTAATCCCAGCACTTTGGGAGGTTGAGGTGGGTGGATCACGAGGTCAGGAGATCGAGACCATCCTGGCTAACATGGTGAAACCTTGTCTCTACTAAAAATACAAAAAAAATTAGCCGGGCGTGGTGGCAGGTGCCTATAGTCCCAGGTACTCAGGAGGCTGAGGCAGGAGAATGGCTTGAACCCGGGAGGTGGAGGTTGCAGTGAACCAAGATCGCACCACTGCACTCCAGCCTGGGCGACACAGTGAGACTCTGTCTCAAAAAAAAAAAAAAAAAAAAAATTAGCCAGATATGGTGGCGGTTGCCTGCAATCCCAGCTACTCGGGAGGCTGAGGCAGGAGAATGGTGTGAACCCAGGAGGCGGAGGTTGCAGTGAGCTGAGATTGTGCCACTGCACCCCAGCCTGGGCGACAGAGTGAGACTCCATCTCAAAAAAAAAAAAAAAAAAAAGATGTGTGTGTATATATATATATCTATATCTCACATTGAAATATATATATACACATACAATGGAATATTATTCAGACATAAAAAGAATGAAATTCTGTCATTTGCAGCGACGTCAATGGACTGGAGGTCAATCTGTTGACTGAAGTAAGTCAAGAACAGAAGGACACATGTGTCACGTGTTCTCACTCACATGTGGGAGCTAAAAAAGTGGATCTCATGAAGATAGAAAGTAGATCTGTGGTTACCAGAGGCTGGGAAGGGTGATGGGGAGAAGAGGTAAGGAGAGGTTGATTAATGGTAGAAATATACAATTTGATAGGAGAAATAAGATCTAGTATTTGATAGATCAGTAGGATGACTATAGGTCACAATAATTTACTGTATATTTTAAAATAGCTAGAGGAGAACAATTTGAATGTTCATAGCGTAAAGAGAAGATGAATGGTTAAGGTGATGGATAGCCCAGTTACACTGATTTGAGCTTTACAAGTTATATGAATGCATTAAATTATCACATGTATCCTGAAAATATGTACATCATCTATTATGTATCAATTTATAAAAGTTTAAAAATAGTCCCGACTGCAGCAAAAAAGAGATAATATAAGCAAAGTGTTTCGTTCAACACCTGGCATGTAAACATTGGCTAGCATTATTATGAATTGTGTCTGATTTGTCCATGGTTGAATCTTTGACTTTCATGTGTCTTAAATGGAAGGATTCCAGACCAAACCCTACCTCCCAGCACACAGGATTGGGAATGTTAACAGGCTTTCTAGTCAACATGGTTCCTGGAAGGGTCTCTTGTTGGGGACATTCTGTCATTTCTATTTTCAGTCCTATTTTTCTTCAGTTTGCAGCTGGATACAGAGGAATTATTGGGAGGGGGGAGCTAGATGAATTGTCCAGCTGTGGCTGCCCTGAGTTCTCCCAGAGACAGAGAGAGAAAGGGGGAAAGAAAGACAAAGAAAAGGTGGTAGAGGGAGATTGGCAATCCAGAAATATTATGAAGCCCTAAATTTATTTTGCAAATGATGACTTTAATAATTCAAACCCAGCAAATGGCTGGGAAAGCCAAAGTACCACCTCATTCAGCACCTTAGTGACATTCAGAACTAAGAAACCTGTCCTCTCATTGCAGCCTGATGATGTCACCAGATGCTGACGATGGAATTTCCACAACCTCCCCCACAACAACAAAATTAAGTTATTAAGACCGCTGGGGAACTTACAATGCTTAACGTTTATTATATAATTGTTATGATTATTACCACTCTAATTTATTTCCCTACTTAAAAATGTTCTGGCAACTGTAACTCATTTTGGGCTGATCCTCGCAAACCGGGAGACCTCGGATTATTTAGAGAGAGAGAGAGCGCGTTCAGCCAGGTGCGTGAGTCTCATATTTCCTCAAAATTGCTGCAGGGCCTCACACAATATAGAAATAAGCAAAAAACAGTGTGTGCATTATATCAATATTATGATAAGGTGCACCGAATGCAGATCCTAAGTGATTAATTCAGTCATTTTCCAAGTTTATCCCTGGAGGTTTAGATCCTAAAGAGGCCATGAATGAACACAAGCACACACATAATCCCATCTTCCTAGGGCTCTGTGGAAAAACACTTTAATGCAAAATGAGGAATGAGAAATTAGGTATATATAGTAGGAAAAGCAGCTTTTTAATTGTAGGCTTAGTCTTGTCTCTAACCTGTGGGCAAAGCGGGGGGACTCATGAGGTATAAAGGAAATAAAAGTGGCTGAATCATATCATTATGTGGTATTTCACCAGTATGTTAATATTATAGAAATGAAAAGCTCTTCTATGGAGAAGTTTGCATCTGAGGTTAAACTGAGTATTTGATCTGAAGGGCCTGTGAGTAGAAAACGAAATTGGACTCCTGCATGGACAGTTAAAATGCCAGTGGATTTATATTAATTGAGCCATTGAATGTTTTATGTTCATTAAATGTGCTACCCTGTTGTAATGATGATATTAATATTAAAGAGAGTTTATTGAGTATGAGTATGCTCCATTGTATTAAGACAGTAATTCTCAGTGGCAAAGGAGGTGATTGTGTCCCCCCTTCCCTCCCCCAGGGGACATTTGACAATGTCTGGAGATATCTTAGGCTGTCACAGCTGGCGGGGGTGCTGCTGGCCTCCAGTCAGTGAAGGTCAGGGATGCTGCTACGTATCCTCCAATGCACAGGACAGTCCCCACATCACAGAGTATCCGGCCCCAAATGTCCGTGTGCCAACAGGGAGAAACCAGTGCTAAGGCTTTGCATGCATCAACTCATGTAATATTTACCACAATTTTTCAAACTAGATATTACTAGTTCCCCCATTTTACAAATGAGGTAATGAGGCTTGGAGAAGTTAGAAGGACTGTCCAAGGTCACTCAAGGACTATTGGAGGCATTGAGAAAAAGACTCCCCTCTTGTCTCTGTTCGCAGCTGGAAACAAGGCAGAGAAATGCTCCCAGATAATCCCTGTGGCTCCCATATCATGCTTCCATGCAAGCTCAGGTGTGTGGCCCATGGAAGCTTCCACCTCCAGCCACCTACCAAACCACCTCGTTCTGTGTAGACAGAACGTACTCCAAGCCTGGTAGACAGGTACACAATACTATCTGCCCTGAGCAAATTCTGAAACAATATAAACCAATCTATCAATGCTTATCTCTAGGGTCAGATTTGGGAGACTTTATTTTTCACCTTAATCATACATTGAGTGTGTAACAATTTCATGATCAGAGCAAAATGATAATTTTAAAAATATATGGAAAGCTTATGTAGTAATGGGGGAAATAATTGCGGCAAGGGAAACAAGATAAACAGGTGCATCTTCTGTGGCTACTCTTGGTTTTACAAGAATGTAAACCGTAGCGTCAGGATGTCCACCTTGATGGAGGAAACCTGGAAGCCAGGAGCCATCACTTTCTTACAAGGTTGGAAATGAATGCTTTCTTTTTTATACTTTGTCTATTAAATGGACTTACAGTATACTAATATATTTTTTATTATTTTTCATAAATTATGTTTACAATAATACTACTTCTGGACTAATTTTATTTATTTATTTATTTATTTATTTATTTTGAGACAGAGTCTCCCTCTGTCACCTAGGCTGGAGTAGAGTAGCACGATCTTGGTTCACTGCAACCTCTGTCTCCTGGATTCAAGCGATTCTTGTGCCTCAGCCTCCCGAGTAGCTGGGATTACAGGTATGTGCCACCACATCCAGCTAATTTTTGTGTTTTTAGTAGAGACAGGTTTCACCATGTTGGACAGGCTGGTCTCTAATTCCCGACCTCATGTGATCCAACAGCCTCAGCCTCCCAAAGTGCTGGGATTACAGATATGAACCACCGTGCCTGGCCCAACCTCTGGATTAATTTTAAAAACTTATTTATTTATTTATTTAGAGGCAAGGTCTTGCTCTGTCACCCAGGCTGGAATGTACTGGCATGATCATAGCTCACTGCAGCTCAAACACCTAGGCTCAAGAGATCCTCCCAACTCAACCTCCCAAGAAGTTTGGACTACAGGTGTGAGCCACTGTGCCCAGGTTAATTGGGATTTTTTTATGCAAAAGAATGTAAACCTTTAATGTATATTTTTCTGAGACATCTTTCCATAGTTTTCTATAGATTCTCAAAGAGGTACAAGAGAGTCCAAAAATAATAATTGCAACTAACATGCATTAAGCACTTAGTTTCAAGAGTCATGCTAAGCATTCCACATATATCATCTCACTTACTATCCCAATAACTGTATGAGGTCAATAATATTTTTAACCTTATTTTACAGATAAAAGACAGACAGACTCAGAGAGGTTAAGACACTTGTCTAAAGACCCACAGCAACAGAGCCAAAATTTGAACCCAGATGCATCTAGCTTTTAACAGAACTTTAATCGTCCACCTCATAAAAAAGGTTAAGAAGCACAGGATTCAGTTATTCTTTAGGGACCTTCCAAGTGTGCCATTTTATTATATTCCAAGAGAGTTTCAGGAACATGTGAAACAGAATCTTATGCGTCTAAAAGAATTCTTCCACCTAAGAGCTAGGGGACAGCAGGTACGCGCACAGTGAGAAAAAGACTCACCTCTTTGTTCACTGCTGGAAACAAGGCAGAGAAATACTCCCAGATAATCCATGAGGCTCCCATCTGGGGGTGGGGGTGGGAGAAGGTGACTTTCATCAAGTTAGAAGGGGGTGAAAGTGAGAACTTGAAGAGTACATGGTGGAGACAAGCATTTGGAATGGCCATGATGGTTTTAAAGCTGTTTTAAAAACACTAACAAAACTGAAGGCAGGCTGGGAGTGTGGACCTGTCAATCAAGGCAGGGACTGCAAATAGTGTGTTCCCCTTTGGCGAGACTCCTAATTAACCACAAGCCATCACGTCCTACATTTGAGATGTGCCTGCCTTATGGCTCATTGGAGGGTGGAAGAGTATGTTAAATATGTCCATGCGGTGAGAGTAGATGGTGGAGAAACCCACAGTGGGTTATTACCTGGAAAACAGTGGCCGGTTTTGGTTGCCCAAGGTCAGGGTGAAAGAAATAAGGCAACACGGATTAGATACGGTGCCAGGACCAGGGTAAGGAGAATGAGGAACTCTGCTTCTAATGCAGAATTTAAGGGAGCACTGAAAACCTCAGTAATCCAAATAAATAGTATTTTAATTGAACTTTTCTTTTTTTTTTTTTTTTTTTTTGAGACAGGGTCTTGCTCTGTCACCCAGGCTGGAGGGCAGTGATATGATCATGGGTCACTGCAACATCTGCCACCCGGGCTCAAGCAATTCTCCCACCTCAGCTTCCTGGATAGCTGGGACTAGAGTCGCGAGCCACCATGCCTGGCTAATGTTTTGTGTTTTTAGTAGAGATAGGGTTTTGCCATGTTGCCTAGGCTAATCTCAAACTCCTGGGTTCAAGCGATCTGCCCACCTAGGCCACCTGGGATTACAGGTGTGAGCCATTGCACCTGGCTCAACATTTTTAAAAATACAAAATTCATGCACAATACTCTGTGATTTTAAATATCATTTATATTTTAAATGTTAAATGAAAACAAGATCTTATACGTCCAGGTAGCGTGAATAAGATGAAGGCAGGATCAGATCCTGGTTTTATTTAAAATTATTGCTGAACAATTTTAAAAGAAGTCCCAGCCATTGTGTTATTTCACCCCTACAATAGTTCAGTGGGCATCTCTAAATAACATAAGCAGTCTTTTGCAAAACCTCAATGCAATATCGCATGAACAACCTTAACTTATTATCATCTAATGTTGAGTTTAGAATCAAATTCTCCTGATGGTCGAAGACAGGCTTTTGTTATCGATTTGTTCTCATTGAGGCCTGAAGTGCACACAGTCACATTTGGTTGAGATACCTCTTACTTATCTTTCATCTGGAGCAACGCTCCTTTTCTTTACACCACTGCCTTGTTGCAAAAACAAAGTCGTACATAATACTGTGTGTTCTGAATTTGTCTGTTCGCTTCTTATGATGCCATTAAGTTTTATTTATTTTCTCCATTGATTTCCTGTTTTCAGTTTAATTGATTTCTCTACTGCTTTTTTTTCAATAGAGACAGCATCTTGCTATCTTGTTCAGACTGGTCTTGAACTCTTGGCCTCAAGCAATCCTCCTGTTTCAGCCTCTTAACGTGCTGGGATTACAGGCATAAGCCACCGCCCAACCAGCCTGTCCTTCACTTTTTATTACTTCTCTTCTTCTGCTTAATTTGAACGTGTTTTCTCTTCTTTTCCTAGTTTCTTAAGCTTCCACCTTAGATCATTCATTTTAGATCTTTCTTCTTTCATATCTGCATTCAATGCTACAAATTCCCCCTTAATCACAGCTTTTGCTGCATCCCACACATTTTGATAAGTTGTATTTTTATTTTCATTTAGTTGAAATATTTTTAACTTTCTCTTAAAATTTCTTCTTTGATCCATGTATGATTTAGAAGCATGTTGCTTAATCTCTAAGTATTTCAGAATTTTCCAGATATCTTTCTTTTATTGATTTCCAGTTTAATTATCTTGTGGTCTGAGAGCATGTATTCTATGGTTTCTCTTCTCTCAAATGCGTTAAGCTGCGTTCATTGCCCAGAATGTGATCTAGCTTGGTGAATGCTCCATGTGACCTTGAGAAAAAATGAGTATTCTGTTATTGCTGGGTGAAGTGGTCCATAGATATCAATTGCATCCAGTTGATGGAGGGTGGTGTTAAGTTCAACATGGCTTTACTAACTTTCTGCCTGCTGGATCTGTTCATTACTGAGAGAGGACTGTTAAAGTCTCTAACTGTAATAGTGGCTTTTTCCATTTCTCCTTATGTTATACCAGTTTTTGCCTTGCATATTTTGACTTTCTGTTGTTAGATGTGTGCACCTTAAGGGCTATAAGTCTTCTCTGAGAATTAATCTCTTTGTCATTATGTGAGGTCCTGGTGGTGTCATTTAACATATCCCCCAAACCCCTGTATTTCTAGTAAATAGCAGTGAGCTCTAGAAATCTGTGGTGGACATTGTCTGGGCCCCATGCCTGTCCTCTTGACCTTACCACTTTAGCGCACACCAGCCCACTGTTGACTAGCAATGCTTTCATCTCTTTGCCTGAAGGCTTTCTTGGCTACCAGGGTCCACTGGCCAGAGTGCTAGAGATTCACCCATCCCTTATCAGGAACAGTCCTTAATCAACGACTTATAGGAATTGCTAACCAAATACTCCAGCTGTCCCATCCCTTGGGTGGGATGATGCTGAGTGGCATAAGTTTACGCTGGCTGCCAGAATGCCCAGGCTGGGTTAAGCTCTAGTCACCCACAGTGCTAGGTTGCCTGACAACTCGCCCTCTACTGACTGCTTTCCTTCCCTGCCTCACTTCCTCACTTCCCTCCCAGCACTTTCTGAAAATACCTCTGAAATACATTACATGTACTTGAATTCTCATCTTAAGACTGCTTCAAGTCTGGGCAAATAGGGAGACCCCGTTTCTACCAAAATAAAACAAAACAAAAGCTGGGTATGGTGGCACACACCTGTAGTCTCAGCTACTTGGGAGGCTGAGGTGGGAGTGAGGTGGGAGGATCACTTGAGTCCAAAAGGTGGAGGCTGTAGTGAGCCATGTTCTTGCCCCTGCACTCCAGCCTGGGTGACAGCAAGACCCTGTCTCAAAACAACAACAACAACAACAACAACAAATAAACTAAAAAAAAAAAAAAAAAACTTGACTGCTTCAGAGGGATCTCAAACTAAAACAAGAGTTAAATCGATTCAGATAAAACATTTCCCTAAGAATATTTCATAAGGGCCTTACAATGTCCAATTGTTCCCACTTTGAGCTGAATGCTAAAATTGATCAGGGGGGTTGACTGATGACAGGCTGATCCCTCTATTATACATTTCTTCATCAGCCTTTTATCTAATGATTTCATCTGCAGATGATCGCTGCCTGCATCTGCCTCATTTACTTTTAATATGTTAAGTGTCAGAGAGAAAGAGAAAGCTAATAATATTATCTGAGCCCTTTGGTCAAGCCATACCTGAAGCCATACTGTTTCTGGACTTCCCAGTTTCAAGAGCAATCAGTTTCTGTTATGGCTAAGCTGATTGGAGTTCAGTTTCTATCCCTTGCAACCACATGAGTCATTGATCAATACAAAAGTCATGAAATATTGCTGTGTGTTCCAGAAGAGGAGATTCAAATGTGCTCACAAACCAACTTATCTACTATAGACATCAAGCTGTGCACAACTGTCTTCTGTTGGTTGATGTTCTCTGTCCTAAGTGGCTTCACTATTGTCACAGTGATAGGCGACCCTGTGAAGGTGCCCAGTGCCAAAGTAGCCTTCTTTCCACCTTCCCAAGGTCACATGGTGGGTAGGCAGATGTGGAGAGAATGATTCCTTCCCCAACTCCATGCTACACCTTGGGGCCACCAGCAGTGCTGATGATTCCAGAGTAAATCACTTTGCTAAAGTAGACCTTTCATTGCTTCCCATCCCTCCCCATCCTCTCCAAGCAACTCTCAAACACACACCTATCTTCTCAAAAACACCCCTCCCTCGAGGACAGTGAGATAGCTCAAGCATGGACCAACTTTCCTTGTAATAAAAACACACCTCTGTTAGCACAGAGGTTAGCAATCCTCAAAACACAGCTCCAGCTCAATCACACTCATAATTTCTCACACTTTTTGGTGATCTCCCCAGAGCCCAGAGTTGAATTAAAATCTTCATTTTTGTTTCCTATTTTAAAAATGTATTTGTTACTTCTCTGCAGAGTTCACAGAGGAAAAAAAAGGATGTTCTTATTTTAATTGACAAATAAAAATTGTATGTATTTATCATGTACAACATGTTTTGAAATATGTATCCAGCATGCCAGGCATGGTGGCTCACACCTATAATCCCAGCACTTTGAGAGGCTGAGAAGAAAGGATCACTTGAGCCCAGAAGTTCAAGACCAGCCTGGGCAACATAGTGAGACCTCCATCTCTAACAAAAACAACAACAAAAAGTGGGGGTTTTGTTGTTGTTGTTGTTGTTTAATTAGCTTGTGTGGGTTTAGAGACTACTGGGTTTTACCAATATATGATTGGGCAGGAACTAGCCGTTTTATTAGGGTAATTCTAAATGCCTTTTCAATTTTATTTCTATTTTGAGATCAAGTCTCACTCCATCACCCAGGTCTTGTGCACTTGTAATCCCAGCTACTTGAGAGGCTGAGGTAGGAGGATCACTTGAGCCTGGGAGGTCAAGGCTGCAGTGAGCTGTGATCGCACCATGGCACTGCAGAGCTGGGCAACAGAGTGAGACCTTGTCTCAAACAACAACAACAACAAAACAAAAATAAGTATACATTTTGGAATGGCTAAGTCAAGCTAATTAACACATACATTACATCATAGACTTATCATTTGTTTGTGGTGAGAACACTGAAAATCTACTCTCTTAGCAGTTTCCAAGAGTACACTGCATTGTTATTAACTGTAATCATCATGTTACACATTAGATCTTGAAGATTTTCCTCCTGTCTTCCTGATATTTTGTATCCTTTGACCAACATCTTCCATGCAGGCCCCGGAGTCTCTGTTTCTTAAAATAGAATACAGTTTATGATCTTTAAGAGTTTTTCTCATGGGCTTTTAAAAAATTGTCATTCTTAGACAAAATTTATTTTTTCAATAATTTTACTTTAAAAATTATCAAAATAAAAATGCAGTTGAGATAGCACAGTTAGGAAAATAGAAACATAAATTAACAACTTTTACTTATAAAGCAATTAATAAATCTACAAGAAAAATACGAACATTTAAACATAATATGAATAGATATATGCATTTGTAATGTTTAAACACTCCATATTCTTCCATTCACCACTCCGCTTCTAAAATTCTATTCTTAAGAAATAATCATGGCTGTGTCCAAACATTTCCTTATGCTCTGTCGCCTAGACTGGAGTGCAGTGGTGCAATCTCAGCTCACTGCAACCTCTGCCTCCCAGGTTCGAGCGATTCTCATGCCTCAGCCTCCTAAGTAGCTGGGATTAGAGGTGTCCACCACCACGTTTGGCTAATTTTTGTATTTTTAATAGAGATGGGGTTTCACCATATTGGCCTGACTGGTCTCGAACTCCTGACCTCAGGTGACCTGCCCACCTTGGCCTCTCAAAGTGCTTGGATTACAGGCATGAGCCACCGCGCCCGGACACATGGGCTGTTTTCAAAATACTCAACCACAGATACAGCAGGGACATTAACGACTCCAAAAAGATTGCTGGCCATAATAACAGACACAATAGAATTGGTGTATGCCAGCTGAATACTCAGTCCTGGTTTTCCCCTCTTCTGTTCGGTACTTTTGAATCCTCAGATTGAGTCTGAGGTACCTGCTTACATATGTGAAGCACCTGGAGCACTTTCAAATGATTTTTAGTTTTTACACTCTCCTTCTAAGGCAAGCAGAGATTGGTGAGTTATCTCCCCATCATTTCTACTCTGTACAGATGCCACATCCACTTTATTAAATCAGCCTTGGACACTGTACACACAGGAAAGCTGACATTGGTTCTGATTAAACAAAGCCTGAGGAGCTCGTCCAAGTCTCCTCTCTCCTCGATCCTCTGTGAGCTGAATATACGTGAGCTTCTGTTTATGGAGGAAGATTAAATATAACAAAGGAGAAGAGGAGACTTTGGTAGGTTTTAAGACTTCAATTTCAAACCAGTTAGGAGCAGTTGGTGAGACACACCAACTTCAAAGAAAAGGTTGCCTCCAAGCTGATGAAGAACCAGGTGTGTGGAGGGGAGGCACCTGGGGTCCTGATGTGCCGTAGAGGACCCCAGATTCTGGGAGGCCCCAGGATGATGGTGGTAATACATTGTGCTGCTCTGAGACCTTGCATCTAGTGATCTCTGGAGCAGCCCACATTGAAAATTTGTCATTCAGTGTAGCCACTTTCATCAATGATCTTAGCTAGATCTGAATCACTTGCTGCAGCTTCTCCATCAGCACTTGCTGCTTCACCTTGCATTTTTACATTACGGAGATGGCTTCTTAAACCTCATGAACCAAGATCTGCCCGCTGCCAACTCTGTTTCTGCAGCTTTCTCACCTCTCTCAGCCTTCACAGGATCATAGTTAGGGCTTTGCTCTGGATTAGGCTTTGGCTTAAGGGAATGTTGCAGCTGGTTTGGACTTCTGTCCAGACCACTCACACTTTCTCCATATCAGGAATAAGCCTATTTCACCTTCTTATCATTCGTTTGTTCACTGGAGTAGCATTTTAAATTTCCTTCAAGAAAATTTCCTTTGCGTTCACAGTGTGGCTGACCTTGGCGCAAGAGGCCTAGTTTTCTGCCTATCTCTGCTTTTCACATGCCTTCCTCATTAAGCTTAATCATTTCTAGCCTTTGATTTAAAGCAAGAGAAATGTGATTCTCCTTTTCATTTGTACACTGAGGGGCCTTTGTAGGGTTATTAATTGGCCTAATTTCGATATTGTTGTGTCTCAGTTGTGTCTGCAGCTCCCACAGATAGTGATTTCTCTGATGGATTTAGGCCAAGTATATTGAAAATTTTATGGAAAAGATTCACTATTCTAGATACCATTAAGAACATTCATGATTTATAGGAGAAAGTTAAAATGTAAACATTAATAGGAGTTTGGAAGAAATGGATTTCAACTCTTTTGGATGACTTTGAGAGAGTCAAGATTTCAGAGGAGGTAGTCACTGCACATGTGGTAGAAACAGCAAGAGAAACAGAGTTAGAAGTGGAGCCTGAGGATGAGGCTGAATTGCTGTAACCTCATGATAAAACATGAATGGAGGACGAGTTGTTTCTTATGAATGAGCAAAGAAGGTGGTTTCTTGAGATGGAATATACTCCTGGGGAAGATTCTGTAAGCATTGCTAAAATTACAACAAAGGATTTAGAATATTACATAAACTTAGTTGATAAATTAGCAACAGAATTTCAGTGGACTAATTCCAATTTTGAAAGTTCTACTATGGGTAAAATGCTTGCAACACCATACTACAGAAAAATCTTTTGTGAAAAAAGAGAGTCAACTGGGCACGGTGGCTCATGCCTGCAATCCCAGCACTTTGGGAGGCCGAGGTGGGGAGATCACAAGGTCAGGAGATCAAGACCCATCCTGGCTAACATGATGAAACCCCATCTCTACTAAAAATACAAAATAATAATAATAATAATAATTAGCTGGGCATGGTGGTGGGCGCCTGTAGTCCCAGCTAATCCAGAGGCTGAGGCAGGAGAATGGCATGCTTGCGGTGAGCCAAGATCATGCCACTGCACTCCAGGCTGGGTGACAGAATGAGATTCCATCTTTAAAAAAAAAAAAAAAGTCAACCAATGAAGTAATCTTTATTATTGTCTTATTTCAAAAAATTGTCACACCAACCTTCGGCACTGCAACCCTGATCAGCCAGCAGCCATCAACATCAAGGCAGGACCCTTCACCAGCCAAAAGATTACAACCTGCTGAAGGTTGAGGTGATTGTTAGCGTTTTTTAACAATAACATATTTTTAAGGTATGCACATTGGTTTATGTAGACATAATGCTATTGCACACTTAATAGACTGTATTATAGTATCAACATAACTTTGATATGCACTGAGAAACCAAAAAAATTGTGTGACTCAATTTATTGCAGTGATCTGGAATCAAACCTGCAATATCTCTGAGGCATGCCTGTAGTTAGGAAGGTTTTGGCTCAAGTAACACAAAGCCAAGATTCAACCTGGTGCTAACAGTGAAGACATGATTTCACTCAACAAGAGGACTAAGGTAGGGTAGGTTCCAGGGCCGGTTGATTCAGCAGTGCCACCGTGCCCCCAAGAACTCAGGTTTTTTCCATTTCTTTTGCTTTGCTGCCCTCAATATGTGGACCTTGCCTTCCACTGGATTTCCTGTTCTCCAACTGACTGCATCTAGACCTGACACATCCAGAGGAATAAAGTGGAGGGTGAGTGGTGTCATCTTTCCCCATATCTCTGTCTTAGAAACAAAGAAACTTCCCCTAGAAATTTCTTTTCCACGATTCTTTGGGTTGAGTGGGTTCAGAAGGACAGATCTCACCTGGAGTCTCTCTTGAGACTGCAGTCAGATGACAGTTGGAACTGTAATCATTTGAATGGCAGCTGAGCTTGGTGTGCAGGATGACTTCTTGTCTAGTGCCTCAACTGGGATGTCTGGAACAGCTAGGGGATGGCCAGGCATCTCTCTCTGTCCGTGCAATCTCTTCGTGTGGTTAACTTGGACTTCCTCACAATATGGCAGCCTCAGGGCAATCAGACTTCTCACATGATAACTGGCTTCCCCCAGAGCACATATGCCAAGAGATCTAGCTGGGAGCTGCAAGCCATCTTATGACCTAGCCTTGGAAATTCCACAACATCGTTGTCATCATACTTTGTGAGTCAAAAGTAAGCACAGGGTTAGCCCAGATTGGAGACCAGGAGACAACACAAGGTCATGAGTACTGGGGGGCCTAATTAATTGGTAGAGGGGGTCTTTGGAAACTAGCTACCATAGTCCCCTTCCTCCCAGAAAACTCCTATATGTCATTGGCCAAAACTGGATTATAGGCCCTTTACTAAATCAATGGCTGGCAAGGGAAATGGAGTCAGCATGATTCACCATCACATCAAGGAAGGCACCACTATGGGGGTCAACATCATGGTATTGAGAGAAGTAATCCAGGGGAGACCCACCTTGCTTCCCTTACACTGCTGTGAATTTATTATGATTGGTCCTTATAATGATCTCTTTCTCCAAGGTCCAAAGATTACCTTATCTCCCCCAAGACACACTGGAGAAGCAAGAGCTAGGGCCTCAGCCTTGTAACTAATCCCCTGCCATAAAATATAGCAAAGTTACAGCAAAGTTCTCTTAGGCATTTTTTTTTTTTTTTTTTTTTTTTTTTTTTTTTTTTTTTTAGTTCAAACTGTCCCCTAAGTGACATGGACTAACTGTGTTCCATGCCACTTAGAGGGTCTTGTCCCATGGTATTGGAACAACACCAATAATTTGTTTAGGTTCTGGACTTCTGGGAAGTTCTTCTGTGTCCACAGGTGTTTCTGTATGTCCCATAAAATAGGCAACTGAGATGGGGAGAGAGATAGCCTGAGGTTACAGAATGAGAACTGGACAAGAAGTCAAAAGGCCTCTTGTTAGCCAGGTGGTCTCAGACTAAATGGCTTTAACCTCAAAGACTCTTGGATTCTTTACTTGTAAATGATAATAATAGTAATAACATCCTCATAGAGTTTTTGTGAAGTTTGTATGAGATATTATGCAAAAAAGATATAAAATGATATATAGAAACCAGATATTCTTGAAGAAGGCAGAATAGTAGAA
Organism: Chlorocebus sabaeus; assembly: GCF_047675955.1. NCBI lineage: Eukaryota > Metazoa > Chordata > Mammalia > Primates > Cercopithecidae > Chlorocebus > Chlorocebus sabaeus. Next base: position 111,615,690 of record NC_132914.1, on the reverse strand, counting down.
TGGGCAGAGGGGAGAAGTGGAATGGGAAGACTTGGATTTGGGTTCTGCCCTTTCCTGGCTGTATGTGTTCTTGGGAGAGATGCCATCACCTCTCTGAACCTCAGTTTCCTTATATGTAAAAGGAGGGGGTGGTAATGCCTACATATCTGCCCCACAGGATTAGTGGAAGCTGAATTGTGATAAGAGGTGTGAATGAGATTTGAAACTCATTAAATGCTCTATTGATGGAAGTTATCATGCAAGAGGAAGCAAACAAGAGTCACAGACTTTTTTTCTTTCTCTTTTCCTTTTCTTTTTTTTTCTTTTTGATATAGAGTCTTGTTCTGTCACCCAGGCTGGAGTGCAGTGGTGGGATCTCTGCTCACTGCAATCTCCGCCCCCTGGGTTCAAGTGGTTCTTGTGCCTCAGCCTCCCGAGTAGCTGGGATTACAAGTGTGTGCCACCGCGCCCGAATAATTTTTGTATTTTTAGTAGAGATGGGGGTTTCACCATGTTGAGCAGGCTGGTCTCAAACTCCTGGCCTCAAGTGATCCACTGGCCTTGGACTCCCAAAGTACTGTGATTACAGGCATGAGCCACCACGCCTGGCCCAGAATCATAGACTTTTTAAAGAGAGCATTGGATGGGTTACAGTAGCTGCCTTGGGCTGGGTGCCCAGAAGCAGATCCTAAGACAAGGTTTGTTTTGTTTTGTTTTGAAACAGGGTCTTGCTCTGTTGCCCAGGCTGGAGTGCGGGGACGTAAACATGGTTCACTGTAGTCTCAACTTCCTGGGCTCAGGCAATCCTCTCACCTCTGCCTCCTGAGCAGCTGGGACTACAGAGGTGCACACCACAACACTCATCTAATTTTTTTCTATTGTCGTAGAGATGGTGCTGAGGGTGGGGGTGGGGGGGCGGTGTCACTATGTTGCTCAGGCTGGTCTTGAGCTCCCGGCCTCAAGTATTCCTCCCACCTTGGCCTCCCAAAGTGCTAGCATTACAGGCATGAGCCACACACACCCAACCAAGACAAAGTTTTAAGTAATTTATTTGGGAGGAGATGCCAGGAAATATAGCAGGGGTGTGGGGAAGTGAGGCAGGATGGGAGCGAGTCAATACAGGGTGAGTTGTCCAGCAAGCGAGCTCTGTAGGATATTGGAGCTTAATCCTACTGGTGAATTGTGAAAGTCAGTGTAGACCACACACCCCTGCGTTAACCCATCCAAAAGGCTGCAGTATTTACATACCATGTTCCATTGGTCATCACTTGAGAGCTGCCCTGGGGGTGGAGGTGAAACAGCAATTCCAGTTTGCCTGTAAACAGGGAGGGTGTGCCCGCTCCAGTGCCACTCCTCAGGCAAAGAATTTCAGGTGCTGTCAGTTAGAAATCAGGCTAGCGTGCTGGAAAAGAAAATGTGAACAGATACAGGCAGGCACTAACTGTACCTCTCTAATAGAGGACCACAGTTATCTCTTAGATCTAACCTACTGACAAGACAGCAGGTAGAGTGTAGCCATGGTCAGCTGCAAGGTTGTCCACTGCACAGGGGCCATTCTCCTTGTTCAATCACCATAACAACCTATGAGGTTAAACAAGACAATGCATACAGAATGGTTTGCCCAGTGCCTGGCATGGATTAGGTGCTTGGTTACAATTAGATATTCTTCTTATTCTGCAAAGGAAGGGCATTCTCTATGTAGAGAGACTTGGAATCTCCTCTCCCTGGTCCTCAGTGACCTTTGAGGGGTCAGTGTCTGAGTTTGTTCATCCTTGAAAGGGAATCCTGATTGCTTCTCATCTCCCCGCCATCTTCCCACTGGGCAGTCATCATGAGTACAGGGCATTTGGGATCCTTCAGCAGGGAGACCCAGGAGAGGGTGACCGTGAACCTCAGAAGCACATCTCACTTCATCCTGGTGCAGGGCTTCTCTCTCTTTTCTCAGAGCTTGGCTTTTGTGCATCTGGAAGTCCTTCTCATCTCACTCAAATGCCCATAAACCTCTTCTTTATTAGTCTTTTCCTGACCTCCCACCACCCGCAGTCATTTTACAATGACTACTTCAGAGATATTGAATACACGTATAAAGGAATCCACACCACTGAGGACAAAGAAGGGAAAGTCATTTTCTTTCCTCTTCCTTTTTTTTTAAAATCTACAAAAGAACTCTTTTTATGTTCATTTCAGAAATAGCAGAAAATGTGGACACACAAAAGAGGAGAAGTATAATAGCATCCACAGACCAAGCCACCCAGAGATCACCAACTCTGTGTATGTCTTTTAAGATATTCTTCTATGCATAAAGTTCACATTCTTTGACTACTTATAACTTCAATTTTTTTTTTTTTTTTTTTGAGATGGAGTCTTGCTCTGTCACCTAGGCTGCAATCTCTGCCTCCTGGGTTCAAGTGATTCTCCTGCCTCGGCCTCCCTAGTAGCTGGGATTACAGGCATGCACCACCACGCTCGGCCGATTTTTGTATTTTGATTTTTTTTTTTTTTTTTTTTTTAGATGGAGTCTCACTCTGTCACCCAGGCTGGAGTGCAGTAGTGCAATCTCAGCTCACTGCAACCTTTGCCACCCAGGTTCAAGCAATTCTCCTGCCTCAGCCTTCTGAGTAGCTGGGATTACAGGCACCTGCCACAATGTCCAGATCAATTTTTGTAGTTTTTAGTAGAGATAAGCTTTCACCATCTTGGCCAGGCTGGTCTTGAACTCCTGACCTCATGATCCACCTGCCTCAGCCTCCCAAAGTGCTGGGATTACAGGTGTGAGCCACTGCACCCAGCCAATTATTGTATTATAGTAGAGACAGGGTTTCACCATGTTAACCAGGTTGGTCTTGAACTCCTGACCTCTCAAGTGATCCACATGCCTCAGCCTCCCAAAGTGCTGGAATTAACAGTTGTGAGCCACAGTGCCCAGGTAATTTCACTTATTTTTAATAAGAAGCATTCACATGATTTGTATTTTAAAGGCTAAAATAGCATGAGGAGTGAGAAATCTGCCTCTCATCTTTATCCCCAGCAGTGCATTTCCCCAGCCCAGAGCCACCATCGTCCTCATTCCTCAGGAATCTGTCTCCTTTTATATATGCACTGGCTCACACTAGACCCACCATGAAAACATGGCTTATTTCTTAATTTATCTCAGAGATGGTTCCTCTTTTCCTTCTTTTAATGGCTGTGTAACACTTCACTGTAGGAACTAATCTGTGACTTCTTTTTGGTTTTTTGGAAGCAGAGTCTTGTTCTGTCACCCAGGCTGGAGTGCAGTGGTGTGATCATGACTCAACCTCAGCCTCCACCTCCTGGGCCTCCCACATCAGCCTCCTGAGTGGCTGGGACCATAGGCATGCGCTACCACAACGTGCTATTTTTTTTTTTTTTCTAGAAACAGGGTCTCACTATGTTGCCCAGGGGCGTCTTGAACTCCTGGGATTAAGTGATCCTCCCACCTTGGCATCCCAAAGTGCTGGGATTACAGGTATGAACCCCCACTTCTGGGGGTTCAAGATTTCTTTAATCCTACTGTTGGGCATTTAAAATGTTTCCAATCTTATGTTATCCTAAAAGATGCTGTAATGTAGAAATATCATTGTGCAAGTTTGCAAGCATCTCTGGAAATGAAATTGCTGAGTCAGAAGGCATAAGCATTTGTTATTTTAATAAAACATACAGACATTTTAAGACAATGCATTCAAACTAGTGTGTAACCTGTTTTTTTGTTTGCTTTTACGTAATAGGGAGAGAGAGAGAGAGAGATCAGAGCTGTCAGAACATATTCCATTTTGTACATGCATAATACCTTTATTTAACCCATCCTAAATTAGGAAATAGACTCCACTTTTGCAAAATTGTAAATCATTGCAGAATTGCAACTGCTCTGTGGCAAATGAGAAACGTATTTTGAACCATGAGATTGAATGGGAAATATCAGAACAGTGAATCAAACTCCCGCTCAATTAGGCATTAAGGAGTCCGAAAAGAATGAGAAAAATCCAGGTATAAAGAGTCGGTATTTTTTTTTTTTTTTTTTGTAATGAGTAAAGGATAAGGGATCCTTTTAAGTGATTCTTTTCCCCAAACGAGGATTCAATGTTTCAACTCATCCCGTGCAAATAAATTATTTATAAATTACATTCCTCTCTTTTAAAATAAACACCATTCCCCCAGAAATTTAGATAAATAAAATGTCATCTATTTATCAAATTGACTCGTGGTGCTTAATAACCCACGGCTGAGCTAAAGGAATTGTTATCTAACAGCTAGGTCAAAAGTGCAAGACTCCACACTTATTAATGCTAAGCCTAGCCCGGCCATTGATTAGCTCTGTGGAGCAAAGACTGGGAGGAGGGGGACTGCCGACACTTCAGTTCCCTGGGTCTTCTCCCCTCTTAGATGATACCATTTTCCCTGGCCTTGGCTTGCGTGTTTAACAATGTTTGTGTAGCACTCAGATAAAAGGTGCAGGGTGAGACTTAAGTGGTTGTTAGAATTGTCAGCCCCAAAGTCATCAGAATTCCGATTGATAACCCACACTTACAGTGAGAGGAGAATTTGTTTTCTTAGGGAGGCTAATTTTCCCTTTTTAATGACCTGGGAAAACGCTCCAAGTTCACTTGCACTTAGGAGCATTTTTGTCCGAAATCTTAATTTTTTTTTTCTATCAGAACTGAGCTTCTGAGCTAACGGAAAGAGCTCATAGTCTAAACTGGAAGGTCATGAAAAATAGGATTCAGGAACACAGAGATGAACTCAGAATCATCCTACAGTTGTGGAAACTGAGGCCAAGAGAGGGACCAAGGGTTCTTGACTCTTGGTCCCTTGCTCTTTTCCTTAATAGTTCCATGAATTGCCTCCTATTTAACCCTTGCTGGACCACTCTCCGGAGCCCATCTCCCCAGTTAACAAGTAGGTAAACTGAGTAAGGGATGGGCCCACACAAATTTAAACCCAATATCCAGAATGTCTTAATTTTGGTTTCACGTCATCTCTGCTCCTCAGAAACCTTGGACCCCATTTCCATATTCTCCTAGAATATGGAATATTTAAAAATATCTGGCTTCACGGGTGTGGTGGCATGCACCTGTAGTCCCAGCTACTTGGGATGCTTAGGCACAAGAATGGCTTGAACCCCGGGGACAGAGGTTGCAGTGAGCCAAAATTGTACCACTGCACTCCAGCCTAGGCAATAGAGTGAGACTGTCTGGAAAAAAAAAAAAAAAGACTGCATCAGAGAAAGACTACAGGGTTCTTGGCTGTAGCCAGAAAACAGCCTCAGCTCCCATTATTCATTATTTCCTGGGGTATTCAGAAGGTTTGGGGTCAAATTCTGCATCCCTGCTTCTGAACTCTGTAGACATGGAAAGTGACATGGAAAGTGAATCTCCCTAGGCTTCAGGTTCCTCATTTATAAAATGGGAATAATCATGATACTGACCTAGTAAAGTTGTGAGAATGACACAACCAGCTTCCTTTATTAATACCCCATATTAACATAGATGGTACATTTGTAGAGACAGGGTTTCCCCATGTTGCCCAGGCTGGTCTCAAACACCTGTTCAAGACCTGTTTGTTCATAATTAATAAAGCAATATTGATACATTTTATTAAAAATAGTCACTTCACCTATCTATGCAACAAGTCCCTTCCTGCAAAATGGATACACTGTCTCCATGAAGGAGTTATTTTGAGGCTGCAATGAGATAATGTATACACCATTCTCAGTGCAGTGTCTGACACATAATAAACCTAAAATAAATAGTAGTATAATATTTACCTGTGATATTACAAAATGAGTGGTACAAATAGTATTTATTGTTACATCACTTTGCACAACTTGTCTCCTTTTTATGTCAGTGTCTTTTAAAACTAAGTGTCAGGGCCAGGCATGTTGGCTCACACCTGTAATCCCAGCACTTTGGGAGGCTGATGAGTGCAAATCACTTGAGTCCAGGTGTTCGAGACCAGCCTGGGCAACATGGGGAAACCCTGTCTCTACAAAAAATATAAAAATTAGCCAGGCATGGTGATGTGTGTCTGTATCCCAGCTACTCAGAAAGTTTAGGTGAGGGAATCACTTGAGCCAGGGAGGTTGAGACTGCAGTGAACCAAGATCACACTACTGCACTCCAGCCTGGGTGACAGAGCAAGACCTTGTTTCAAAAAAATAAACATAAAAATAAATGAGTGGCAAAGGTGTCTGTAGCAATATTGTAATTGCGGGGGGCATAAGAATGACCTGTGCTGACTGCTCACATTGTAGATGCTGCAGAACTGAGGTTCTGATTCAGTGAAGGTGGAGTGGGGCCCAGGAATCAGGGTTTGTAGCAGATAGGTCAGCTGACAGAGAAGCAGGTAGTTGTAGACCACTCTCTGGGAAATGCTGCAATAAAGGTGGGGCCATTTTGCACAAAGTCAACAAATATTAATGAATTCCTTAGTTCATAAACACCAAGGAGTCACGGACGCCTACTGTGTTGCAGTCACTGCAGAGCAGCTGACTACATAGACAGAGGCAGGCCCTTCCTCAGAAACTTACAGGCTGCTGTTCCATTGGCTAAGCCAACAGGCTTCATTTCTAGCTGCGAAAAACTTCCGCCTCATCTCCCTTCTCTCCAAAGCCAGCCAGCATGCAGGTTTTCTGCAGCCCAGTGGGCAAGAACGTCTACTGGTGATTCCTCTAAGGGTTTTGGCAAGAGAGGCCAATAAATAATTAACTTTCTCCAGAATGGCTCAGTGCCTAGAACTTCAGACCCTTTGTAAGGGGACCTTCTGCTCCCACCCTCTCATTGCTCCGTGGCTGTCAGTGGCCCCACTCTCAGAAGGTTTCAAAGCATTTGGGATTACTTAGCCTCAGGGGCACTGGGCCTCTCTCCAGCCCACTGAGATGCTCGACATTGCCATTTTCCTGTTTCAGCTTTGGTGGGTTTGTTCATTCATAGTAGCAACCAAATGTCCCCCACCCCAATCTAAAAGGTCCTTCTTCTAGTTCCCTTTGGAGACAAGACTTTCTATGTTAACTCCTGGCCTCTCAGAATAACCTCTTATTGCAAGTCCATCTGATTGATTTCACCAGACTTTGCCTCCTTGGTAGTCTTTGTTGGTCTTTCCAGACAGCTCATTATCAGACATGAAAGTTTGAGTGGGAAGCGCTCCCCTCCTCCCACTGTGGTCCTGCTCAGGTTAGCAGGGTGTCATCTGGGCTTAGGAATCCCTAGAATCTAGACTCATGGCAGCAAGGGTGAAGAAAACTTTGGGGGAAGCTCTTAAACAACAGCCCCAAAGGGGAAACGCCCTTGAATGATGTTGTTTTCACTGAAGAACTGTGCGTACATTGTAAATGTCTCATTATGGAAAAGTTTCAAACATATACAGAAGCAGAAAGGACACTATAATGAACCACACCATAATTTCATCACTCAGCTTCAAATGTAGAAATACGAGGGAACGGTTGCTATGCACGGTGGTGCATGTCTGTAATCCTAGCACTTTGAGAGGCTGAGGCAGGATTGCTTGAGGCCAGGAGTTCCAGACCAGTCTGGGCAACACAGTGAGAACCAATCTCCATCCTTTTTAAAAATGTAAAATAACCCATCTCCGTAAAAAATTTAAAAATTATCCAGGTGTGGTGGTATGCATATATATATATATGTATATATACGTGTGTGTATATACATATATCACCTTTAAATGTGTATGAATACACATATGCAGATATACACTTATAAAAATGGAATCAAAAAAATACATACAGGCTGGGCACGGTGGCTCATGCCTGTAATCCCAGCACTTTGGGAGGCCGAGGCCTGTGGATCACTTGAGTTCAGGAGTTCGAGATCAACCTGACCAATATGGCGAAAAGCCATCTCTACTAAAAATACAAAAATTAGCTGAATGTGGTGACAGGCGCCTGTAATCCCAGCTACTTGGGAGGCTGAGGCAGGAGAATTGCTTGAACCCAAGAGGCAAAGGTTGCAGTGAGTCAAGATTGTGCCATTATACTCTAGCCTGGGCAATAAGAGCCCGTCTTAAAACAACAACAACAACAACAACAAAGCACATACATACAGGACTACCTTTAATTTACTTTTCTTATTTAAAATAGGATTTTTGGCTGGGTGCACTTTGGGAGGCTGAGGTAGGCAGATTGTTTGAGTCCAGGAGTTTGAGACCAGCCTGGGCAACATGGTGAAACCCTGTCTCTACTAAAAATACACACACACACACAAATTAGCTGAGTGTGGTGGCAGTCACCTGTAATCCCAGCTGCTTGGGAGGCTGAAGCAGGAGAATCACTTGAACCCAGGAGGTGGAGGTTGCACCTAGCCGAGATCATGCCACTGCACTCCAGCCTGAGTGACAGAGCAAGACACTCAGTCTCAAAAAAAAAAAAAGATTTTTAATGGTTGCATAATATTTCATCTCCAGATAAAACATAATTTTACCAACCTCCTATTTTTGGACATCTAAGTTTTTAACTTTTTTGTTATATATTTCCCTGCTATGAAAATTCTTACAGGTAAATATTTGCCCATATTTCTTTATGTGTTATTTCTGTAGAAAAGTTTTCTAGAAGTGAAACAGTCATAAATGAACCTGTAAACTAAATGCAAACTGCCAAAGTGCCTCCAGAAAGGTTGTTACCATTTACATTCCTTCTAGTATTGTAAACTGGACTCGTTGTTTCAGTTACCATTATGTTCCCCCAAATCCTTGATGGGAAGGCCCCAGAGACCTTGTGAGCATTTCTTATTATAATGATTCCTCCCCAAATAAGAGAGCTCTGAGGAGAGAAAAGATGAAGGAATAAGAAAGGGGAATGATGGCTATAGGGGGAAGAGAGAAGGGGTGGACAAATGAAGGAAAGGAGGGAGGGATGGACGGATGGAGGAAGTGAGGGAGAGAGGGAGGGAGGGAGGGAGAAAGGAAAGGGAAAAGGAAGGAAGAAAGGGAGGGAGGGTGGAAGGAAGGAATGAAGGGAGGGAGGGAGGGAGAGAGAAAGGAAAGGGAAAAGGAAGGAAGAAAGGGAGGGAGGGAAGAAGGAAGGAAGAGAGGGAGGGAGGGAGGGAGGGAGAAAGGAAAGGGAAAAGGAAGGAAGAAAGGAAGGAAGGAACAAGAAAGGAAGGAAGGAAGGAAGGAAGAAAGGAAGGAAGGAAGGAAGAAAGGAAAGCAGGCTCAGGTAAGGGCAGAGGAAGAGACAATAGGATTTAGAGAAATTGAGAAAAGGGAGAGACCAAGCAAAAAGGCGAAGGAGGTGCCAATATATTTTGATAGAGAACAGGAAACTAGGGGACCAGGAGACAGAGAGAGGCAGACAACATCCTTGGCTACTATTCTTCTGAACAAGGGACATGGCAGTGTGGATCTTCAGCAAGCTGCCACCCTTTGCCTCGTGTCCTGGCTACTCCAACTTCTCCAGTTGGGTTTCACAGGCCCTGGGGATAGCCATACTGGCCTCTCCCACCTGTCATTTGGGCTGCTGCCTGGAAGCCTTCACTTTGGAGCTTCATGGGTTTGTTAGGAAGAAACTGTGTTTAAAAATCATGTGAAGGATAACACCAATGCCATTTGGGAAAAACATATCTTGGTTTGAGTAATTTAAACCAAAATAAATAAAAGAAAATTTAAAAATGTTAAGTGGTGACAGTGTTGGGGATGGTAGTGGGAGTGAGGAGTGAAATGCACAAAATAATTCCTTAAACTTTACTCTGCCCTGGCAGGGAAGACCCCATGGAAAGCCAAAATAGGCCAGGCGCATCTCCCAGTTCCTGTTGTCCAGTGAGTCAGGCGTTACTCAACCCTCTACCAAAAAGCGTGCCTGCCCCTCTGCACAGAATGGAAAATGAACATGGCTCTGCCCTGTCTCTGAGAGACCATTTAAGGCTTTGAAAATCTCCTGCAAGTTGAGTGACACTCCTGTGCCAAGAGCGGATGAGCATGTTTTGTTCCTGGGACATCTGCTATCTCTGATTGGAATGTAAGAGATGTCTGAACTTCCCGATATCCTGTCTCTCTCTTTCCCTGTCCCTCCCTCCCCTTGCTGCCCCACCCCCCATTTCTGTCCCCAAGCCGCTACAATGACCCTGAGCAAAAAAAAAAACAAACAAACAAACAAACAAAAAAAAACCCTGACTCTCTACCAACCCCAGGGAACAAGCTCCACCAACACCCACTTCTTTTTGTTTGGCAAAATCTCCTTTTATGTAGGAGGATTATCGATGAAAAGGCCATACTTTGCAAATGTGTCATCAAGTTAACCAAATAATAAAAATGCAAAGTGCAGAGCAGTTTGTATTGTGAACTCCATTTGCAATTTAAAAGTCTTTTATAGAAACATATGCCTTTATACACATGTATGAAGAATATAAACAGATACACAAAACGGAAACTTCGATATTAGCGGTTGGGGGGAGGGGAGATGGAGTAGAGGGCACAGGTCACAGCATACTCTTTCTCTTTGATATTTTTTATCATGTGCATAAGTGCACATGATAATTTTTTAGGATTTTTAAAATCCTACTATTATTTAGAGACTGGTGGATTTGGTTCAAATCTTGCTGTCCCACCTACTAGCTCCAGGAGTGTGGGTACCTGACTTCACGACTTCAGCAGTCATTGGTTGTAAAATGGGGCAATTGTATTGTCTGCCTTCTAGGGTCATTGCAAAGAGCACGTGAGTTAGCACATGCGAAGCACTTAGCACAGAACCTGACACGTGTGGTCAATAAATATAGGCCTCATCATCATCATCATCGCCGTCATCATCATCATCATTAGTGTTACTATCTGTGGCTGTTATCCTGACCCAAAGAACTTGGTTGTTTGTTTCCTGAAAGCCAGGAAACCCTGCAATATCACTAACCGGCTATTCTTTGAAGTAGGGCTGCCTGCTCTGCCCGGGGAAGGAGGGAGCCATGTGTTACAGTCCTGAGGCATATAGATCTTCCCTCAGCAGATCATTAGGCTCATGTTTGTCACATTTATTTTAAGGAAACTGGTAGGGAGAGGGTGGGATGAGGTTAATTGCCCTATGGATGCTGGGCGGCCCTGTTCTCCAGATGGGGGGAGGTTCAACAAAGCCTGGCGTGACCCCAGAGGCATGGCTAAGGCCCTGGCTCCTAGATCTTACCAAACAGAGAAATAAGACTTGCAGAGAGGGAAGAGGAAAGGGGTCACTGAGGCCTGAGCTTTCATCCTGGGGACTCCGGGTTTGCAGAGAAAACCAGATGGATTGGTTGTGTTTCTTACAGAAGTTTGGGAGAGCCCTAGACTTCATCTTATCCAGAATGAATCCCGCAGAGTCCCACTTCCCAAGCAAGTTAAGAGTCATTCTGTTTGGAATTTTTCTCTGGCATGAATCATTTCATAGGGCAAGGAAGGAAGGGTGCACGGCCTTTTCAGTTTTGACTGCTTCTCCTTTGGGTGCCAGACTGCTCCCCAAGGCCAGCTAGTGGCAGGTGCCGGGGGTGGGGTGATTCCTTTCTTTCCATCAGCAGGGTTCAGACTTGCCACAAACCTTTAGCACAGACCTACTGGGTGAAGTCCCTACAGCCATGTCGCTCTGGGATGTCACTTCACCTTTTCAAGCCTCTGGTTATTCATCCACAAAATGAGTAAAATAATAGTTCTGCCGCACTGACTTTGTGGAAGGATTAATACACATAAGCATTCATCAAATGGTAGCTACCTATATGATGATTATTATGATGTTTCAGTCTACCTGTGAACCAAGATTTGCTTTCTCCTACCCTGTAAGACCTTCATCTTCATAAAAAGAAAACACATCAGTGTCCGTTAAATTGTATGTTTCAGCCCTTCCAGAAAACAATCAGGAACACACAGCAGTCCCGGCTAAATGAGTAGAAAATGAACTCCCGGTGGATGGGTGGGGGCGGGGGGGTGACACACCTAATTCAATGTTGATTTTTCTGACCACCGAAAATATTCCTTTTTACGGACCTGCTGGAGCTCCTTAGATTAACAACCTCGGCCAGCACTCATCGCCCCCACCCTGGCAAAGCTTCCCAGCCAGGGAGAAGGTGTGACTTCAGACTTCGTGGTAAGGATGGGGGTTGGGGGAGCGGAATGCAGGCCGGTGTGTGAGGTGATTGTAACCAGAAACGCCTAGGCAGGCATCTCGCTTCTGTCCTGAGCGGCCGCTGGCAGGCAGCCTGGCCGGGAGCCGGGAGCCAGGAGCGGATCCGAGGTGCCCTGACTCGCCGCTGACCGCCCCTCCTGGGCTGGGCCGATAGCTTATCGGGTCCACTCAGGGGGCGCCCAGTGCTACAACCGGAAACGCGGCTGGAGGCCAGTGGATGCTTGATGGAGCAGTTGGAGCTATGGTGCGCGCGCGCCAGGGCTTAGGCTCCAAGTAAAGGCCTTCTTTATCCATCCACCCGCAACCAGGTAAGTCATCGCCTCCACCCTCGGATCCGTTCGCTATAGGCAGGTGAACCGCTGGTATTTTATGGACACTGCGGAGCAGGGAGGGAAGTGAAAGTGTGAGCCAATGCAGGGGTCCCGGGAGGTAAGTGCCACCTCCGTGCCCACGGGCCTCAGAGTGGGGACATGAGCGCAGGGCTAGAGGAGGGGATGCTGGGATCCCGGTTGTGTACCCCAAGTTGCTGGTAAGGGTGCACCTGACCTCCAATCCGCATTTTCTCTTTCCCACAGCTCGACCTGAGACTCCTGGACTCAGGCTTGGCGTGGGCTCCATTCCACCGCGATGCCAGCATGTGTATTGGGGTGCCTTGTCTTGGGGTGGGAGAACCTGTTGTAAGAACTTGTTTGTGGTATAGTCGAAAATGACAGAAATTTAGTCTGAAACCGTGAGTTTAGGTCCAGGCTTTCCACTACTGTGCATTCCTGGGCCGCTTGGTTAACCTCTCTGGGCCCAGCCCCGTCATCTTGCAGAGAGAAATTCTATTATGAACTAAGTGAGTTGTTGGAGTTTAGTAAGATGTAGAGTTGGAAGATCTTTATAAAGTAGAAGGAGCCTTATTTTTGGTGGTCTATTGCTATTATTAGAACATTTTGGCACTGTCTAGGGAAAGTCAGCCGGCAGCACGGCTGACTGGTGTATATGTTCCCGCGGAAGGAGACCCGGGCGGGGTCAAACCGCTTGGGCCATGGCCCTCTTCTGCTCAGAACAGGTGTCCCCAGCCTCGGGGAAAGACATTTGGAAGGAAAAGCAGGGGGCGTCAGTGAACCTCCGAGGGCTGCAGACGTTAGCCATGTGCTCCTCTGAGGCCTTAATCTCAGTATCCCAAACAAGCCGCTCAGGACTGGGTCCCTGGCAAATCCCCGCCAGTTCGGCCCCCAGTTCATTTATTCCAGCGCTTGGCCTGGGCTCACCGCGCGCCCTCACCCCGGTCCAGCTGCGCCTAGAGTTCACTCGGGGCAGCAGAGAACCCGCGAGTAGGCGCTCAGACAGACAGACGCCGCGGTGCCGGGCGGTCTCCGGCTGCGCCCGGGTCTGCGAATCAAAGGAGAAGCGTCCTTCTCTCACCCTCTCACCCCGCTCCGCTGGCTAGCCAAGCACGGAGCACGCCAGGCTCTGGCCAACCGGCTCACGTGGCCCAGAGCCCAGAGGTCCGCTGAGGCTGCTTCTCTTTACTTTAACCAGGGGGCCTTCTAAGACCTCTTTAGGGGCCCCGCAACACTGCATACAGAATCGTCTATTTAAGTAAGTGCTTTTTGTTTTTTTTCTCTCTCTCTTTTTTTGGTTCATCTTTTTAAAATCAGCTTCTCAGTGGGATCCACTTTCCCTCTAAGGTTAAGAACCATCCTTCTCCACCAGAAGCTCAGGGAGTTGTCGGGGCAGGATGGAACATTACAAGATTACAGGCCCCCGGCGGTGGTTTATACCTGTAATTCCAGCACTTTGGGGAGGCTGAGGCGGGAGGATCACTTGAGGCCCGGAGTTCAAGACCAGTCTGGGCAACATGAGACTTCCATCTCGATAAAAAATTTAAAAATTAAAAATAATTAGCCAGGCTTGGTGGTATATGCCTGTAGTGCTAGTTACCGGGAAGGCTGAGGTGGGAAGATCACTGGAGCCCAGGAGGTTGAGGCTGCAGTGAGCTGTGAATGTGCCACTGTACTCCAACCTGGGCAACAGAGTGAGACCCTGTCTCAAAAACAAACAACAACAATAAAAAACAAGATTGTGTGTTCTTTTCTTACATGTACCCCTAAGGCACTTGGCTGTGAAAGAGAGCACACACACATACACACTTCAAAAATATCTCTTCCCAAAGGGAAACTGAGGCCCAGACAGGAGTTGCCACTGGTTGAAGGTCAGACAGCCAGTTAGAGGCTAAAAGTAACACATGGGCCTGTTGGTGCTTGATCTGATGCTAAGAATCAGATTTAATCGATTATTAGCTCTAAACAAGCTAATCACCAGTCCACAATTCAGCTGCAAACTGGCTTCCACAATGCACTTGATTAAGACTCCTGGCTTTGGTTACTCTTCGAGGACACACGCTAAACTAGTTGAAGAACACAACCTGAGTTTGCAGGCGACCAGTGGCTTGGCAAGATGAAAGGTTCAGCTTAGCTCTATCTTAATTAGTAGATGTTAAACCTTTAGGATGGTAAAGTACCCATGGAGACACTGATGAAAACTATGGACTTTCTCCAGAAAAATACACCCAAAATACAATTTTGAGAACAGCATTCAGACTCTGAAGACCTGTGACAGCCATCCATGGAGTCATGTTAAGAACCTCCACTCCAACTGACCCAAAGCTCACAGCCCTAGAGGAAAAGAAGCCTGTTTGAGGAATTCCACCTTGGCTCCATGTCTCTGAAGAGGCTTGTCCCAGGGAGTATATGGGATCCTCGCTCACACACAACCCAACAGCCGACCCACAATGGCACACCTGCCAGTATTGGCTTGGTCCTGCAAACCCCTGGCTAAGCATCCACGGCTGAGCTGAGGGCAGTGAGAAAAGTTCAAGTCGCCAGCTGAAGTGGTCTTTAACACCCCCGCCCCCCACCCCGGCCTTCTCAGCCTCACTGTTTATCCATATGAAGGGCTCTCCTTCCCGGCCCACTCCCACCCCCACCTTGCTGAGATCGGCTATAAAAATAAACTATTTTTCCTTGTTAATAAATCTCCGCCCGGCGCCCTCTTTTAAAGAACTCAAAAAAAAAAGAAAAAAAAAATCACTGCGCCCAGCGCGAGCGAGCAGGGAGATTAATCTCGAAGCAGGATTTATGTGGCGCGGGCATCCTCAAACAATTGGAGTCATAAAGTGAAATGAGATTCAGAGGCGGGTGGGGGAGGGGGAGGGCCTCGGGAACCGCAAACACGTTTGTGTAGCTAAACAATGTGGAAACTCTTAAAGACCCATTTCTGCAGACATCTTGCAGCAATGGCGCTTCTCTGTCAGCCCGCGGGAAAGAGAGAGAGATATATTAACTGAAGACACAATCTAAAATTACTTAGGGGTTTTAAACATGCGGACAATGGGGGCGGGCCTGCTGATAAACTGTTCTCCATATTTCCTTCTCTCAGGGTATTATTTCCAAAATATTCCACCCCCCTTCACAATGCCCCCTACCTCCCCGCCCCTTCTTTTCTCTCTCCATTCATTACTTTGACGAGTGTACAGTGGCCGAAGTCAAAGAAGCCGGGAGGTACCAGAAGCCCGCGCGCAGGATCCGGGTTTGCGCCCTTCTGCCGGGCGCAATTGCGCCTGTGCGTAAAGACGCTGGTGGGGCTCAGAGCCCGAATGCCAGGGCTTAGGTACATCGCATCTACTTCTGGGGTGCCCTTTCTTAGGACGTTAGATTCTTAGAGGCTTTAGGGATTCTACTCAGTCTTTTAATGCGTGGCCTAGGTCAGGATCGCAGGCAAACCTTTTCCCTGGCTTCAGGAGTAAGCGCGCAGGAACACATGTCCAGGCCAGTTCCAGGTCCCAGCCCTGATCTGTACACTTAGAGCTGGTGAGCTAGTTTGGACTCTTTGGCTCCAGATATACAACTAAGAGAGAAGCGGAAGCTAAGGCTGGCCCTCCTTGTTTTTGGGGGGACTTGTGTAGGAATTGTCGTTAAGTCTGGCGAAACTGGGGCACGGGCTCAACACTCATCGTGCCCTGTAGCAACGCCCGCCTTCCTAGCACGGGATTCCCACAGTCGTCAAATCCCCGAAGGAACTAGGCGGCCTGGGTCAGCCTGTTTGACCTCCCGTTTGCTCCTCTGTAAAATGGGGATAGAACGGTATCTACCTCTGACGGTTGTTGGGAGATTAAATGACTGCAAAGCTCGTAGAAAAGTGTAGGTGGTCAATTGGTGTCAGATGTTTCTGTGGTTATCCCTTCTTATGACTGAGTTGTAAGGGCGTGGGCAGAAGCCGAAAGACTGCCCTGTTTCTCTACAAAGACAGAGCCAGAGAGAGGCATTCCATGTGAAGAAGGAGAATGAGGCATTCCGTGTGAACGAGAATGTTAGGGTTGAAAGCCTGATTTCTGGGTTCATTCATTGATTTGATAAACATCCCATTAGTTTCAGGCTCGGTGCTGAGCTCTGGAGGCCCAGCTGTGACCAGGATGGTCCTCTGCCCCGCGGAGCCCAACGATCAGCGGGAGAGACCGATGCCAAACCTACAGTACTTCCTTTGATGCCAAATTCTTGCCCGCGCCGCTCCTTAATGCTTCTCTGGTGACAGCTGGGGCGCTGCAGGCTGCAGACAGACCCCTGCCCCCAGGAGGCACACAAACGTGGGGGCTGGGGGAGAACAGGCAAGGGCAGAGGCATTCTCCACCTAGGACGCCTCTGTGGCCGCCGCCGCGCGCCAGCCTGTGACCAGCGGCGCAGCTTCACCCCGGCTGCCGGCTGCCGCTGTCGCCCTTGCGGGGCACACGTCCAGCAAAACATTTCTAAATGTGTCTGGGCCCAATTCCGGAGTGTGAAGCAATCCCTCCGGCCCACGCTGCCGGCGGACCCTTTATGTAGTCGCGTTTCAGTCGCGCAGCGCTCATCAGCGCCACTTATGTCATCGTTTCTGGGTGCGCACGGGCAAATTT
Source organism: Chlorocebus sabaeus (assembly GCF_047675955.1). NCBI lineage: Eukaryota > Metazoa > Chordata > Mammalia > Primates > Cercopithecidae > Chlorocebus > Chlorocebus sabaeus. The sequence continues at coordinate 111,598,672 of NC_132914.1, read as the reverse complement.
GCTCCGCGCGCGCTCCCAGCGACCCTCCCCTCCCAGTGGTCTCCACTCCAGCCCTGCAGGGCCCCCAGGGATTTGCTCTGGGGGCTTGGCCAAGAAAAGTGGCCACCGGGATGGGCTGTTCTCTGCCTCCGTGAGTGTGGCCCAGGTGGAAATTCCAGTGAAAACTGCGCATTCTGAATTAAAACAAAACACAATTCACCTAAACTCGTTTAGAGAGGTTTGAATTCGCTGTCTAATTACAGATTCCTCCATCATAAGTCTCTTGAATTACCTAGGCAAAACTGTCAATTATCCAAATGTTATATTGAATTTCCCAGAATTTCCTGGATTTGCCAGGTAGTCAACATCTGCTGTTACAGGGACAACCGTCCAGATTGTATTAGCACAGTGTTCCGCTCTCCAGCTGTGGCTGAATCCCTGCTCACGCTCTTGATTTTTTCTGATACAGTATTTCTGGATTTATGTTTCCCTGGCAAATTCCACGATGCTCCCAAGGCTGTGATGGAGAAGGGAGGGAGAGATGGGTGTGGTGATGGGTGTGGTGATGAGGGTGGTGGTTACCTTGGCATCTTCTCTGTGCTTCATGGGCTTCTGAGTATGTTCATGGCTGAAAGAAGAGCTTCAGAGGCTGCCCAGCTCGGTTTCCCAAATTAGAGAATTAAAGCAGTCTCCCTGGTCAGACACTACATCTCTCAACTTTTCCCAAATTTTCAGATAATTAAGTATACAAGGGAGAGTAGAAGACAGGCCAAAATTTCCAGATAACTTTCTAATTTTCTTTCATCTCCATTATGTCATGAGAAGTGTAAATACACCACTTTTACCTAGAAAGGAGAGAGAAAGCAAGAAAGCAGGCAAGAAAGGCAAACAAAACAAATCTGTATGTGTTTGTTTGAAACTCTCTTCCTGCATTTAGAGGCTATGTGTTTGTTTGTGTGTGCTGAGCTGAGGTCACTGGGCAGCAGAGGAACAAGGCTAGGGTTTGGTACAACTGTGTTGACATTTTCTATTTAGGAAATGTCTGCTGGATCTCAATCCCAGTGGATCCCATTTTCCCCAGAAAGCACCAATTTCTAACACTTTTGTTTCTTCAGGCTCCTACATCTTGTAACCTAGGACAGAACTCAAGGATAAAGCCTATTCTACACTAACAAAGTCCAGTGAATCTGTCCACAAAGTGTCCCCAACAACTTTGGTATGGGGGGTGGTGGTGGTGGGAAATGTATGGCTGCCTGGGGCAGGAGTCCACATAATCTATCTGGACTGGATCTTGATTCCTTTCCTTTCCCTTAATTTCACCAGTGTAGACCTCTGCCTAGAGACAGGGAAGTCTGAGAGAAGATCCAGAAGTCCCTGCTCTGGGAGCTCCTTAAGAGCTGTGGTTGGTTATGATCTTCCAGTTGTTGGGGATATTTTTTAGGGCACAGAGACCCCTGACTTTTGCAGCTGGAGAGGGGATTAAACACAAGCGTGTGCACACCCTCTTCCTCCTCCCGCGGCATACAAAGAGGAGGAAAGGTTGGAATACACGAAGGATCAATCCTCAGCCCTGTCATCAGGGAGGCAGCCTGCAGATCTCCAGCTAATTTACAATGAGGTCCTGGACCAGGATCCTGGTTCTAAAGACTTTAACTGGAGTTCAGGAACACCTCCCCATGGGGGTGGGGGAGAAGATCCAGAGATTCTACTGCATCCCAAGGATGTTCCCAACTCCCAAACATTAAGAATATCCTCATTAGAACCTGTTTCCCACTGGCAGTCCTCCATCAAAGCTTCAACTCGAATTAAACAGGGGACACTTCAGAGCGGGTCTGGATCTGTAAATGTAGCTTTCAGAATCAAAGGCTCTGGAGTCCGAATGCCGAAGCTGAACCTCTTCCCTCACTTGCTAAGTGATGTTGGGAAAGCAATTTAACCTCTCTGAACCTGGCTCTCATCTGGGAACCATGATAACAGTACTCCGCTCTTAGGGTTGTTAGGAGGAGCCAGTGAAGGAGGCAGGAGGAGGGAATGGCTAGATCAAGATTTATCTGGTCTGTAGTAGAACTGGAGGCCTGTCCATACTGGGTCCTCAGCCAGCAGGTTGCAGCATGCAGGCTGGCAGCAGCTTCTCTCAGCCAGATGGTGAGAATGTAATAAAATAAATATATATTGTTGGGCTATTCCAGAAACAGCAATGTGTGGTGTAGGAAAGCTTCCTGTGGGTGGATGTCTGCTTTTCACTCCTAGGCCAGTCCTCAGACTGTGGGTTCCAGTCTGAGCCCTGCCCCTTTCTTGCTGGGTGACTCTGTGTAAGTGTCTTCCCCTCTCTGCACCTGGAGTGGGCAGTGCTGGAAATGACTTCTACCTGCAGGGTAATTGTGCGAGTGAAATAAACGAGTAGGTGCGTGGCACGTGGTAGTGGGATTGAGAGATACAGTATCACAGCACGTGGTAACAAACACATAAGCACAGCCTAACACAATATACACATCCTAATGGAAGGTAAACGTGGTATAATATCCGATATTACGATGTGTTATATTGTATTATAATTCTGGGCACACGTGAGCGTGCTGGGAGAGACAGACTGCGTTAGCCAGGACGTGCTTCTCCATTTTAGTGCCCGTGGGGGACGCAAGGTCTTACCGACTGGGGTTTCGAAGAGCGAGTGAGAGCTTGGAAAAACGCAACATCTTGCTACCGGCAGCGCTGCTCAGGGCCCACTGCTCCCGTCCTGGGAAGATTCTTGCAGGTACCCGGGCACTGGGAAACCCTGATAGGGTCCGGGCGCTCTGTGGCGGCAGCTAGGAGCCCACATGGCACCGAGGAAATCGGGCGTCTGGGGCAATTCCCGACTGAGCGCGGCACAGCGCTGTGCAAACTGATGCAACAACCTGAACGCGCCGTACCTCACGGAGCATGAAGCTTGGAGGAGGCAAAACAGAGAACCCAGAACACCTACTCACCCTTCTGCCCTCTGCTTTCCGTGCGGTGCAGGGAGCAGGCGGTTTCTGCAGAGACAAGACACGGTTGGAAGCAAAGCACATTTTGCTTTTCCCCGCTGCTTCCCGGGATTTAGCCAATGCCGCAGTTGCGCGCTGACCAACGATTCTTTGGAGCCCTTTCTTCTAAAGGCAGCGACACATCTACAGAATTGTTTTCAGCGGTGGAATCACTGACACACACACCAAATCACCTGTACCCGGAACAATTTGCCCGCAGAATTAAACGCACATAGAAGTACTTGAGAATTGCAAATCGTCGGCTCGTGGGCATGGAATTATCTGCACATAGATAATCGTTTGCATATGTTGTTTGCATATGTCGTTTGCATATGTTGTTTGCCACGGATAATTTAGGCGTAATTATCTGTAGACAGAAACGACTTTGTGCACACACATTATTTGCAGGCGCGTTAGCGCGCACACACTTCATTATATACACGAAAATTAAGGGCATACCCGCGGCTATGCGCTCCGGCACAGCCCGTGGTCCCCACCCGCAGGCGCAGACCTAAGGGTGTAAAGATGAGCACTGGGCGTCTTATGTTTCGGGGAAAGTTCTGGAGTTGAAAGGAGAAGACTCTGGAGTCCGCGTTCTCTCTTTGTTGTTGGGGTTTGGGATGTTTGTTCTTGTTTTTTGTTTTTGTTTTTTGACAGAGGTTGGATGCCATCAGTTTTCCTGCTAGGAAAGACAGCGGGGACAAAGGCCAGAGAGTCACCCTGCTAGGAATCGAGGTCGGGGAGCAGTCCTTCTAGGGTTAAGGGCAGTGCCGTGGGAACAATGAGTACAGAGATGGTGGCGCAGCCTCCTCGCCTCCCCCAGGCCGGAGAAGAGCCAGGTGGGGCCTGGAGGGACCCGCGGCCTGAGCTCAGAGGACCGGGGGAGCTGTGTTTATTTTCTAGTTATTCTTGGCCGCCTTCCACGCGATTATTTGTAGTAGCTTAAGGAAGTTCAGGGAGAGCTGGGGCCTTAGGGGGTGGGGTGGGGGTTCCTCTGCCAGACCCCATGGATTTTATGGCATCGGAGCTCCAAGGGCAAATTACAGGCGGAATCAAAATGTGTAAATTCCAGTATAATATATAATAATATAATTATATATAAAATATATAATATAATTTAATGTGTAAATTATAGGTTAGTATCGTAAAGAATCCTAAGGCTGGCCGCTCAAGAAAGGCGAGTTGTGGGTTTCCAAACTGACTCCCAGCCGGGCGCGCGCCAATGCGCCATGGGCGTCTGCGGGCTCCGTCCCCAGGCTTGGGCAGCCGGGGGGCTAAGAGGGAGAGCTGAGACGCAGGCCCAGAGTTCTGTCCCAGAGCGGATGGCCTCACCAGCAGGAAAGAAAGGGGGCCAGGTTGGGCACCCTGGCTTGGGGGATGCCAAAAGACCGACAACCTGGAGCTGGGAACATGAGAATTGGGAATGCTGCTTTTTCTCCCCGGGCCCCGCCGCTGTGGCGGCCTTTTAGCTCGGGCTTGCTAATTGAAAATGCCTTTATACGCCTAGCCAAGAGCTAAAGCTAGTTTAAGAGGTTAGGATGCATGTGCTGCCACAGAAGTGCGTCGCAGAGGTTCCTTGGAAAGAATTTCAGAAGCCTGACAGTCCAGAAAGCTCTCTTGACTTCATTTTTCATTATTTAGCATTTTCTGGGTCCCATTTGTTTTCTTCTTTTCCCTCCATAGAATTTCTTGTTACGTCCTCTTTTCCCCTTTTTCCTTTTTTTCTTTCCTTGGTTTCCTTTTCCTTCTTCCCTCCTCTGCCTTTACTCCCTCCCTCTATCCCTCCCTCACAACTTTCTTCCTAATATCCTTTCTTTTTTCTTGTCTTCTTCCCCCTTTTCTCCTTGCCTCATCCTTTCTCATTTCATGCCCAAGTTTCTGGTTGTTCTCCCCACATTTGCCATATTTCAAAGTCCCTCCTTTCTGGTGTCTTTTTTTTTTTTTTTTTTTTTCCTCTTTGTTCATTCTGTTTTGCAATCCCCCATCTATTTCCTCCTTTTCTTTCTTTTCTTTTCTTTTTTTCTTCTCTTTCTTTTCTCATTCTATGATTAATTCTTCGTGTCTTGGCCCAGAATGGTGCAATTGAACTTAAACGTCCTTGATTATGGCAAATTTAACTAAAAACAGGTCACACTGGCCTGGAGAGAATTAGAAAGTGGAGGAGAACACTTTGATAGCAGCATCAAGAAGTCCTGCCTTCAGTTAGCACTAGCCTCTCCAGGGCTGGGTACATTGGAAAGGTGAGGGGGCTGAAAGATTAGTAAGAACTCAAACTTTCCATGGCCAATGAGATTGTCCATTTGGAAGGGGTGAACTGTCCAGTTATCAGCAGGACACCAGTGCGTTATCATGCATGTGAGCATACCAGGGTCTGTGCATATCAGCTGCCCATTTGATTTCCATCTTTGTTCTGGGAGCGCCCGAGAAAATCTTGCTAAGAGTTAGCATGAATTTCAAGAAGACAAATAAACTACCCAAGATAAAAATCCTTTTGAGACCACCAGCTCCTTTCCTGGATGACAGATTTCTACTTTTCCTCCCTGGGAGCCCAGGTCTCCCCTTCTCAACAGCTGTTCATCCATTGTTATATTTATTGGGTAAATATAAACCCATAAATACACATGAATGAAAAGCTTCGTGTTCCATAATATGCTGTTCAGAGCCAACAACATTCATCTTCCAACCATTTCACTTCTTTGGTTTGACTAAGAGTGTAGGAATTCTATACTTCTGCTCCTTTTCCCAAGTGATGAGAACATTAACATCTGACCACTCTGCCCCCAGGAGTAGCCTCCACCCCTATCCACCTTTCCAAAGCTTCCTTATTAATCAGAGGTCACTTCCTTCCAGGCCTTAAGCTCAGCCTGCAATTCAGACCAGACAGGGAGAAAATGTTGACATACCTGAGCCAGAGGCAATACCAGGGCGATCCTGTCCTCATGAAGGGAAGGGAAGAGGCTTCCTAGGGAACCATGCTGGGGACCTGTGCTTCTAGAGACCGGAGAAACAGGCGCTCCTGTGTGGAGATCAAGGGAGTGCCTTCAGGAAAGAAATCCTGGCTCCATCACAGTTCATTTTCACAAGCGCATGCCCTTTAAGTCTGGCTTTCTGGAATGACCCAAGCAGCAAGCTGCTGAGTCCTTCTCCTAGACATTGATTGCCTGGCTCTTTTAAAGCTTAGTAAGGTTGGTGTAGATGAAAAATGTTAAATTAGCATATCGTGTTGTTGAGGATGTGAGTAATAAGCACTCAAACACAGGCACTTACAACTCCTATGGGGGGTGGCAATTTGGTGTGCCATAAAAATGATAACAGCACAACCTTTTGACACGGCAATTTTTTTCCTAGGTGTTTGTCCTACAGATGTGGTCATGCATTTGCATATGTATGAGGATGTTCAATGCAGCACTGCTCTAATAGCCAAAGTTTGAAAATGACTTGGTGGTCATGAATGGGGAACTGGTTAAACTGATTATAGTAAAAGGAGCAGTGACATATTATGCAACTATAGAACAGATCGAGGGCTTTCTGTATGTACAAATATGAAAGCATCTCTAGGATAGAAGCAAAGGACAATGAAACTAAAAGCAACAGGCAGAATGGTTTGTATAGCATGCAACCGTGTGTGTGTGTGTGTGTGTGTGTGTGTGTGTGTGTGTAGTGACTCCCCAGAGGGGCATAAAAGACACTGCCATCCTGTCACCATGGTTACCTCCAGGCAGAGCCAACTAAATTATTAAAGAAGAAGAAGAAGGAAACTCTGCTTTTCACTGTGTATTGTTTTATACTTTTTCAGTTTTTTTTATTTTTGCATTTCACATGTCCTACTTATGCTATACGTAATTTTTAAAGGAATTGAAAAAATAATAGAAAATGGTTGCTGTCCTCATGGTCTTTTCTTTTTCTCTGCAGCCTTCTTATTGCTTTCTCTCATTCTCCTCTCCCTTTCAGAATAATATTCACCACCTGATGAACACTCACCCCATGCAGAAGTTGTGGCAACTGCTTGAAAATACCTCATTTCATTCTCACATCAGCTCTGCAAGAGAGGCATTCTTAGTCCTATTTTACAGGTGTGTAAACTGAGGCTCTTAGTGACAAATCTCCTGCCCAAACTCACATACCTGATAAGATGCTTTCCAGCCCAGATAATCTGTTTCTGAAAGCAAATGATTACAATCTAACTGACCCCTACTTCCATATCCTCTTTCTTTCCTCCATTTATTCTCCCAAGTCTTCTAGCCATTTCCCCATCCCTTAATTTCCACGCCATCTTCCACCACTCACAATTGAATAAATGAAAATAAAATGCTGGAAGGAGAACAGCTAAGTCCACACCAAAGCAGACCAACTGGTTCTAAGGCAAATTCAAAGACAATTTGCTGAACTACATGGTGGCAGACAGCATGGAAAGGTAGACTTGATGGAGACAGAAATCAGTCAGTCCCTCGGCTGTTCATAGGAAACCCACCCATGGACTCATAAGTCCTGTTTCTTTCTCTAGCAGTTCCCATAAATCCTAGCAGGTCTTCATTCTTGGAGCCAGCACTAAGCCCTGAAAGGTAATGGGGTGTGAGAATTTGGCTTTGGAAAAATTCTCGGTTAAGATCCGGATGTGGGGCCAAGATTCCTGCGGGGAGCCCTTAAACATAGGAGCTGGGGCTGTTAACCAAGTTTCCTCTTATCTGAGGATTGGGCTTCTGCAGGTGAGGCCTCCAAACTTCAAATGCATTCCTCTGCTACCACAGCGAGGCCCCAGAAAGATACCAGGAATCGTATTTTTTGGCATATGGAACTAACTTGTGGCCAAGTCAGCATATAGCTCTGGAACACTTAGGATGTCCAAGGCACTGTACAGTCAAGGTATCAAAATGTATGTCAGTTTCATATATACTTGCATATTATAAAAATTAAATTCAAATTATTACAAAAATCAAATTTGAATTTTATTTTTTAGAAGTTATACAGTGAAAATACATTTCTGTCTCAGTTCCTTTCTCCAGTTCTCTAGTTTGCTTTTCTGAGGCCATTCCAACTGTGACCTCTTCCTTGTATATTTTCTGGATATAATCTAAGCATGATTGATTTTTTTCTTATTTGAATCATTACCTTTTAGACCCAACATATAGCCATGGCGTAGTGTGTAAGAGCCCAGATGCCTGGATCCACATGCTGGTCCATGACTTTTTAGGTCTACATACTTGGCCTGGTTCCTCAAGTGCTGTGCTTTGGTTTTCTCATCTGAAAAAGGGGATGATACCAACACCCGCCTGAAAGGTTTCCTCTGCGGATTAAATGTGACAAAGCAATGTAAAGCATCTAGAGTTGTGCCTGGCACAAACACTTCTTTATTTATGAGAGGAGCTAAGATAATTAGTGCTTTATTATCTTAATACATAGTTGTGTTCTATTCTCTGTGTGTCACTGTGCATTCTGCCCCATCAAATTTCTTCCTGATGCAGCGTAGGTGACAGTATCTTAGACCAAAACTAGAAAAATAAGTGAGGAATTAAGATTTTACCATCAGTGAAAGTATCTTATAACTTCCAGTGTCTAAAAAGGGGAAGGATGTTAAAATTTTCCAATACTGGTTTCTTCCAAATAGAAAGATGTTGTATTCGGTGGTTCTGTACAAAATAGAACTAGCATTACTGTTACTATGTTACTACTCTGGGGCGGGGGGTGTGTGTATATGCATACACCTGTATATGTGTGTTACATAGGCAGTTGAGGCAAGTGCCTGAACCCAGAACCTGGCCACATTGTATATGAATAGACCTCAATAAGAAAGGAAATTTGCATTAAACTTGAAAATGTTTGTGGTCATATTAAAAAGTAGGGTGGCATTTACAAATGGAAGGTTATGCACAAACTATATCAACTTTTAAAATGAATTTGTCTGGATAAAACTTTATTCCCTTTTAGAAGTGTGTTCACTTATTTTCTTAAGTTGAATCCTCACTTTGTGTAAAATACTGGGGGGCGGGGGGGTTCTAGAAGATGATATTTCCCCTGCATCTTTTTCTGGTCCCCTTGGTGATAGAGTGGTCTCTGATGCTCAGGATGTGGGTGTAGGTTTCTGTACTTTATGGTACAATGACAAATGCTGGGCTCTTCCCTGTAGATGGATTTTGAAAATGACTTCACAGTTCTTTGCAAAGATCATTGCACAGTTGGATACTAAATGATGCGTTTTTTTGGCGGGGGAGGGTTGTTATTCGCAAGTACAATCTACCCCTTCTCCCTGCCAGGAATGAAGCCAAAAAAACAGAAGGATAGCAAGATCTCAAATCTGTTGAGTGTGAGCTTCTCATAGCAACATAAACATAAACTTTGTGGGTTTTTTTCTTTATACTTAAAAAGCTGTTTAAATACAGAAAAGTACATAGATTAATATGTCAAATACCTATGTACTCACACCTAGAAGAAACACATATTAACAAGTGGTCATATTCACTTCAAATCTTTTTTTTTTTTAAATAACAGAAGCAAAATACTATAAAGTTGAAGTGCTTTTTCCTTTTATAAACTTGTCCTCCTTTCTCTTCCTCTTCTTAGAGAAACCACTGTCCTAATTTTGGCAAATTATTTGCAGTCTAATTTCTTATACTTTCATAAAATACACAGTTGTCCGTTAGCAATTAAAAATTTTGGTTTGTGTTTTTTAATTTGCATAAATCTTATATATACAGGTCTATAATTTGCTTTTTTATTTAATGTTATATTTCTGAGTTTGATACATATTTTTAGATAATATAGTTGTAAATATTAATATTATATTATATAAATATATTTCATTTATTTTAATTGCAACATAGTAACCTATGATTGAATAATAATTGTAGCTAATTGTAGCTAATAATCTTGCGTAATACTTCCTACGTGCCAAGCACTGTTCTAACCATTTTATGTAATGAACTCACCTAATCCTCACCCCTGTGAAATAGTTGCTATTGCTATCCTCATTTTCCAGATAAGAAACATACTGTTAAGTAAGTAGCCCAAGGTCACTTTCTCAGCTGGTGGATTTTTAGAGTTTTTTATAACCATTACAGACGACACAGCGAACATCTTTGTGTCCGCTTCTTCATATATGCCATTTATTTTTATACGTGAAAGAGTTTCTTTTGAGTACAATTGCTGGGACTTTGAGTATGCACACCGCTAACTTTGCTAAATATTTTTAATGTCAACATCTGCGTGTGTGGTTTGGGGCAGCCTTCACTTTACTGAGCCTCAGTTTCTTTCTTTGTAAAATGGGAACATGAGGGCTAGCTCATAAAGGTTGAGGTAGAGATTTAAAAAGCTGTATGTGGTAAACCAGCAATAATGAGTAGCTATTATACATCCTCATAAGAATATACTGTTGCATTACACTGTGATCGTGCTGACCAGACTCTAATTAAGGATAAGTATTTCAAAGTTCAAAAATGATTGTTAGGACTGAATTGGACAGTTCTTCTTAGTTGTTGTCTCATTTTTATAGGCTTGAAAATAAGCAAAAGGAATTTCTGATAAAATTTTATGTCAAACCATACCAAACAACCCAGAGGAGGGAAAATGAAGCCAAGAGTTAAACTACACAGCTGAACCATTCTGGACTAATTGATGACTGTGGAGCCTGGGTAGGTCCCTTGGACTTTCTGGGTGTCTTGTTCTCCAGGTCTTAAGGAAAAACAATGATACTTTCTTGCCTTGCAAGATAAAGTTGTTATAAAGAAGCAGATGAAAGAACTAGGTGAATCTTTTTTTTTTTGAATTATGGAAAATAAAAGATCTGAAGTAGATTTAAAGATATTATTTTCTGACTGGATACCAGAAAGTATTTTACTATTGCATACATACTCAAAACATTTCAGAAAATTTTATCTTAACTTTTGAAATTAGTTTGTCTTAGAAGAGGAAAGGAACATACCATATTGGTGTGTTCATGGAATTTTTCTCATTGCTGTGCCAACTTCAGGTTCATGAAAATATTAAGGCTTTGTTTTCCTACATAAACTGATTTAGGTAGTAGAAAGATGGGAGACAGGAAAATACACAGATGCAACTCAATCAAACAGTTGTTTTGCAAGCAATTGGTTACTTGATGGGATTTGATTAATTGTTTTCAAAAATAACTTGCCTGAACAAATTTGGTATCTTTCCTTTGTCTATCTGCCACCACTGCCAAGATATTAAAACCCAAACTAGCTGTGTTTAAAATTTCTTTAATCAGTTATCAGCTAAATTCAGCATCTTTTATGTCAAAAATAGCTCACTGGTAGCTTGGATGAAGCCAACTGGCTCTTCTTCAAACTGGCTTGTCTGAGGCTGGGGCCACAGGAAATGCTCTGGTCCTGTTCCTAGCTGAGACCCCATTGATGTCAGCTGGAGTTGGGCCATTTTCATTTGCTAATAAAGCCCCAGCATCCATGGTGAATAACTGATGAAAGATGCTGGCTGCTGTTGGTGGCAGGGAAAGAATGCAGCACCAGGGGGAAGGGAAGAAATTAGAAGGAAAACTTAACCAGTGGTTGAAACCTGTTCTTCCAGCCAAGTCTTAATGGTGTAATGGCTGGCTTATTTTTCCAAAGGCTAGGGGTATGGGAATAAAAGGGCTGGAGACAGAGAAAGACAGAAACACAAACACACAAACACACGTATACACACACATACACAGAGAGAGAGAGAGAGAGAGAGAGAGAGAGAGAAGGCAAGGTGCATGATGAAATAGATGTTTTAAAATTGTTTAAATCAGCTAGGAGAAGAATAGGCACTACGCAAAGACAAAGACAGTTTATTTTCTCTCGTGGGAAGGCATCAGCACAGTTTCAGTTGTATGTGGGGTAGTTGTGTCATGTTAGGCAGAAGTACGACTTCATGATCGTCTTCAGTTAGAGGTTAAATACTGTTGAAAGAGATGAGTCTGGGTGTTAAGCTGACAAAAGGCAAACTGATGACTTTGTAATGTGGTTGTATGAATTTGTATATTACAGAAATCACTGTTTTTTGAATTTGGTTACTGTTAAATTCACTTAATGACTTTTGCCATATTCAAGCACCGTCTATTCTATTTTCTCTTTTATTTACTTCTCTAAAGCTAAATGTCTACTTCGGCTTCATCTGAAGCCATTATGGGTTTGTTGGGTTCATCTTTTTAAATAGCATACATTACAATAAAGAGATACGTATTAACATTTCTTCTGAAGTTCATCTGGTCACAAACTTAAAATCATCTTGTGGATGGCCAAGGGTGTGGGACACTTTAGGATGATGGTTAAGAGCGTAGGGTTTGGTGTCAGTCAGACTTAAGTTTCAGCACTAATATTTAGCAGCTGTATAACTACATTCAAGTTACTTAACCCTTTTGAGCCTCAGCTTACCCACCAGTAAAATGGGGATGATACTGCCATCTTCATGGAGTTGTTGTGAGCATTCAATAAGATCAGGTATGTAAAGTGTTTGTGCCTGGCACCTAAGATATTGGATGCATTGTGTCCCACCAAAATTCATGTTCTCAAGTTCTGATCCCTAGTACCTCAGAATGTGGCTGTAATTAGAGGCAATGCCTTTAAAGAGATAATGAAAATAAAATGAGGTCATTCAGGTGAGTCCTCATCCATATGACTGGTGTCCTTTTAGGAAGAGGAGATCAGCACACAAAAATGCAGACAGAGGCAAGATAATGTAAAGACAGGGGAAAGGCAGCCATCTGCACACCAAGGAAGGAGACCCCAGTACTTAATCGACCCCACCAACACCTTGCTCTGGAGACTTCCAGCCCCCAGAATCATGAGAAAATACATTTCTATTGTTTAATCCACCCAGTCTGTGTTATTTACTTATGGCAGTCCTAGCAAACTAATGCCATGCATGTGGAGTGTATATCCAGAGAGGCTCTTGTTTACACCCTTGGGGGTTAGCCATATGCAGACATGGGCTCAGACTCTACTTAGATCCCAGTTTCGGATGATGGCACAGACCACAAAAATTAATAGTGGATCCTCCATTGAAGCAGGGCCTCCTTATTGCCTTCTTGGCAAATGCACAGCAATGTTGTCATGTAAGAAATGTGGTTATTATGTGGGAAGAGTGACTAATCCCCAAGGATTCTGACCCAGTTTAATTTTTAGGTAAGAATTCTAGGATTCTGTGAAACTCAGTCATTTTTTTTGGTTAAAAACACTTCTAATCTAGAAGCTTTGTATTTTACCAAATGAAATTTAAGCCTGCAATTTCATTTTAGATGGAAAGGAAATATGTCTTTGAAATAAAGTTGTATATTTACATGCTTTTACAACTCAAAGGCAATTTTGATTTTAATATCGAACTCTTTCACATTTTGGCACATCGTAAGAACAAATGCTTCAGGACATTTGTTTTATTCTCTTTATTCTTTTCCAAATTTATTTATTTATTTATTTATTTTTTGTTTTGTTTTTGAGACAGAGTCACGCTGTGTCACCCAGGTTGGAGTGCAGTGGCACCATTCTGGCTCACTGCAACTGCCATCTCCCAAGTTCAAACGATTCTCCTGCCTCAGCCTCCCGAGTAGCTAGGATTACAGGTGCCTGCTACCATGTCCAGCTAATTTTTGTATTTTTAGTAGAGACGGGGTTTCACCATGTTGGCCAGGGTGGTCTCGAACTCCTGACCTCAGGAGATCCACCTGCCTCGACCTCCCAAAGTGCTGTGGGATTACAGGCACGAGCCACCATGCCTGGCCTTATTTTATTTTTAAACTTTTTTATTTTTTTAATTTTTTCCCCAAGTTTTTATTTTAGATTCAGGAGGTACCTGTGCAGGTTTGCAATATGGGTAAATTGCATGCTGCTGGGGTTTGGGGTACAAATGATTTCCTCAGCCAGGTAGTAGTATTGTCCCCACCAGGCAGTTTTTCAATCCTCACTCTCCTCTGGCCCTCCACCCTCAAGTAAACCCTGGTGTCTATTGTTCCCCTTTTTGTTTCCATATGTACTCAATTCAACTTTTATTTTAGATTCAGGGAGTACATATGTAAGCTTCTTACCTTGGTATATTGCACGAGGCTAAGGTTTGGGGTACTGATGGTTCTGTCACTTGTGTACTGAGCAATGAATTCTGCAGAGCTTCTGACCCAGATTCATGCTTCAAGATCAGTTAATGGGCAGGGCATGGAGGCTCATGCGTGTAATCCCAGCACTTTAGGAGGCTGAGGCAGGCAGATGAGGAGGTCAGGAAATCGAGACCATCCTGGCTCACACGGTGAAACCCCATCTCTATAAAAATACAAAAAATTAGCCGGGCATGGTGGCGGGCGCCTGTAGTCCCAGCTACTCAGGAGGCTGAGGCAGGAGAATGGCGTGAACCCAGGAGGTGGAGGTTGCAGTGAGCCGAGATTGTGTCACTGCACTCCAGCCTGGGCGACACAGTGAGACTCCGTCTCAAAAAAAAAAAAAAAAAAAAAAAAATCCAGTTAATGTTTTCCGATGTTTCAAATGGCTTATCAGGCTTGAGAAAACGTTCACCTCAGAATTTCTCTCAGTTTCTCTCTCTTGGAAATCGTCATTAACCTTCCCACCTCACTACCTCATACCCCTTCACACCTTTCATCCAACTACCAATTAGATTATTTATAAGGTTTTGTGAATTTCAAAAACATTTTGTAGTTATTGTTATATACCCATCTCTATATACTTTATTCCCAATGAGCTATGCATGCAGTTGGCATGGTAGGGCATGTGGTGTTACTTACCATTTTTCACATAAAGTGATGCTTGATGGTTTAATCACTATGAAAACAGTGGTTCATAGGCTCATGAAGGAGTGATAACGTGGGCTGCCTCCTAAAGGATGATAATTTGGATAGATAGAAAAAAGAGGACCAGGTGTGGTGGCTCACACCTATAATTCAAGCACTTTGGGAGACTGAGGCAGGCGAATCACTTGAGGTCAGGAGTCTAAGACCAGCCTGGCCAACAAAACCTCTCTAATAAAAATACAAAAGTTAGCCAAGCGTGGTGGTGCATGCCTGTAATCCCAGCTATTTGGGAGGCTGAAGTAGAAGAATCACTTGAACCTGGGAGGCAAAGTTTGCAGTGAGCTGAGATTGCACCACTGCACTCCAGCCTGGGCAACATAGTGAGATTCTGTCTGAAAAAAAGAAAAAGAGAAAAAGAGGAGAGACTATTTGAAGCAATGAGGAGACATTGAGCAAAATCAGATGGTACTGTGTTGGTTGAGTATCCCTTATCATAAATACGTGGGGCCAGCAGTGTTTTGGATTTCAGATTTTTTCAAATTTTGGAATATATGCAAATACCTAATGAGATATCTTAGGAAAGGGACCCAAGTCTGAACATGAAATTCATTTGTTTCATGTACACCTTGTACACATAGCCTGGAGGTAATTTTATACAATACTTTAAAATAATTTTGTGCATGAAACAAAGTTTTGACTGTGTTGACTGTGACCCGTCACATGAGGACAGGCGTGGAATTTTCCACTTGTGGCATCATGCTGGCACTCAAAAAGTTCTGGATTTTGGAGCCCTTTGGAATTTAGATTTTCCAGTTAGAGGCATTACCAGTATTACAATGATTTGCTCATATATTCATCTCCTTATTGGAGCATTGTGAGACCTTTAAGACGAGTGGGTCTCATTCATCTTTTTACACCTGTTGCCTAACATAGTGCCTGCAATGTGGTGCTCATCTATTACATCACAATAATCA
The DNA here is from genome assembly GCF_047675955.1 of Chlorocebus sabaeus. Taxonomy (NCBI): domain Eukaryota; kingdom Metazoa; phylum Chordata; class Mammalia; order Primates; family Cercopithecidae; genus Chlorocebus; species Chlorocebus sabaeus. The sequence continues at coordinate 111,582,992 of NC_132914.1, read as the reverse complement.
GCAGGACTCATGGATTCTCAGCTGACTTCACTCAACTCATAGAAACAAAACTCACACTGGCTTATGCAAAAATAAAATTGTAAAGGGGAGAAATTATTGGCTTATGAAATGTGGAAGCTTATGGACATGTCAGCTTCAGGTATATTTAGATCAAAGGACCCCAGCAATGTCTCTTCGTCTTTTGGTTCTGCTTTTTTCTCCATTTAATTCCTCACCAGACAAAATCATTCCAGATAGTAGTCTCTCTTTTTCTCTCTCACTATGTAAATAATTATTAATGAACCATCTAAGCAAGTTAGAACATTGTGCCTCTTTAAATACAACACAAAGCATTTGCTAAAAACAAGGACGTTATCTTACATAATCACAGCACAATAACCAAAATCAGAAAATTCAATGCTATTATCAAATCCACAGTTTACATTTCATTTCCATCAATTGTCCCAATAATGGCTTTTGTGGCTACGCCACTCCCACCAATCCAGAATCATGCATTATATTTACTTGACAAGGTTGTTCTATAATTTGGAAGTGTTTCTCTGTTTTTCTTTGTCTTTCTTGATCCTGACGTGTTTGAAGAGTACAAACCAGTTGTTTTGGAAAACATCCCTCTATTTGAGTTTGTGTAATGTTTCTGCATGCATTTTTGCAGGTGTAACATTTAATCCTTTGGAAGGCGACAGCTTTTTCACTAGACACTTAATATGAGATTGCTCTAAGCCTTTGCCTTCCATGAACTCCACTGAAGTGGTCTTTGGAAAAAGTCTATTCAGCTTCCTGTGTCTACTAGCTCATAGTTTTGTGAGGTTTATTGGCCAAGACTTTGTGGGTGCTGGGTTTTCAAGGCCATGTGACTCTTCAGACCTACCTTCAAACCACAATCTTTGTGTGTCTCCATCAGTCTTCTTTCTTGGGGTCACTTTTTCAAGATTTGTTCAGGAAGGTTGGCTTCTTGCAAACACATAAAGGTCCCTGGTTTCCTTCATCTCAACACGCACATGAAAACCATTTCCACTGCCCCATATTCTAACTGGTCTGAATTTATTTCATGCCCTCTAATTCGTTCCAGTAACCCAGCTTTTACTCACAAGCTGCACTTATTTACACTAATTGTGGTTGGAGTTCTGGAGCAATTCTTTATTAAATCAAATTACTTTTATTATGAGCCTCAAATGTTCTCATCTGTAAAGAGGATACAAGAAGAGTTCCTATTTTGAAGCTTGTTGTGAGGACTAAATTTGAATTAAAATTAAGTCGAACATTTAGTACAATCCCTGATACAGGACCAGTACTCAAATCATTTTCTGTATCTCGAGCTACGTATTTATATAAACCTATATGTATCTCTATCTGTTTCTCAATAGGGGTAAATTCTACCCTTTCCATTGCAAAGATCTTTATGTATGGTTCTTTCCAGAATGACACTTGAGAGAAAGCATGATGCAGTTGATATCCAGTTGTGTAGGCCTCTTATGCATTGGTGATTGGTATGATACTAGAATATGAGCTTCTTGAGGGGAGAAAGATTTGTCTGTTTTGGTGGCTGTTGTAACTTCAGCACCAGGACTAGTTTTTGAGCAGGTAGTAGACAGTCAATGTTTATTTAAATTACAAGCCCCTACTTGGTAACCCTGGAGGTTGATTTTAGAATTAGGTAAGGCTGGAGCATTCAGTTAATTCCAAGTATAGCTCAAATCTACTTCTGATAAATTTCTTTCAGCTGGTCCAGAGAAACAGGGTGGGAAAGATGCTCTCAGCGGTAGACCAGTGGCACATTAACTAAGTTCTCATATTTGAGCTGAAAAGTGAGTGTTAAGAGAATAGCAGTGAACTAAACCTTGGCAAATTCTGTTCCATGGGCTCCTTGATCTGACTTGTCACTTATGATGGTAGTTATACGTGGCGTCAGGTTATTGTGTGTCTCTGGTGTGGCAGACTTTTTGCAAATGTAACCCCCAATCTTTGTAATATCCTTACGTGTTGGGTGTTCACGGCTTCACTTTTTCAGATACAGTCAGGAAGGCTGAGAAACAACCTAATTGGAGTTGGCTTTTTCCCTCTTAAAAGGCTGAAAGACTTTTCGGGGGGGGTTAAATTTTCTTAGTTCTACACATTGGGCATATGGAAAGAGAATAGCAATTCTATTAGATTTGGTAACCTTCTGTTTGGGATACATTACATGTTTTACATAAGAATCTATTTAATCCTCTCAACAATTCTAAAAGGTAGGTAGTACTGTGGCCATTTTACAGAAGAGAAAACTGAGGGTCAGACAGTTTTAATAACTTACCTGTGATCACCCATATCTCCCTGTCTATGCTTGAAACCATGACAAAAAAATACCCTGCACAGGGGGATCTATCTACAAAGCTTGATTCAATATGTGCTTTTGGACTGGGGATCCCTTCCCTACCACCTACACTCCCCCAAAGTCCCAAAAGACCAAGAGGAATTAGGTTGTTTTTACATCATACCAGAGCTCACTGAAAGCTTCACCATTCCTTTTTCTCCATGTTGATGAAATGAGACATTAGACAGTGGATGGGCCAGGACGTGTTGCAATACTGGATTCTAAACAAATATTCACTGAATGCTTGAGCAGTCATGTGAATGAATCCTTCCAGGCAACTTTGCCCAGGGCTACTGAGATGTGGAAACCGAGCTGCAGCTGGGATGAGTGACCACCAGCTCCACCCTGCAACCACTCAGCTCCAGAGATGATAATGACTTTCAACCAGAATGTAGACACAAAGATGAAAGGCCCTCTTTCAATGTCAACGCTTTAGCCAGTCACTTTGGCTTTAGGGCCATCCTTTGAACTCCTTTCATAATCCAGCAGAAGAGAAACTATAGGTCAGCTCTGAGTAAGACTGTCTTTCATTATTGCTTAATAACCCTCCAGAGGTCTCTTGGTATATTGTACCCCTGTACTGTTTGATTTCCTTTGTAGGGGTATGGAAGGGGAAATCAGGTTTTGACATAAATAAATGGAGACTGACAGTCCTGGGAGAAGAGGATGTTGTCCCCAGGATCCATGTGGTCTGCACCAATATCTTCTTTGTTTGGAATGTATGTTGTTTCTGGTAAATTTCTGAGCTCTCATAGCAGATGAGTCAAAGTACATTCATTCATTGTTTCTTCGCGTACATGGAGGCATGGCTACTTTATGAGCTTTGGGGGTTGGGGGAAAACTGGACCAGGACAGCCTACAGCTGCATTGCCATAAAATGGTGCCTGAGCTACCTCCAGGTGTTTAAACCCACATCCTTGCTATTGGACTTTGACCTGCTGAAGACATTTTACAATCTCAACTTCTTTCACTGACACTTTGTAGATGCTTCCTTGGGAATGCATTATGAGCTTGTAGATTCTTCCTTGGGAATACATTATGAACTGAGGTCTCATAGCTTCCTCTTTTCAAAAACCATGTCCCACCATGTCCCAGAGACTTGAGTTATCCACAGCAGAAATTTGGGGTGATTTGTCTTGCTCACTAGGTCTCGGCTCCGAGGTTGTACACTGTAGTATATATGTACTTACCTATTCTTTAAAATTGAAATTTAAACAAGTATCAAGGGAAAAAATGAGGGAAAAACTAGGAACATTTATTGAGTCCTCACTCTGTGCCAGGCACAGTACCTGACATATATTGTTATCATTTATCTACTTTTCTAACTGATTACGTGAGTCCTGTAATTTTCCTGATTTCAGACATAGAGAAACTGAGGTTCAGAAAGCTTGTTAATCTACAAAAACTACACAGTATGTAATTGTCAATGCTGGGACTTGAGCCCAGATTATTGGATACTATAGATAAGTTTATTAACATCCATGTAAACATGGAAAATATCAGACACACACACATACACACACACATGCTCATTTTTAGTTACAAGTTAAATATCAGATACTAATCTAGGTCAATAATTGCACCAAATTAATTACAATAGCTTACATTTATGGATTACTTTCCTGGTACTTTTTATTTATTATCTCCTCAAACCCTCAAAACAATACTGAGGGGACATAGTTATTATCCTCTTTTTACAGATGAAAATTACTAAACCTTAGGGATGTCACATCACTTGCCTGTTTGGGCAAGCTCTCCCCTCCTGGTAACAAGATGGTGGCCAGTATCACTAAGCTTTCCATCCTTCATATTCTAAGGCCAGTAGAGAGGCCTTCTCTTCCCAGTATTTCTGGCAGATATCCCACAATAACCTCTAATTAGATAGAATTTAAACACATGCCTACAGTTGAACCAATCATTACATCTGGAGGATAGAATATGCTAATTGGCCATCTACTGGGTAATGAGGGCTAGGAAGGGAAACTCAGGATGCTGTCACCAAAGAAGGAAATGGATGCTGTCCACTATTGCATGACTTGTGCTACAGAAAAACCCGCCATAGGTTTCAGAAGGGGCTTCCACTCACTTGGCCTCACTAAACCCAGGTCTGTGTGATTTAGATGAACCGGGAAATTGCTTCCGTGTAAACCTAGCCTTATTGGAATTCTTGTCAGCTCCAGTTTCCATAATTTTGAAGCCAGAAGCACCACTCTATTTCTGATGCTTTAAATAGCCAACCCTTGACATTAAAGTAAGGCTGAATGTTTGCAACTGGAACCTCAAAATTTCTTTCCTTGCCAAAAACTCGAATGTGGAGCCAGTCAGGGCTAGATATAGCTCAAGGCTCTATTGGTTAGCCATATTGCTGCAATAATGCTACATAACAAATTACTACAACCACCAGTGGCTGACAACAATAAACATTTATTTTTGCTTATGAATCTATGGGTTAGCTGGACAGGTCTGCCAGATGGAGTTTGCTTAGGTATTTGTGGTCAGCTTCAGTTAACAAGGTGTCTTTGTTGATCTTAGCTGGACTTTCTTACTTATCTAGGGCCTTGGCTGAGACAACTGGGCAGACTCGGCCATGTGTCTCATCCTCCGGGAGGATAGCCCAGAATTGCTCACATAAAGAAATCAGAGAGATGAGAGTGTAGAAACATACAAGGGGTTGAGTTTGCTACTATCCCATTGCTGAAAGCGAGTCACAGAGGCCAAGTCTAGAGTCAGCATGGGTAGAAGGTAGCATGGAAAATGGGGTCACTAGATGCAATCAATCTTCCATAGGCTCCAAATGGATTCTTCTTTAAAATTGTTAATTTTTGTGGGTACATCGTAGGTGTATATATTCATGAGGTACATGAGATATTTTGATACAGCCATGCAATGCCTAATAATCGCATCAGGGCAAATGGGATATCCATTTCCACAAGCATTTATTCTTTGAGTTATAAATAATCCAATTATACTCTTTTAGTTATCTTAAAATATACCATTGAATTATTCTTGACTATAGTCACCCAGTTGTGCTATCAAAGGCTAGATCTTATTCCATCTTACTCCTTTTTTCTAACTATTTTTTGTACCCATGAACCATGCCCACCCCCCTACTCACCATACCACCACCACTACCCTTCTCAGCCTCTGATAACCATCATTCTATTCTCTATCTCTGTCAGTTCGATCGTTTTAATTTTTAGCTCCCACAAAGAAGTGAGAGCATGTGAAGTTTGTCTTTCTGTGCCCGGCTTATTTCATTTAACATAATGACCTCCAGCATGGGTGGATCCATGTTGTTGCAAATGACAGGATCTCCTTCTTTTTTACAGCTGAATAGTACTCCATTATGTATATGTACCACATTTTCTTTATCCATTCATCTCTTGATGGACATTTAGGTTGCTTCCAAATCTTAGCTATTGTAAACAGTGCTGCAACAAACATGGGAGTGCAAATATCTCTTTGATATACTGTTTTCCTTTCTTTTGGGGATCCAAATGTATTCCTTTAGTTTCCTGATAGGAGGTAATCAGACAGTGAGAATTATGCCACAACTAGCACAAAAACTGAACACATTCACTCCTTGTCCCTGACTCTGGCCACATCAATACCAAATGCCAGGAATAGAAAGCCAGAGGCCCCTGTCCTCCTGTTTGACCATTCACTTAATGAGTGCTTCTTGATGCTCTGGGAGCTGGGAGACAACAATCACAGAGTTCCTGCCCCCAAAGAGCTGTGTCCTATGGGAAGACAGGCCTGGAAGTCAACGGTTACAACTCAGGCTCTTAAGTGCCGAGCAGAGATGGGGGTGCACGGCCACAGAAGCCCAGAGAGGCCATTGCTCCATAATTATGAATTTGCAGAACAGCCATGTTTCCTACCCCTGCCCCCGATGGGGGCCAGGGATCTCCAGACCCATCAGACCAGGCTATGAGCATTTCTTCCCTCCTCCTTCTGTCCTCACCCTGCCTCCTGTTTCTTAGAAACCTTGCTCAGAGGAGGCTTAGCTTCTCCTTCCAGATACTGATCAGTTGGTATTAATGTTTTCCAGGAGATCAATTACACATACGGCTGCTGAATCCTTCTCCTGCCTCCTTTCCCTACTGTGGACTGGGACTCAGGTGAAGCCTGCCTCTGCTTATCTCGAGAGGACTGGCATTCTTCAGCACATTGCACTCAAGACCTACTCTAAACCTGTGCCAGATGTTTTACATATACAGTCATATGTCCCTTGACAACAGGGATATGTTGTGAGAAATGCATTGCTAGGCAATTTGGTTCAAGTGTGAACTCCTACATGGTACAGCCTACTACATACCTAGGCTGTATGGTATAGCCTATTGCTACTGGGCTACCAACCTGAACAGCATGCTTCTGTACCAAATACTATAAACAATTGTAACACAGTGGTATTTGTTCATCTAAACATAGAAAAAGTACAGTAAAATTACAGCATTATAATCTTATGAGACCACTGTTGTATATGTAGTCCATCATTGACCTAAATGTCTTTATATGGCATATGACTGTTCTATGTTATATTATTTTTCCTCTCAACAACAACCTGAAGCTGATATTCTCATGAAACCCATTATGCAGATTGAGAAATTGAGGTTGAGAAAGGTGAAGAGACTTATGTTCCCTAGTTTGTAAGTCCTAGTTCTTCTAGTTCATACAATTAGGAAGTGACAGAGCCAGGATTTGGACACATGGCAATGCCTAAGGCTTGACCACAATATCCGGCTTCCTCTCTAAGCAACATCCACTCCATTTGTCTGCTCTCTCTTCAATTCCTAGTCACAATTTGGGTTTAGGTCTGCTCAAGCTACCATACAAACAAATTCTTCTACATGAGCCCAAGAGAGGGAAGTGGAGAGACTAGAGTTTAGAAAAACTGGTTTGAGAAGAGCCCAGCCAATGCTCCTTTTAAGTTGGCTTTTTCTCGCTTCCCTAAATCTCCTTTTCTGCCAGGAATCCAGTTCTTCTCCCTGCTCCTGGGAGCCTCCACCCAGGGAAAACAGGAGGTCAGAGTGTGGGCAACAGGCCAGCAAAATCAGCTAGAAACAGCTCTTTCTTTTCAGCCAGTGACGGGTCCACACCCTGGATGCATAAATCCTTTATTTTATTTTTATTATTATTACAGCTCAGGGTCTAGCATGGGCCATAAACGGATTTAAGAGGCTGCTAGAGTATAGAATTTAATATAGTTAGCATCATTAAATAGTGGCACAGCAAACCCACTTGGGGAAGTCTGGACCCCACTATCCCTCTCCCCATCTCTTCTCACCTCCCTCCTGATTCCTCAAATTCTCCTGGCAAACACTGCATAGGGGCAGCCCCTCTCTCACAGCGGCAAAGGGCGGGGAAATTAAACAGAGAGGCAAGAGGGCCAAGGAGGGTGGCCTGAGTCACGTTTCCCTGGTGTCTGTAGCCCTGGTGGAGAGGGCATTGGGCAAATGATCAATTAGGGACACTGGGAGATGGGACAGAGCTTTCTAGATAAGCATGGGTTTTATCAGCCTATAAAAAATACCACTTTCACTTATCTACTGGCTCCTTCTCCAGGCTCCTGGGAAGAGATGGAAAGGTAGGCAAAAGAAAGGCCCAGGGGACAGGGGAAGGGTAATCAGTGATGGGGGCCACTTGGGGCAGAAGGAGAGGAACTTTCTCAGGGAAGCGAGGCTCAGAAAGCCAAAAAACATGCTGCTGGGGAGGGGGGTATTTCCCCCTGCAAACTGATCGCCATTCAGAATTATCTTCTTATTTTTATTGCCCAGTGGGAGGAGCGCTCCCTGGTCCTATACACTTTATTGATTCTTTATGCCGATGGTCCCTGACTTACAATGGTTCGATTTACAATTTTCCAACTTCAGAATGGGTTTATCCAGGTATTAAGTGCACTTTTGACTTAACAATATTTTCATCGTACGATGAGCTTATTGGAACGTGACCCCATCTTAAGTCGAGGAGCATCTGTATGTTTTGCATATGTCTCCCTGGGTTCAAGTCCATCTGTTATGACACCATCATATATTTTGTTTAACACAGGTTTAACTAGTGTCAATTACAGGAAGGGCATAATCCTGGATACTTGGGATGCGGTGTTGAATGAGACAGCTGTGACCTCTGTTTTTAGCAGCTTAGAGTCTGAGGTGGAAACGTAATAACTAAGCACATAACAAAAATGACAGCAATACAGGTTGCTTATTAGACACCAAGTGTTTTCTAAAAGCTTTACCTCTAGAAATTCACTTAATCCTCACAAAAGCCCTAACAGAGGGGAGTACTGCTTTACAGATAAGAAACTAATACATAAGCAAAATAACTTTTTAAAAAATCATTAATTTTTTTAAGTTCCGGGGTACATGTGAAGAATGTGCAGGTTTGTTACATAAGGTAAATGTGTGCCATGGTGGTTTGCTGTACCTATCAACCCATCACTTAGGTATTAAGCCCTGTATGCATTAGCTCTTTTCTCTAATGCTCTCTCCCACCCCTGACCCTCCCCTGACAGGCCCCAGTATGTATTATTTCCCTCCCTGTGTCCATGTGTTCTAATTGTACAGCTCCCACTTATAAGTGAGAACACGCAGTGTTTGGTTTCGTGTTTCTGCGTTAGTTTGCTAAGGATAATAAAATAGCTTCTGATAGTGGTCAGTGCTGTGAAATAAATAAAACAGAGTGATGAGATGGAGAGAGGGAATTTCAGTGGCCACTGGTCAGGGCTGGCCTCACGGAGGGGTTGGCCACAGAGGAGGAAGTTGTGAAGGGAGCTGGGAGTAGAGGGAATGGCATGTGCAAAGGCCTTGGGGTAGGTGTAAAGGCTGGTACAAATGAGGATCAGAGAAGGATCTGGGTGGAATAGAGATGCAGAAAGGGGGGCAGGATGAGGTAGGAGGGCAGGCAGGGGCCAGCTCCTGCAAGGCCTTAATGATACGGGAAAGAGTTTGGGTTTTATTCTAAGACTTTTTGTTTGTTCGTTTTGAGACAGGGTCTCACTCTGTTACCCAGGCTTAAGTGCAGTGGTGCAATCATAGTTCCCTGCAGCCTTGAGCTCCTGGCCTCAAGTAACCTTCCCACCTTGGTCTCCCAAAGTGTTGAGATCTCAGGCATGAGCCATGGTGCCTGACCTTTGGAGGGTTGTGAACAGGATCAGGACATGAGCTGATGCTTCATTTTTACTCAGTATCAGGTAGCTCAGGCATCCTTGGGGGCTAGATGGGACCACTGGATGGAAGGATAGTGATGGCAGTGGTGGTGCTGTGAGGAGTGGGGTTATTGAGGTCCAGGAATCTCCCAGAGGTCACTGTAGTGTGGTTTGCACTGGAGGCAGAAGAAAAGGGTCCCACTCTCAGCTTGCTTCGAACTCCTGGAGAATTTTAGCAATTCCCTTCACTCTCTGTACCTCTAGGTCTCAGTTTCCTCATATATAAAATTAAAGAGTTGGACTAGTTATTGCTAAGGGACTATTCAGGTCCCACCCTGAGTAGTTATAGCCCACGCAATGGGGCTGTGTCGAAACCCTGGGACCTGAAGGGGTGGGCTGAGGACTGAGGATACGGCTGGAGATAGGCTTTTCTTTTGCCTGCTCCAAACCCACATGTCTTTTTTCCTCCTGAATTGGTGGTTTCTAGTCTGAGTGGGACCTGTGGAATCAAGGGGTTCTCTCCAGGCTAACCTTACCATGCCAATGGGGAACAATCTCTAATCGTGACCACACAATTCCTTCCGCCTGACTGGGCAGGGGCAGCCTGCCTCCAAGTGTACCCGTGTGTGTGGCCACATAAGAGGATACATGAGGGTCTGAGGCTGATGTGTGGGGGACCCTGGGATGACGCAGTGACCGTGTGAATCCTGAGTGAATGGATCTGAATGTGACAGTGAGGGTATGTGTGGATCCAAGTGTATGCCTGGGCTAATGTCTCTGACTCAGGGGGAAGACCTGTAACTGTGAGTGTGGCTGGTTTGGGACTGAGTGTGTGAGAGTGTGTGTGACCGCACCGTGCACACAGCTGTGAGTGCATGTGAGCCACTCCATGTATGAGCAATTTAATGTGTATGTATGCATGGCCTTGGTTGCGATGTGTGTGCCTGACACTGAAGGGGGACTTATACTGGGGGTGGGGGGCAGTGTGTGGTTGTGTGTGAGGGTGGACAACAGGGAGTGTAAGTGTGACTGTGAGTGTGTGTGTGACTGAACTGATGTGCATTTATGCACAGCTGTGAGCCTGTGGGTGGTTGTGAGTGACCAGGATTGTGTGTCTGAATTGGTGTGTATCTGTGGGTGTGTGCCTTTGTGTGAGGATGCCTGTGAGAGTATGTGTATGTGGCCAAAGAGGTGTATGTTTGTGGGTGTGTGCCTATTGTGTGAGGCTGAGCGTGCGAGTATACACGTGTGTTTGTGCATATCAAAGATTCAGTGTGTGTCTGTGATGTGTTGTTGAATGTGACCATGAAAGTGGCAGTGGGTTTGTGATCAGGCCGTGTGTGTATATGGGTGTGTGCATGTGTGGCTGTGTGTGACTTTGAATACTGGAATGTGCACATGACTGTGTCTATGCATGTGTGAATTCATATATTAATATATACATGTATTTGTGTATATATATAGTATATATGTCTATATGAATGTGTGATGAATATGGTGGCAGCTATGTGACAAAATTGCTGAACCTAGACACGTGGTGGGTGGCTGCCTGGCATGCTTGTGTGTGTGAGATAGAAATGCTGCACCTGTATATAAAGTGGGTGACTGTGCATGGCTGTGTGTGCTATAAGTGACTCCCAAGTGGCCGGGTCTGTGGCATCTCACTGCTTGACCCCTTGGGAACAGAGGGCTGAGGCGGTGGTGTCAGTGAGGGGCTGGGCCACCCTGAACAGGTGAACCAGCTTTCTCCCAGCCCCGTGGTGTCACAGGTGGCGGAGGCCAGAGCATTGCTGCTGCTTTCAGCGCGTGGCTGGTGACTGGCAGAGGGATCGGCTCAGCAACCCCGATCTTTACCTAGCTCAGGAAAGATATGCTGCAAGCAGCTGTCTCTAATCATGCCAGCCCTGGAGCTGTCACCCTAGCATCTATAGAGCAGCAGAAGCAAACCCTCCCTGGAGTTCACCAGGTCTGCGAACCCTTGGGGACAAGGTCAAAGGCTGCTTTGGGCAAAGGACTTGTGGGCAGCCAGACTGGTTCATCTGAACTCCTGGAATCAACTTCCAAGAAGTACACATAATCAGGGTTTAGAGTCAACTCCCCTGTCCTTCTGGGACTGGGGAAGGCCCAAGTCGTGTGCAGGGGGAGCATGTGCACAGCTGTGGTACACGTGCTCTGCATGTCAGTAGGTGGGTTGTGCCTGTATATCGCCTACTCACGCCTTTCACTCCACCTACAGAGGAAGTAACGGTGCCTCTAGTACTGCAAAGGGATGCATTTCTGCCCCGTGATCATGCCCAGCATGGATCTTGCACCTGATATTTCCAACCTGCCAAGGGTGTGGGGGCTTCCCCCGAACGCTCAGGGACGGGGACAGAGTTACACTGACAACACTGTCCTCTCCAATTCCCAGGCACCTTTTTCCCAGTTCCCAGGAAGTGGCTGTGGAATTTGCTTCCAAATATAGACTCGGGTGGCCCAGGCTGCTGCAGACAGCTCCTTTGGCCTCCCAGGCTGAATGGCAGAACAGTGATTGCCTTCCAGGAGGCCCAGGCCCACAGGCCTTGCTTGGAGCTGCCGGTAAAAATAATAATCATAAAAGTGGCCAATAAAAGAGGGGGGGCACTGAGCATTAAGTTATGAGCCCAGAAAACCATCTGACCCGAGGTGATGTTTGGGCGGTGGCTGCCCCACCCTCTAAACACACACACACACACACACACACACACTCACACACACTGCCTTCCACAATGACACACAGGCTCACACAAACTCCCACCACACACATGCACAAGACCCCACGTTCCACATGCTCACAGGTGTTTTCACATAAGGAAGTCCACAGAAAAAGTACATAGGTAACTATTTTCGAAATACCCCCTCTCAAGGCAGCACATGTAACGACACAGACACACACAACACCACAACATCACAGAGACACATACAGCTCCCCCTCAAATGACACAGTCCTATAGAAAGACTCCAGGACAATGCCATATTCAGCCACGCAGAAAGCAGACACACAAGCCCACCTCTCCAGCCGGGCAGCCTGGACCCTCTGGTTTTGTTAGAAGATGGAGATGGGGAGCATGGGCAGGAATGCTATAGGACTGGCCCTTGTCTTTAAAATTCAGTCTCCTGGGTCCTGGGCACTCATCAAGACTCACCCATGGGGACCAGGAACCAGGACACGGGGCTCTTGTGGGAGCCGTTGCTAGTGAACAGGGCAGGCTGAGAAATCTGGGAGGAACCCCAAACGTTGAGCCTGGTGTCTGCTAGAATAGGGGTGGCCTGGGCTGGGGGGTAGCCGAGGATCCTGGAGATGAGGCAGGATCACCTGAGGGTGCCTCGGAGGGGATGTTTTCTGCGTGGAGGAGGAAAGACTCAGGCACTAGAGGAATGACTCCGAAGCAGGGAGGACACAGGCGAAGGAGGGTGGAGGGAACCCAAGGGAGGGAAGTGAGAGAGTGGGGATCCCTTGCACCTCCCTTTGAGGTGCTACTGGAGGGGTTTGGATCTCAGAGTCCCCCACCTTCTAAAGAAGTCATTTTCTTCCTAACTTGCAAGTGTGGCAGCCAGCGCTGCGCCCAGAGCACACAGGCGGTGGAAAGAGCCTGAAACACCGGGAAGCGAAGGGAGCGCCTGGGGAGGCTGCAGGAGCGGTGCCAGCGGCAGGTCCCTCCGGGTCCCGAGTCTGGAGCCCCTGTGAGGTCTGGGACTTTCTTGTTACCACTGGGGCCTTGAGGCGGCAGGACTCCTCCGGCCCCAGGGAGAGCCGCAGAGCAAAGATAGGAGAAGGGCTGCGCCTGGCGCGTGCTGTCCCTGGCCGGAGAACGCAGTGCCTGGGAGGGGAAGGCCTGGAACAGGGAGGCCGGGTGGCCGCGTCGAGCTGCGAACCCCACACTTCACCGGGGCGTCCTCCGCAGACTGAGCCCAACAGCCGCTTGAGCACTCCGGTGCGCAGCCTCCACATATACTCGGGAACTGCTGGGAATCCCTTAAACGCCCTACCTGAAGGCGCGGGAGAATAGGGAAAGGGAAGGAGCATTTCCAGAAGGGGCTGTGTGACTTCAAGCAAGTCCTCACCCTTTCAGAGCCTAATTATTTGTTTTTAAAAAAAAAAAAAAAAATGGAGCCGGGCACATCTCTCCCCGGCTCCATCCCACCCACCCATCTTCCTCCCTCAAAGCCAGGAGACAGTGTGTACTGGCCTTGAGGCTGTGATGAATGTGGGCCAGGACTTGGGAATAGAACAGTGAGGTTTGGAAAGGAGAACATCAGCATCTTTCCGTCCTCCCTTCCATCTTGCTTAATGCCAGTGAATCCGGGCTGTTTGCCCCCAGGCTCTCTTCTGGGGCCTCTGCTTCCTCAGTGGGAGTGGGGAGAAAAGACGGAGACATCAGAAATGATTTGAGCCTTCACTCCATGACAGAAGGAGCAATTCCACAGCTCCCCCCCGCCCCCCGTTTTCAACTAAATGTGCTTTTCGATGCTGAAAAAGTGCCCTTTGCACTCCCCCAATCCAACAGACCACTCCCTGTTCCCGTTCCTGCCTTGACAGAGGAACCCTTCCTTCTGATGGGTTAGAATCCCACCAGAGTGGGGTGGTGGCCAGACCGCCAGAAACCTCTTCTGTAAGGTTGAAGAGAATTGATCCCCCTTCTTATAGAGCGATTCAGAGCTAACTGTGTGAGCAAAACCAGGTTACAATGGCTCTTTCCTGGCCTGCCATAAATGTTAGCTATTATTGCACCTCAAATGCTAACAGATTTGTGAGCCTAAAATACCCACATTGCTCTCTTGGTGGCTGTGTAGACACAAGCAGGACTCTTCTGAAAATATTAATGCAAAATGCTGGGAGGGAAGGAAACACGAGGCCCTCGGTTAGAAATGAGAACCTCTGTAGGCTGCCTGGGCTCTCAGAAGGGAAAGGAATGGGTGGAGGCACTACAGAGCCAGCCAGCGGCTTTGAGGGACATTAGATGTCCCGTCGGAAATAGGGGGAGAGGAGTTAAATTTTGTCTTTCCTGAGTAGTCGGGAGAAAGATGGGGTTGGCAGCAGAATGGAACAAAGCTGAGAGAGGACCCAGAGGAGGAGTTGCTCCCATCCCACCGCCAAAGACCTCCGAGGCCTGGACGCCTTCTCTCTGTCACCCTTTCTCTCCTGGTTGCCTGCATTGCTCCCAGACCCTGCAGGCTCAGTGCCTCCGAGCTGGGCACAAGAAAATCAGCCTGTATTATCCACTGTCCACCCCAAAATGAAAAGAGCCACTTCCCCCGCCCTGATACACATTCAAGAAGAAAGCAGTGCAATCAGAAATATTATTTTAATGTTATTTCAATTACATCCACAATAGAAATTTTTTTCTAAAAAGAAAAGAATAATGTATTCTTTTCACTCCATTAGCCTTTTGCAGACATTAATGCCACAATTTCTAATGCTTAGGCTTTTCTCCTTCCATTTAGGAGAAATGGCCCCAGGCAAATAAAAAGGTTGCCTGGACTGATGTGGGGGGCCTCCTATGCAGATAGGTGCAGTTAACAGATGTGAAGAGATTAAGTGACACCTAAAGTCCTGGGTTCCTGGCTGAGATGTTTGGGCCACGGGTTTCGATTAAGATACACCATAGGCTCTACATGATCGGCTCTGGGGTAAGCATTCTGAATACAAAGACGGGGATTTTGCTCAAGACCTGAACCCACCTGGTACTAAACCTCAATTTTCTCTCCTGTTTAAAAAAGGGGGCAGTTTAAAAAATCCCTGCTCTGTTGAACCCACTAAGGAGGCTCCAGAAAGTCAAGAACGGTGGGCAGAAACGCTTTTCAGGCCTCAGACTGTGCAGCCAATTGTGCGAATGTCCTCGGGGTACCCCATTGTTGAGAGCATTCGGTGGGGCTTCCAGGTTGCCATGGTGACCAGGAAATTCAGGGTCCTTGCGGAAATAATTATCAGGAACTTTTCCACTGGCGACTTCGGTCAGTTGTTCGCCACAGAGAGCCTCTGTCAGTTGTGTCACCCCAGCATGTTTTGGGTGTGATTTGGGAGAGGGAGCAAGGTGTCTGGGGTCCCTGTTTCTGGACCCTTCTGTGAGGATGTCACCAAAGGCCAGAAACCCAGCACCAGGGAGCCATAGGAGACTAGCTGGAGAGGAAGAAAAATTAGAGGTCTCGACCAAGCAATTGTTTCAGTGACAGATCCTTCCAGATTGGGGTTTGGCCTCCCTCATCACCCACACCCCCACCCACCTCCCTTCACCTCCTCAAGGTCATTACTAGAGTTTTCACTCACAGTTCCAGGCGGGGTGGCCGCCTCCACTCCCTCCCATGTATACCAGAGCTCTGTAGCTGAGACCTGTCGTGTCTTCTCTCAAGAAAATCTCTCCCCGAAAGAGAGGCATGAAGGATGTAGAGATTAACTGTCCTGATTAAACTGGCGATTTCAGAATCAACACAACAGCATTTCAGGTTCTCTCGACCCAGCTAGGCCCAAGTCCGAAAGCCTGATCAGACCTTAGGAATTTTGTAAATCAATGACCTGGATGATTTAATGGTCATTGCTTGAATATTGCCTGAATTGTTGGGTTGATTTGGAGGATATCAGGATGAGTTTTCGTAAAGAGAGTCATTATTATTACAATTGCTATCTCCTTTGTTTTCTTTGCCGCTACAAATTCTGGATTTCTGCAGCATAGACTTGGAGACAGACCCACACCCATTCTCCTTAAATAAAGCACTTTATGAAACATCAGATCGAATTCTCTCCGGTGGGGATGCCTTGCTCTGTGAGGCCTGGCTGGCTGGAAAGAGGCCCGCAGGCAGCCAGAACTGGAGTTGAAGTTTCATCTCTGGTTTTAACTCTGGCCCTTTGAGCGAGCTTAACACGTGTGGATTTAATTTCCCTTTCTTTCTTGCTTCCTTTTCTTTCCCCCCACCCCCACCTTGTGAGGGAACAAGAAAAATAGTCTGCTCTGTCGACAGCGCGACACTGTTCCGTTTGCCAAAGAAAATTTGTCTTTCCTGAGTCCCAGAGAGCAATGGGCTCCCAGGTTTCCAAGGAGCCCTTCAATTGAGGTAGAAGGTGTCCAGACAGGCCCCCCACCTTCACCCGAGACCTGGACATATCAGTCCGAGTCTCTCTCTTACAGGGTTACAGACCTGGAATGCCGTCTGTTTCTTCCCCCTACCCCAAACATTTTGGGAGATCTATCAGTGGGTTTTGACCTGCAGGATGGTTGGAGTTCTCAGGCTCAGTGTGACCCTGGAGGGACTCCATGATCTCCCCGCTGGGACCCTCACCTTTCTAGGCTGGGCACTTCCCAAATTGGAGGAAATAAGACAGTGGCATCCTTGTGTCCAAGCACCACTCGCTTCCACCTTTCTGCTCTTTGAAGTGTGTACATTTTTAGCATTGGGATCCTTCTCAGCTGGGCCTCGAAATGATATCCCCTCTTCCAGTTCTCATTTCATTACCCTGAACAGGAAAAACAAAAAGCAAAAACAAAGCAAAACCCAACAGCGACAACAACAACAAAAAACTTGGGAGAGTAACGAGGACAATTATTATCTAAAGCACACGAAGCAACACTAACATGAATGAGGATAGTAGCAATAATAATTCTTGGTGGAAATATTGGAGGAGAGTATTGGATATTCAATAATCATAACAATAACAGCCAGTATTCTTCCCGCATACTTCCGGTCAGAAGTGGGGAAACCAGCAACCGAATAAAACATTGGGAAGAGACATACTGTGTTCCTGGAAAAAATATAACAGAGCCAGATTGAACTGGGTGAGAGGGAAAGTGACCCCCTTGAGAAACCAGGGAATGTCTCACCCTCAGACCAACCCTTTCTTTTGCAAATTGAGTTGGTCAAAGTTTACTTTTGTCATCATTTCTCTTGTTATAATTCTTATTCATTTTCCCAGCCCCGTCCACACTTCTATTTTTCACCACCCCACACCCCCAAGTTGCCACCGGGTCAGGTGGGGACATATCGGGAGAGAAATAGACGGTGATGCATTTTAAAGTGAGTTCTCTTTTGAGAGAAAAACAATGGGTAGTTTTGGATGTGTCTTTCTTAAAAACGGAAGGAGCAAGTGAAGAAAAAAATTATCAACAGCAATCGGCCCCTTTGGTTTGGGTTTTGACTTTTTAAAGAGGAACCTCTGCTGTCCTGTTGCAATATTAAAATCGGGGCAGTAATTTTGCAAAACGAGAAAAATAAACTTTGGGAGAAAACCCAGCTGGGAACAGGTTCGGGAAAGCGACAGTTCTCCGAAAGGAGGAAGGGAGGATGCGCGCTGTAGCCGGCTCCGGAGTTTACTGCCCAAACGATTAGGCAAAAGAACGAGGATTCTCAAACCTAGTTGCGATCTCTCGTCTCTCCTTTATTCTGTTCGTGGTGCGGGCTCCGGAGCGTCTGGGAGAGCCATTCTGTGAAGCTGGACTTGTAGAAACCTTTGAATGCCGGTCCAGGTGGCTGCAAGGCCCGCGGTCCGGGATGCCAGAGAAAGGAACCACACGGAAAAGTCGCTACGCTCGGAGTTTCGCCTTTCCCTTGCAGCCCCGGCGGGGCCTAGGCCTCGGTTTCCGGCCCGCCTCGGCTCAGAGGTCAAATAGGAACTTATCTCATCGAACTAGGGTTTGAGAGAAGGATTTCAAGTTGCGTTCTAGGCATCTGGGAGCAAACGCTGCACCGAACGAGCCTCGGATTTGGGAAAATATCGTTATTAACAACTTGGGAAACGAAAGCGAAGCTCGGGACAGCCACTGCAGCCTGGCCGAGAGAAAGGACGCGGGTTGTGCTCTCTGGAAGCAAAGGGGTCTGCAGCCCAGCTGGCCTGGGAGCTCGTGGCCAGCGCTGGAAGCTGCCCGCTCTCCCCACGGGCCTGACCTTGGCTCCCGCAGCAGCTCTGCCGGCCGACTGCCTCCCTGCACATTTTGCTGCCGTTCCAGTCCCGAGCGGAACGGGCCTGGAGCCAGGCCATGCTTTGGAAAGCCCTGGGGGGTAGGGACGCGCAAAACCCAGGATCGAGCCCCGAAGCTGGGGGCAAGCCCAGATTCAGACGTCCGGCTCCCTCAGGACCCCTTGACGGGGAACTTACCCTTCCGGAAGGCCCGACGCTCTCCGGCTCTGTGCTGGGCAGGCCTAGCTCTTCTCTCGGCGCCACCAGGGGCGTCTACGCGGTACGTTCTGCAACTGAATCTAGTGGACTTCCAGCGGTGCGCAAAAGTTTGCGCGCATCCACCGCTGGACTGCTTAGAAATTATGCTCATTGATCGGACTAAAAATAATAGTTGTCGTGATTACAAAACAAAATAGAGTGCCTCGTGCCTCGGCGGGCCCTGGTGCTATAATTATTCTCTACAGAAATCACCTGTCTCCACTCCCACCCCTACTCCACCACCCACTCGCACCCCGCCCCTGCCGGGCCACTGTGGGACGAATTGCATTCTTGGACCTTTCTCTCAGCAAGACACATTACGGAGAACTCCCTCTGTCTCGTGTCCCCTCCACGACAACCCAGTAATTATTTCTATGCAAGTCTGCAGGAGGACACTCAGTTATTGCATCCCAAGCCTAACCAGCTAGAGCGGCGCCTCGATATTCATTTGCCAAGCGCTCCTCCGCGGGCTTTTTGTTTTGTTTTGTTTTGTTTTGTTTGTTTGTTTTTTTATAATAAGGATCCCATGCCTTATGCAAGAGATCTCAGTCCCCCGGAACAACTCGATTTCCTTCCAATAGAGGTCTGAGGTGGACTCCCACCTCCCTTCGTGAAGAGTTCCCTCCTCTCCCCCTTCCTAAGAAAGTCGATCTTGGCTCTGTTTGTGTCTTAGGTTCATCACCCTCATTTCTCCGGAGAAAGCCGGGTTGGTTTATGTCTTTATTTATTCCCGGGGCCGAGACGTCCGGGACTTGTGGCTGCGCAGACCCGGCACTGATATGCGAAGACGGAGAGAAATTAACCTCCCGCCGCTGCCCCCCAGCCAAGCGTGACAGAGCGCGGGCCGGTTGCGTGACTCGTGACGTCTCCAAGTCCTATAGGTGCAGCGGCTGGTGAGATAGTCGCTATCGCCTGGTTGCCTCTTTATTTTATTGGGGTATACCTGGTAATAAACAGTAATATTTAATTTGTCGGAGACCACAAACCAACTTTGAGCTGGGAGGTACGTGCTCTTCTTGACAGACGTTGGAAGAAGACCTGGCCTAAAGAGGTCTCTTTTGGGGGTCCTTTTCGAAGTCTTCACCTGAGCCCTCCTCTTCAGCGAGGCGCACTCCTGGCTTTTGCGCTACAAAGAAGAGGTGGGATAGTTGGAGGTGAGTTTCGCCCTGGAGGACTAAGGGGGGAAATAGGTTTCTCTTTGCACTTGGCCCTCCTTGGCTTTTCACCCCGTCTTGATCTTGCTGAATCTTCCCTCGCTGTGCTGCTACTTTTCATGAACAAAATAAGAATGGTTTCGTGTGTCACCTGGCAAAAATGGATTCTCTCGAAAGGTTTGAAAATCCCTATTTTGCTTGGTGGCCGAGACCATCTGTGCTCAATGAACTAAGCAAATCTGGCTAGGCTATTACCTGGGAGAGTCCAGATTTTTCCTCTCTGGAGGGGCCTGAAGATTATTTATGGGAATCAATTTTATCCCCAAATCTCTGAGAACTTAAAGGGATTGGGGAGGTCTTTCTGGATTTCCCTTTCCCTCTACCGGAGATGTAGTGGTTCAGCCTCCTTCCCATACTATGTTTGTTTTTTGTGTCTTCAACCTAGCGTCGCCTTATTAGCAAGCCCAAAGGCCTCCAAGCTGACTTGGAGGGTGAGGGTGTTTTCACAAATAAATAAAACGCCTGGGCAAAGATCTGTTTGCAAACAAACCTGGAGGGTGGAGTGAGCACCATAGCAAAGGAGGGTTGGTTTCTCCCTGGTTGCCCCACATTTAGGGTTGGAGATTCTCCACTTTGGCATTTTGCAGCAGTGGCCTGGCCTGGGATTTTAGCATAGCAGCCACAGAGGGTTACACAACTGCTGATCTCGGGCATTTCTCCTCCCTCCATCCCTTTCTTCAGACCTTGACTTGCAGGCCCAAGTCTCTTATCAGAACCCTAGAAAAATCAGGATGATGGGGGTACAGGAGGTAAGGATGGGAAACAGAACAGGACTCCTGACATTTACTCCAAGCACCCATATTCGGTGTCCCAATCTGGGTCTGCTCAGACTGAGACCTACTGACTGTGTTTATGCTTTTATTGACCTCTTCAACTCACCCTAAAAAAAAAAAAAAAAATACATTTCAGAGAGGGGAAGGGCAAGGAGAGGAGACCAGTGGAGATGAAAACCCTCCCCAGTCTCCAGTGACTGTTTGATTATTTTAATAAAACTGGGCACTGCCTTGTGTACACCTGGAGCAGGGGAGGTCTGGTGGCCCCACTGGGTGGGGGTGGGGGCCCGCAGCGATTTCTTGGCATCTTTGATCTCGGCCCCCATCCCAATGCACCTTCACCCTGCCTTCACCCTAGAGTCGTTGAGAGTAGGGGTGATGAGTAGGGGGTGGAGGGGAGATGTCAGAAAGGCGAGCGCCGGCCAGGCGGGGTCAGGCAGCTCTCCTTCTCGAGGTCAGCGTTGGAGAGAATGTCTGCAAGGCTGCGGAGGCCCGGGGTGTGTTTGTGTGTGTGCGTCCAGACTCGGTTCTCTGCACCGCCAGCGTCATTGAGATTACTTCCCGGTTAGAAGCCGACCGAGTTTGGAATGATTTGTGCAGGAGTTTTTGCAGCCACCGCTTGCTCAGAGAAGCAGAGATGGATGGAGGTTGGGAAAGGGGTAGAGAGGAGGGAGTTATTGCAGGTCTGGGTTGTGAGTCGTTTGTGATTTGAGTGTTCGGGAGATCTAGTGGAAACGTTGTGGGGGGGAAGGGAGGACCGGAGGGTGGGAGGGAGAGAGAAGGGGGAGGGCGGCAGAGTGCAGTGGGATCTAGTTGGATAGGCGATTTCAGTACTTTGTGAGCATCGAGGCAACCCAACGTCACTGTGCTCAGCTGAGTTGGCTTGTATTTCAGAGAGAGAGAGAGAGAGAGAGAGATAGAGAGAGAGAGACTGACTCTTACCTCGAATTCGGGAACTTTAATCCTGAAAGCTGCGCCCAGAAAGGACTTCGACCATTCACTGGGCTCCCAACTTTCCCTCCCTGGGGGTGTAAGGGAGGAGCGGGGCACTGAGATTATATGGTTGCCGGTGCTCTTGGAGTCTATTTTGTGTTCTTTGGCGCTTGGCAACTTGGAAGTATTTAGCGAGAGCAAGCGCACAGCGGAGGAGGTGTGTGTTGGAGGGGGGCCGTCGCCGCGGAGGCTCCAGCGGTAGGTGCGCCCTAGTAAGCAGCAGTAGCCGCTATTCTGGGTACGCAGTAAACTCCGCATAAACCCCGGAGCCACCATGCCTGCACCCCCGCCTCGCCACCGGCTTCCCTGCTAGGAGCAGCAGAGGATGTTGTGAATGCACCGGCTTCACCGAGAGAGGTAACCGTCCCGGCAGATGGCCCAGGAGGCTCAGGAGGGAGCTAGTCGGCCGAGTCGGCTGGGGCGGCGGGAATGGCGGATTCAAGCCTGGCTTTGCATTCTGCAGAGCGCAGCTTGTAGAGATTTTGCGCGACTCGGAGCTCCGCGGAGAATGGAGTCCGGGAGGCCGCCGCGGCTGGCGGAGCGGCATTGAGATTTGCAGGAAGCACGGCCTGGTTCTGTCAAACCGCATCTTGTTCGTCTCCGCCAGCCTGGAGCTCCCCGGGACCCTGGCGAGGGCGCGGGGTAGGATTCTCCCCGCGGCCGGCAGTGAATGGGAGCGCGTGTGGGAGCACCAGCCCTGCTTTCTTTTGTTGTGAGTAGGCTGCGGAGCTCCAGTCGCCGCCTCCCTGAAGCCCCGAGGAAGAGGCGAAGAAAGCTGCTTGCGAGTCAGGCCTCAGAAGCTGTCCTTCTCCTCGGCCCCATTTCTAGATCTCTGGCCACTGCAGATCAGGGTGGGATCTGGTCCCTTGCTTAAGCAGCTGCTAAGGTTTTGGGGGACCATCGCTTGTGCCGGCCTCCGAAAGTCTTTCCGTTTTAGGGGGAATTCCTACTTGAGTATAGAGGAGATTGGAAGGAGATCAGAGAGCAGGAGACAGGCTCATTGGGCTTGAACAGCTCTGTGGCTGTTATTTTGTGTGTTCTAACCTCATACGCCTGCAAACCCTGGCCGTTCTGTTCATTGCGGGGACCCGGGCCGCAGATTCAATGCCTCCAGCCTAGGACTTATCCGATAATGACTTTGTCCTCGCCAATCCTGAGCCTGGGCCTGCAGTTTTAGCAAGCCAGGCCTGCAGTTTTAGCAAGCCAGGGTTTCAGAGAAACCCCCTTCAGCCTGGTCACTCCACAAAATGCCCGCCATCCCCGGCCCGGCTGCAGAGCGCTGGTGGCGGGCACCCAGTGACGAGCCTCCCTCAGAACCGCTGCACGGTGGCTTTCTTCATACAGTCTTCTGTTTGGCTACTTTTTATCTTTCAACGAATCTTACTTAAGGTTGGGGTAAAGAAAAGGACTTTTACTTTTAAAAGACTTTTAATGTTAGGCCTGTAACTGATAAAAGATGTATGTGAATTCTCTTTTGAACCTAGTCTCAATCTGCATAACGTTCCCCTCTCCTGTGTTTTTGTTTTTGTAAGAGGCGGGTTATTTCACACATATTTGCCTGCTGCAGGAAACTATTCCTCTTGTGAGGTTTAATAAAAAGAGTTCCGACGGCATCTTGTAATTTGGCGAAGAAAGAAATTCTCTAAAGGACACTGGGTTTTTGTTTTGTTTTGTTTTTGGTTCCTACCCAGTGGCTTCCAAAAATACCCACGCCTTATCTTTATTGGCTCTTCCAGAAGTCCAGACAAATTTGACGGGCAGCTTGCTTATCACGGAGAGCCTGCGCAGGGGAGATGCGGGCCTGCCTCCTCCGGGTCTGACGCGGGTCTTTTGCAAGAGGTTGTGCCTGGTCATAAAGTAATAGTAATAATACTAGGAATAATAGGAATAGTAATAATTCTAGGGCCTTCTGCAGTCTCCTTTAGCTGGGAACGGAGGTGCTGGTAGCTGGAAACTGGGGGCCAAACTGCTCCCTCCTGTCACTAGAACTGTGCTCTCCAACCTTTCTCTCGTTCTCTCTCTCCTCCCCACCCCCATCTTCCCCTGCTTCTTGTCCTCAGAGCAGAACCTTGCGCGGGCACAGGGCCCCGGGCGCACCATGGCCGACGCAGACGAGGGCTTTGGCCTGGCGCACACGCCTCTGGAGCCTGACGCAAAAGACCTGCCCTGCGATTCGAAACCCGAGAGCGCGCTCGGGGCCCCCAGCAAGTCTCCGTCGTCCCCACAGGCCGCCTTCACCCAGCAGGTAAGGAGACCTCGCGCTTCGGGTCCCTTTGCAGAGATCGAAGTCAGAGTCTGGCTTCCTTGCTCAGCTCCTCTTGCGGGGACAGAACAAAAACAAAAATAAAAAGCAAAACAAACCCACCTACTGTAATCATCCCCTTTCCTTTTTATTCCCACTCAGTTCCACCTTTCTCTGCCCTGTCTCCTCAAATACTAGAGTATTGTCTTTCACTTTATTGTGACGGTTATCTTTACAAAGGATTTTTGAAATCTACTTAAATTGTTCGACAAATCTCAATTATCCGGCTGTTTGGGGTCAGTTAACAATGGCCTAGATAATTCCTTTCCCGCTGCACTACTTGTAGAATCGGCCCTCAGCATCTTAATAAGGGCCAGGTCAGCGGCCGCTTCAGGCCGGCATGAGCGATGGCTTGACCCCTCTTCTGATCTCCCGTAGCCTTCGCCTCCTCCTGCCTCCTCCTGCCTCCTCCGCGCCGCCGCCTAGACCCGCGCGCCCCACCATTTGTCTTGCGGTCAGGGCCTGGCTGGCTGGCGCGCTATCACCGGCCGCTGGGAGCTCACAGGGCTCCGCCCGGAGGGCACCAGGAGCCTCGGGTTTGCCAGGCTACCAGCTGGGCCCGGGCAGAGGGAGGAGCCTCACCTTGCGCTCTGCGCCCCAAACCCGGGACGCACTGGGCGCTCAAGTAGGCCCCTCAGTAGATCCCAGTGATTTTTAAATAAGGTGTCACGGGGGTGTGAAACGGGGTGACGACCAGAAGAGACACTTGCACATAGCTAAAACCCTGCTTGGGATTTCGATGTCCTTCCTGGGTTTTCCCGGCTTCTTTCTTTGGCCTTTAAGTTTCAGGAAAACGTGTGTATATTTGTAGAGAAGCAGAGCGTGAACACAGTTTAGGAAACTTACAGATTTTTTTTTTCTTTTAAGGAAAAGCAAACCCACTTTTTAGACTGTTGCAAATTATTCCAAAATGAAGAGTGTGTGTGTGTGTGCGCGCACATATGTATATATGTGTATATATGTTTATACTTGCATCGGTTCTCTAAATGTAGTTTTAGCCGAAAGCCAAAATGTGAAATGGCATCAGGTCTGCCCTATAATCAAAATAGCTGGATGTGGATAGAGCTACTTGCAGGGAGAGCCTGGAGGGTTTGTTAATATAGATATTTAGGATTAATTTTCATTCTGGACTGTGAGACCATATGATAATATAAGCATTTTAAGTTTAAAAATTCATATATGTTCATTTTTGTACCCCCATGGCCGAGAATAAGCAAGTATTTGTATATCTGTATGTTTGGTGTGTGGGCATCTGAGCATCTACATAAGAATATTCTGAGTGGTTTTCTAGATTAGGTTTCTAGTTTTTCTAGGTTAGGTTTTTCGTTTGTTTGTTTTTGTTTTTGTTTTCATTTCCCTGTATCTCAGGTGAAGTGGATTGAAATTGGCTCTGGTTTTTCTTGGTTTGTTTGGTTGGTTTTTGCTTATTCTGGTCCTCCTCAGTGACATTCCAAAGCACCCTGATGGTGGGTGATCATTCCATAGCCTTGTGCTGGTGTCATTAGAAGGAGACAATACAGCACCGTGGGTTCAAGTGGTTGGTGCAAACCTCAGGGACTCAGCCTACATAGGGATCCCTGGGCAGAGGCTATTGGGTGCTCCAGATAATTCTGCAGTAGGCTGAGGCCACTTTTTACCCTCTGAGACCACAGGCTCCAGTGGGAAGGAGTCGTCGTCTCTGTGTTTTGGGGGAGTTTGGGGAAGGAATGCCCACTACCGCCAGGGCTTGTCAGTGTGACTTTTTTCTCCTTCTTGCAGGGCATGGAGGGAATCAAAGTGTTTCTCCATGAAAGAGAACTGTGGCTGAAATTCCACGAAGTGGGCACGGAAATGATCATAACCAAGGCTGGAAGGTGAGATGGTTAGTTGTGTAGGAGAGGGACGAGGAGAAATTGCGGGAGAGGTGAAGAAGAAAAGGTGGCTTGGAAGAGAAGAGGGAAGGAAAGGGGCAATAGGAGAGGGAACACAGAGAAAGAAGAAAATAGAGGAGGAGGCTGGGAGAGAGAGAGAGAAAGAGAGAAAGATAGATCCTGGTGAGAGAGGCCCAGGGAGATTCCTCCATTGATCTCTCCTGGGATGGAAGAAATACTCCAAAAGTTCAAGTCCGGAAACTGGGCATTTCTCCCACCTCACATATAAAAAGAATAAAGAGCTTGGGAGGCCGTGCTATCTGGATTCGTAATGAAGGAAAGAGAGAAGAGGGAAAGGAAAAAACAGAAAACAGAGACCCAAAGAAGACAGAGTCTAGAAGGTCTTTAGGTTTCAGGGGTCTTGGACTTTTTCTTTACTTCCACACTCATTCCCACCCTCCCTGACCATGGAGTGGTTCCAGGGTCCCACCCGACTGTCAAACTCTGAATCGTTGAATGTATTCGCTACCTCTTTCATTGTTTATAGAAAGCTGGCGAAGCCTTTGAAACTGAACCGGGGCTCGGCCGGGCTCTATATACAGACACCGATAAACACAGCAGCTTCGCCAAGACACTCGCCCCGGAGTTCCCCCTTAAAAGCTCGCAGAGTTTTAGCTAGAAATGCTAGACTTCTGGGGGAGAAGGAGGGAGAGTGGTGCAGCTCTATATGTCAGTGTGAGTGTGTGAGTGTGTGTGTGTACGCGCGCGCCCAGGTCTGGGGACGTCCTAGCCACATCCCTTTCCATGCTGGACTGGTCTTTCGCGTCCCGCAAAGCAAAAAGCCAGAGGATGTCCCGAGCAGGCGTGTGGAGCAGGCGACCGGTAGGCCCAAGCCACCGAGTGTGTGAAGGCGGAGGGTGGAGCCGCCTTTCCAGACGACCCCCCCGCCCCCTTTCTCCAGCCGAAGCCTCCCTCAATAAACTGACAACAGTGACATTTATTATTATTTAAAATTAAACAAAGTCTGCTCCCCGCTCGGCCCAAGCCCTGAGTGAACTAGGAGGCGCGTACTGTTTATATCAACGAACTGCAGTCCTCTTCCTAGTCCCCCAGGAAGGAAAGACACGGCCGAGTCCCTCTTTCCCCCAGCCGGAGTCGTGAGGGTTTAACTATAAAAGGCCTGCGAAGTCTTCTGCGCCTTCGCCTCCGGGCGCACTCGCTGGGGCTGATAAACACCGCGAGGCTTTGGCTGCAGGGCTCGGAGGGAGAGGCCTCCATTCGACCCTTCCCGTCATCGCTGAGTGAGCCCAGATCTGCCAACTTGTCTTTTCCCCCCAGGCCAGCCTTAAGAATCTTTGCTTTCTGGGACATGCTCTTTAGAAGGTGGAGGGAAATTTGGAGTGCGCCGGGGGGTAGAAAGGTAGCAGAGACGGCACAGTTCCGGGCCATCGGCTTGCTAACGACTCGATCTTAGTTCAGGCCTCAGCTTTTTCTGAAACCAAATCTGGAAGGGTCTGGAATTTCTTTGCTGAAGGCCACGGAATTTCGACTCTCCAAAGAAGAGTGTCAGGCCCCTTGGAGAAATTGTGGGGGCATTCAGGAATAAACTGCTAGAGACCAGTATCAGAGGTCATTAACCGAGCTATACTGGGAACCGCGGCTTAACCCCTCCTCCAGGGGCAGAGGACCAAAGCCAGGTCGGGAAGCCTGTGCGCACCCACGCGTGTGCGTCTCTGGGGCGCACACACCTTGCGTACACGTGACACCTTAGCGCCGTGAGGATCGGCGGAAGCACCTGGCTAGACCGATCCTCTAGGATCGGCGCCTAGCTTTGTACCTAATAAGCCTCCTCTCCCCACAAATATTAATAGTAGGTGTCTGGCTCTGAAAAAGGCAGTTAGCAAGAGCTGAAATGGAGGTCCCTTTGAAGCATCTTCAAAACCCGTTCTCTAAAGGCGCATGCGTCCTGGTTTGTTTTCCTGTTAGGATACCTACAGTTGCCCGCCTGCTGTTTTCTCCTCCCTTCGCCTTTCTCCTCCTTATAACTTCAAGGGAAACCCGGGATGGATCTTGCGGTGAGCGGAACGGGGCTATTTTCCGCTTCCACGTTTCTCCAGGAATCGCTTTTTCCATTAAAATGGATGGAGGCTGCCTTCAAATATTGGCATTAATTCCCGCCCCCCTCTCTCCCTCCGTCCCTCTCTCTTAGGCGGATGTTTCCCAGTTACAAAGTGAAGGTGACGGGCCTTAATCCCAAAACGAAGTACATTCTTCTCATGGACATTGTACCTGCGGATGATCACAGATACAAATTCGCAGATAATAAATGGTAGGCACTGGGTTGGCAGGTGGAGCGGGGAGAGAGAAAAGTGGAATCTTCTCCCGAGAAGTTGAATCAGTGAACATTTTGTTGTTGTTGTTCCTACTGTGCGCTAAAGGCGTCTGTCCGCCTATCCCATTGCTTTTTACTAACCATTCTCAGACGAAGAAACTGCAACCGTTAGCTCGGGTTTTCCAGATGAGAAAACGGAGGCTCAGAGGAAGTGAGGTGCCTGTGTCTGTCGCTGCACCCCTAGGTTGTGGATTTTTACAAAGGGTATTGTTACCAAGTGCTGGAGGTATTTCTGGGGCATAAAACCATTTACAGTTATTTTTTATGAGTTACCTGCTTTGAACATGCATTTTTATGAAATTGCAAAATCGGCTCGTGGTATTCAAGTTAAACAGTTAAGAGAGGAGAGGCCCATTTCTTGGGTAGAATTGTTCCCATGGCTGCCAGCAGTGCAGGGGCCTGACGATGAAGTCCCTGTTGAAAGCCCTCAAGGAATTTTCAAGGTTTTTTGCACGTCCAGACCTCCAGAACCCACCACTTGTTTGTGGGATGCGAGAGGCTGTAAGAAGAAAAGGCTGGGCCAGGGGCTTGCCTGGACCCAGGCACCAAGTACGCTGGGGCACCTGGGATTGCAGATACCTAAGGGAGACGGGAGGGCCTTCAGATTATTTCCAGCTACTACTCAAGAACCTTCACCTGGTGCGTGAACTGAAGCACGCTTCGGTGCAGTGCGCTACCTCCAGACTCTGAGCCAGGCCTGTAGTCACACCTTTCCTTCATCTAGGTCTGTGACCGGCAAAGCTGAGCCCGCCATGCCCGGCCGCCTCTATGTGCACCCGGACTCTCCCGCCACCGGGGCGCATTGGATGAGGCAGCTCGTCTCCTTCCAGAAACTCAAGCTCACCAACAACCACCTGGACCCATTTGGGCATGTGAGTACTGTGGCCTGGATTCCACGCTTTGTCTCCCTCTTGTCCTCTCTCCCTTCTTCTCACTGGGTTTCTCTCTCTTCTTGGCTCTGTGTGCCCACACTTCTCCTTTTCTTTCCTCCATTTTCCCCCACTTTCGTCGCTTTCTGCCTCTACCTTCTTGATCTGGACTTCCTTCCTCTTCCTTTTCCTCCCCTCTGTCTCATTCCTTCTCTCATTCATTTCTGTTAACTTCTTTCACCTTCTCACTCGCTTTCCCTTTACTTTCTTTTTCTTCCTGCTACTTCATCCTCTGTCTCCACTACTCTCCTACGAAGATATCTGCCCCTCCGCAGTCCTCCCTGTGATCCACACTCCCCAAGTCTGGGTCTGTAGCTCCTTGGCAGCCGGAGATATGGCCCCCAGCTCACCTGGTCTGGGACTGCATCCTTGCCGCTAGGGCCCAACCCCTCTCCCTTTGCCTAGAGATGGAGGAATGACTAAAGCTGCTCATTCCAGGCCTGGAGAGTCTGTGAATTCGATCTGTGGTTAGGAGTGGAGGGCTGTGTTTCAGTCTTGCAGAAAATATGGACCCTCTAGCCCAGTGGATACCCAGTATAGACTGCACAGAGGCTGGACCACAATGAAAGCCATATACCTTCGCTCCCCACTTCCCAATCCTGCCTTAATTTTGGGATGTTCCAGGGGAGAGGGAGAGCCCAGTTCACCTGCCCCTCTTTTCCAGATGGGAAATGAACTCATAAGAGGCAAACTATGGTGCCAGTGCCACTTTTTAGCTTGATACTCCTGGGGAGATCTGTTTTTTTCAACATCCTGCTTTCTCCCTTTCCACACTGTGCCCAGAGCAGGCGAACCTAAACCGGGGTCCTAAACTTGGAGTCTGGATTGGACCCAAGAGAGGGGACTGGTGAATTTCCTGAAACTGAATGCAGGGTATTGAATGTGCAGCCTGCCCGCCACCCAAAAGAATGTGTAGGTTTTAGTGGATTCTTAGTAGGGTCATCACCCCTCTTCCCCAAAGAAAAACAGAACACAAAACGCTGATTTTTGAAAAAATGTCCCCAGATCTCATCGTAGGAGATAATTAATAATTAGAACAGAACACGCATTCTGAATTCACGTTTAGAACTTTTAGCTGGATGATTCTGCCATACAAGTGTGTACATTCATCTTAGGGCATTTGATTCTCACTGCAGCCTAGGGGGAGGACGGAGAGGCATAACTTTTGTACAGGAAGAGTCCAGGGGACAGGGGGTGACTTGCCAAGGTCCTACAGCCTATATTTGGGAGCAGAGATTTGCGACTAGGTCTCTCTAATTACAAAAGGGGTTCCCTGTCCTGTAAGGTTGTAGCTTCAAAGAGGAGCAACAGATAGGCCTATGGTCGCCAATTTCAGGGAAAGGAGGGGGCTGGGAGGGAATGAATTTGGTCAAGAGGGCGGGGAGGATGGTTTATGAAGGTCTGAACGAGAAATCTGCTCCTTTGAGGCCTTGGGGATGAAGCACTGAAGTCCCCAGGATCTGGAATGGGAAGAGGATCCCCGGGGTCCCCACTGATGGGTAAATGCAGCTCTCAGCACGTGGGCGGAGAGGAGAAAGAACCATTCCCTTTCTGTGGAGCCTGCTGGGAGGGCACCGAAGGCATTTTCAGGCAAATGCCTCTTAAACTCTGTTAAACTCTGGTGTTTTGCCCACGAGTTCTTCTTGCTGGACTTCCCAGGAGGTGCTCTGTAAATTCAGCTTGCGTGGGCGTTGGTTGACCCGCTCTGACTGTGTATCTGCCAGTCCCCAGCAGATACCTTACCAGCACTAGGGAAAACTGGCGCCATTTCTAAAGGTTCCACTTGCATCTCTGGGCTGGCTCCTTCTGGAGGATGGGAGCCTTGGGTGGGGTCCTGCGTGGTCCTTGACGCTGGGAAGTGGGACGGTTCCCACTCATTTCAGCTCCTAGCTTTTTCTCTGCTCCTCTGGAGTGCCTTAGGGGTCTCTCTGGGGCGGATGCCTGCGGAAGGTGCACAACCCCACCACCAAATTCCTGGCATCCCTGCCAGCGTCAGGACCTTCCCAGCTGGGGAGAGGGACTCGGAGCTGCTCAGAACCGCCTAAAAGCCAGGCATTCCCACCCCAAACTCCGGACTTTTAATTCAGAGCCGCCCTAATGAAATTAGGAGCCATTAGATCGCCCTCGCGTTGCTGTCTCCACACTGTCCCCAGCCGTCAAAGCAATTTGGCTAAGCCGGGCCGATGGCCCCGCCGGCCGGGGACTGTGGCGGCCAGCGGGGCCCTGCTGAGTCTCTCTGTCGCCACGCCGCCCCGGTCGGCGTCGCTATCGGCCGGGGAGGCGGCCGGGCCACGGCGGCCGGAGATTAGAGCCGCGCGGCCCGGGGTCGGGCAGCCGCGGGGCCTGAGAGTTCGTCGTCCCTCCCCCGCCCGGGCCGCGGCTCCCCTCCCCCAACTACCTCCACCCGCTTGGGGCCGGGCTCCCGGGTTGGT